>NC_063442.1:13544889-14257770 GCF_020379485.1 Brassica napus | reverse complement strand
TTTTTTAAGTAATTCCATATTCTCTCGTATTGCAGTAGTGGCCTTGCACTTGTTTTTATTTGGCATTTTTGTAACAGGTATAGACTCAAAGTCGCTGCTGATCATGGACTCGTCCACCAAAAGGGAGTAAAACTACCATTGTCAATCTTCGTTTTGCTTCCTCAGTTCATGTTAATGGGCATAGCTGATGCTTTCTTAGAAGTTGCAAAGCTCGATTTTTTCTACGATCAAGCTCCTGAGTGTATGAAAAGCCTCGGGGCATCGTATTCCTTAACGAGTTTAGGGATCGGGAATTTCTTGAGCAGTTTCTTGTTGTCGACGGTATCTAAGATAACGAAGAAACGAGGAAGAGGATGGATTTTGAATAACCTTAATGAGTCTAGGTTGGATTATTATTACTTGTTTTTTGCGCTTCTTAATTTTGTTAACTTCCTCTTCTTCTTGGTTGCGGTTAAATTTTATGTCTATAGAGCTGAGGTTACTCGTCCAGTGGATGTGAAAGAAGAGGAAGCGAATGTGATGGGTGTCGAGGAGAATGAATAATCAAAAACTGTTTTCTATACACTTTTCTGCTTTCTTTAAATTTTAGCGAACTTCTCCGTGGACTTTTTTTTTTTTTTTTTTGACAGCAAACGGCTCTTCTATTACTCAAACTTGAGGTGGTCTGGGAAGTCAGATCGGAATATAACAACCAATAAAACATAATGATCTATGAAAAGAACGTGCATTTCTAGCTAGCGCATCCGCAATCTCATTCTGCGTCCTTGGAATGTAGATAATCTTGAAGTCTGAAAAACACAACCGAAGAGTTTGAATGTTTTCCAGCTCAGTTGAGAAGTTGGGCCAATCTTGTGGCTGCTCTATCATTGCTATCAGATCCTTGCAGTCCGTCCCAAACTTTTGACAAGTCGAGTGTTGTATCATGCTCTCCATTGCCCACTTTAAAGCTTCCAGTTCCGAGTGTAGCGATGTCTCCCTCCTCCGTAAGTTCCTTGACCCCATGAGTTGTATCTTTCCTATTGCACTAAATTGAGCTGTGGAAGTCTATGACCCATCCACCATGCAGATATTACCCAAGCTTAAGACTTGTGGTTCTTCAATAGTCTGTACATTTGGCATAACCGGTACAGAGTCTCTTGCATTGTACCAAGCTTGGCACTCACTCTCTGCATATCTGACTAGCTCCAATGGATCTCTGTCTATGCCTCTGAACAACTTATCATTCCTAGCTTTCTAGATATACCAAATTATCCAAGGATAATGATTTCTGTCCTCTTCTGGTTCCAGAATATCATTCTTCCTCCAAAAAAGAAAGTCCATATTAGCGTAAATACTCGATACAGGAAAGATTTCTCCGTGGACTTTTGCTTTAGATTTCAGCATATATATATATATATATATATATATATATATATATATATATATATATATATTTTAAAGATATATATACAATATATTAAGAAGTGATAACTATGATAAAAGCACTGTTTTGGACTGTTGAATTTATTTATCAACGAAAGAATAAGTTTACAAACTTTTAGTTTTAAAGTTATAATCCAAAAGAGATTAAAAAACTATAGAGTAAGCTCTGTTGAAATGAGTAGGAAAGAATAAAAACAGAGCGTATGCTAAATGGGCTAGTCCTTTCTATCACCCTAGTGGTTGGCCCCAACACTAGTGATCAACATTATTACTACCGATTTGCACCAAAAGGAAAGGTCAAACAATTAGATAGGGTGACTAATTGGGTGGGGACCAATTGGCTCACTTCGATCTTGGGCGTTTATTGATGTGACCTTGTTCAGCAACAAGCAAATCAAAAGAAGTTTAAAGAAGAAAGGCCCACCAAGAAAATACAAGCCAATGTTGTATAATATATCAATCTGACGGCAATTCAGAGACCGTCGATCATGCAAAAGGATGCGATCAGCCAAGGAATTCTACGAACACAATTTCCCAAATTCGGTCAACAGTTTTGGTATTTGGTCAAGTCAATATTCCTAATCAAGTCTTTATAGTTTTAAGAGCTTTATAGTTTCAAAGATTGACTAGATTATTTGATTCTACAGATTGCCTATTATATAAAGGCTTGCTTTGTATTGTTTTTATGCATTCAACCCTTTTAATAAAAATCTACTTTTTAAATTTGTTGAATCCTTTGTTCTTTGGAACATCGTAATGCTACGAGAGTGATCTCCGTAAGCACGGTCTTGTTCACTAGTGGGGCTGCCTCTCACGGACTAAGACCAACCCAGCAAGTATCTGGCCTTCCGCAGCCTTATACTGAAGAACCATCGATCCACCTTTCCTTTGATCCATCTTTGGGTCAAAGCTTATCCTTTTCACCAACCTTCGAGTGCATTTTTTGGGAGATTTTCTGTTATTTGGTATCAGAGCACACTTGAGGGTTCGGTGTTCACTTCTGTCATTCATCATTCTCATCTTTCCATCTTCTACAAAAAAAAAAAAAAAAGATCCATGAGAAAACAAGAGATCATTCCATCTGAAGTTAAACCGAGACTGCTCCTCCATCTCTCGTAATGGCTCTAGGAGATTGCTCTCCGAAAGCAACCTGTTTTGATCACTAATGGGGCTGCCTCTCACGGTCACAGGTTCTAAACATTAAGTCGGATTTGAGGGCAAATCCTTGTGAAGGAGGAGGGAATGATGTGACCTTGTTCAGCAACAAGCAAATCAAAAGAAGTTCAAAGAAGAAAGGCCCACCAAGAAAATACAAACCAATGTCGTATAATATATCAATCTGACGGCAATTCAGAGACCGTCGATCATGCAAAAGGATATGACCAGCCAAGGAATTCTGCGAACACAATTTCCCAAATTCGGTCAACAGTCTTGGTCTTTGGTCAAGTCAATATTCCTAATCAAGTCTTTATAGTTTTAAGAGCTTTATAGTTTCAAGGATTGACTAGATTATTTAATTTTACAGATTGCCTATTATATAAATGCTTGCTTTGTATTGTTTTTATGCATTCAACCCTTTTAATAAAAATGTACTTTTTAAATTTGTTGAATCATTTTGTTCTTTGGAACATCGTAACGCTACGAGAGTGATCTCCGTAAACACAGTCTTGTTCACTAGTGGGGTTGCCTCTCACGGACTAAGACCAACCCAACAAGTATCTGGCCTTCCGCAGCCTTATACTGAAGAACCATCGATCCACCTTTCCTTTGATCCATCTTTGGGTCAAAGCTTATCCTTTTCACCAACCTTCGAGTGCATTTCTTGGGAGATTTTCTGTTATTTATGTTGGAATTTTTTACATCTAGAGACATTTTTCCACATTCAAATTACACTACAAGACAATTATCACTTGAGATACAGTTTCTTTTGTCAAAAAAAGTTTTGTGACCCTAAACTAAAGAGAATCTTTCTCCTCTTCTTATTTTATTTTATTATTTTTCTTATTCTACTTTATGTATTTATTTACTTTTATCCCAAGTTTTAAAATATATTAAACAAAAATAATTGTCATAATAAACTATATATAAAATTCTCTATCTTTTAAGATCCATGTTCATATATATATTATATATATTAATGTGTAAACAAAATGTGGACGTGGACACGAAAGCGTGAATAACAGAATTATAAATTAGTTGTGGACATGAACATCTTAACAGAATTATAAACTAGTTGTGGACATGGACAATATTCATATGATTTCATTCATCATCTCGGGATCTAAATTCAACTCTAATCAAATTTACATTCATCCACATCATGACAAAGTGCAAATTCCTTAGATCAGAAATCTGTGACATGCAAGATCTATTACTCTCCGACGAAAGGTAAAGGCTTCTTCGATTTTTCTCTCCGTTCATACTCACAATATCATCTCTTTCTCATCTTGATTGAAGTTTAACTGCAGATAATTTATCAATTGAGCTGAAGAAGCCAAGTGTTTGTATTGGAAATAATCTTAGTAACATGAGTCCATGTCCACGTATTGTTGTATAGTTTTATGGAATCAAAACAGAGAGTTTGTCCACGTTATCTACTATAAACACATTAACATCACATTACTCATCACTCATGTACACATCACCCGTCCACAAACCACCCAACCACACATCACTCGTCTCAAATCACCCATCCACAACTGTCCTTTTCATTAAGAGCAAAATTGTCCACAATCTGTTGCTAGCCCACAACAAAGTGTGTCACATGTAAAAAGTGTCTCTAGGTGTAATAGAAAGTCAAAAAATGTCTCTTAGTGTAATCAACTCTTTATGTTGCCCACGTCCATTTTGATCGGTACATTAATTTTGTCATATTTTCAGCTATTTATTTGGTTTTTTTTTAACGCTGGATAATTATGTTATTACAACTATGAAAAAATATTACAGACGATTCTACAGTCGATAATTCTACCTGTCGTATGAGGATTCACGCCCGACTGCATCACCTGAGCTGTCCTATGGGATTTACGCTTGACGGTACTCCTTGTGCCATGATGCAGATCTCTTGTAAATCTTTTCTCCTTTAATTCGCATAATTCCGCATTCTCCGGAAATTGAAACCCAGACCTCCTGGTGTGGAAATATTAATAAACCCTTGGTCAAACCACTAAACTAAGGAGATTTACAGCTATTTATTTGTTGGTACGTATATTTTTTATTTTATATATAATATCGAATTGTATAAATTATACAAGTATATAAAATATTTTTGTTGGTTATCACTTGAAAAGAATTCAAATAAATTTTTATATACAAAAAAATATTAGAATTAAAAATTGTTAGGAATATAGTCTGCACAAGGTGCGGGCCATCAACTAGTATAAAATATTTTTGCTGGTTATCACTTGAAAAGAATTCAAATCTCAATATATTACCAAAAGAGAAAGAGTTTATTGTGATTCATTGTTTTTTTGGAAAATATTCTACTGAAGATCTCTATAAATATAAGAAGCTTTGCTTCTCTCCCAGGTAAAGGACGCAAGGTAAGAAATTCGTTGCACGACAGCTTGACACGTGTCACATTCCTTCTACGCAGCGTTTCATTTAACCTTGGCGTCATGGGCTTCGTCTGCTTGTTGTGCGATTGGGCTTTGTTCGGTTGTGAGTGTTATCCGGCCCGGATATATCGATGATGCCTCTACCCTAGAACGTCTGAAGCGTAACCCTAGAACGTCTGAAGCAAAGAAACGAGGTTCGTCGCTCCCCTTCGCGGCGGCTCGCCGGTGATGTTTACGCTTCTTCCCACGGCTTGAAACGGTCTGATTTATGTCTTCGTCTTTACTCCCATTGATTCCCTCTCCCACGATCTGTCTTCAAAGTACTTTTGGATCTGAGAAGCGGTGTAGGTTAAGTATAAATATATGTTAGATTCTTCTCCTTGAACACATCTTCTCTTCGTTTCCTTTTTTCTTCCTCTGAAACTTTATCATCTTCTTCATCTGATCGAGGATGAACAACTAGAGTTATGAGAGGACGAGATCCTTGAATGTTTCTGGGAGGCTAAGAATGTCAAGCGCGGTGGTTGATGTAAAAGTAAGGAGGTTATTAAAATTTATATAATCGTGTGATTTAATATTTTCCGTTGAATTGCTCTCTGTTTCTCTATTCTGAGATGTATCGAACTCTGTTTCAGGGAAAACCAAAGGTATTTACTCTTTAAGAAATGGAGGCGATGATGTCGTAGCAGGAGCTCCGCCTTGGAATCCGATGACGATGCAAGCTGCTTATAATGAACCTGGAGATGAGTCCACGAAGATCACTGGCGTCAAGAGAGGTAGTAACGAAGGAGGTGGTGATGGAGATTCACAGAAACTGAAATTTTCTGTTTCTTTGTTGAGGGAAGAAATACAAAAAGATTTCACAGCGTACAATGGGAAAAAACCTCCTACAAGACAAAAGAAGAGACAAGAACTATTCAGAGTCAAATGAATGTAAGTTCCAAGATTTATTTGTTGCTTAACATTTTCAATTTTGGTTGCTGACTCTCTTCACCGGACTGTGGCTAGCAGAGGAAGTAACATCATGCTCTTCTGATTTATGAAAACATGATCAAAGGTGTGATTCCTTGGTTTCTTCAGTTTAGAGTCCTCAAAATTCATGTTCTATCAAATTTGTGTTAATACTTTTTCAGTTGTAAAGATGAAGAACAAATATAGCAATGCACCAATTTTTAGTGAATGAAACTATTTTACTATGTTTCTTCATATTCTTCTCTTTATTTGTGTAAAAGAGATGAGCGGAGCTAATCGTAATCTCCAGCTGTTTTATTTATCAATAATACTCTCTCCAGTTTTCTTACATCTTTGTTCCTTATTTAATTTCAGGCTAGTTACTACATACTCATCATTGAAACTTTGATGAATGTTATTAACATTTTTCTCATATTGTTCGGAACTTATGATCATGAGAGTTTACGTTTGTTGTTTGGTGCTATTCATGTTCTACATTTGGTTACTTGGTTGAATAATATTTTAACCGTCTAACCTACCATTTATGTTTGTTGTTCTCTGCAAGATTGGCTGATGTGGGAACCGATATTCGTACTGTCGATTTCCGTTTAAATAAGAAAAGTAGGAGAACTCTAATTTCTTAGAGGTCCCGGATATCTGTTAATACCACACGCTAAGCAATCAGAACACGAGATAACAACGACAAAGTTTAAAAATCGTAAAAAGAGAGCAAAGAGAAGTCTTATTCTGAATTTGCGTATGAGCGTATTTACAACAAGGTATAAGCTTGGGCTCGAGAGCTGTCGACGAGATTCTTAGTTCTAGCAACCCTAAGACGGCTAAACCTAATTGAGTCGCAGCTCGAAATAGCAAAAACGGAAAGTTGCCTAATTGCTCTAAGTGCTAAGTTTTCTCTGAAAAGTTCTCATTTCATGCCTCTCGCCTAGGACTCCTTATATACTCGCTCCAAGGTCGGTTTACGCTTTTACTTTTATGCCCTTAAGTCGTCATAGCATAAAATGGAGATATTCTATTTTTTCGATCTTCGTAATTATCTTCAAAATTTCGTATTTATCTGCGGAAACTTGACATTTATCCTTCCTTGCGCGCCAAGCGTAAACCGTCCTACGGTTTACGGGATTTTGGCTAAGAAATCGTAGGATGAGCCTCGAGTCGCGTTTTAGGTCCCTTTGGGCCGTTTTCCGACTCGAAGCGTTTACTGCGACTTCTTTCGATAAAGAACAAATTTTCCGCGGTTTTTACCGCAAAGTTTGATCGATGATTTAGAATGGCGGAAAACATGAACTGAGTTCGCTACGGTATTCGGGAGATAGCATCGAAGGATAGACTAGAATGCATGGATTGGTGTGCTCGGTCGTGTGCTCGGTCGCTACGTAGCGATCGTGCTTGGCTTGTCCGTGGTCCGATTGCCATACTCTAGCTCATCCGTGGCTGGTTTTAGATATGTGTATGTTGCCTTGGGACAGCCGGTATTTGATTCAATCGAGATTTGAACACGATTTTACCGCGAGATTCTTCGTAAAGATTTCTTTACGAAGATTACTTTTCGATTTTTACGGACTTTCAGACATTGATTCCGTCGTGACCGATTTTGACCCCAACAGTTAGCCTCCCAGCTCGTTAGAACCATGAGCTTCTAGCGAGTGGCTTGGCAAGTTAGGCAAGTTAGGCGAGTTAGGCGGAATTGTGCTTTTGTATGATGAAACAAAGTTACCGTTCACATTACGTCGGCGGCAATTTCCTATCAGATTGTGCTACGCAATGACAATCAACAAAAGCCAAGGCCAGAGTTTAAAAGAGGTCATCTTATATCTGCCTAAACCGGTCTTCTGTCATGGTTAACTTTATGTGGCCCTCTCACGTGTCACAAGCAAAGTGATTAACTATCATCAAAACCGAAGATTCCCACCAGCTGAAAGTGAAGAACATAGTCTACAAAGAAATATTCAAAGGCCTTCTTCCCGACAAAAGTAATTTTAAATTAGTTATTAGTTTTCACTCCCATCATTCTCAAAGGTCTTATGATAAAATATTTTATTCACAGATTAACAGTGTTTAATAAAAAAAGGGACTTACACATAGGTTTTTCCTCATCTACGTCAGGTTCAAACCTTTTTATATAAATAGGGATACTATTGCATTTACCATAATTTATGCTAACTAACTTATTTTTATCCAATTTCAGGCCATTTCTTTCTTACGATCTAAACACAGCTTCTGATCCGCGAAAGACTTAATCTGTTTCTTACATTATTTACTTTGCTTACAACTTTTTTAAGACGATTGTATAAACTTGATATTCACTCATTATTCAGACATTTGGATCATACAATGCTTCCATTTCAAACAAAATTATTGAAACTATATAAATAAAGAACGTATTTAAATTTTATATATACAAAACCTTTTATGGATCCAGAATTTCATTCTTCCGAAAGCAAAACACATAATAAATTCGAGAAGTTTCTTTAATTTAATTGCAGCGAAGTATGACCAAGGGCATCTCCATCCCTATTCTATTTTTTTCTTTAAAATGGAGTAAAAATGAATATGGAATAAGGAATCCTCCAACCCAGCTCCATATCTCACTCCATAATGAAATTTACTCCATAAATGGAGTAATCTATTTTTTGTTTGTTCATCACTTCATTATGGAGTAGAAAATGAAGTAGAGTTAAAGCAATTTTATTTTATTTTTATTTTTACTTCATTTTGAAAGAAAAAATAGAGTTCTACATTAGAGATGCTCTAAGGTTTCTAAGTTTTTTTAATTTAAGCAACATCGATATTACTTTTCTATACTGTAAAAATATATTATAGATGAAAACAAGAAAAATTGCGAGAAATACATATGTTGGATAGCAAACTATAAGGAGTTATGATTATGAAGATTAAAGATGACTATCATCTTTATAATCAATGAATTACTACTAATACACCTGAGGAAACAAATATGAGTTAACACCCCTTGGACTAGGATAGAGACTCAAGGTAACATGCAGCATGAACGGGCCACATATAAAAGCCTCAAGTCCTCAACGAATCCATCACATAAGTATTGAATCACACTGAAGAACGGGAGTGGGGGTCCATTCCATGTGATTTTGAAAAAAGGTGGCACGCCTGAAACCGATCCGACGTTAGCTCCGACAAAAAACATCATCGCCGTCCATATAAGATGCAATCCAACCCAGCATAGCCGTCGGTTTGCTCAACCACTAACAAATTGCCACGTTATGAGTTCCCTACAAATCATTGACACTCTCCTTCATCTAAACTTTTAGATATTATAAATTTTGTTTCGAGATGCAACATTTACATTTAAATATTGATGCAATAATATCCAAATGAGAACATTTGCATCCAGTCTAGATATAGTACGAAAATAGCCAATATCAACTTACATTTACACTTTCTTTTTTTCTTATTAGTCTACCCATTTTATATATTATGATAACCATTTTACAATATAGTTTTAGATACGCGTCTGTTACCTTGGGACAGCCGGTATTTGATTCAATCGAGATTTGAACACGATTTTACCGTGAGATTCTTCGTAAAAATTTCTTTACGAAGGTTACTTTTCGTAAAAACGTTCAGTCCGATTTTTACGGACTTTCAGATATTGATTCCATCGTGACCAATTTTGACCCCAACAGCTGATTTCGTGTATTAGTAAAATGGTTCTCAATGAATGGCCAAATTTTACATTCTTGCATATTTAATGATGAATTTTAGTGATTTTGAAAGTTTAAACTTTTCAAACAATATACATTCTTACACATTAATGGGTGGTAATCGAATGGTTCCAATATCAACAATACTAACAAGACTTTTCTTATTCTACTATGATCAACTAAGAGAGTTTTTTTTTTGTTTTTAATTGATCATGTTGTCTTAAGGAGTTGTAAATTGTTTTTTTTTCATTTTATTTTTTATCTAGGAAACATATTTTATGAATAAACATTGATTAATGGGCTTCTCAAAATATATATAAATTTATTCTATATGAGATAGTTAATTTAAAAAAAAACAATATTCGAAAATAATGAATAATTTTTTTTGTTATTTAAATATAATCAACTATTTGGATAAAAAAGTTTATTTAGTCTCTAAATATAATAATATATAAAATCCAGTAATATCTTTATCTGAATAGTAATAATTAATATTTTGTTTTCAATGTATTTACCAAAATTTTAGAAAAACTCTATAACAGTGAATTATGTACTTGCATTTTGGATTATTTAAATTATTGATTCCAAAAGAATATAATGAACTAATCTACCAGTAAATTCAAAAGTATGTACACAAGAGAAAATAAACCCAATGTTGTATGTGTTAAACCTAACCGAAATAATAAAAATTATATTCCATTTGCTATATGTATATATTAAATTTGAGCAAACATTTAAGAAACTATATAACAATTACAATAACAATTTTTTTTTATTCCTAATACAAAGTATGATCCCTAACAACACTAATACAAATATAAAAAATGTTAATTTTATTTAGATGTATACAAAGATCAGATGAGGATGTGTTTTCATTAAAATGAAAAGATATAACCTAAAAGGAAGGTAATAACTAAAATAGTACAATGTTGCAAAATATATTTGACAACAAGTAAAACACAAAAACACATTAGAAAAATAAACAATCAAACGTTAAATGAAATATACAATTTTGTAAACATAGAATACAAATAGATATGCAATACCTAATATAAACACTAAAAGTATTGATCATAATATATAAATGATCGTTTAAAAATATGTAAAAATTAGATAAAGTTATACGTGAATTTTACACAAAATTTATTTATATAATTCAGAATATTTAATCTTTGAAGTTAAAGAACTAGAATATTATTTTCAGATCAAATTTTTAAAGAATTCGGCTAAATTTAGTAAGATTTTTAAAATCTTAAAAATAAACTAAAGAATATACTAACATATAACCTCTACACACCAACATTCTTAAAAACCTTAAATATTATAATACATATTTCTTACAAAAGCTTATAAAACACATTCAAAAATAAGATACAATTATATTTTTTTTATATCATACATAAATCTTATCCCACGCGAACTGACCCTAGTAATATATAATCAATGATTCGACGCTCATTAAGCAATAGATAATTAGGCTCATCGGAACTTTGTTTGGTTTGGAGTATCAATTTTTATAATGGCTTTTTAGATAGAGAAAATACAAAAAAGGGTGGGCCAGAGAGGTAAAGATCTTAATCAATATTGGATAATTCTAAGCTCGTGGAAACTTAACATATTATTATTTTAAAATAAATTTAACAAAGAAATTTAAATCTAAAAAAAAAAAAATCTATTTAGGTTAAGTTTGAGTTTTTCATATCTCACATGTTAAAGAGAATTGTTTTTCATATAAATAGAGATATAACGGAGAGGTATTCCATAAAATTGAAATTTGTTACATGCTTCCATCTTTGTGTCACATACCCTTGCGTGGATCGTGTTACACACTTCCACCTTTGTGTCACATACCCCGATATGTTTAACACCAGCCGATCTATCCACTCACCCGTCTTGTTTCTTGTGATAGAATCCATCTTGGCCATAATAGGTTCAAATCCACTTTCTTCACAAAGCAGAATGAACCTAGCTGAGATAAACTCTCCCCTATATCGATGAGAAAGGTTTTAATGGGTTCCTTCAACCCTTTGAACCGATCGAATACCTCATGCTTTTTCTTCAATAGTATAATAGGCGGGAACAAATGTCTAGTTTGCTTCTCTGCTACACATGTGTTACACTCGAAATTTCTACGATCATCTCCGTCATCAACGTCTGAAGTCTCGCCTTCCTTACACGATCAGCTCCTAGGTGTCACGATTTGATGGCGTTCTTGATGCGGTTTGTTCTCTCATCTTGAGAATCAATGTCCCGGGAACAAATTGAAACAAAAGAGCTATCGCAACGTCGTTCTTCTTTTGATCATCTGAACCGGGTTCGATTGTGTCCCAAACTTCATGAACACGAAGTAGAACCTTCATCCTCATCGACCAGACTGTGTAGTTTGTCGATGTCAACATCAGACATTGGATGGATGCAGATCCAAAGTCCTTTGTGCGTGGAGTCCTAGTCACGTCAGCCATCTGCTTTCGTGATCTCTCCTCTTGTCGCCAAAATCTAAACTTTATCTTAAGCTTAGATTTGAGTCTCCAACCTGAGGCTCTTTAATGATGGTAATGGCCCAGCCTGGCTCTGATACCAATTCTAATCACTAGAAACACATGAATTATAAGAACAACGTTTCTTATTAGCTTTAGAAACTACTCAAAAGTAAAGCTCTCAATATGAACAAAATCACATCAAAACTCACGTACCAGTGAAGTCAAGGTTAAAAATCTCAAAGGCTGAAGACGAACCAGAGATAAATGCGAACTAGAAGGCCGGCATCCTTACCAGAGCTAACGTACGCAAGATGGCGGACGTGACCATAGTTATCATTGAAATGAGCTTTAGTCGCAAGACTCATCGCAACTTAAGTGAAGAGGTCAGAAGATGGTTCTACAAGAATTGGCCAATTCTAAGAAGAGGTGGTACGGAAGCGAGGAGAGCATCCAGTCTAACCTTGAGAAAGATGTGAATCCAATAGATGGATTCGCACACAATGATGTGGAGAAATATGATTACTTTATGATTAAGTTCAAGAACGCGAGGAGCTTAATCGGAGTTCAAGAAATTGATTTTCCTAATTCAAATTAGAATTAAGGGGGTGAGTGTTGGATAATTCCAAGCTTGTGGAAACTTAACATATTATTAGATGTTTAATATGTTAAGATAAACACAATAAAAAATCTAGAAATAGGAAAAAAAAATTTTCTATTTAAGTTATGTTTGTGTTTTTCATATCTCACATGTTAAACGGGATTGTCTTTCGTATGAATAAAGATCCAATGGAGAGATATTACATAAAATTGAGAAATGATACAAATAAACATATTGAAAACTTTAGTTTTGAGTAGTTTATAAAGCTAATAAAAAAATTGTTTTTTAGAAATTTGAATCAGGAGCATCAACATAGGATTTTCTTCGTCATTGTTGACAAAGAGTTTGACATTTTAGCTATCTAGATTTATAGAGGAACTAATCGTAACGGAATTAAAAATTCACAAAAAAAAAACAGCTGGTGTGAAAGCGTGAAAATATATCTTTGCTTCATATATTCAACAATAACAATGACAGCTAGTAGTTAAATCAACAAATATAACTCGCAATACATTTAAAATTAAATTAAATATTCATGATTCGCAATGAGCAGGCAAAATTGTAAGAAGTGCAGAAACTTTAAAAACCCAAACTCATTTGTCATTATATAGTAAGTTGCTATAAATTAATTGATCTCAAAATCAATTTGCTTCTTCAAGCAATGTTTATTGGAATCATTTGCACACGTTACAACGAAACTTATTGTATGACCAAGTTACAGAATTATTTTAATGACAAAGAGTAATTATATTAGAACTAAAACTAAATCCAAATCAATGTTTACAAGTGGAAATTGAAAAATAGGAGTTCAGCGTATCACTCGTGAGATCTTTACCAACCAGCTAAACCTGAAAGGTTCATGAGTTGTTCATCTTCATAAGAAAAAATAAACCGTACTTATTCTTATTTTCGTTTCATTATTATTATCAAAGTATGCAAAATATTTAGTTTAGTAGCTTTCACGTTCCCTAATACTTTATTTTCTTATTATAGTAAAATTTTGTATATTAAATCTACAGTTTACTAATTTCTTTTATGTGACGACTCCATGGACGAGTGTTTTATATTTATTTCTGGACTAGTATTACATGTCGAGCATTCAATCTCGGGATCTTTTTAATTGTAGAAACATTCACTCTCTTTGCATATTTTTAAACAGTATATAGATCGTTTCATATGGTCAAGCGAGGTGTATTATGAGAAGACAAGTCATGGTGCTGAGCTAGCAGATAATAGTTATTTGCTAATCAAGGTAGTTAGATAGTCGAATTTTCTAAAACATCTCCTAATTGGACTATCTATATAAATTTTCAATAATTAATTTAGTTAGTTTTCAGTCAGTAATTATTTTATGTACAGTCAAAAGATTCTCTTTATCTAAATGAGCCAGCATCTCTTTTGTATATATATGAGACAAAAGTGCCGACTCTCTTCACACAAATATCCACATTATTAGAATACACAGAAACTACCAAACAAAGAAAAAAAGTATAGAGAGAAAAGATATAGAGGAGAGAGAGAAATGACAGTAGAAGAGGTAGGAGATGATTACACAAAAGATGGAACTGTTGACCTTCGTGGTAATCCTGTTCGAAGATCCATTAGGGGTCGATGGAAAGCTTGTTCCTTCGTCGTCGGTATTTATTCTTTCATTTCTATTAATGATCTTTGTTCCAAATATATATACAATTAAATAGATTAACACACATGATTATGCGTTTATTTTAACAGTATTTTTTTATTTTCATTGTTTTGGAGATGATGGGATAGTATTATCTTAAAATCTGCCATGACTCTCGGAAACTTTTCAATGGTGACGAGAGAAAGTAAAGATATGTGACGTATCTTATCCGATTTAGAAAGTACATGTGATAAAATTTGAGGTCATAAAATATCACCAGCTTATTTATTTTCCATATGACTCTTGGTCTGCAACACTAGAAACTCACTAGCAGTATTAGGAATTAGAAAATAGATTTACTCAAAATTAACAAGATAAGCTTAAAATTAATGGTCAAAGTAAAATGATAATTCATATTATCATATATCTATTGTTTCATAATTTCATAGTTTTAAAATTTCCTTTTTACCCTCAATGATAACATATAAGTTATTATGAAAATAATTTATAGATTAGTTTCATACACTTTTTTCATCAGAAAAGTTTTTCTTACAATCTCACTAGTCGTTAATATGTTTGATATTCCGTCACTATAAACTAATGAAATGTTGTAATATGCTTAGTGTACGAGGTATTTGAACGTATGGCTTATTACGGGATATCAAGCAACCTAGTGATCTACATGACTACTAAACTGCACCAAGGAACAGTCAACTCGTCAAACAATGTGACCAACTGGGTTGGGACTAGTTGGCTCACTCCCATCTTAGGTGCTTATGTCGCAGACGCTCATCTCGGTCGCTATATCACTTTCGTCATTTCCTGCGCTATCTATTTTTCGGTATGTATCTACCTTCTTCTATAACCAGTCAAAACATACAAACATTAACTATTTGATGCCAAAGTGATACTTACTATTTTGAACATATTAAAGTCGTGATCACTAGAGAACCAAGTTAGGTAAGTATGCTCACAAACGTGAATCTAGGTGTGCGAACCCAAACACGTGACGATTCAAGAATATGATTTTCTTGCCAACAGTATTATTTGTGGACAGTTTTCACGGATCACTCTCTTTCACATTCCATGTTTGTCATATTTTTGAAAAGTAAAATCAACGGCATGCTCACATATAAAATAATACTAGTATTCATTACTAGGTTATACTCCGTTCTGAATAAGTCACAATGATACTTTTCGTACATATTAAGAAAGCTACTGAAAATATATATAAGTTGTTATTAATTACACCTCTCTGACTAATAATATTTAAGATAAATAAAATTATTTATAAAATCAATGCAATTTATAATTAATTTTCATCTGAAAGTAAGTATAATCTGCATTGGAATTGTAAAGTAACATTTTTGTATAACAAAAAAAAATATTAAAATGACACTTATCATAAAACATAAGGAACATGCAGCAACTTGATTTTTCTTTTTTGTTTTTGTGTCGGAGGCACAAGTTGGCCTCATGGCAACTAGTTAGAGTGTCAAACGCAAGGTTATAACTTCGAGGGGAATTTGCTGCAATATTATTTTATACTCTTTCTGTTCTTAAAATATACTTCATCCGTTTCAAAATAGATGATATTTTAGAGAGTTTTTGATGTTTCAAAATAGATGATGTTTTCATATTTCAATGTAGCTTTTAACTTTATCAAAAACTGTGTAACCAATCATATTTTATAGTTAGTTTTGTGATTGGTTAAATAATTTTTAATTTATATTTTAATGATATTTTTTGGATAAAAAACAAGTTTCTTAATAGTTGTGCCTCAACCTAAAACTTCAAGTATTTTGAAACAGATGGAGTAGATTTTTTAGTATTTTCATACATATTAAGAAAACACATTAAACTACCATAATAAGTGTATTGTTTTCTGTAATTTTCAATTTTCAATAACTTTTAACCAATAGTCATTCCATAAAGTCAATTAATTTTTTTGAACTTTACAATTTTTTCATAGAAAACACAAAAAATACATCTTTTTGAAACAAACAATTTTTTTTAAAAAGGCTATCATTAAAAAACAGAGGGAATACGTTTTAGCTAGAGCTCCAGCTCAACATGGCAAATAATATACACTCTAAATAACAATATTTTAGGATGTTACTAAAAATTCAAAAATCTGTTTTTGCTTAAGAAATACTAGCTAATGTCTTAGTATAACATACTCCCTCCGTTTCTTAATAATAAACTTTTTAGAAAAAATATTTTTTTCAAAAAGACGTATTTTTTGTTTATTTCTATGAAAAAATTGTAAACTTCAAGAAAATTATTGGTTTTATTAAATTACTATTGGTTAAAAGTTATTGAAAACTGAAAATTATAGAAAATAATACATTTATTATGGTAGTTTAATGAGTTTTCTTAATATGTGTAAAATACTAAAAAAATTATCTTTTAAAAACGAAGGATTATCATCTAATAACTCAAAATACAATACCAATAAGAAATACCATAGGGTCCATAACATTTAATCATTATCTAAAAATATATTAATAGGAAAAGTTGAAACTATTCGATTTGAATGTGCACCTAAAGAATTTAGAGGTGGGTACAAACCGAGTATTTAGTATTTTTGGTATATTTAGTATTCGGCTTGTACAAATACTACAAATTTGGACTTGTATTTGATTTGTTAAAAATGAGTATTTCTAGTTTCAAATACTTACTAAAAATAAGATTTGTAAGTTACTTATTTTGTTTTATTATTTGTTACTTGATAATTATTGGTAAATTATTTGACAATTTATTAGAATTCAAAGCTAAATAACTTTATATTTATAAAGAATTTAATTGTTTTTTTACGATTTAGTTAATTCAGAACACTGAATATATAAGAAAGAGAAAATTCTAAAATGTTTATATAAATATATATCATTTATGTTTGATTATATAAATGAGTTATTTTACTATGATATAATTTTTTTTGTTTATAAAAATGAACAACAACCCAAACAACGCTAAGTAATTACTTTTATTTTAATATTTGACATTTGTTTTATACTTACGAATTGTTTAAATAGATTACTTGATATTTTATTTAGTCAAACCAACTACCCCATTTACGGATCAGGTATCAATAAGTAGTAAGTACGGAGCAAGTATTATGTAGTTGTGTGCCCACCCCTACCCAAATTCGTCGCACCGCTTGCTAGCCCACCGCTTGCTCTCTATATTAAGCGGCGTTGCTTAGCCAGAAGCCATTTATTTATTTTTGTACTGTTCGATCTTGAATATTCAATTTTAGTTTCAGATATTTAACTTTGAAAACTGAGTCAACGAGACAGAAAAAAGATAAGACAAGGACCGGTCCAAATTCCACGTTAGAATAGTATACCAGTTCAGACTTTTTGTTCGTATACACTCGAGTATGCATCCGTCTTTTTATCTTCTGACTGAAGCGTGGGATACTTTTACAGATAAGAAACAATTGACTTTGATTTAAAAAATCATTAGTACTCTTTAATTTTTTGTCTTGATCGAAAATTTTACAAAATGTTCCCACACACTAAAAAGTTGTGGACCAAAACAAGAAACCATAAATGGAATTAAATATTCCGAAGACTTATCTATTACTCCTACATATACACTTTTTGCAGATGCACAAAACTGAGCAGTGGCGTATCTAAAATAAATTTTTAGCCGGACAAAACTACACAGTAGTAATACTCCCCCCGTTTTTTAATATAAGTCGTTTTAAAACTATGCACGTAGATTAAGAAAACCATTAATTTCTTATATTTTTTAAACAAAAACATCATTAATTATTTACCTAACCACAATTCAACCAATAAAAAAATATAAGATATATTATCATTGGTCATACAATATTAATTATTAATAAATTTTACATAGAAAACCGAAAACGACATATAATTTGGAACAAAAAAGTTTCTCTAAAACGACTTATAATAAAAAACGGAAGGAGTAGTATTTATAAATTCAAATTTTCATCCACGACATTATTAAAATTCTAAGTAAAATTATCCACTGTCCACCTAGTTCCGCCACTGAAACTGAGTAACTAATAGTCTAGTATCCTAGTTGTTATATATTTGCATTAGTTTACATTTACTATAGACGATGTTCTATAATAACAACAAAAATGCCACAACATCAAATCATGTAACAATATAATCTTAAACTTGTAAACACAAACACTAAATACTTTTACTTGAAAAAGTGATATTTTGATATATAGAGAAGTTGTGATAGTAAATTTTTTGAACAAGATTATGAAAGACTAATTCATCCGGTTAAACCACAACTCCGAGATAACCGGTTTAGTCATTTATCAATTACAGGGGATGTTGGTCTTAACATTATCAGTATCCATACCGGGAATTAAACCACCAGAATGTTCAACGGCTAATGCGGAAGACTGCAAAAAGGCTTCGGTTTTACAGTTAGCGGTTTTCTTTGGAGCGTTATACACATTAGCGATCGGTACAGGCGGTACAAAACCGAACATATCTACCATAGGAGCCGATCAATTCGACGTATTCGACCCAAAGGAGAAGACTCAGAAACTATCATTCTTCAATTGGTGGATGTTTAGTATCTTCTTTGGTACACTCTTCGCAAACACTGTTCTTGTTTATGTTCAAGATAACGTAGGCTGGGCCTTGGGATATGGACTTCCGACAATAGGTCTAGCTATATCCATTTCTATTTTCTTGATGGGGACTCCGTTTTATCGTCATAAACTCCCCACGGGAAGTCCTTTCACGAAGATGGCTCGAGTCATTGTGGCTTCACTTCGCAAAGCCAAAGAGCCGATGACACATGACGTCGCACACTTTCACGAGCTGCCTTCACTGGAATATGAGCGTAAAGGTGCCTTTCCGATCCAGCCCACTCCAAGTCTAAGGTAATGTGTATATTTGAAGACTAGTCATTTTGGTTTTTAAAACTCTTATATCTCAAAGCATATCAAAATTGCGATATTAACATAGCACTGTCATTTAAATACATTTCAAGCCAACTGACAATATTGCAAAAATATACTAAATGCCCTTATTCAATTTATAATTAACTAAATAAAAATGAGTACATAACAAATTTTTGATTATTCAAAATTTTTAAAATAGAGTAATGTAAAATCGCATTACAAATAAAGAATGACATTCTTTTTTGAAACAAAAAATAATAATCTTAATTGACATCCCTTTTGCAAAGCGCAGATTCTTGGACAGAGCTTCACTCAAATCAGGAACAACCCATAAATGGAATCTGTGTACTATCACAGAAGTTGAAGAAACAAAACAGATGTTGAGAATGTTACCTGTATTGTTCATAACCTTCGTCCCAAGCATGATGATCGCTCAAATCAACACTTTATTTGTCAAACAAGGAACCACTTTAGACCGAAAGATCACTGGAAATTTCAGCATCCCACCAGCGAGTCTAGGCGGCTTCGTCACGCTCTCAATGCTCATCTCTATAGTCATATACGATCGAGTCTTTGTCAAGCTAACTCGAAAATTCACTGGAAATCCAAGAGGCGTTACTCTGCTTCAACGAATGGGCATTGGTCTCGTCTTCCACATCGTCATCATGATCGTCGCATCTGGCACTGAGAGGTATTCACTGAGCTTTCATCTTTAAACAAAAATCAAATATAAAATTTTGAAAATAATTTGTTCTTACAAGTTACAAGATTAATGATGAATTAAATATCATTATCATATTAAAATTTGTATTATTCTTGGAAATTTTATTTAGTGGTGCTAGGTTGAAACTAAAACTTGAAAATGTGCTGTTTCCGAGAATTTCCCTAAATATTAATTCAATGCATAAAACTTATAGATGTATAGGATTAACATTAAGAATATTGAACGACTGAAAATAGTGTATGAGTTTCATTCTAAACGTAATTGACAATTAGAATAATCCCATTATAAGTAAAAACATGTCATTAGTAACATAATTGTTCTGTTTTATTTTGTATTGCATTATAGTTTTCCTTAACACTTACTTTTGTAACAGGTATAGACTCAATGTCGCTGCTGAACATGGACTCATACACCAAACCAAAGTAGAGCTACCCTTGACTATCTTTGCGTTGCTTCCTCAGTTTGTGCTAATGGGTATGGCTGATTCGTTCTTAGAAGTTGCAAAGCTCGAGTTTTTCTACGACCAAGCTCCTGAGAGCATGAAAAGTCTAGGAACATCGTATTCGACAACGAGTTTAGCCGTTGGGAATTTTATGAGTAGTTTCTTGCTGTCAACGGTTTCTGAGATAACGAAAAAGCGAGGAAGGGGATGGATTTTGAACAATCTTAATGAGTCTAGGTTGGATTATTATTACTTGTTCTTTGCGGCTTTAAATTTGGTTAACTTCGTCTTGTTCTTGGTCGTGGTTAGGTTTTATGTTTATAGGGCTGAGGTTACTGATTTAGTTGATGTGAAAGAGGTGCAAATGAAGGTAAAGGATGTCAAAGAGAATGAGTAGTCTAAAAATAATGTTATGATATATTTCTTTTAAAGATTTCTTTCAGTGTAACTTTGTTTGAGACTTGATACCTTTAGATTTTTCATTAGTGTTAAAAGTTTTATGTATACAGTTCAAAAATAATTGACGATATATACAGCTCATAAATGATAGTAACAGATTTGGTGTTGAGAATCAATCTTCCTTTGATCACCATTGATAGACCTTAAGAACCATGAACCTTGAATAATCTAAGAACACCACGATATGTTTACCCGGTTCGTCATGTTAAAACGGGTACATCCGGTTAGGACCTTTTAGTCCCCAATTCCACAGATGACATGGAAACCACTTCCACGGGTTTGTACACGAAGATCACTAACCATTACACTCACACTCTAATCGGTTTACAAGGAAAAAGAGAATCCTACAGAAGAGACTACCCAAGACCCCAAGAAGATACAATCGGCTCGTGCTCAACATCATCTTCCCCTTGTTGAGCCTCCCACACTCATCTTCCATTCGCTTTAGCTGCATTCATTTTTAATCAAAACAGAGGATTTAAAAAAAATAGGATGAAAAAAGAACAAGACTGTACTTACATGTCTATACCTTCACCCAAAGCTGTAAGAAAACAGAACCCAAAAGATTGATCAGAGTCAGAAAACCAATACTAAGACAAAGAAGAAGAAAAACTCAAAAACTTCATTTTATAGTCTAGGGTTTTATAGTAACTAATTTTCTTATATTAAGTAAACATATTACCATCAACAATATCATTCTGAGAATTTTCTAGGATAATAATTTCCTCATATTACCAAAGGATACAACATTTATAATAAGGTGAACTACGTGATAACCCGCGCCCTGCGCGGAATGAATTCACTCGGTGATTTAATATTTGACATCAAAAATAGAGTATGTATTTGCAATATATGATTGATAAAATAGGACTTTATAACAACGGAGTAAAGTTTCACGAATGGTAAAAGCATATTTAAACAATATAAGAACTCTCTTATAACTAAAAAGCTTATTTATTATTAAGATGCATAATTATAAAATCGTATCATAATAGTTCTTAAGTAAGCTGTTGAAAGCCAAAACAAAAATATAAATGTAAATAGAATAATAAAACGAAAATAATCTTCAATTTAACAGACACTCCAACATTAACTTTAATTTGCTGGCATAGGAATTTTGTGACCATAGAAACAGAAGAAGATAAAAATTAGGGCACACTATATTTTCTTATCGCCAACCAAGAAACACATGCAAGTATTAATTTAGAAGATACTTACTTTGATTTGAAGTTTTGTATTTCTGCTATGTCCTGATCAAATAAAACTTGAGAAGAACTTTCTAGGTTAGTGATATATTTGAAACCACCTAAATAAGAAGTATAAAATATATAAGATATTTTAATCTGCAAAATATGCAATATTAGATTGCTAACCTTCTCTCCAATGAATTCTCCATGACCTCAAAACACAAACATTCACTGGAGCACGTTAGTTAAGGTTGTATTCATTCAAAGTCATTGCTTTCTTCCATAGGCAACACACTTTAAGTGTTTTAACCTGTAATTCATTTGGTGAGTTAGCATATTTATATATATGAAAACTAAGATCTGTTTCTAAAAAAATATATGAGTAAAGTCAGAAGTTCAAACTCTGTGTTAACCAAAGTGAACTCCATCCTGGTATTCTGATAAGAAAATATCTCGCCAGGTCCTAGTTCTTCAAGTTGTTGCAACTCCCTAACATCAACCATAGAATGAGGGAAGAGTAGTTATGTTTTTGTGTGATTGAGATGAGTACAATTCGTAGGGGACGTGAGTCTTATATAAGAGTAAAACCCTAAGGCTTGTAACTTAGTTTCCACGTTAAGAGCAAATTGATTATCATATATTTTGCATTGGCCAGCTCGAAAAGATTTAATTATATTGCCATAAACTGATTATCTTGGTTGATTCTCATATATTCTGGCCTTGGAGAGCAACCGAAGAATTGGTTATACCGCGCGAGATTTCAATACTCATTAATCTTGGAACCGACCGGTTGGGTTCAGTAAACCCAAATAACGTAGTTACAATATTACGTTCTGTTAAACTCTCTCTTATACAGAGTTCTCACGTAACGTTGTTATAATGCTTTGGAGTTCTGGCTTCACAAACTAATGGTACGTTCAATATATTATAGTGCCACAAATCCCATATAAGAGAAAAGCAAAAGACGTCTTCATCTTCTCCGTTCTGTCCTCTTGAGTAACAAATAACTCAGTTTATCTTCTTGCGACATCGTCATCTTCTCTTTCGATCAATCTTCTTCATATCTCAAGCATGTGCATAGATGGACACATTGAAGACCAAAGATATGTGAGAACTCAGAAGTCACGTTCAAGACCAATGTTAGACATAATAATGATACTTTTTATAGTTCATACATTCCATACACGTTCAAGAACCGTAATGCAGTGGGGAGCTTCACAACTTAGCATAAACAGTCATGTCTCGTTGAAATATGATACAAATTGTGCTCTTCTTCAAAGTGTTTAGGATGAGTTCTTCATTGAGATGAATGGTCATGTCTCCCGTATAAGAGAAAAGTAAAAGACGTCTTCATCTTCTCCGTTATGTCCTCTTGAGTAACAGAGAACTCAGCTTCTCTTCTTGGGACGTCGTCATCTTCAATTTCGATCACTCTTCTTGGGATTATATATACGCCTATATACTCTTTATTTCTCAAGCATGAGCATAGATTGACACATTGAAGAACAAAGATATGTGAGAAGAAGAAGTCACGTTGAAGAACAACGTTAGCCAGAATAATGATACTCTTTATAGTTCATACATTCTATACACGTTCAAGAACCGTAATGCAGTGGGGAGCTTCACACCTTAGCATTCCAACCTGGCTTTTAGTAATGTACATGAACCCCGTGGATTATAATGTTGGTGACGTACTGGATCGTGATGCAACCCCCCCCCCCCCCCCCCCAGCGATGTGCACGGACAGAGCACGACCGTCTATGGTCTCGAAAGTGTTCAGGCTGAGTAAATCTTTGAGATAAACGGTCATGTATTCATGAGTTAGTTATTTAATTTTCTAGATTAAGGAAACTATTTAAAAAATCCGGTAATAGTAAAATCAAATAAGGAAATTAATTTGTGAGAGTCTCTGTCTAATAGACACGTGTCCTACTTGGTGTGAAAGCATTAATTCCAATGCTCCTCTTTTAATATATAAGGAATTCTCAATCCTATACCTTTTGATGCAAACTCATAAAATCCATTTAAGCCTTTTTAACACTTGCAGGGTTCGAAGATTTATTGTTACATGGTTGAGATATACCTATATCATATGAGAAGAGTGAGAAGATCATAATGAAAAGTTGAGTATATATCATACTTCGTTAAAATTACAACATTGCTTAGTAGGTTAAGACTTCTGATAATATTTTTAAAGAATTTAAATGCATAAAATTTTAGATGCGTGCATGCATTGTAAGAAGATCGTAACAAGCAACACAAAAATAATAAACTACATAGAGCCTCGTAAAATGGTAAATATTAAGTGGATATGTAATGTAAATAAGGAGCGATGAAACAGGAGAACTAGGGTTTGATGTTTCTGCGAAGATGGGATCCGGGTATTGGAGCAGTAGGATGTGTCGTTTCGATTTGGCAAGATCATAACCTTGATACTGCCAAAGGGGATCTGCTGGGTTTTATGGAAAGTTAAGATCTGGTTTGAATGGCGATGGGCTTCGATTATCATCAAGACGGAATCACAAATCTACACAGGTTGTATGATGGATCGTGATCCTTTGTTTTCTTTCCTTTATCTAATTGAGATTTATCTCCATTATCACTGGATGGGATCTATTGGGGCATGGGGTTTATGTTTTTTTCGGGAAGAAAGATCGAACAGTATCAATTTACAAAGATACGAGATGACGGAGGATTTTGTTTAGAACGGAAATATGGAAAACTGGGAAAGATATAATGGGATGATAACAGCTTTTCTTTGGTGTATCATTCTTCATTATTTTTCTAATAGCAAAGGTCTAAATGGCAACATGGACGTGCTTGGAGTTTTATGGGGAGTGATCTATGGGAACAAAGGTTGTTGGATCATCTGTTTGGTTACGAGCTGGTTCGAACATAGGTTTATATCACTCAGTTGGCAGGTACTCTGGACTTTGGTGCAATTATGGTAGTTGCTAAAAAGAATATGGAGCCTCAAGATGAAAGGAGTATGTTGGAGCATCGAAATTGTATCAAGGTTTTGTTGTTTTGGAGTTACATGGGGATCATGGTATCGATGCAAAGGGAGCCATTTGGTAACTGAAACGAAACGTGGATCACGCATTTTGCTTAATCACACTTGTTCTGATGAGTGCATTATAAAACTTATCTTTTATGTGGTCTATGTAATATGGAACATAAGGAGTATTTGGAAATTTTTTGGAAGTGGAGCAGTAGTTTTTAATATCATATATCGTAAGGAGATTTGGTCTGAGATGGTGCAGATTTTCTTATTCTACGTACAGGAGCCTTTTATAAATAAGTGTGAGATTTTGGAGGAAATATATATGAATGTTGGGTTAGTAGGAATAAAAAGGGATGAATTTTGGCTGAGTCTCAGAATTAATATGTCTAAGGGACTACTGTGGTACGTATGTAATCTGAGGTTTAAAAGTGAGAATACGGGACTCAAAAATTATGTTTGTGAGGCGAATATAATGGGAGCATGGTGGTGTTGGGACTTTGTGATCATAAAAATGTTGGGTATCTTTAAACCTCAATTTTCCGGCTTGAAAGAGCAATACAAGTATTATTATATATGAAAATATTAAGCTGGAATTGCAGAGGTCTTGGAAGTTGTTAGGGTCAAAATCGGTCACGACGGAATCAATGTCTGAAAGTCCGTAAAAATCAGCATAACCGTTTTTACGAAAAGTAATCTTCGTAAAGAAATCTTTACGAAGAGCCTTGCAGTAAAATATCGTCCAAATCTCAATAGCGACCAAAGCTCGGTCGCTACGTAGCGACCGAGCGATCGTCCCGCTCGGTCGCTACGTAGCGACCGAGCTCGAGCCAAAGCTCGGTCGCTACGTAGGACCGAGCGATCGTCCCGCTCGGTCGCTACGTAGCGACCGAGCTCGAGCCAAAGCTCGGTCGCTACATAGCGACCGAGCTCGAGCCAAAGCTTGGTCGCTACGTAGCGACCGAGCGATCGTCCCGCTCGGTCGCTACGTAGCGATCGTCCCGCTCGGTCGCTACGTAGCGATCGTCCCGCTCGGTCGCTACGTAGCGACCGAGCTCAGCCAAGCTCGGTCGCTACGTAGCGACCGAGCGCTCGTCCCGCTCGGTCGCTACGAAGCGACCGGGCTCAAGCCAAAGTTCGGTCGCTGTGTAGCGATTGAACCTTTCCGAACGTCAATATGACACCAGTTCTTGCATTCTCGTCAAAACCTTCGAATGCTATCTCCCGAAGACCGTAGCAAGCTCAGTCCATGTTTCCCGCCATTCTAATTCATCGATCAAACTTCGCGGATTAGAAACCGCGGAAAACTCGTAGTAAACGTGTCGAGTCGGAAGACGGCCCAAAGGGACCTAAAACACGACTCGAGGCCCATCCTACGATTTTCCTAATCAAAAGCCCGTAAACCACAGCCTGGTTTACCCTTGGTCTACAAGGAAGGATAAATGTCAAGTTTCCGCGGATAAATACGGAAGTTTTGAAGATAATTGTGAAGATCGGGAAAAATGGAATATCTCCATTTTTATGCTATGACGGCTTAAGGGCAGAAAAGTAAAAGCGTAAACCGACCTTGGAGCTAGTATATAAGGAGTCTTAGGCGAGGAGCAAGAGAGAGAACTTCTTAGATTCGGAATTCTCTGCACTTAGAAACTTTAGGCTTATTCTCGAAAAGTTCGGTTTCTATGACTGGCACTCAATTACTAGACGAACTCGCCCAGGCAGTTCGATCTCTTGTCCAGCTCTATCAATTGAACTACGTTCGGCTTGATCCTCGAAAGGGGTACGTAGGCAGCCTTTAACAAGGTTCAGTCCGAAATCAATCTAAGCCTTTTAGATATCTTTTTCGTCCTTTGTTATCGAGCTGCGACTCAACTAGGATTAGGGTTTTATGTTGCTAGAACTAGGTAACTCGCTGACGGCCCCTGCGGCCAAAGCCTTTGTATTCTCTTGTAATGATCGCAACGCTCTTACGCGGACTCGAAATAAGATCTACTGTTTTCTCTAAACTCGTTTGTTATCTTTTCATGATTTCCGCATATATTCGATCACTTGTCGTTGGCTCTCGCAGAGATCCGGGACCTCTGGGAAATTAGGGTTTTCCTAGTTTTCTTATTTAAACGGAAATCGACAGTGCGAATTTCGGTTCCCACAGTTTGGCGCTAGAAGGAGGGGGGGTACGGATTACTCTTACTCATGGCCACAAAACGCTTGATCGAAACGATGTTTGGATATATGAAAGACAAACTCGCAGCACTGACTGCTCCTATGGCCAACGCTTACGCAAACGCCGTAGTTTTCAACAAAATCGAAAACTTAGTCGCGACCTTCCGCCACAGGAAGAGCACTAAAACAAGCTCGCGATTCCTCCCTGTAAACAAGAAGGGAAACGATAAATCTTATCAAAACCCCGTAAACAAATCTCGATGCATAAGGGTTTTACCAAAACACGTTTTCCGAAAACATTTCGGAAGGATAAAACTTGTTCTCCCAAAAAAACCGCTGAAAAACCCCTACGTTAATCGCGGAAAAAGGAAACACAACAAAACGATTACACAGCTCGGTCGCTACGTAGCGACCGAGCACGCACACTGCTCGGTCGCTACGTAGCGACCGAGCACGAACACGCTGCTCGGTCGCTACGTAGCGACCAAGCACACACGCTGCTCGGTCGCTACGTATCGACCAAGCACATACGCTGCTCGGTCGCTACGTAGCGACCGAGCACGCACACTGCTCGGTCGCTACGTAGCGACCGAGCACGCACACGCTGCTCGGTCGCTACGTAGCGACCGAGCACACACACTGCTCGGTCGCTACGTAGTGACCGAGCTCAAGCCAACTCTCCACTCGCTACATAGCGACCTGTAAGGCCTCAGAAAGGTCCTCCTTTGGGTTCTCTTTTGAATCCTCGTCGAAACGCTTTTCGTTTCGTCTCAATCGGAGTTTCCGTTGAGATTTTACGACGAACACAAGTGGGAATCTTCTCGGCTTGCTTCCACTCGCTACGTAGCGACCTGTCAGACTGTCAGTCGCTACGTAGCGACCTGTAAGGCCTCAGAAAGGTCCTTCTTTGGGTTCTCTTTTGAATCCTCGTCGAAACGCTTTTCGTTTCGTCTCAATCGGAGTTTCGTTGAGATTTTACGACGAACACAAGTGGGATTCTTCTCGGCTTGCTTCCACTCGCTACGTAGCGACCTGTCAGACTGTCAGTCGCTACGTAGCGACCTGTAAGGCCTCAGAAAGGTCCTCCTTTGGGTTCTCTTTTGAATCCTCGTCGAAACGCTTTTCGTTTCGTCTCAATCGGAGTTTCCGTTGAGATTTTACGACGAAAACAAGTGGGACTCGTCTCGGCTTGCTTCCACTCGCTACGTAGCGACCTGTCAGACTGTCAGTCGCTACGTAGCGACCTGTAAGGCCTCAGAAAGGTCCTCCTTTGGGTTGTCTTTTGAATCCTCGTCGAAACGCTTTTCGTTTCGTCTCAATCGGAGTTTCCGTTGAGATTTTACGACGAAAACAAGTAGGACGCTTCTCGGCTTGCTTCCATTCGCTACTTAGCGACCTGTCAGACTGTCAGTCGCTACGTAGCGACCTGTAAGTCCTCAAAGGGTTCTTCCTTTGCGTTCTCCTTTGAATCCTCTTCGAAATGCTTTTTGTTTCGTCTCAATCGGAGTTTCCGTTGAGATTTTACGACGAAAACAAGTAGGACGCTTCTTGGCTTGCTTCCATTCGCTACGTAGCGACCTGTCAGACTGTCAGTCGCTACGTAGCGACCTGTAAGTCCTCAAAGGGTTCTTCCTTTGCGTTCTCCTTTGAATCCTCTTCAAAATGCTTTTCGTTTCGTTTCAATCGGAGTTTCCGTTGAGATTTTACGACGAAAACAAGTGGGACTCGTCTCGGCTCCCTTCCACTCGCTATAGCGACCGAGATGACATCCTCACTCGCTATAGCAACCTGTCAGGCCTCAAAGGGGTCCTCCTTTGCGTTCTCCTTTGAATTCTCATCGAAACGCTTTTGGTTTCGTCTCAATCGGAGTTTCCGTTGAGATTTTACGACAAAAACAAGTAAACCTCATCCTAAACTCCTTGGCTTGTTTCTGCTCACCCTACCTCCATCTTTGCGTTCACTTTCGAATCTCGATCGAAACGTCTCTTGTTTCGCCTCGATTGAAGTTACCATTGAGACTTTACGATATAAAAAAAAAAACCGCAAAGACCTATTTTCTCGCATGGATTCAGATTAATCGTATAAAACGGCAATGGTTAACTTAACACCTTAGCCGCCTTAACTATACGATTACGTTGGACCTTTTTACAAAAATCGACGTCTTATCTAAGGAGAAGATAACAGTCAAGTTCGGAAGATAAATGTCAAGTTTCAAAGGGTAAACACCAATATCGGAAATGGCGAACATACACGAGAATAGGAAACGGAAATGAGCACGCAAAACTGAGAAGGGACAAAACTGCATCTTCGAGAGAACTAAGGTATTTCCGACTTGAAATTTTTGAAATCAGACTTGGAATTTTCGTAGGAAATTACTTTGAGGCTGCCATAGAACTTTAGGGAACGTAAAACCTAGGCGGATAGTCTAGCGAACTAAGTTTTAAGCGATTTTTCCTGTCTCGATATATTGTCCCATAATTGTTCATCCAAATCTTGCAAACCGATCTAAACTCTCCGAAAGTCGAGAAATGATCGCCACGCATATCAAGCTCGCTTCCTAAAGAGAGAAAAAGTTAGAGACATGAACGTCGTCTTAAAACCGATTCGTTTCTGGCAATTTTCTCGGAACCGACATATCCCAAGTCGTCAACGTGGAAACAACCAAATCACAGTCCAAGCGTCGTCTATAAATCGTCCCGAATTATCGATCATTCCAAACATCAGGAGAGGAAACGTACACAACCCTTCAAAGTATCGGTTCAACCGTTTTTCTTTCGTAAAAAAAAAAGGGGGAGTAGGTACGTATACTATACTCGTATACTCCCAAACTTCAAAAAACTTCTGCAAATCGTCAAGAATAGGCAAACGACAATCTTAATATTCGTCTAAACGCTAGCAACATATCCAGACGATCATGAACATAATCTCAAAAACTATACATCATTTCTTGTCGCAATCATGCGTACAGAAAACTTGTACCAATATCAAACTGAAACTCGACGATTAGCCAAAGTATTGAAGCCTTTTCCGGCTTCAGAAAGCCAGTTTCGTTTTAAACTTAGCGGCGAGAAATCTTCAATCACCAAAGCATTTCTTTCAGTTTCCGTTGTACCAAGTAAGTCACGGAAAAGTATCGAAAACATTTGCGACGAAGAAAACTCGAGAATATATGTAGCATCGTGCACATTAAAAGAAGCACTTTCCTCCCGATGGTTAGCTAGATCCACTTCTGGTTGACCAATTCTTTCAAGAAACAAATGTGTCATGAGAATCCTCTCGAAAAACCTATGAAAAACGTTCCGCGACTAGATCGTATTGAAATAAACTTCGGTAATACTCCATGGGTAACGCCAAGCAACCTTCACCTAAGATCAAAATCACAGCGGGAACGTTTCTCGTAGAACCCGCAGAAACAATGCTACTTTGACATATGTATACATATCACTGATTTACGACCTTCGTAAAATCGGTTATATGATATGATAAATTATCGTATAGCCCACAATCGGAAATCATATGATAAATTCTTCATAACGAAACTAAGTCCTAACAACCAAACGGTTAACGGAAAATCTAAACTTTTCGAAAATTGACCAAGTTCAATACGCTCCACAATTCACTTTAAGCCCGCAACGTTTTAACCACAATACGCGGCATGTAAGGAAAAATTCGTAACAAAGCTTCTAGAGCTATACGAAACATCCTAAAAAATGCACGAAATACATCTCGGAAGGCCAACTCTTCACAAAGCACCATGAAGGAAAACACTTGTTCCCATGGACAAATTTACACGACACCTCAGTCATAATTCCTCGATCGCAAACAAAACTATTAGCATCCGAACAGGAACAACAATTTTTGGCTGCGAACATTCTTAGTCAAACCAGAATGTTTCTCAAACACAGGGCTAATACTAAACCCTCGCAACATCGCGAAATATCTTCAAAGCCCGCGAACATTTCAAGCACGAAACGTGGCATACGAAAGAATAACAAATCTTCAGCATCGCGAGACGTCGCGGACGCCTGAAGATTAGTTCTTCGACGAAATTTCCTTCCTCGATAAAAACACCTTCATGGAAGACCAGACAGTCATACGCACTAACATCTTCTCAAAACATATTCTTCGCGAAGACTCAAAATAGTAATTTTTACCATTAAGTTTGTTGCTGATCACAACAAACTCTTAACGTCCTAAACAGACTTAGCCATCTCGTAGAAGATGACTCTCTTACATCCGACACAAGGATAATAGCGCTATAAAAGAAATCCGAAATTTTGGTCCAGCACTTCCGGTCTCCGGAGAGATGCTCGATTCCAACCATACAAGTCGTATAAGCCGAGAACCTATCGCGGACTTTAAATCGGTATGGAATCAGGATGAAACTGAAACGGGATACGTAAGTCGAATTAGTCATCGCACCCTCTAAAACCAGGAGTAAACCTAGGTCTTGCCCTAAACCCAGCGCACTGGTCTCTAACATCTCTAGGCATAGTATCAAACACCCTGATACGAGATCCCAAAATTTGTCTCTTTGCCAATATTCGAACGTCTTCAGAAAATCCCGCAAGTTTACACACTGCGGAAAACTCTCGAAACAGATTATGGATATGGCAATTCACACAGAGTTAGATTACGAGACGACAACTCGTAGTCTTCCCTCTACACCCATACAAAATGCCATCGGCAGCAACACGCCTTATAACCGCTACATAAAAACTAGACCATAAAGGTCCTACTGGAAAACTAGTCATAAGAACCTTAACTCCAAGATGAACTACGAAAGGCTTGATCCCTTCAACAAGGGTACGTAGGCAGCCGTCATAAGGCGCAGCCCCAATCTTATCGCGTTTTCTACTTTTAGGAGAGCGAGAAGATCACTTACCACAGACCTTTTCAACCATTAATTCCGCCTAACTCACCTACCTTGCCTAACTTGCCAAGCCACTCGCTAGAACCTCACGCTAGAAGCTCATGATTCTAACGAGCTGGGGGGCTAACTGTTGGGGTCAAAATCGGTCACGACGGAATCAATGTCTGAAAGTCCGTAAAAATCAGCATAACCGTTTTTACGAAAAGTAATCTTCGTAAAGAATCTTTACGAAGAGCCTTGCAGTAAAATATCGTCCAAATCTCAATCGAACCACTAAATACCGATTGTCCGAAGGCAACGGACATGTATCCAAATCGGCCGCGGACAAGCTCGAGTATGGAAATCAGACCGCGGACAAGCCAAGCTCGATCGATACGCGGCAACCAAGCATGCACACAGCTCGGTCGCTACGTAGCGACCGAGCTCGAGCCAAGCTCGGTCGCTACGTAGCGACCGAGCATCCGTCTCGCTCGGTCGCTACGTAGCGACCGAGCCCGAGCCAAGCTCGGTCGCTACGTAGCGACCGAGCGATCGTCCCGCTCGGTCGCTACGTAGCGACCGAGCTCGAGCCAAAGCTCGGTCGCTACGTAGCGACCGAGCGATCGTCCCGCTCGGTCGCTACGTAGCGACCGAGCTCGAGCCAAAGCTCGGTCGCTACGTAGCGACCGAGCGATCGTCCCGCTCGGTCGCTACGTAGCGACCGAGCTCGAGCCAAAGCTCGGTCGCTACGTAGCGACCGAGCGATCGTCCCGCTCGGTCGCTACATAGCGACCGAGCGATCATCCCGCTCGGTCGCTACGTAGCGACCGAGCTCGAGCCAAAGCTCGGTCGCTACGTAGCGACCGAGCTCGAGTCAAAGCTCGGTCGCTACGTAGCGACCGAGCGATCATCCCGCTCGGTCGCTACGTAGCGACCGAGCTCAGCCAAGCTCGGTCGCTACGTAGCGACCGAGCGCTCGTCCCGCTCGGTCGCTACGAAGCGACCGGGCTCGAGCCAAAGTTCGGTCGCTGTGTAGCGATTGAACCTTTCCGAACGTCAATACGACACCAGTTCTTGCATTCTCGTCAAAACCTTCGAATGCTATCTCCCGAAGACCGTAGCAAGCTCAGTCCATGTTTCCCGCCATTCTAATTCATCGATCAAACTTCGCGGATTAGAAACCGCGGAAAACTCGTAGTAAACGTGTCGAGTCGGAAGACGGCCCAAAGGGACCTAAAACACGACTCGAGGCCCATCCTACGATTTTCCTAATCAAAAGCCCGTAAACCACAGCCTGGTTTACGCTTGGTCTACAAGGAAGGATAAATGTCAAGTTTCCGCGGATAAATACGGAAGTTTTGAAGATAATTGTGAAGATCGGGAAAAATGGAATATCTCCATTTTTATGCTATGACGGCTTAAGGGCAGAAGAGTAAAAGCGTAAACCGACCTTGGAGCTAGTATATAAGGAGTCCTAGGCGAGGAGCAAGAGAGAGAACTTTTTAGATTCGGAATTCTCTGCACTTAGAAACTTTAGGCTTATTCTCGACAAGTTCGGTTTCTATGACTGGCACTCAATTACTAGACGAACTCGCCCAGGCAGTTCGATCTCTTGTCCAGCTCTATCAATTGAACTACGTTCGGCTTGATCCTCGAAAGGGGTACGTAGGCAGCCTTTAACAAGGTTCAGTCCGAAATCAATCTAAGCCTTTTAGATATCTTTTTCGTCCTTTGTTATCGAGCTGCGACTCAACTAGGATTAGGGTTTTATGTTGCTAGAACTAGGTAACTCGCTGACGGCCCCTGCGGCCAAAGCCTTTGTATTCTCTTGTAATGATCGCAACGCTCTTACGCGGACTCGAAATAAGATCTACTGTTTTCTCTAAACTCGTTTGTTATCTTTTCATGATTTCCGCATATATTCGATCACTTGTCGTTGGCTCTCGCAGAGATCCGGGACCTCTGGGAAATTAGGGTTTTCCTAGTTTCCTTATTTAAACGGAAATCGACAGTGCGAATTTCGGTTCCCACAGAAGTCATTGGACCATAAGTTATCTTCGGGAGATATGGCATCAACATAAGCCAGACTTTTTGTTTTTATCTGAAACGAAACAGGATTTTGGATTTGTCCAAAGGTTCCAATCATACTTTGGTTACGATAGTCTGGTTACGGTGGATCCAAATGGAAGAAGTGGCGGCCTAGCTCTCTTCTACAATAATGAGTACCAAATCAAGATACTATATTCTAGCAATAGAATGATAGACGTCGAGGCGGTGGCGAAAGGGAAGCAAGTCTTTCTTACTTTTGTCTATGGAGAGCCGGATCAAAAATTAAGAGAACATGTTTGGGAGAGATTAACTCGGTATGGATTATCGCGCTCGGAGCCATGGTTTATTATAGGAGATTTAAATGAGATTATTGGGAACCATGAAAAGGATGGAGATGCTCTGAGAAGTGCGGCTTCCTTTATTCATTTCAACAATATGATAAGGAACACTGGTTTATTAGAATTTCCGGCTTATGGTAATAAAATGTCATGGAAAGGACGAAGGGGTAAAGGGAAAGGAGCAGTAATGGTCATATGTCGATTGGATAGAGCTTTGGCTAATGAGGAATGGCATACACTCTTCCCATGCTCTTATACGGAATACTTGAGACTGGTGGGATCGGACCATCGCCCTGTGATTGCTTTTTTTGGAAGATAAATTATTAAGGAGAAAAAGGGGACATTTCAGGTTTGATAAGCGATGGATAGGTCAAGAGGGACTCATGGAATCAATTGTATTAGGTTGGACGGAAAATCAGGAAGGCCAATCGGGAGATTTTATTACAAAAATAAATAATTATCGTCATGAAATATCTTCATGGCGGAAAGATAATCAACCTTATGGGAAGGATAAAATTCAGAATCTCCAACAAGAGTTGGAAGAAGTACAAACAGAGAACAATAGATCACAAGATGATATTATTGAGATTTCCAGAAAATTACAGGAGGCAAATAATGATGAAGAGGAATATTGGCATCATAAGAGTCGAAATATGTGGTATTCATCTGGGGACCTCAACACTAAGTTTTATCATGCTTTGACAAAGCAACGTCGGATCCGAAATAAAATAGCAGGCCTCCATGATGAAGTAGGTAATTGGATCACAGATGAGAACGGAGTTGAGAAGGTGACAGTAGATTATTTTGATGGTTTGTTTAGTTAGACTAATCCAACAGAGTTTGATAGGTTTTTGGAAGAGATAGGGACATCAATCTCGCCTCAGATGAACGAGATGTTACTGCGATTAGCAACGGAGGAAGAGGTTCGACAAGCTTTATTCATGATGCATCCAGAGAAAGCGCCAGGGCCGGATGGAATGACAGCTCTCTTCTATCAGCATTTCTGGAACATTATTAAAAAGGATGTGGTTGAGTTGGTGAATAATTTCTTGGTTACAGGAGATATGGACTCCCGGTTAAACATAACTAATATTTGTATGATCCCAAAAGTGGAGAGACCTACAAGGATGACAGAACTCAGACCGATAAGTCTATGTAACGTTGGTTATAAGATTATTTCAAAGGTGTTGTGTCAAAGATTGAAAATTTGCCTCCCCCGGCTAATCTCGGAAACACAATCTGCTTTTGTGGCAGGAAGGTTAATATCAGATAATATTCTTATTGCACATGAAATGTTTCATGGTTTGTGTACTAATAAGTCCTGTCAAAATAAGTTTATGGCAATTAAAACGGATATGAGTAAGGCATATGATCGGAAAGAGTAGAATTTTATTGAGGCTCTCCTTCACAAAATGGGTTTTTATCCTCATTGGATCAAATTAATGTGAGGGTGTATATCTTCAGTTCAATATAGAGTACTTCTCAATGGGCAGCCACATGGTCTTATAACCCCTCAGCGGGGATTACGTCAAGGGGATCCCTTATCTCCTTACTTATTTATTATGTGTACTGAGGCTTTAATTTCAAATATAAAAAAGGCATAACAGGTGAAACAATTAACTGGTATAAAGGTAGCCAGAGCGTGTCCAACAATTTCTCATCTGCTTTTTGCAGATGATAGTCTGTTAGTGTCAAACTATTCTCAGGATACTAAAGGATTATGAGGCTGTCTCAGGTCAACAAATTAATTTTCAGAAATCCTCAATTTAATTTAGACATAAGATTGATGAATCCAGCCGTCAAGAGTTGAGAGATATTTTGGGAATTCAGAACCTAGGGGGAATGAGTTCTTATTTAGGTTTACCATAAAATTTAGGAGGATCTAAGGTTCATGTGTTCGGTTTTTGTACAAGATCGTCTGAATAGTAGGGTGAATGGTTGGACCTTTAGATTTTTTACTAAGGGGGGAAAAGAAGTGATTATTAAATCGGTGGTCATGGCACTGCCCAACCATGTGATGTCTGTGTATCGGTTACCGAAAGCCACAGTAAAGAAGCTAACGAGTGCAATAGCTCAGTTTTGGTGGAGTCCTGGAAGAAGTAAAAGAGGCATGCATTGGAAATCATGGGATAAAATATGTGTACCCAAGGACAATGGTGGGCTAGGTTTTAAGGATTTGACTGATTTTAATACGACGATGCTGGGAAAGCAATTGTGGCGACTGATAGAGAAGCCAAATGCTCTTTTCTCTCGAGTTTTCAAAGGACGGTACTACATGAATGCTTCCCCTGGAACCGATCCGTTCATATTCTCCGTCTTATGGCTGGAGGAGTATTATTTCTGTTAGATCTCTGGTTTGTAAAGGACTAATTAAAAGGGTTGGAACAGGGTCATCTATTTCAGTTTGGAATGACCCATGGATCCCATCCACTCGCCCGAGACCAGCTAACAAAAACCTTCATAACAGTTACCCGGACCTCACAATGGATTCTCTTATTAATCAGGAATCCTGAACATGGAATTTACAGGCAATTAGGATTTTGGTGGAACCACATGATGCAAAAATGATTGAAAGTATTCATTTGAGTAGGAATTAGATGGAAGATAGGAATGGATGGCATTTCACTAATAATGGAAAATACACGGTTCAATCAGGGTATCAAATAGAAAGGATATATACTGACAAAAAAAAACCACCAGAATTTTATGGACCCAATGTGGATATTCTTAAGGCATTCTGCTGGAAAGTGAAGTGTCCTCCGAAGTTAAAACATTTTTTATGGCAGCTGCTGACAGGTTGTATAGCGGTTACAAAAAATCTAAGAGCGAGAGGCATACAAGGAGATACATGTTGTGCAAGATGTGGAGATCCGGAGGAATCAATAAATCATGTGTTCTTTGAGTGTCTCCCGGCATGGCAAGTTTGAGCACTATCTAAGATCCCATCGAACCCAAACTTTTTTTCCTATTAGCTCGCTTTTTGCTAATATGGACCATTTGTTTTGGAGAGTTACCCCAAAAATGGATGATCATCAGTTTGCATGGATATTATGGTACATTTGGAAGGCCCGAAATAATAAAGATTTCAATAATCTTGATATTGATCCGAGAGAAATGCTTAACTTAGCAGAATTGGAATCAACACTTTGGACTGAGGCACAAGTAATAAATACTCTCAGGTTGGTACATGAGGCACAGAACATACCGAATTAAAGGACTACAGGAAGATGGTGTTACACAGACGGTTCTTGGAAGGATAAAGATTTATTTACAGGACAAGGCTGGTTCAGCATGCTATCGGGGTTTGAGGGTTTATTAGGGACTAGGAATGTAAGGGAATGTCTCTCACCTCTTCATGCGGAGATGGAGGCACTCATTTGGGCCATGGAAAGCATGAGAAATCTAAGACAGTTTAGGGTTACATTTGCTACGGATTGTTCTCAATTGGTGAAGATGGTTTCGAAACCAGAAGAATGGCCCGCATTTAAAAGTTACCTGGAAGATATTAGATATTAAGCTCTTGAGAAGAAGCTTCATCAACTCAGATATCGTTCATGTTCCCAGGACGAAAAACATAAAGGCGGATCGCTTGGCACGCAGTGCTCGGACACAACCGTCTTTCGTCGTACATATGGATGCAGAGTTGCCACCTAAGTTTACATAGTCAACATGAGTCTGTAAATATTTGCTGTCAAAAAAAAATGTAATGTAAATAAGGATCGAAGTTTATGAGTTTTTTTCTTTCTTAATTAGTGTTACTCCTTCCATTTCAATATTTATGATATTTTAGAACTTTTTGTTGTTTCACAATATAAATAATAAATATATCTTCACATATTTAAATAAATTTAATTTATAACCAAATTATTTTTATAATAAAATAAAATAGTTATAAACTATATATACTTTTGGTGATATTTTGGGAAAAATAGTTTTTAATATGTACGTATTGATGTAAAACATAATACAATATGAAACATAGGGAATATTGCTGAGTGGGGTGTTTGTTATCTCATGTTGTGGTGTGGTTCACTCTGTTTATTGCAGGTTAGTTTTGTTTTACGCATTGCATCACATACAATGATATGTTGGTTGTGATCGCTCAAACAATGCTTCCATATTGACTTATTGAGCTATTTATGCGAAAATTTTAATTTTTTAGAAAACTAAGAGGTTTCTACCAGTTATAGGTTCAAAAATGGGCTAGCATAATGTTTTCAGAATTCCTGCTGACACTGATGAACTTGAGGATGCAAGTCAAGGTAATTGTTTTTGTGTCTTTCTTATCTATCTTTTACACGTTGTTCAAAAAAGATTAGGAAAACTATAGTGGCAAAGTAATAAGTGTTAGTAAAAAATAGGTTGATACTAATATGATTATCTAAATAGATTATTTAAATTGGATCATAGTTTATGTGCTGCCTTCTTGTGGAAAAACTCGGTTACATCAGCTAGAGGAGCACCTGTCTCCTGGGAAAATATCTGCAGCCCGAAAATGGAAGTTGGCCTTGGTATTAGGCACCTATAAGAGTTTGAGTATGTTTTACGGCTTAAGAGAGTTTGGAATTTCTTCTCAGCCTATTGATCCTTATGGGTGGCATGGCTACAAAACAATCTCTTCCAAAGGCGAAGCTATTGGATGACTCCTGATGCTCAACGCTTCTCTCCAACAGTCCGATCTATGCTAAGGCTAAAGGAGGATTTGAAAAACCTAACGAGAGGCAAAATAGGTAATGGAAGATCAGCATCATTTTGGTTTGACTCTTGGACAGATCATGGTCCATTGATAAATTTTCTAGGACAGCGTGCTCCTTCTCTTCTCAGGCTGCCTTTGAAGACTAAAGTCGCTGATGCAGCTATCTCTACTGGCTGGTGTCTACCAGGTGCTAGATCAGAGAATATCCTCTCTCTACATGTTACTCTCTCATCAATCCAGCGTCCCACTGATGATGCAGGTGATGATGTTTTCTTGTGGTATAGTTCTCCTGGTCACTTTAAGGATCAGTTCTCCTCCAAAGCAACGTGGTTGTGGCGCACGGTCTCATGGTGTAAACTTGTCTGGTTAAAACAGGAAATCCGTCGGTGCTCATTCATTTCTTGGAAGACTTGGCTAACGAGACTTGCAACTAGAGACATTAATGGATATACATTATGTTAATAGTTTCCTATTCTTTAGGTGTATAGAGTTATCGTTATCTTCTCCTATGTAGAGAAGGATATTCTAGTTTGTATATAAACACAGCCTGATTAATGAATAAGATCACGCTTTCATAATATATTTCATGGTATCAGAGCTAAGATCTCATAAACTCTGACCTAATTTTTCTTTTCCGCATACTACTAAATCAATCCTATGGCTGACGATAATACATCATCATCAATCAATCCTTCTACTACTACTACTACGACAACGGCAGCGGCAACTCATGCTTCATCGCCTTACTATCTACACCCATCGGATAATCCAGGGTCTTTGATTACTTCGGTTTCGCTCACAAGCGACAACTATTCAGAATGGTCTACAGAACTCCGGAACTCGCTTCAAGCTAAACATAAATTTGGTTTTATTGATGGGACTATACCAAAACCAGAGTCCAAACCAGATCTTTCTAGATGGCTAGCGGAAAACTCTATGATCGTTGGCTGGATCCGTACATTAATTGATGCAAAGGTCCGATTGACTGTTACCTATGTTCCTGAAGCACACAAACTTTGGGAAACTCTCCGTTTTCGTTTCTCGGTTAAAAACGGGACTCGTATGCATCAACTACAGGACGCCATCACCAACTGCAGACAAGATGGACAATCAGTTCTTGAGTATTATGGGATATAGAGTTATTGTTATCTTTATCTTCTCCTATGTAGAGAAGGATATTCTAGTTTGTATATAAACACAACATGATGAATGAATAAGATCACGCTTTCATAATAGATTTCAGACATGCTTGGGGTCTTAATGTCGCTGACCAATGTGTTCTTTGCTCAACTGGAATTGAATCTCACTCTCACTTGTTCTTCCAATGTGTCTCTAGGAACATTTGGTCTAGGTTCCTTCGGGTTCCTCCTGCTGACCTTGCCTCATTTCTAGCTTCGTTTAATAGACACCGCGCTGCCCCTATACGCTCCATTTGAGTGGTGTTTCAGTTGTGCATGTGATCATCTAGCATTTATGGCGAGAGCAGAATGCTATGATTTTCAAAGGCGTTTCTACATCAGAGAGGCAGGGTTCTTTGAAAGTTGAAAGTCTCATTTAATAATTAAAAAAATAATATAAGTTGAAAGTCTCATTTAATAAGTATCAAAAATAAAAGATATATAAATATATGTATCATTTTAAATTAAACTATATGCCATATAAAAAATAATATAAGTTGAATGTTATGACATGATACAAATAATTAAAAAAATAATATAAGTTGAAAGTCTCATTTAATAAGTATCAAAAATAAAAGATATATAAATATATGTATCATTTTAAATTAAACTATATGCCATATAAAAATACATAAATATCTTAATTTTGAAATTTACTTTGAATATTTTTTTGATAAAAAATTTGAAAAAATATTGACAACTTAATTTCTTACAATATTATAAATTACTTAAACCATTAATCCCACAGTGAAAATTTTGTTATCACTAATTTAGACTTTTTTGTATAACAGATACAAATGATAAAAAACAAATATGAGCAAAAAGCATCATCTAATAAATATTAATATTAAAATATACCATATATATGTTATTATCATTTAAATTTAATTATATATCATATCAAATAGAAAAAAATATATTTTGATTTATAAAATTTATTTATATGTTCGCACCAATTTAATTATATAAATAGTAGATAATGACTTTTTAATTATTCAATATATATTTATTATTTTATTATATGTTATAAATATATAATATATAAAATAATTTTTATATATAATGTTCATCCCGTGCAAGGCGCAGGTCTTAACCTAGTATATATATTATTTTAAAGGGAAAACTGCAAAAAAAAAACCCAAACTTTCAAATCTAATCCAATAAAAGCTCCAGCTCATTAGTGAGCTATTTAAATCTCAAATTGTTTAAACTTTTCCATTATAAATCATAAACTTTATTTGACCGGGGCCAATATAAACACCTCAAAAGCCAACAGTTATAAACATGTTAACACCGTTACCTAATAAAACTATGTCGTTTTTGCCTAACATAAACTCCCCTCAATGGCATGATCAATGAGTGGAGCTCTGTTTACAGTCAATGGCATGATCATTAGAAACTCTTCAATATCTTTCTCTCGTCTCTGTAGTTCTTGTCATTTTTACCAATTTCTTTTAGTATGTAATGAAATGTTAAACTTGAAGATAAACGATTCCCTTTGCTTCAATATTCATATCACAGATAAGCTTGAGCTATATATATATATATATTTCAGCTCTTGCGACAAAATACATTAAGCAGAAAGATTCTTTTCCTCAACCTAAAAAACTGAAATATATAAAGGATACCATCCTCAACCTAAAAAACTGAAATATATAAAGGATACCAAGTACTCCTACCAAGTTATTATATCCAAATAGCACGTTGAATTGATGGACTATATGCATAGGTGGTCAACACTATCAGCTCGTCTACTATATGTATAGGTGGTCAACACTATATGTATAGATGATAACTAAATAAAAACCATTGGATTATTCATATCCGCAAGACTTGTAAAGAATGACATCGACCTGTACTGCGTCTTGATCTTCTTGATTTCTCCACACTTTTAGCCACACTTTCCAATCAATAGAACTTAGCATCAGTTGCATAACTTGCATCTAATGTGTTGTTTTTGTTTAGTCCTGATGTGTTGATGCTGACCTCTCTACTCTTGCCCCCTTCAACAAGAAATTCTAAACCCTAATCCAGTTTACGCGAGTGACTTCTATCAGAAGCTTCGAACTCCTGATACATTATTTTCGTCTCAACCACAAGCCGAGAGAAGCCGAGAGCACAACCTAAACAAACAACGAAACTGCATCTTTCAAGTTTTTGGACGCAAGACCTGATGGTTGTTTAATACCTCTGTCGGAGAGTTTGGACTTAGAATCACTTGTGTCGACGCCAAAGTCATCTTCACTAAATAATAGCATCGACGCATAAACCAATTCAAGTAGTTGTGAGGTTTGATAAGCAACTGGGCCTGATATTCTGAGATGGGCCTCGAATGATGTTGGTGAAGCCCACTCCAAAGCTGAGACCGCGGGAGTACATAAGGGAAAGAAGCAGAGGATCATATCTTATCCTAACGGCTTCATCTTCTTCCGTTAGACTCAGATCACCATTGTTGTATCTTGAGCTAAGTGAAACCACGCAAAGAGTTTAGTGGATTCCAGGTACCGATCCTGAAGGAGATGTACCCAAGGTTAGGGGAACTCTAAAACTTCGTGTGTGTCGTTCTCTTTCTTTCTTTCTTTTCTTCGTTCTCGAGTGCGTGTAGATTCGCGATCTACGAACAAACGAGTGACGTGAGTGATTGAGAGAGTACAAACGTTAGAGAGGTCGTACACTAGAGAGTCGATACTAGGACGTGTCGAGGTCGGATTCTTCTACAAGTGGTATCAGAGCTTGAGTTCGAGCGAGATCAAAGGAGAATCCAGAAGACAGGATCGAGCCGGAAGATCTGTAGAACGACATTGTTCTACGTGGAGGCGAGTTCTCGAAGATCGGATCAACAAGACTGAGTTGATCAGGAATCCAAAGGAAGTTCATTGTTACTCTTAATCTCTTTCGATCTGATTTAGAATTTGTGTTTGTGGATCGAGGTACTGTGGGATTGTCTTTCTTTTATCTGCAGGTAACAAGAAGAGAAGTCTCTAGTATCAAGAAGCATGGATCCAACACGAGGAAAGTTCGAGATCGAGAAGTTTGACGGAAAGGGTGACTTTGGACTCTGGAAATTCAAGATGATGGGGCAATTAGAGATCCAAGGGTTATTGTCAGTTCTTCAGGAGGAAACTACTTCAGAAGTCGACGCAGGGAAGACAGAGGAAGGGGTTGAAGCGAAAGTAGACCCAAAGAAGGCTGAAAAAGATCTGAGAGTCAGGAGCCTCTTCAGCACATGTCTCAGTGATGTCATACTCAGAAAGATCATGAATGAGACCACTGCTCTTGGAATGTGGAAAGCTTTGGAAAGAGACTACCAGACAAAGTCACTACCAAACCGCATATACCTCAAGAAGAAATTCTCATGTTTCAGAATGGAGGAAGACAAGCCAATGGAAGAAAATTTTGACTATTTCCTAAAGTTAGTAGCTGATCTAGCGAGTATCAAGATCGAGATATCAGATGAGGATTAAGCTATACAGCTCCTCTCTGGTCTCCCTACGGTTTACGAACCATTGGTGCACACACTGCAGTACGGGACGGGAAAGGATACTCTCACGGTTAATGAAGTCATCACAGCCGCCTACTCTAAGGAAGCAGAGCTGAAGCAAAAGGGACTAACTACAAGAGGAAAGCAGTCAGAAGGTCTCTACAGTGAGTCTAGAGGAAGATCATTCACGAGGAATGACTCTGGAAGCAACAAGCAGTGGAACAACAAGACAAGAGGCAAATTCAGATCGAAGTCTAGAGGGAAACAAACTGGAAAGCAAGATAAAAGCTGCTGGATATGTGGAAGTGACAGTCACTGGAAGAGAGACTGTCCAGAACGCAAGTCTATGTCTCAGTCAACGAAACCGGGAAGCTCAGCAAATGTGGCCAGAGACTTACCAGGCCCAACAGCTCTGACTGCCAGCTTAATAGTCTCATACGAGGAATGGGTCTTGGACTCTGGATGCATCTTCCACATAACTCCACGCAAAGAGTTCCTATCTGAGTTCACAGAGTTCGAAGGGAACAAGGTCATGATGGGAAACAACTCGTCTTGCAGGGTGCAAGGCATGGGAAAGATAACTATAGAAAACGTCGATGGATCTATAGTTACTCTGAACGACGTTCGATATGTTCCGGAGATGGGAAGAAACTTGATATCCTATGGTCAGCTAGAACAAGCTGGGTGCAGTTACAGTGGAAAGGACTATGTAATCCGCTTTCACAAGGGAGGCAAGGAAGTACTATCAGGAAAGTACAACAATGGTCTCTACTATCTTCAGGGCACAGTGAGAAGACCAGAGGCAAATACAGTAACAGGAGATGTGGATCTTACCAAGAGATGGCATACCAGACTGGCTCACATGAGTCTTCGGTCAATGGAAACACTGGCCAGGAAGGGACTTCTTAAGAAGGAAGAAGTCAAGAAGCTCGACTTCTGCGAAGGATGTGCGATGGGAAAAGCACATAAGCAGAAGTTCCCGAAAGCAAAACACATCACAAAGAACATTCTCGACTACATTCACTCAGATCTTTGGGGATCTCCTAACACAGTTTCGAGCTTATCAGGGGCTCAATATTTCCTAACTTTTACAGATGATTACTCTAAAAAGGTTTGGATCTATTTTCTTAAGGCTAAATCAGAAGTGTTTAATTGTTTTGCAGAGTGGAAAGCACTGGTGGAGAATCAAACATGCAGAAGGATTAAAGGGCTAAGGACAGACAACGGGCTGGAATTCTGCAATAAGAAGTTTGATCAACTATGCGCAGAAGCTGGGATAAGGAGACATAAGACATGTCCTTATACCCCACAACAAAACGGCATCTCTGAAAGGATGAACAGAACAATCATGGACAAAGTCAGAGCAATGTTGAGTGAAACGGGTCTAGATGGGAGCTATTGGGCGGAAGCAGCATCAACGGCAGTCTACGTAATCAACAGATCACCAAACTCGTCGATAAGGTTCGAGATCCCAGAAGAAAGATGGTCAGGTCATGAACCAGATTATAGTCATCTTAGGAGCTTCGGGTGCATTGCTTATGTTCATCAAGTTAAGGAAAAGACCAGTCCTAGAGCAGCTAAGGGTGTATTTGTTGGCTACGCAGAAGGAACGCGAGGCTACAGAGTCTGGCTTATAGATGAGAAGAAGCTGGTAATAAGCAAGGACGTAGTATTCAATGAGGAAAAATTCTACAAAGACCTTGAGAAAGAGCAAACAACCGTTGAAGAGAAACTGAGTCCTCAGGTTGTAAAGAAGAAAGTTACTTTCAAAAGTGATCTTGAAGATGTCTGTGAAGGAGAGAGCTCAAACTCAGGTGGAGCTTCTGAAAATAGTCAGTCACAAGAACAAGAAGCTGCGGGTGAAGGCTCAATGGGGCCAACAGACTCAGAAGAAGCAGTCCAAGAAGCAGAGTCAGAAGATGGTGATGAGAGTAGCGCTCAGGTGGAGCAGCTTGACAACTACGTGTTAGCAAGAGATAGAGAGAGGAGGGTCATTAGACCACCTTCAAAGTTTGAGGATGCTGATTTCTTCGCCTATGCATTGTCTAGTGCTGAAGATATAGAAATTCAAGAACCTAAAAGTTATACTGAGGCTATGAGGAGCAGAGACAAAGTCTACTGGAATGGAGCAGCAGATGAGGAAATGGAGTCACTGGAAAAGAATCACACATGGGATTATGTGGATCGCCCAAAAGGACACAAAGTCATAGGGTGTAGATGGATTTTTAAACTCAAACCAGGCATTCCCGGTGAGAATCAACCACCTAGGTATAAGGGGAGGTTGGTAGCAAAAGGATATGCCCAAGTAGAGGGAATTGATTATAACGAGGTCTTCGCTCCAGGGGTAAAGCACGTTTCCATAAGGCTTCTACTATCGGCAGTAGCACATTTTGACTTAGAGCTAGAACAACTAGATGTAAAGACCGCCTTCCTTCATGGAGTCCTAAAGGAACGAGTCTATATGGAGCAGCCAGAGGGGTACGTTCAGGAAGGAAAGGAGAAGAAGGTGTGTTTGCTTAGAAAGTCCCTCTACGGACTGAAGCAGTCACCGAGGGAGTGGAATCATCGCTTTCACACGTTCATGGTGGAGCAAGACTATAAACGAAGCGAGTATGACCCGTGCGTCTATATGAAGGGATCAGATATAGAGGACACGGTTTATCTACTGTTGTACGTCGACGACATGCTAATAGCGTCTAAGGAAATGAAGACAGTACAGAAGTTAAAGGATCAACTGAGTCGAGAGTTTGATATGAAAGACTTGGGGAGTGCAAGAAGAATCTTGGGGATGGACATACAAAGAGATAGGTCAAGAGGAGTGTTGACTCTATCTCAGAATGATTATCTAGCTAAGGTTCTAAAGACGTTTGGTATGATGGACTGCAGAGCGGTAAGTACACCGCTAGGTTCTCAGTTTAAACTACAAAGCTTAACTAAGCCAGAAGAAGAACAGCAAGCTAGAGAAATGGAAGACATACCTTACACAAGTGCAGTTGGGAGTTTGATGTACGCAATGGTGGGATCCAGGCCGGACCTTGCGTATGCAGTAGGAGTCGTGTGCAGGTTCATGAGCAAACCTGGCAATGATCACTGGTTAGCTGTGAAATGGATAATGAAGTACATTAAGGGGGCGTTAAGGTTGAACTTAACTTTCACCAAGAATGAAGACTTCATGATCAGAGGATACTGTGACTCAGACTACGCCTCGGATTTGGATAGGAGCAGGTCCATCACTGGGTATGTGTTCACGGTAGGAGGAAATACAGTCAGCTGGCGGTCGTCTCTACAGAAGGTGGTGGCGTTGTCAACAACGGAAGCAGAATACATGGCGTTGTCAGACTCGGTAAGAGAGGGTCTGTGGCTGAAAGGAATATGTGAAGAGATGAAGCTGAGTAAAGGCGTAGTGGAAGTGCACTGTGATTCCCAGAGTGCGATCTACCTAGCCAAGAACTTCGTATACAGAGAAAAGACTAAGCACATCAAGACTAAGTACAACTTCATCAGAGAAGTAATTGCAGATGGAGATGTCAAAGTAGTAAAGATTCACACTTCGGTAAATCCAGCTGATATGCTTACCAAGACATTGCCTGGAGAAAAGTTCGAGGGATGCTTAGCGAAGCTAGGCGTCATTGAATCAGCTTGAAGAAGCTGAAGCTCAGTCGTCTTTGGAACTGAGAAGACGATGGAGGATAAGTTAAGTCTCGGAAGTCAGAGAGACGGAAGTCAGCTCAGATGAGACTGATGAAGAGAGCTTGAAGTAAGGACAAAAGAGCTCGGTGGAAGACCAGGATCGGTGAAGCTTCGACTAAGGTTTGGTCGAAAGCACGCGGAGGGAGAACATCAGTTCAGTTAGCTTTCAAAGATGGAGATTGTGAGGTTTGATAAGCAACTGGACCTGATATTCTGAGATGGGCCTCGAATGATGTTGGTGAAGCCCACTCCAAAGCTGAGACCGCGGGAGTACATAAGGGAAAGAAGCAGAGGATCATATCTTATCCTAACGGCTTCATCTTCTTCCGTTAGACTCAGATCACCATTGTTGTATCTTGAGCTAAGTGAAACCACGCAAAGAGTTTAGTGGATTCCAGGTACCGATCCTGAAGGAGATGTACCCAAGGTTAGGGGAATTCTAAAACTTCGTGTGTGTCGTTCTCTTTCTTTCTTTCTTTTCTTCGTTCTCGAGTGCGTGTAGATTCGCGATCTACGAACAAACGAGTGACGTGAGTGATTGAGAGAGTACAAACGTTAGAGAGGTCGTACACTAGAGAGTCGATACTAGGACGTGTCGAGGTCGGATTCTTCTACAGTAGTATATATCTTCGGTTTTAGTTTCCAGGAAAATTTCATGTCGCCAACATAACTGAGTAGAAAGATTGTAGTTTTCGTTTAGGAATTTCGGAGAATAAGGTGTGGCAATTGGGGATTTAAAGGGAGTTTATATTAGCGAAAACGATATAGTTTTATTAGGTAACGGTGTTAACATATTTTTAACTGTTGACTTTTGAGGTGTTTAAATTGGTTCGGTCAAACAAAGTTTGTGATTTAAATGAGAAAGGTTAAACAATTTGAGATTTAAATAGTTCACTAATGAGTTGGAGCTCTTATTGGCTTATATTCGAAAGTTGGGGATTTTTTTTGGCAGTTTTCCCTTATTTTAAAGGCTTCACTGCACTTCTTATAAAAACTACTTAATTTTTAAATTTACAAATAAAATTTAAAACAAAACTCGTGTGAGCATGCGGATCCGACTCTTGTAAAATAATTAAATTGAGTTTTATCAACTAATTTTAATTGAAAAGCATAGATTATTTTCCTCATGTTTCTGATCTTTTGTTGTCTCTGTTTATTGCAGCCAGAGACGCGAAAAAAGTCGATGCTCGCAAATGAGACAAGTGTCACCCTCAGACAAAAAAGAACTGCCTACTATAGTACTTGAAAGAAGAAGAGACTCCTCGGATGGCTGTCTTTACTTTGTTCATTCAGAAAAAAAACTTTGTCTATTTACTCGGTATTGTGTGAATCTTTATACATTTGAAAGTTATTACTTATTAGCAATCCGGTTGAAAAACCATAAACAACTTCAGCGTGACTTGCTTACATTTTTTTTACTTGTTTACATCGGTACAAATAACACAAAGTTTATAAGAAGTAATGCTAACACGAAATAGATATTAACTTTATTTGGAAGAAACAAACGACAAAATATTATTTCTTCAGATCAATGTGTCAGATACCAATTAATCACATTTCAACACATACCTTTCGATTCATAAGAAGAATCAGAGTTTATGCAACATTATTCCAAAGCCCCAACGGTATTGCAAGGTGTGAGGTACGGGGAAACTCAGTCATTTAAATTGGAAATGCTCCCAGCTTCGGTTTAAAACGGAGTATCATGATCCAGAAACATGGCTCTGTCGCCGAGGTCCTCGGCAACGGAAGAGTCAGAAGCAATACCACGGACGGAGAAATTTGAGAAACGGAGCCACATACACTGCTTCCTCTGATTCGATGAGTTTAATTAAGGGATGCTATAACGCCAAAGCTACTAAAGTGTTTATTGTATCTTGCAACCATTTACTGCATTTGGTCTGAGCGGAATAAGCTACTCCATGACTATATCTCCACATGGCCGAGCATCATCTTCGAGCAGCTAGACCGTTTCATCAGGAAACTATTTTGTCCAAGAGAAATCAAAAACTGAGTTTTCAGCCTAGCTAATGCAACATTGGCTTGTTAATGAGTAAACTAGTTTTTAAAATTCCTATGCCTTACCGAAGAGTTTATAACTTGTTACAAACACTTCCAAATTTCAATAAAATTCACATATTTGACCCAAAAATGACAATATCAGTTTTAATAAGGTTTCAGAAAAACAAATCATTTCCTTTGTGTATCAAATTCAGATTTTAATTAGGTTTCAGTCTTTCAGATCAATCATTACCCTTCTAATGATTTGTTGACTTGTGTTGTAATTGATAATTTCTCCAGCATTGATAAGTTAACTCTTGTTTTTTCTTTCAAAGTTAACTCTTTTTTTTTTCTTTTTATAGAACAACAAAGTATGACTCACAATCAATTCAAATTAATCAAAAACAAAAACCGCAAGATTAACATCAATAATTACTAGTGGTATTAATTCATAATGATAAATAATTGATAAACTTGACGGAAAACCCTTCAAATTGAAGCAAATAGAAATAAAATCTCTCACGTCATATATTCTTTCTTTCTTCGCTTAGAAAGTAACGTCAGGGACAATACCGAGCTCCTTGAAAGCAGCGGGACAGTCAGCTGACGGTGTCTTAACCATGAAACCGAGAGGGTTAACGATACGTGTCTCGTGAGAGACGATACCGTCATTTGCCGTTAGACTGATCTTAGCGGCGTTACGTAAGTATGCCTCTTCGCTGACGTCGCTGCAACCACTGTCTGGTGATTGCACCAAAACGAGCTCGCAAACTTCTTCTTCGTGGTCGCCAGTTACTTCCATCATGTAGCTTCCCGTTTTGTCGGTAACGGCTTCTTTGGTCAACGCTAGGGTTCCGTTTGTTCTGCTCCTGCACTCCAACTTCACTTTCGCTCCTTCACAAATACGAACTCATGTTAGCCCAGTTGTGTGTATATATATTGTCGCTATTTGGAGTCTAAGGATACGTATTATAACCTTTTTTTTATTTAAGTAAAACATGATATGATTTGGAGTTTGTCAATGGTTGAATCGTTTGCATGTCTAGTTGATATTAACTTTACAAACTGATGTTGGAGATATATATTTGAAACAATGAATAGTCTAAAGACTAAAATAAAGTTGTGGTTCGATTCTGAATCGATGTTGTGCATCAGCTGACTAGGGCTGAATAGCACTTAAATCAAACTAACTACTACTTAATTGTTTGAACATATTTGATTTTAAACATTGTTTGACATCCCCGAGTTGTGATATATGGAAAAGTTTAAAAGGATTGATTTGACTATATATGTCACCAAAGTTGACTTACCTTTTCTATCACATATCTGTTTAGAACTCTAGAATTAAGCGTGTTTGGGCTGGAGTAGTAAAAGGATGGATGACCTATCGGGAAGTGATTCGCAATACCGTGCGAGTAAGGCCAAAGCACGGAAAAATGTTGGATGGTGATTGCAGGGTTAGTAAACAAGACTTTCGGGCTTAGAAAAATTAACGCACTGCTCGTCAGACAGGATGAGGCCCACAGGCTGAGAGAGCGGGGGTGGATGACCCATTAGCCGTGAGCGGTCGGGGAGTTATAAGTGGTATCAGAACTGGTTAGCCATCTAGCTCGGTTCTGACCCGAGAGGCATCTTGATACCTGTCGGGACACAACGAGGACGTTGCGTTCTTTGAGAGGGGTGAATTGTAACATCCCAAGTTGTAATATATGGAAAGGTTTAAGAGGATTGATTTGGCTACCTATGTCACCAAATTTACTTACCTTTTCCGCCACATATTCGTTTAAAACTCCAGAGTTAAGCGTGTTTGGGCTGGAGTAGTAAAATGATGGATGACTTATCGGGAAGTGATTCGCGATGTCGTAGGAAGTGATTCGCGATACCGTGCGACTGAGGCCAAAACACGGAGAAAACTTAGGTGGTGATTGCAAGGTTAGTACACAAGATTTTGGAGTCTTCGGAAAAATAACGCACTGCTCGTCAGACGGGATGGGCCCACGACGTGAATGGCCCATTAGCCGTGGGAGCATTATACTTTGGCCCGGTAATTAATTACTCTAGTGATATTGGTCAATTGCCTTTCATTTGGATTTAAAAATCTATATAGTATTGCATGACGCTGCATGGATTCTCTTAACATGCAAGATAGAGTGCGCGCAAACGTAATCTTCTCAAACTATTTCGTTATGCAAGTTTAAAAAAAAAAAACTATTTCGTTCTGCAATTGTTATCAAACGACTTGTTTTCTTCTTTTTGTGACTGTTATCAAACGAGTTTTGATGTGTTAATTTTTTTCTGTTGACTATTCTGGCTACAATGTATTCACGTCACAAATTCATAACTTTTTATTAAAATACTTTATTATTAATTTAATATACCTTCAAGGAATTTGCTGAGACGGGTAACGAATTGGACACGGCAAGTGTCACAATAAACTGATCCCTGAATCTGGAAACGGTCAAAATCATCAGCATCGGCGGCGGAAAATCCGGGGAGAGAGGACAAACACACGACGGAGACGACAAAGAAAGAGTAGAAGAAGGCTTTCGACGCCATTTTTGTTTTTGTTTGGTGGTCTTCTCTTCTTTTGGGTATCTCTTTATGATAGGTTAGCTTCAAACAATAAATTGAGATATGTTTGAGAAGAGGACAACTATTCTGGTGAAGCACCAAGTTTGTTTTATATTAGAAACCCGATTGTTGTTTTTAGACTGAAACTAAATTTTAAATCATTGGTTTGTAAATTTAAAATTAGTTTCAATAGGTTTTAAATATAAGAATGTTTATTTTATTAAAGCTTAAATATAGCATTGGTAGAAAGAAGCCGCAGCTATTAATATAAGGTCAAATCAATGGATCTAAAAGAGTAGAAAAAATATTACAAGGATTTATTTTCTAGTTTAGGTTAGAGCAGCTCCAACGGCCGTGAAACCCGTTTTTGAATTGTAAAAATATAATATCTTACTAATAATTTAGTTTTTAATTTAATATTTTTTTGATCGATGAAGAAAAACAGCTGTACTGTCTGTACATCCTCTCTTTTAAAAGTATTTAAAAAGTGATGGTTTAAGTTAATAGATTTCTCTTTCCTATTTTTCATTATTTTTTTTTTTCAACAGACCAAATACCATCAATATATGCCCGTTAGAGCTGTTCTTATAGAGCTCCGATGCTTACTAGCAAACCTTGGCTCGACCCTACACAGATCCTTGTACAAGTAAAGTTAAATAAGGCTTTTCTGTCTAAGGTTCCTATTAAGGATGAGAGTGGCTCTATCACTATGGTTGATGTGTTATACTCATGACTGCCATCTAAATTTTCTAATTGCGGTCTTTTGGGACACAAAGCTTCTCGCTGCCTACGTAAGCTTCCTCCAAGACAACAAGATAAGCCCTCCACTAATGCTGACATTGCTTCAGATGCTGTCTCACTGTCCAAACCTTTTCCTACTTTGCCTTTTAAGTGAACCAGATTCAAGTTTTAAAGCTTCAGTCACCACTACTGGTGAAAGTGTTATCTCAATAGCAACATCTAAATCTCAAGCTGCAATTATTTCTACTCCAGAGGTAATTGAGTTTATCTCACCGTCTGCAGCAGATAATGCTGTAAATCAGTCTGCAATTGCTACCTCTACAAAATCAGTCAGCACCATGATACCTCCACCAATCAGTCATCATGATACATGTAATGAATCAAATATGTTTGAACCCGTTACTTCTGCTAATGTGGAAGACCTGATTTCTTTAGCTACTGTTACGAACTTGAGAACATGTATGTTTCTCCTACTTTTATTTGTATTAATGAAGTTGTTGTGTCTCCGAGTATGGAGTCCACTCGATCCTTGCCAATCACTGATACTCCGATAGCTCAAGTACCTCCAGCGGTCCAAAGAGAAAGTAGCGGAATAGCTGGACTTGTTTTAGGCTCAAACAAGTTTGCCTTGTTGATATATTTGCAAGAGGAAGATGAAGACCCAGTGGGTTTTACCTCAGAGACGAACTCGATGGATCTTATGACACCTTCTGGGAAAAGAACCCTTCGAGAAAGACCAGTTAAGCCATCAGAAAAAGCTAGAGAGATGCACTTCCGGTTCACAGGTAGCGGCCGAGGAAACCATGGACAACGTGGACATGGAGGTGGAAATGGCTAAATTTACTCTTTTCTACCACAAAATTCAATCGAAACTGATGATTTGATTGTCTTTGGTTCTTTATATTATCTCTTCACTTTTGTGATAGCTTGTTGAACTGTATGACTCCGGTCATAGCTTGTAATCTTTTCAAAAAAAATCTAATAATAATAAGTATTTAAAAGAAGTTATTAAAATGAGGTTCAAAAGTATCAGGTTATAACTGTCTCTATTACAAAGATCTGTCTCAGCTTCTTTTGAATTCTTTTAATGAAAACATTGATGTTGAACTATTTTGTTTATATTACTCATATATATCCCAATAATATGAGAATATTCCTCAAGACATGATCAGATGAGTATTTATTTTTATTTTTTGATAAGTATGTGAATTCATTCACTAAAGGTAAATGATATATCAGATACTACCAGAGCTTGAATGTTCAGGTCTATTTTCTTTTTGCATCTAAAACTAATTAAAGCAAAGGTCTTAGAATGCCCCAAAAAGATAATAAAGACACTCACATACTTGAAGGTTCAATTATCTCCTAAAAGATGATTAAAGCTCAGGAAAAACATGAAACATAATACATATATCAAGCCAGTAGATTTGAGAATCTAGAGTTGAACCTCACAACAATCAAGTAGATTTGAGCATCTAGGGTTAATTTTTTGGATATAATTTAACTTTACAAAGATTTGTGTTAACTCATTCTGTGGGGGTGGTTCACTCTGCAACTGATGGATTCAGTGAGGAGCGGATTATCAGACTCGGAGGATTTGGTGCCATATTTATAGGAAGACTCTCTTCATCTCTGTATATAAAATTTCCGCGAAGAAGATAACAGAGGGTAGCTACCATGGTATAAGAAAATTCATTTTATTAATCAAATCATAAACTGAATACAACTCGAGACATAAGTTCCTATTTATATAAAAACAAAATAATTTTAAACTATTAAAAACCTGGTAGATAATTCCAACTAATTTAAGATAAATATCTAAATAAATGATAAATAATGAAAATATTCAGAATATATGCAAATATCTCTCTACATCACTAATGTCATCACCAACCCATAATCATATGTTGGATTGCATTGGAGAAGAATAACAATGATCTCTATTACTATTTTCTATTCCAAAGTTTTGTAACAAATATAGTATAACACAAATTCATGGTACTCTTAAAAGTTGTATGCAATTCAAATGAACCATTTAGAGTTTTCTATTACAAAACCTTATATCTAATGCAAACATAATTTTTTTCATGAACAATATATTTCGATGAAGAATATAAATGAAATTTTACGACAGTTCTTTTTTTGATGAAATGTGAAATCTATTGATCAATGTAGAAAAAATGGGCATTTACATCTTTTTTTTTAAGAATTTTAAATTTATTCACTTCAAAAACTTTTGTACAACCTAATGCTATTTTTCGTAGATATCTATGAACTTATAAATGACTTTAAGAAGAAGAAAAAGCATTATCTACTCCCAAACCATATCTCCATGGCCTTCTCATATTTACTTCCAACTCTCTTTCGCAAGGAGGATATTCTGTTTCTGACCAATCTATCGATATAGATAATCAAACGAGCAGGGGGTTGAGAAGGTTCTCCAACTCTTCGGGTGTTTCTCTCATGCCAGATGGCGTAGACTACCGTTTGGAAACATTATCGAAAGAGGAAGGTTAGTTTTGGATATGGAAGACCTGTCACTAACCTTTCTGTCAAGGATTGCCATCACACAGAATGCCCTTGCCCATCCCGGCCCCTTATTGTTCCTTTCGATACTTCTTCAGAGAAGACACACTCAAAAAACAAATGATCCCTCGTTTTAGTAGTTGCATTGCAGAGCCAGCACTTTGATATTGCTTGGGGGTTCCACTTAAGCAACCGATCTCCCGTCGATAAGCTGTTATGAACCACAACCCAAGTCAGGAAGGAAAATTTTGGCGTAGCCTCCTTGAACCATATCCCCTTGGACCAAGGAACACGGTTTACGGAAATATTGTTGTATTTATATTAAAAAGAAAATTTAACTTAAATATCTAATATGATTAATTATCTAACTGGTTGTTTAGTGCTTACTGCTTTGTCAACCAGAAAAACTATTCTAATCTGCCTTAAGGTCCGACTAATTTTTTCGCTACCACCCGTAAACATAGTTTTTGTGATTGGTATCGACTGTTGGCGTTTTGAAACAATCACATAAAATGCTACAATCGTTTAAACCGCTCTGAAACTTTTAAAACCAAAAGCTGGTTCAAGCTAACATTTGCGGTTGCGGGCGTTTGCTGGTTGATAAAAAATATAAAATTATTATCTAAAATATTTTCAAAATTAAAATTAAAATTTAAAATGGAAATATTATAAATACAATATATACACATTTTATTTTTTAAGCTTTTTATAAAGGATCCCCGAAATCTGAGGTTAGGTTTTCTATACAGTCCATTATTCAAACTATTAGATAATAAAATATTTAACCAATACCGGAAATGCGCAAGCCTAGTCCTAACTACAATTCTTTTTTTTTTTTGTAACACTACTTTCATTCAAGACTTAGGATCCAAGGTTCATAAAGCTTGCCTTGCTAAAGCATCGGCAGCCTTATTTTCCGATCGCTGAGTCCAAGCAAATGAAACAAAATCAAAAGCAAGCGATAGATTTAAAATGTCAGCGACAATGCCATAAATTTCTGAGACAGGGGCTTCATCGTGGAGAGCTCTAATAAGTCTCAGTGAGTCAGATTTGCACAGTATACGCCGGAGACCCTTGGCGATGCAGCAGCTTAAAGCTTCACATAGCGCTAGTCCCTCAGCTACCAGTGGAGAGTTAACATAGTGACAGTGGGACATAAATGAACTAGTCTGGCCTTCCTCATCGATAGTCCACCCCAGTCCCGCCAAATGGAGGTCTCCCCGCCAAGCTGCATCAGAATGGAGAATAGTGGAGTTCGGGTAGGGGAGACTCTGCCTTGGTGGGTTGGTCTTTGGCTTGTCATCCGCCTTCTGTTCCTGTAGCCATTCATGTGCCGCGGCAGTGGCTTTCGTGATCACTTCCTCGGGGGTGGCGTCCTTATTGTTGAAAATACGGTTGTTCCTGGCAAGCCAAAGGGACCACAAGATCCAAGGTGCTAGCGGTCCTGTCGCCACTCCCACCGGTGGGAGGCACTTGAGGGTACATAGGTGTTGCCACTCTGTAGCTAAATCTAGCAAACCTCTAGAATCAAAGCAAGTAGAGAAGAGTGCAAGTCTCCAAACCTTTCTTGCGAACTCACAATGAAAGAAAAGGTGGTTGATAGATTCAACTGTATCACATCGAGTGCAGTTCTGAGTGGTACCAATATTCCTCACAGCAAGAAGTTCGCCGACTGGGAGAGCCCGCTGAAAAATCTTCCAGAGGAAGAGTTTGATCTTAGATGCCGTTTGCAAGTTCCAAATTCCTTTTTCCCAGTCTATGGCCGCAGTCGCAGCAGGTGTTGCAGCTGTTTCCACTAACTCTAGGGCCTTATGGTAGCCAGTCTTTGTCGTGTAGATGCCGGAGCATGTGCCGAGCCAAATGAGTTTGTCAGGGGCTCCTGTCTTGCTTGGTTTTAGGATGAGAATCCTCTCCTCCTCGTGTGGAAGGACCTGTTGGATAGTAGCTCTGTTCCATTCAATTCCGTTTGGCATCATGAGTTGTTTTACTGTCCATTCGGCGTACTGCTGTGGTGCTGGACCCATAGGTCGTATTTGGGAGGAGTGGCTAAGCCAAGGTTAGTCCAAATGTTAACGTACTCCCCGTTGCCAATCGCCCATCCTGCATTGCTCAGCATTAGGTCTCTGCCTATCAAAATCCCTTTCCAGCCGTGTGATTCCGCTGCTCTATGTTCGACTTGTAGGAAAGGTGTGTCGCCACAATATTTTCCCATGAGTACTCTGCTCAAAAGTCCCGATGGGTTGTGGTGTAGGCGCCAGCTTAGCTTCGCTAAGAAAGCATCATTGAAGCTCTCAAAGTCTTGAAAGCCCAGCCCTCCTTTCTGTTTGGATTTCGTCATTCTATCCCATGATACCCATGCCATTTTCTACTCCCGCTTCCTCCATCCCACCAGAATCTGGTCACCACAGATTGTATGCGCTTGCAGAGAGAGCATGGCAGTTTAAAGCACATCATCGCATGTGTTGGAATAGGAGTTAGGACGCTCTTGGTCATGACCATCTTGCCGGCCGTGCTGAGAAATTTATTCGACCAACCGCTGACCTTGGTCTTGATCCTGTCCACTATGGAAGTGAAGAGGTCTCTCTTCTTGCAGCCGAAGTGCTCGGGAAGCCCCAAGTATTTACCGATGCCTCCCTCTTTAGGAATCTGGATGCAGTCCTTTATCATGTTCTTCAGCGAGAGGGGCGCTTTCCTTGAAAAGTTGATGGAAGACTTGGTTGTATTGATTGACTACCTCAACGCCAGCTCGTATTGTTGGAGGATCTCTTTTAGAGCTAGTGTGTTGTCCTTGTTGGCCTTAGCGAAGAACATGGTGTCGTCCGTGAATAGGAGGTGGTTCACTTGGGGACAACCCCGTGCGACGGTCAGCTGACCAGTATCTTGAGCTCTATTACATAGTCCCGAGAGCACTTCACTACAAAGGATGAAGATGTAGGGTGAGAGAGGGTCTCCTTGACGGATGCCTCGGCTCGGTTTAACCATTCCTCTAAGCGAGCCGTTGATGAGGAAGGCGTATGTAACAGAAGAAACACATTCCATTATCCAAAAAATCCATTGAGGGTGGAATCCCAACCTCTCAAAGACCAGCCGGATAAACTCCCACTCGAGCCTATCATATGCTTTACTCATGTCGGTTTTAACCGCCATAGAGCATCTTTTTCTGCCTTGGAGTGCTGAAGGAAGTATAGGACTTCATGGGTGATCAATACGTTATCAGAGATCACTCTCCCGGGCACAAAGGCGGATTGGTTCTCGGAGATGATGGTCGGGAGAAGTGGTTGCAATCTCTTTGTGAGGATTTTGGAGATGATCTTGTAGTAGACATTGAAAAGAGCTATCGGCCTATAATCTGAAACTGTCTTCGGGCTCTGAATCTTCGGGATAAGGCGGATGAATGTCTCATTCATGGTCGGGGGTAAATAGCTTGTTTCGAAGAATTTTCGGATCTCTTTGACTATGTCAGCTCCAATTGCTTCCCAATGGATATGGAAGAACCCGACTGAGAAGCCATCCGGTCCGGGTGCTTTGTCTGAGTGAATGGAAAAAACCACAGCTTTAATCTCTTCCGAGGTTGGTACCAGGATCAGTTTCTCATTCTCGTTGTCTGTGATGATAGGCTGCAAGGCTTTGTCCACGACACAAGCGATATCGGCCTGATCACCAAACAGGGATGTGAAGAGTGATCCAAAGTATTGAACTATAACTTGTGCGATCTGTTCTTCTTGGAAGACCTGGTTTCCCTCACTGTCCTCAATCACAGTGAAGGCGTTGGCTCGTTCCGGTTCTTTGTGGCAGGATGAAAAAACCCGGAGTTGCAATCTCCCAACCGTAGCCAAAGTAATCTACTTCTTTGTCTCCAGTAAGCTTCCTCTGCCTTGTAAGCCCTCTTCAGTTCCTCAGTAACCCGATGGATCAGCTGAGTGTCGTTTAGAGTGCTTGATTGGGATTCCTCCCGTTCCCACAGTTTCTGTTCTATTAATAGCCGACTATTAGCTTGCTTTTCCTTGTGCCATCGTGAGATGATGCCCTGGACCAATTTTATACGCTCTGTAACTGGGAGGTTTGTAGCCTCTGCCCAGGCAGCTTCAATAAGTTTTGTAACCTCTGTATTGTCCTTGAGTCACCGGTCGTATCTGAACAAACCCGGTCGTCTCTTCTTTCCCTGTACAAAGACCGAGATAAGTGGTCTGTGATCGGATCCCTCGTAGGCTAAGTACATGCATCTTGCTGTTGGGTAGCGTTCAGCCCAGTTAGAGTTTGCAGCAGCTCGGTCCAGTCTACAGCGAACAAAGTGTTCTCCACGCTGACCTCGCCAAGATAGGGAATCCCCCGAATGCTGTAGGTCAAATAAATCTCCTTCTGCAAAGAAGGTTCTCATGTCTGAAAAAGAGCCTTCCGGTCTTTCAGGGCCGCCTTCTTTCTCTTCATTGCTCAGTAAGTCATTAAAATCTCCCGTGATAAACCAAGGAGCGTCCCGTAAATCCGAAAGAAAGGTGTTTCCTCATAAATCTATCATTATCTCCATACACAAAGGAAGCAAAAAAGGGTTTGCCCTCGAGCTCAATACAAGTATCAAACAGGTTCGGAGTAGCATCTAAGACTTCGAGGTTCACTTCCTGTTTCCAAAACAGGGCAAGCCCACCTGCTCCATGTCCCGAGGGTGGTACTAAATCATGAAATTCATAGCCTAACTGCTCAAATTTTTCCAAAACAAAGCTGTTGGGGTTTTTTTTCTCCATGAGGAAGATGATGTCCGGGTTGATGCTTTTTTTGAGCTCCCGTAACCGTTGAACTGTCAAGGGATTCCCCAAAACTTGACAGTTCCAGCTTGCAATCTTTAAGGAACGAGAGTTGACGGATTCCGAATTCTTCTCCGTCTTCTTTTGTTTTGATGTTGTCGGGATCATATTGTAAATAGGTTGATTCTCTGAGTTGGTGGAGCTTGATTTTTGTTTGCTGCCCTCTTGGGAGCCTCCTATCTTCATGTCTCCTATCTTCATGCGAGAGGGCCCTGCAGCATCTTCATTGTTAGTTTGAGTCGTGAGCTTCCGTCTACAAGGGGGGGGGGGGGCTTGTGTCTGTTGGACCTTGCGTTTGCGTGAGCTAGCTCCCGTTAAAGTCTTTGGGCTGTTTGATACCTTCTTAGTTCCATGAGGTCTTCCTGGCTTGCGGCAAGCCATGTCCTGGTCAGAGGGGAGGCCAGCTTCCTGGGGTGGATGGCCTAGTCGAAGTAAAGCTGAAGCTCTTCCTGTACTTGTGTCGGGGCTTTTTCCTGGTGGGTTTGGTGGGGGAACTGGTGAGCTTAGGCGGAGGAGCGCTGAAGTTCTTTCAGGGATGTTGGAATGGGTTCCGGATTCTGTTGTCTCTGTTTGCTCTGGCTAGCAAAAGTAGCACGCGCCATTAGAGCTATCGATTCCTCTATTTGCCCATTTTCCTCAGCTTGCCGCAGTCTCTCCTTTCGAGCTGCACTCTCCGATGGGTCAACACATGAGGTATATTGTACCATAACATCCCTGAGTTCTTCCCTTGCAACATTCAAAGCTTCAGCTGGGACTTCTAGTTGTGTCTCATGGAAAAGAACCCCCTTTGAGTGGTTTGGGTTAGAGTTTTGACAGAAGCTAGATTCACCATGGTCAGGTTCTGTTCTCACTGGTGGCCTAAGCGAGAGCCTGTCGCGCACCGGGAGTGGTGGTGGTGGGGGAGATTGATTGCTTGTTCTCTGCACCGGTCTGTATATTTCTTGGTATGTTGCACTTCTCAAATTATTCCTTTCTTGAGCATAGGGTTGGTATCGTCTGTTGTGGCTGTTGCGAGGAGCTGTGGCTTTTTCATAGGAATCCCTATTACTTCTCAAATTGAGCATGTGGCTCTCATTATACCACATGTTATGTCTAGTCTCACGGTTGTGTTGATAGCCATTGTTGCGATCAAAGTTCTCGGATCTCCCAGGGTTTGTGGTAGCTGTTCTTTGCTGGTATTGCCGTGAGTGTCTTCCAGAGGAGCTCGCCGCCTGGGATCGGTCTCGAGGGTTGTCTGAGCCTGATGCTTGAGCTTCACGCTTTGCTGCTTTAGCTTTTAAATAGTCGCGGAGTTCATGGTCAAGTCTAAAGCAGCAGGAGCAATGTTTTTCGATCCTCTCATAGACCAAATTAGCTACCACTTCATCTCCATTCGGGTATTTCAGCACAGAGCTAGTGATCAGCGGGAGACGTCCATTTACATGGACTCGCATGTGGACATTCAGTGAAGTGATCTCTGCTTCCTCAAAGATTCCGATGTCTTTCCCTATTCCCTGAATAGCCTCTTCAGTCCAAAGGTGGAGAGGAATTCCTTGGACTTTTATCCAAAAAGGTATGAGGCTTGGGAAGTTTGGAGTTGTCGTTGGTTCCAATCTTTGGACAATAACCATCCATTTTGCGTATTGGTACGGTCTTTTATCTAGTACCTCTAGCAGGTCTGCTTCATCATTGAACTGGAACTGGAACATCCCTTGGCCCAGATCGGAGCCTCGGGTCTGCGTCCGTTACTCCATTTTTCAGTGAAGAATGGGATTAAGGACCAGACTTTCTGGGCGGAAGGGTTTGTGACTTTTCCCACAATCGTGAGGGAGTGCTTCTGGATAAGGTAAGAGTTGTCAGGCGCTTGTACTTGCACTCTAGCTTTCCGTGGTGCTTGGTAGGGTTCTGAGACCAGTCCTTTGCCTTTCTCATCTATAGAGAGTCTTTTGCTTGTCATGTCGGAGTTGTAGTGCTTGTTGGGTGTGGAATAAGCCGGTGGTTTTGGTAGCTCTAGAAGTAAGGAAACCCTTCAACTTCAATAGTAGCTAGGGAATGGAGAGGCTTCGGGTTCAGCTCTGGTAATCACCGGAAGTCAGAACAGATACCTCTACAGTCGGCCAAGAGAGGGGACTCGTGGTAAAGATCTCCATAGTGTACCAACTCTTTCTCCGGGAGACTACTTCCTCCGTCGCCGGCGAGGACTAGTGTCCAGCGGTTAGAAGGTGGTTTCCGAGAATAGTCTGGTGGATATTGCTAAAATGGGGAAGCATTTTTAAATAAGGCGCATGTATAAGGCAAATCCATCACCGAACAATCTTTCATAGGTTCCTGAAAGTGTCTCATGCCTGTTTGATCGCTTCGACAATCTATAGCCTTAGAATGTTCACTGGATGCCAGTGTTTCATTACAGTCTCCTATCAAGATCCAAGGAAGATTAAGATGATCATAAGCAGCTTTTGCACCTCTCAGTTCTTCCCACAAGCGCATTCTATTTGCAGCAATATTGAACGCGTAGACCGCAGAGCATATAAACTAATCACCAGTGCTCGGAATCTAAATAGCACATGTGATTACCTGTGCGCTCATATGCAGCTGCGTTACCACGACTTGATTGTTCCAGCAACCCCATATCCTACACAGTGGGTGATAAGCGTAGTTCCTAAGGGAGTTCCAGGTTGGCATAGCTGCAAGCATACACCACTGGTGATTGTCCTCTTGCACTCTTGTTTCCACCAAACAACCAAAAGAAGGCTTCTCAGCTTGTATCCAGGATCTAAGGGCTCTCTAATTGCGTGGCAAGTTGAATCTACGTATGTTCCATGCAAAAAACATTGTCATAACTTCTTATTGGAAGCTTTTTCTGGGGTTCCATGTTTGTCAGCAAAAATCAAGTCTCTGGTACGAACAACTTTGCCTCAGTTCTGCTTCTGGCCTGAACCAGTTGCTTGCTTCCTACTCCGCAATGGATCTGTCATTGATTGTTTCTTCTTTCCATCTGCTTTACTCTCCAATATTTTCCCCTCCTCAATATCCTTGTCATTCTCCTCCTTTATATCTTCCTCCACCTCTTCATCAATGCCTTGTAAGGGGCTTCACAAATTTTCCAACTGCCTTAGACAAACACTTCAAGCCTTTGTGTGAATAAAGATTGTTGGGAACACCCTTCAGGTCAACCCACAAAGGCATTGCAGAAAGGTCCGGAGGATGCAAAGCAGATTCCGGTGACTAAACATTAACGACCAGAGGATCTGCAATATGCCAGTATTTCTTTTTGAGAACCCGATCTCTCATCTGGCTATTCTCAATACGAAACAGCACCGTATTCTTTTCGATGAAATGCATGTCAATCTTCGACCCCGCCTTAAAAGAAGACCAGATATGGTTGACTGTTGCGTGAATCGACCCTACATGAGGAGCATCTCCAATGAAGTAGCCCACAACAAAGCTTTTTCAAAGAAGCTTCGACTCGTCAAAATCTCGTTTGTAGTCATTCCATCAACAATCTTTACTTTTTATATGTTTTTAAACCTAATGGTGTAGATAATATGAAAATTTAAATTTTGTTTCTGAAATTGATTATTTAAAAAAAACTTTTTATTAAAACTTTTTCAAATAACTGTATCTTCCAAACTGATTAAGATTATTAAACAAATATTATTGTTAGTATTTAGAGTATAATTAGTATTGTTTTATTTTTATTTGATTATCTTTTGGATATGATTTTTGTACATTGGTTTTATCATATATATAATTAGTTTATTATTTGCTTAAAAATTTTACCATAATTTACCATAATTTTTTGTTAGTAAACTTTATGAAATATTGTTATTTTATTTTCATAATATTATATTTTTCAATAGATATATTCGCTAAATAACTATTTTGAATTGGATTTTGTAAAATTATATTATTTTTTTGAAAAAAGTAAACATTATATTATTATGAAAATAATAATCTATTATATTCTATTACTATGATATAAGTAGATTCAAACCAATAATTACTTTATAATCATAATATGCAGATTTTGATACTAGAAAAGATAATGTATTTTTTGTTGGTTGATATATAGTTAGGTGTATAAATAATAATGTTTTTTTAATATACAAAATTAAAAATTTCTTAGTTGATATGTATAAACCTAAAATGATAATTAAGTGTAAGGAGTGTTAACCTTTTGTTTTCTCAGAAAATGAACCCCCCCCCCCCCCCCCCCCCCCCCCCAATCCTATCACGACACTCACATTTCATGCAATTTAATAGTTTTATTTATTAGTCTAGTTAAGTAATATATATTGTTTTTTGGTAAAATAATATATATTGCTTTTTCGACTGAGACTAGGTTTTGGCAAAATACTTGACTAATTCCTGGGGTGAGCTTATGCTTTTAATAAATCCTAAATCTAATGCCACTTTATAACACCATATTTATTTTATACTAACTAGATTTTTTAGCCGCACTACGCGCGGATAAGATATTATATGTATTTCTCAATTCTAAAAAAGATAATGTATAATATTTTTTTTAAAGAATATAAAATAAGACTACATAACATAAATATATTTTTAAATTTTTTTTGTGGAAATCATTATTTTGTTTGATTGTTGTACTTGATTCACATATTTGCATAGATATTTGTGATAGATAAATAACTATATTTTTTATTATCAGTAAATAATATATATATTATATAATATAAGAAAATGAAATTATTTACTTTTGAACAAACTTGTCTCATTTGGGAACTCGGTTATAGACATATCATATTCGAAAAGACATTTTTACAATTATCAATCTTCTTAAGAGTCAAGTAACAAATCTGAATATCACAACAATATCTCATATGATCTCTTTGTGGAATAAATGCTCTGAAAAAATTGAATTTAGGCATCAAAAAGGACTGGAAATGAATGTGCAGATGTTTTATCTAAGTCAGATTTACAAAGTACTATTCATAGTTCATATATCATTTATGTCCATCCTATTTTTTTGTCCATCATTTCTTAAACATCTTGAAATAATTGATGCTAATTAATAATAAACTTTTGGCTGGCAAAAAAGATCAAAATTTTCTAATTATCGCTTAAATATTTTATTAATATTGTCTAAGAAGCTTTCAAGTGATATCATAGTTTAATTTTTATTAGTTTTTTTTGTTATTTTTTAGAGTTTTTTGTATTTAAGATTTTTTCATATTAAGCTTCTATTTCTTTCACATGAATTGATATATATATATATACCATCAAATCAGTTTTAGTTATTTATTATTTTGTTTTTAATGAAAATACACTTTTTAAATAATTTAATTTAAAACAAAATTGTATATTAATTTGCTGTATTCTAACAATTTGATTGATTTAATTAATTTGCTTTCGTGGATAACTTAAAAAGTTTTCATATGAATTGAGGAAAGCAAGCTTATGTTGTTATATTATATTTATTTGTGTATATAGAATCTATATATAATGCTAGTGTAATAAAGAAATAACATTATTTTTTGTAACTTAAAAAAGATACATTATTACAATTTGAAATTAATCAAAATTGAATAAAATGGTAATTAAATATTTGTAAATCTATTTTTTTATCTTTTTTAGTTGGATTCTCATGAAAAGAAATCAATAGGTTAAACAAATGTTTCAAAATTTGTTGTGTTATTGTTTTATCAAAATTGTACAAAAATCTATGCTTTTTCATATTTGTCACGAAAATTTATATGTTAAACTTACTTTTACATAATTCTTAACTTTGTCATGAAAACAAAAATCTATGATTTTTCATATTTGTCAATGTTCTCACACTTTCAAAGAATATATTAGCTTAGTCAATTACTTATTTTTTTTTTACAAAACAAAGTATCGGAGTCTTGAAAGTTGAATTCATGTTATTGTAAATGTACATAAGAGTTTGTGATTACATATTTAGTGAATCTTGTATATGTGTCCAAGAAAGTTTCAATGGCTTAGTGGTAATTTTGTCATATATTTAAATCATACTAACCCGGGTTCGATCATTTTTTTTTACATTGTTTTTTCATTTTTTACGAAAAAATAAATGAGATGACGTGGCAACTTCGGACTATTTGATTGCTTGATTTTTCTATCCTACGTAGACACCCTCTCTATGGCTTATATCCTACTTTTAGTATTGTATTGATTAGACATTCTAAAATCAAGTTTGCTCACCAATTTGTTTCCATATTCAAAGAATAAATTTATTATGCTAGCTAAAATTCATAAGTTATTTCCGAGATTTTCTTGTTTTTGAAACTTTGATATTTCCAAACTTTTATTGAAAGAGGATTTGTTCCCAATAGTTATAAGATATTTTTTTTTTAAATAACTTGTTTAAGAAATCATATACGAAATCATAACAAAATAATATTTGACCAAAAAATAAAAATAATATGAGTTCCAAACAAATATTTCTACCAGAAATTTGTATTTAAATTTTGATAAGACATCTTTTATCGGAAACTATAAGGTCTATTATGAAAATAGTAAAATGAAAAGGTCAAATCTCTACTAAATTTTGCTTGCCTCTTTAAAGAGGCAAAGTTGCCACATGGAACCTTTGACAGCATTCTGAATATCTGATTCCTGAACTTTGCATGTTTCTTCTGGCGTGTCTATTAAATTTAGAACTTAGAAGAAACATAACGGGTTGTTTTATCCTAACATTTTATTATGAATAATCTTGTTTTCAGTGCCGTGCCTACCATTCGAGGGGCCTAAGGCAAGAATAACTCTTTACAAAAATAAAAATAAAATAATTATAGAAAGGTTAAAATATTAGCCGTAAAAAATTCATTTTCTATAATTATTTTTTTGATTTTTGGTGTTTAAAAATACTATTATAAGTATTAATTATCATATTTCATTTTTTTTTGTTTTATACTGAACTTTCAGATTTTAAGTATATTTTGTAAATTTCTCAATCATACTGTAACTCATATAAATCATATAACTATATTTATAAAAATATAAACTAAATTTTAAATTAATGATTTAAGAACAAAATGCAGAAAAGCATAAGAATGCATACAACAAAATCGGTAAATGAAATCTAAGAATTTTTTTTGTAAAGATTGTAAAAAAACATATATTTATATGAAATATATACATGAACATAATTACTTCTAACAATATTTCATAAAATTTGTAGTTATGCATTCCATAAAAACCTAAATGAATGTATATTTAGTAAAAATGAGGTTCTAAATTTTAAATGGAAAATGGAAACTAAAGGTAGTTGTCTTTTTCCAACGGTGAGCACGGTTCTGCTTGGTTTTGCTTTTGTTGTTTTCGGGTCAATGTAAATTTATTTATACTTTTCTTTCAGAAATAGAGCGAGTGGCTTCTTTACTTATACTAATTTCATCAGTTTTTCTGAAGGAGAAATATACATCAAATTTACTAAAAGTAATGGCAAATTAACTATTTTGAATATTTTGAAACGCCAAGTTGTATTCTCTTCTAGGCCTACACGTTTTGCATGCATGCATGCGTTACTCATTTTCTTTTCACCGAAAAGCACGTATTATCTTCCAACTTCCAATACAAATAGTCGTTAGTAAAACGTGTCCAATGAACCCTTATTCTTTTGGGGTCCAAGTTCAGTTTCACTTTTTGAGTTGTCAAAAATTTACAGTTATATTTTCTTTTATTCGCATTTTATAATATTTTCCAGTTTAATTATCAAGAACAGTTTAATACTTTTATATTACACAATACGTTTTTAGAGATAATGATTAACCAGACTAAGAAAAATGGTAATGGTGCATTATCTTAATTAGGATTTAACTATATATAACCCCCCACGAAATGGAATCAGAAATACAAACATACCGAAAAAAAGTAACCAATAATATTATTAGTTTTAGACCAAAAAATAATATTATTACTTATATTAAAAATGGAGAACAAAGGGAAGAACATCGAACAAGCTCAAGCAAGTTGTTATCAACAGTGGATGAGTTTACAATCCCAACGCGTCCCTGAGCTTAAACAAGCCTTAGCTCAACGGCGCACTCACGAAGGCACGGCCGACGCTGCCGCCGATGATAACAAGCTCCGTGAATTAACACAAAACATCATTGGAGATTTCAAAAATTACGCTGGAAAAAGAGCTGATTTATCTCACCGATGTAGCTCGAGCTATTATGCGCCGTCGTGGAACACTCCTTTAGAGAACGCTCTTATTTGGATGGGTGGTTGTAGACCTTCTTCTTTCTTTAGGCTCGTTTATGCTTTGTGTGGGTCCCAAACCGAGATTCGTGTTACTCAGTTTCTCCGTAACATCGACGGCTACGATTATTCAGGTAAGGGTTTGGACGTTTTCGGTTTTCTCAAAAAAAGGTTTAAGAATCACTTAACAAAAAAAAACTTTTCTATTCGGTTTAACAAAATTTTGGATTGGTTTGGAGAGGTACATGAAAGAGAATGATTGATTTGGTATGGATCTGATTTCTCATATTTTCGTTTGTTAGAATCTGATGACCGAGTTCAAAAACCAGTATCGGTTAACTTATATATATATTATGATTTTTTTTTGAAAAATATATATATTATGGTTTAACAAATTACAGTTTATGCAGTAAGATTTTCTGACCATTTTGAATTATGTTTAACAACTCTATATTGTTTGATTAGTTATATTGTTTGATTAGTATGATATTGTGCACTTTAGATTTAATTGGTTGGTCTACATGGATTTACTTTTGGTTTATTTCTTAATAGGTTTCATGCTATTAGAGTTGAACATCTCTTTATATATTTAGACACTTAGTGTTTAAACTTCTGATTTGTGACTTGAATTGACATCTCTCACACTTGGTTTTTGGTTTTAGTTTAAGAGGTGTGAAAGATGAACTTTAGTTAGGTTTGTTGTTTGATTTAGTTTGTTCGATATAAACACTCGGTTTAGTTTTTAATAATCTGGTCCAGGTTTATTATAACATAATTCCATCTCGTTTATTAATACATAAAATATTTGGTTTATGTTTTGTCGTAATCAAAATGATGTAACACATAGATTTATACATATCTTGGTTGTGGTTAAAAATTATGTTTTTGATTAAAGAATTTTAGTTGGTATTTAATCCAATTTGGTCTGGTTCAACAGGTAGTGGTGGCGCATCACTCAGCGATCTAACGGCGGAGCAACTAGCAAAGATCAACGTGTTGCATGTAAAAATCATAGACGAAGAAGAGAAGATGACAAAGAAAGTTTCGAGCCTGCAAGAAGACGCGGCGGATATCCCCATCTCCACCGTGGCTTACGCAGAGGAGCACGTGGGAGAGCCTAACGCAATGGTGGATCAAGCTCTCGACAAGCAAGAAGAAGCTATGGCCACTTTATTGGCCGAGGCCGATAATCTGAGGGTAGATACTTTGGCCAAAATCATAGAGATTCTGACGCCAGTGCAAGCGGGGGATTTTTTGATGGCCGGAAAAAAGCTTCATCTTTCAATGCATCACTGGGGAGCGTTAAGAGATCGGCGCCGTGGTGAATGCATAATTGACGCTGGAAACGATGGCGGGGGAGAGGAGGAGAAGTAGTCGTCTCTATAGTAGATATGGTATTATATTATAGGTACGTACGTGTCAAATATGAGATCGCATAATAACAAGATTTCATAATCTAGCAATTATAAGGTTTCTTTTTTTTTTAACACATGCAATTATAAGGTTTTATGACATAGTTTAGGGATATATAATCCTTATATGTTAGTTTTATTTTCCCAAAACTTATCTCATCATTGTGCAATGCGTTTGGATTATATTAATAATAGTTTTTTAATAATATTTTTTTTTAGTTTTAGTTTTACAATATATATATATATATATACTTAATGGAATTAGGTAAGGATATTTGTAAATAAATTATTATCTACTTATTACTTCGTTGCAAACTACAATAATTTTTTACAGAATCTATACTAATAAAAGGAACATTTTGAAGCTCAATAGGACGTCTACATCAGCGAAAAAAACTTCTTCTAAAAAATGACACGTGGCATTAACAAAAAAAAAAATACATATAAAAATAAATAAATAATAAGTAAACATACAATATAAGAAATAGACATATTACATTAAACAATAATAAGTAAATATACAATATAAAGAAAATAAATAAAAAGTAAATATGCAATAAGAAATAGAAATATTACATTAAACATCTATCATAATTTATCATCTGATTTAAAATCAAGAAAATTAGAATATGTAAATATATAATTAAAAATGAAAAAAACTAAATTAAACATCTGTCTAAAAATTTATTTATTTATTTATACTAATAAAATGGAGCTTTTGAGGCTCTATAGAGCGTCCACATCAACGCAAAAAAAACTTCTCCTAAAAGATGACACATGTCATTAGTAAAAAATAAAAAATAAATATACATATAAATAAAAATAATAATAAGTAAATATAGAATATAAGAAATAGAAATATTACATTAAACAATAATAAGTAAATACACAATGTAAAGAAAAATAAATAAAAAAGTAAATATAGAATATAAAAAATAAAAATATTACATTAAACATTTATCACAATTACATTAAACATCAATCATAATTTATCATTTGATACAATTAAGAAATTAAAAAAAAAAAATCTATCTGAAAAATATATAGTAAAATAAATAATAACTAAATACATAATATTATCATTGATGTAAAAGCAAGAAATTTAGAATAAATAAATATACAAAATAAGAAAGATAAACAGTAAGTAAATATACAATATAAAAAATGGAAAAACTACGTTAAACATTTATTTGAAAAATGTATAGTTAAATAAATAATAACTAAATATCCAACATAAAAATATTAGATTACACATATATTATAACATTAGAATAAGTAAATATAAAATATAAGAAAAATAAATAATAAGTAATTATACAATATAAGAAATACAAAAAATACATTAGACATCTATCTAAAAAAATCTATAATAAAATAAATAATAAGTAAATATAAAATATAAGAAATAAAAATATTACATTAAACATATATCGTAATATTACAATTTGATTTGAAATAAAAATAGTTAGATAAGTAAATATGCAATAAAAAAAATAAATATACAATATATGAAATGAAACAACTACATTAAACATCTATATTTTTATTACTTCCAAAAAAATTTATAAGTAAATATACAATATAAGAAATATAAATTTTACATGAAACATAAGCATACAATATAAGAAATATAAATTTTACATGAAACATCTATTATAATATTATCATTTAATATAAAAGCATGAAAATTAGAATAAGTAAATATACAATAAAAAAAATAAACAATACGTAAAATACAATTAATAAATGAAAAAACTAAATTAACATTTGTCTCAAAAAATTTGCAGTAAAATAAATAATAAGTAAATATACAATATAATAAATAGAAATATTATATTAAACATCTATCGTAATATTAGAATAAGTAAATACAATATATAAGCAAAATAAAACAAATCTGAGAAACATACAGTAAAGTAAATTATAAGTAAATATACAATATAAGAAATAAAAATATTACATTAAAAATTTATAAGTAATATTACCATTTGATATAAAAGTAAGAAAATAGAATAAGTAAATATTCAATATAAAAAAAATAAAAGTAGGTAAAATACAATTAAGAAATGCAAAAACTACATTAAACATCTATCTGAAAAATGTATTATTTTATATTTTTATTATTTAAAAATACAATAAGTAAATATAAATTTTTAATATTATAATAAGTAAATATAAGAAAGAATAAATAATAAGTAAATATAATATCAAAGAAATAAAAACATTACATTAAATATATATCGTAATATTATCATTGATATTAAAGCAAGAAATTTAGAATAAGTAAATATATAAAATAAGAAAAGATAAACAGTAAGTAAATATACAATATAAAAAATAGAAAAACTAAATTAAACATTTATCTGAAAATTATATAGTTAAATGGAAAATGTATATTTAAATAAATAATAAGCAAATATACAATATAAGAAATATAAATATTATATTAAACATCTATTGTAATATTATCATTTGATATAAAAGCAAGAAAATTAGAATAAATAAATATATAATATTGAAAAATTCCCTATGATAGTCTTTTTTAAGTTTTTGTTACAAAATAACTATAAACAAGGTTAAGACCCGCGCCTTGCGCGGAATGAATATTATATATAAACTATTTTTAAGTATTATATATTTTTACATATTATGAAATAATAAATATATATTGAATAATTAAAAATTTAGTAATTATTACGTATATAATTAAATTGGTACAAATACTTAAATAAATTTTATTCAAACACTTTTTCTATTTTATATGTATAAAATTAAGTATAAATGATATTAACATAGATATATAGTAAATTTTTAATATTGGCATCTGTTAAAAAATATTTTATACTCATATTATTTTTGATCATTTGTATTTTTTTATAACAAAAATATTAAATCACCGATAACAATAAAACTTTTGTGGGGTGTTTAATAGTTTTAGTAATTTATAATTTCAAAAACATTCAATGCAAAGTTTAAAATCTAAAAATTATGTTGTCAATAATTGTTCAAAATGTTTATCCAAAAAATTCAAAGCAACTTTCGAAATTAAAATACATTATGTATTTTATATGGTATATAAATTATTTTAAAAATATTAATATACATATATATATATCTAATATTTATTAAATGAGACTTCCTACTTATGTAATTTTGTAATCATTTGTATCTTGATATAACCATGAATCACACAAATTTCAATGTGAGATTTTTAACAACTTTAGTCATTTTTATTCGTTTTTAAAAATTCAAAATATAACATATACGAAAAAATCTAAATTTTTATTATATAGTTAATGTGGTTGTTTAATTTATTTTAATAAGTTAAAATTTTTAAAAATGATAGAGAATAGACTATTTTTTATCAAATCTTTATTATTCAAAATCATTAATTGTCATATATACTTTAGCCACATTAGGTAATTCCGTGAATTTTATTTAAGAAGCCAATGAAGAACATTTATGATTAATTTATGGTTAGTTTAATAAAAAACTTATTATATATTTATATGGACCAACATATTTTTCTAAGGATTCTAAGAATGATTGTGGTGATGACATGTGGCTACAAAAATATGTTGTAATGCTTCTCTTTTAATATATAAGGGATGAGAAAAATGACCAAAATAATTCTTATTAAAGAGTAAAAATACATTTATACCCTATGGTTAACTAACATAAATTTATGGTTTAGAGTTAAGGGGTGGGATTTTGAGGATAGGATTTCAAATTTTTTAAAATAAAAATAATAAATTAAATTTTTCAAAACAAAAAGGGCTATTTTGGTCATTTTCCTTATTGAATGCTATTTTGTGACAAAAAATTAAAAGATCTATTTGAGAGAATTGCCCTACAATATAAGAAAAAATAAATAATAAATAAATATACAATATGAGAAAAGAAAAACTATATCAAACATTTATCAGAAAGATGTATCGTTTTCCATTTTTTATGTTGTATGTTTACATATTATTTTTTGAAAATAGAAATGTAAAATGGTAATCTTACATATGTTTAAAGTAATATTTCTATTTTTATGTTGTATGTTTACATATTCGAAATTATATATAATGTTTTTTGTTTTTTTTTTATAAAACAGTAATGTTACATTATGGAGATAAGCCGGTATTTGTTTTAAGTGAAAAATGGTAATGAATTTTTGAGGATAGGATTTCAAATTTTTTAAAATAAGAATAATAAATTAAATTTTTCAAAACAAAAAGGGCTATTTTGGTCATTTTTCTTATTGAATGCTATTTTGTGACAAAAATTTAAAAGATCTATTTGAGAGAATTGCCCTACAATATAAGAAAAAATAAATAATAAATAAATATACAATATGAGAAAAGAAAAACTATATCAAACATTTATCAGAAAGATGTATCGTTTTCTAATTTTTTCTAAGGAAATATATATTCACATAAACATACAATTGAGAATTTGTTGTTGTTCATAATACAACGTTCAAAAAAATAACTACATGGTTAACATTTGAAAATAAAAATAGCCCTGCGCGTAGCGCGGATTAACTTCTAGTCTTTATATATATAATACAGTTTACTCTTTCCTAAGGCATGCCACATGGGATTCCATGTCATCAATTAGGTGCAGAAGAGCGCGACACGTGTCACTTAAACTAAACGCTGAGTTTCATTTATTCTGGTGTCTATTCCGTTTGGGCTTTAGTGTGTATTCGGGCTAAATGAAACCCAACCCGGATAAAGAGTAACTCCAGTTGTTATGGAAACGCGTTGTTTCTGATTTAGGGTTCAACACGTTCTTCATCGAGAGCTAAGCTCAACCTAAGGTTTCCATGGCGTTGTTTCATCTTCTTCCTAACAATCCGAAGAGCTATCAGTTACAGATTCATCCTCTTAAATCCACCATCCACGTTCTACATGTTCTTTCATCTTCTTCCTAACAATCCCAAAAGCTATACAGATTCATCCTCTTAAATCCACCATCCACGATCTACCTTGAATGTGATCTTCACGCAAGGCCGTGGAACCTTGACTATAAAAAGGTAACCTTTCCTACTATGAGAACCATCTCTTCATTCCATTTGTTTAAACTTATTTTCTGTAAATTGGCTAAAGCAACAATTTTTATTTTCGATTTGAAGACCGGACGCATACGACACAGTAGGAGGAGGAAAGCGGTAGCAATGGAGGAGAGGAGGATCAAGGAAATGAAGGACCAGCCGTGTCCGGTTTGAATCCGGTTGTTATTGTAATTTTCCCGTCCTTTAAAACTCATGTTCATCATTATTTTGAACACACATGGTGATTAGATTCATATTTATCAAAATTATTCTTTTTGTATCATATATTTCCTCTTTGCAATATGATTTGAATCTGTTGTTTATTATTATTTTTCTCGTTCCAGTGTTCATTGTCTTCCCATTTACAAGCGACTGGGTTATATGTTTTACTTAAAACTCTCGGGTTCACTTAAAACTTCATTATATTCAGGTTCCTGGTCTCCACCTTTTGCTTCTATATATCCAATTGTCACCCTTTGGAAACCAAACCCTACACTTACTGTTTGTCCCACTTAACACAAGCTTCTGACCGTGCAGCTCCATGTGCCTGTCAAGTTCTTTCTTTTGTTTAAGGCGGAGACCGCCGAAGGTGCAGAGATGTATAAGGTCATCAAAGAGACTACTAATCACCGTAGGGTGAAGTTCACAGATTTATAATGTGGTCTGGTGGGTGCTCTGTAGAGTTGTGTTGTATCAGCTGAAGTTTAGCTGCTTGGTGGAGCTTCTTTGGGTGTGATAAAGCTGTGAGATCTAGAAGAAACAAAGAGTTAGTTGATAAATTTCATGTGCTCCTTTTGAAGAGTTGTTTCTCCTTATTGTCAAATGTGGATTATGGGTATTTCTTTCGTACATATCTATCATTTACTTTAAATTAATGAGGTCCACCATTTTGAATCTTGCTTTTGCAGTGCGTTGGTTAAAGATTTTGTTGTAAGCTTGCAAACCACTATTGCAACTAAACTATAGAGGATATGAAATATGGCCAGGACGAGCAACAAAATGTTAAGTTGGTGCAATCCTTTCAAAGTTAACATGGTAACATGGAGAGAGTAGCTTTTGAAGGAACACAGATCATGATAACGTATGTTTCTCCAAATGTGATTTAATAAGGAAATGAATCCCATAATCGATTACCAATTATATTATTTTTTTTAAAACCCAAATCAAGCTTTGACAAAATAACAATCGTCACCTACTAGCTTTGATTTTCTCTAAGGCCTTAAGATGGCAGTTTTTCTGCTTCTTCCATAACCACTAAGAAGAAAATATGAAAGGTTCATCAGCATTGACTCTTTGAACAAGAAAAAGAGGAAAGTTAATTATAAAGGACATTGGCGAGTCTTTAAAGAACCTTTCAAGGAGATCCTGTTTATCAACCTATGTATTGGCCAATTCCATGACGGTTATCCACCTAGAAATTTCTGATCATCACTGAATCACTGTTTCTCATATGGCTTTTCGCCATAGCTTAAGAAAAAAAAATTAGCAAATAAATAAAATTTTAGTGAAAAGTAATCCAAACTATATATATAACATGCAAAAAAAAAAATTAAAAAATTTAAAAAAAGTTATAAGAACAACACAAAAAAGGAAAACATCAAGAACAAAAGCTATTATGCAATTTAGTCAACCACAACAATATCTGCTCTCAATATCATATCATATATGCAAAGATCACATGTAACTAAATTAGTAACTAAAAAATTATCAAACCAAACTTAGCTAAGTTAAAATTTCCGCTCAAAGCTAAAAATTGACATATTTATATTTTATTGCAGAGAATTCATGGTAAAATATGTTGCACAAGATCTCTATGAGACTTTCAGCTAAGGCGAAATTAAGCTCTTTATAAGTTATCTTCTTCTTGAAATGTTGCGTGAATTAGACTCTTCAATCAGTTCAAGAGATTCTCTTTAGACTGATTATAAATACATCTCTCATTCAACAAGTTATATTTCTTTTGGTTGGCCCTGCAATTTACAGTATCTCTTTTTCCTTTCAGTTTTCTTGAATGCTTAAACCTCAAAGCAAAGCTCAATATATACACCATAGCCAAGATAAGTCGCAAATCAATGCTAGGAGTGACTGGAGTCTAGGGAATGCACAATCATGTGATATGTAGAGCTGTTCTATCAACAAAAGACAATGAACATCAGTGAAATCAAACTAAATAGTCAGTTTTAGATTGTTGTAAGGGTAAGTGTTCTTTTATGTTTAATAAAGTGACCACCCGAATCTAGAAATCAATGAACATTGATGAATATGATGCTTGCAACTCTCTATTCTGTTATAGTTTCTCTTATTTACTGCTGCAAGTCCCATGCTATACACGAGTTTAGTACCAAAGCTCTTCATCCATGGAGAAGGTTAAAGTATGCAACAATCTATTCAGGTTTGTTGTGTGATTTTCTAAATTTCTAAAAATTGATTTAACAAAAGAATGGAGAGACTGGGGTGAAGAGGTGATACTATTCCATAGCATGCCACATTTTGCAATAACATGTTAGATCACATTTTAGCTCTACTTTGTTCTCAATATTAAATGAAATTTTTTCATCAACACAGTAGCTAATGCGTGGAAAACAGGTTTGGCTACAAGGTTTTTAAGCAGTTGACTTTTATTTATTTTTATATTCTTCGGTTAGAGTAAATTATCAGCTTGGGGATTTTCTAAAAAGTTACAATTTTGTTAAGGCCATTGCAAATTAGTAGACATTAATTTACAAGAAATAATTTTATTCAATAATAAAATACAATCAATATACAATAATCTAATTATGTATGATAAAATTATTGAAAGAATTATATTTTATAAGTTAGTCAGTAATATTTATTTCAAAAATTCTGATCAAAGTAATGGGTAACTTCATTTTCATACATAATATATAAGATTCTAATAAACATGTATACATATAAATAGTAACAATAGTTTCATATCACGTAAACCCCCAAGAAAAGGTAGAAAATTTTCTTTATATCACGTAAATCATTAGTTTTATAAGTAAATAATTATATTTTAAAATTTTATTATAATTAAACAAGTTTATAATTTACAAAATGAAGAATAGAATTTATAATTTACAAAATGAAGAATAGAATAGATAGATAAAATTGCTGTAAAATAATTATATAACTCAATTCTATTTTAACTTAAAATTAAAATAAATTTGTACTATTAATTTTATTCGCGTGCCCGCCCGTAGGGCGGGATTACCCTAATAACATTATAAGCAGATGTTTGCAGTATATAATAAGACACATGCAAATTTCAATAATTAGATGTTTGCAGTATTTTAATAACTTGCAATTTTCTTTTCTCCTCAGAGTGACAATACTATTCGATGCATGTACTTTTTTTGTGTCAACCATTCGATGCATGTACAACTTTGAATAATGGCACACTGGGACGACAATATTTTTTTTACCTTCTAATTATTATTACTAGAAGCATTGATTCTTTGGACAGAGTTTTTGTTTCATCTTAATATTTATTAGGGTTATTATTATTATGAATTTTGCGTTTTAGATTAATCATTGTTTTTAAAATTTTTTTATTGTTATAGGGTTAGAGTTTTGATGATGAATTATGTATGCACTGTTCTCCACTCATGAAAGACTAAACTGTGTTAGTAATGTGATTGATATAGTTCGTGGTGTTGTTTGTTGTATCAATGAAACTTATTGTTTGTTTGTCTTTTTAATTTGTTACTTGTATTATTGAGATTACATAAATTATATTAAAGTTGTTTAGAGCCTTTTGTTTCTGGATATTTAGTTGTGTAAGTTGTGTGTATTAACTAATAAAATTTTTTTATTATTATTATGTTAGTTATATGTTTTTTTAACTTGTTGTTTTTACCGGATTTTTAAAATAAATACATGAATACTTGTAGAAATAACTATAAAATGGATAACAATTAGTATTTGGGCCTTAATGGGGTTTAACCGAATATATGTATTTCTCATAAAAAGACAGTAGCATTGGCCTGTTGACATTGAGCATATAAACTATTTTCATAAGACAAGATGAGTGAGCAGGTGGAGATGTTGTTGCCGTCTTTGTATCTGTTGGGATTGTTTCTTGTATCTCCTGGTGTGGCTGTGTTTGTTTCTCGTTTATTTGGTGGCAATATGTAAACAAAAATCATTGTCAGCTGTATTTATCAGAATTTGTAACTTACTCTACTTTTTTGTTTAGATAATTTCACTGATCTTAGTTGTCTTCTTCGTAAGCATCTGCGCAAGTAAGTTTGTAAATTTTTAAATAGCTGACCGTGTAGTTTGTATTTGTTTAGCTGGCTTAATGTATGTATCGTTAAGTTTTAGTTGAGTTGATTGGTTTGGTATATTTGTTTTAAAGTTTATTTATAAGCTTAGACAAAAAGAGAGATGATCATTAATGATTCGTCTTTTTAGGATTCTAGTTTTTGGTGTTTTGATTGTTTGGGTTATTGTGGTTTCTTTTAAGCTGTAAAATAAAGATTTGTGCAAAATTAGATTGATAAGTAAGGGAGATAAATAGACGACCACAGATCTTGGATGTGAAATATTTTTGATTATTGACGTGAGCACAATATAGACAGTAATATAAAGGAAATTATGTGTTGATTGTTTCTTATGGATCAATGAGGAGACGGATAATGACTCGAGTTATTTCCTTGGCGAGGTCAGAACCCTGGACATAACAGATTTGCCCAACCACATCTGCGAGTTTAAATATCATTTATGATATGAGACATAATATAAACCAAGATGCAATATGATAATGTATATGGGAGTTCTAGGTTTGTGTTCACAATCACTTGGAGATTGTCGAACATTCTAATCTTGACTGGAGTTTGATCTCAGGAGCATTCGTGATGACTTCATCAATAATGGTTAGTGAGATGAAATGAATGAGGAATGGATGATCAGTTGTCTTGTACATGCTTGAGCACCCAACAACCTCAAAACGACCGACTTTCACAATGGAATCTGCTTTCAAAGATGACTTGTAATGATTAGTGCGTCCGATGGGAATAAACCCATGAATCACGGAATCTGCAAATAATATTATTCAACAAAGAATCAGAAAATCAATTAAAAGAATTTTGTTAAATAAGTGTGATAGATCAAATATTAACTTACCTTTTTATCAAGGAAGAGAACCGTGATTCCTACAAACTCCATGTCTTTTTTGAAGTTCAGAGAATCCCAGAAGCGGAAGAAGCCAGAGGCTATGCTCTGACTACTATGACCATGACGGAGAGATTCGAATGTTGAGTGACGGACGCCGGGACACCGGTTTGAGGAACTGGAGAGGCAGAAAAAAACATTTTTTAGAAGATGGTTAAAGCTAAGAGGAATCAATGAGTTTTGTGGAGATGCAGATTGGGTTCATCAAAGATAAGAATCATATATATAGAGTTTACAGAGGGGCTACAAATCAGGAACATTTATGATCAAGCGATTTAAGATGGGGACATGAAGAGTTCACCGGTGAAAAAATAGATTACGAACAAACACACGGCGCAACTTTATAACTCAGACTTGTTTGAGACAATGATGAAAAGAACCAAAACTCATGTTAAACGATAAAAGTTTACAATATGAAAAAACTATAATTGTTGCAAAATTGAGATTTTTTTCATATAACATGATGAATCTCATTTAAAAATGAAACTCATAATACACTTGTAGGATCGACCCTCAGAGGAAGCTGAAGAAGCAATTAGGTTCGGTCATCAATGTACAAAGTATCATTTAGCTTAGTGGTACAAATGTTGGTGGTATAAATGTTAGTGGTATAAATGTTGGTGTTTATATTTCAACAACCTGAGTTCGAGCCATGGATTTGACACTTTTCACACTTTTTAAAAGTAGAGCCCACAAACGCTGACGTGGCGCGCTGTGGAGTGAACAAAAACTCAACTATTATAATATGTATTTTTATTTAAAGGGCCAAAGCCCAAAAGAAAATGTCCATCATACAAGCTACATATCACCACAATCCGAAAGCCCAAACAAAGGTATGGGAAAAGCTAAACCTTATAGCTAAAAGCCCAACAACAGCTAAAAGCCCAACTACCTAAACAGCCCAAAAGTAAGACCCACCATTTGACCTAACACATCGAGATTATTGCGTGAGTGGGACACATGTTTAACCCTCAAACAACGAGGAACATGTGTCTTAATGGCCTCTACGTCTTCACTATAGAGATTCGGCACAGGAGAAACTGACCGGCGATTCACTTGACACACCGAAACCACCATGACAGACTAATGCCACCACCAAAAACGAATCGGGAACGAGCCATTCCACCCTGAACAACATACACGACTTTTCGAACCTTGATGAATCTACGAAACTGACGAAGGAAATTTAACCGCCTACGATCGATCCTTATCCCCGATTAACTTGCATGCGCCACATACATCCGAATGGGGAAGAAGAAAAATCAGAGGTTTAAATCGAAAGGCAAGAGAATCAAAGAAGTTTTGGTTCGTAGATCAATAAGAAACAGTAGATTCTCCCTGGAACAAACCGGCGATAGAGATGTTAAAGAATCCATCTCTCCCGGAATTAAAAAGCCGGTGAAACCGAAGCTATTAAAGCCATCGTTTCCCAGAGCCAGAGTCGGACCACCACCAAAGAGAAAAGTAGCGCAGGAGTTCAAACTTTAACCAAAAAAGATATCGAAGAGGCTGTTTCTCTTTCTAGATTTTTTTTTCTTTTTTTCCAGAAATAATTTTCACTGGGACGAACAAATAGTTAGAGAAATTGATATTGGTGTGTTAACCTGGCAGTAATATGTTGTCTCTCGACAAGTCAGATATGATAAGATTCCATTAGCTTTTTATAATCTAAATAGATTTCTTCTTTATTTTTTATAGTGAGTTAGGTAATATAGCCAGAAAGAAATTTGTTGGAGTGTCTAATGCGATGTATACGGATAATTAATATACTCGAGCCCGTGAAACATGTCACTCTTGACACTTGGTACCGTGGCATACACTTTAGTATTTTTTGGTAAACTAGGGGTGGGCATTTCGGTTTAGTTTCGGGTTCGGTTTGGGTTCGGTTTGGTTTGGGTAATTTGGGTTTTATAAAACTCAAACCAATTAAAACCAAAGTAGCTTTGGTTTGGGTTCGGTTTGGGTTTAATTCGGTTCGGTTCAATTCGGTTTGGTTTAGATTTAGTTCGGTTTACATTATTATGGTCTAGTTTGGTTCGGTGTAGTTCGGGTTGGTTATAAAATATGAAGGCATCAGTTTTATAATTTTATTAAAAAATAATCAACTCATAAACGATAGAGTGAGAATATAAAAACTTATGCTACATGATTTTATATATAATAGTATTATTTGAATCGTATTTATAATTTTTTTTTAAAGATATGAAAGTTATGAAAAAATGAAAAATGAAACTTTAACTAAAATTTGCAATATGTTAATACATATATATATATATATATATCATATATATATTTACTATATATATATTGGATTATCGGTTTGGTTCGGTTTGGTTCGGTTTAAACCCAAACCAAACCAAACCGTTCGGATTGAGTAAAACATGAACCAATTGGGTTACATAAAGAGCACGGTTTGGTTTGGTTCGGTTTAACTTCGGTTTGGTTGGTTCGGTTCGGTTCGGTTTGGGTTTTTTGTCCACCCCTAGGTAAAACCTTGAAAATACAAGTTTTAAAATGAGAGATATCATTTTGAAAGACAAGAGAAACTATGAGAAGATAACTTGTTATTCATATGTTGTTACGTACAAGGTTATATAAACAAGTTACAGACACAAGATAACTATCAATCTCCTCGTCCTTATCTCTAACTATAACCACAATATTCTCTCCAATATACTCTCCTACGGATATATCGGTTCTAGACCTCTAGAACCTTAATACTCCCCCTCAAGTTGGAGCGTGTGGATTGCACACTCCTAACTTGGACAACAAGTAATGAAATGCAGAGCTTCCCAATGCTTTTGTTAGAATATCCGCCAGCTGCTCGTTGGTCCTTACGTGCCTCGTTGCTATCAGCTTAGCTTTTACTGCATCTCTCACACTATGACAATCCTTCTCTACATGTTTCGTACGCTCGTGGAACACCGGGTTCGCAGCAATGTAGATAGCTAACTTGCTATCACAGTACAAGTCCATTGGACTATCATGTTTTACTCCAAGATCAGCAAGCAACCTCTTCAACCACTTCAACTCCTTCAACGCATCAGACATTACTCTATATTCGGACTCAGCTGAAGAGTGAGAAACCGTATCCTGTTTCTTGGTTCTCCACGCCACCGGCGAGTTTCCCAACAACACTACGTAAGCTGAGAGTGATCTCCTCGTTAACGGACATCCGCACCAATCAGAATCACAAAACGCGCGTATCTGCAAGTCACTATCAGCTCTAAGCATAATACCCTGACCTGGACTTCCCTTCAAGTAGCGTATGACTCTCATCGCAGCATTCCAATGCTCCTCCCGTGGCTGATGCATCACTTGCGACAGTACATGCACACAATAACTCAAGTCCGGTCGAGTAATAGTCAAATACACCAGTCTACCTACTATCCGACGGAACCGCACGGGATCTTTACAGAGTGGACTTCTCTGCTCTCCTTGTTCTTCTCGCAGAAGCTTGTGGTTCACTTCCATCGGAGTAGACACAGGTTTACTCGCAAGCAAACCAACCTCATTTATAATATCCAGTGCATACTTCCTCTGAGACAAAAACATCCCCTCGGGTCCTCTCGCAATTTCTATGCCCAGAAAATACTTTGCTCTTCCAAGGTCTTTCATGAGAAAACACTTACTCATATACTTCTTGAATCTCTCCAATATTTCAAGATCATTTCCTGCTACAATCAGGTCGTCCACATAAATAAGAACACGCACACAGCTTCCATCTTTCTCATAACAAAACAGAGAGTAATCTTCGTAGGATTGTACGAAACCAAAGCTCTTTAAAGCCTCCGTCAACTTCTCAAACCAGCACCTTGGAGCCTGTTTTAGTCCATACAAAGATTTTCTCAATCTACATACCTTTCCTGGTTCATCAGAATGAAACCCTGGTGGCAATCTCATGTATACTTCTTCCTCCAAATCTCCATGAAGAAACGCATTACTCACATCCATCTGGTGCACCTCCCAGTTCTTTGCCACTGCAACCTCCAGTAGTGTGCGTACCGTATCCATCTTCGCAACAGGCGCAAAGGTTTCCTCATAGTCCACACCTTCCACCTGATGATTACCACAACACACCAGCCTCGCCTTGTTTCTCTCTACTGTTCCATCTGCGTTGTACTTGATTGTAAACACCCATTTACTTCCAATTGCTTTTTTTCCTGCAGGAAGATCCACCACATCCCATGTACGATTCAACTCAAGAGCATGAACTTCCCCTTTCACGGCCTTGTTCCATCTCTTATCTGCAAAGGCCTCTTTGTAATTTTTAGGTATCACCCCAGCACTAACGGCTGCGAGAAAGGCCTTGTGGTTATCTGAGAATTGATCATCAGATACAAAATCAGTAATGGGATAAAGTACTTGTGTCTTACCTGGCACCGCCGAGGAGACATCTGATCGCAGGCCGGTGATGGTGTCATGTTTATCAGAACCGACTTGTGCATTGTAGACTACATAATCTTGTAGTTTGACTGATGGAACTGTCTTTCTATGTCCACGTCCAAGAGCCTCTTCTGTCGCAGTCTGATCACTAACTTGCGGTGTTACTTCCTGCACTTGTATGTGCGGCTCAGCTTCTGTTCTCTGAGCCACCTCCGTATCAGCAGTAGCTACTTCACCAGCAGTATCGGCCGTGACTACCTCTCCAACAGTATCAGCAGTGATTACTTCACTGCTCCCCCTTACGGAGTAAATTTCATCATCACACACAGACATCATCTGCGGCACCATATCAGTCTCAGCTACTTCCTTTTCTGCATAAGGATAACACTCCTCATCAAATACCACATCCCTAGAGACAAAGAACTCATTCTTCTCCATGTCATACACCTTCCATCCCTTCTTTCCAAAAGGGTAACCAACAAAAACACATCTCTTACTCCGTATTCCAAACTTGTCTTTGTCTCTTCTTGCTTGATGCACAAAGCACAAGCACCCGAATGTCTTCACCTCTCCATACGATGGTGGCTTCCCGTACAAGCACTCATACGGCGTCTTTCCATTCAGTACTTTCGTCGGCGTCCTGTTTATGAGATAAGCTGCTGTTAGAACGCTCTCTCCCCAAAACCGAACAGGAAGACTAGCCTGAAAGAGTAGCGAGCGCGCGACATTGAGTATATGCCTATGCTTTCTCTCTACGCGCCCGTTCTGCTGAGGAGTGCTCACACAAGATGTCTGATGAACTATTCCTTTCTCTGCAAAGTAGTTCGACAAGCACATAAACTCTGTCCCATTATCACTCCTCACCGTCTTGACCAGTTTACCAAACTGTCGATGTGTAAGACTGAGGAAATTCGGCAACACTTTCTTTACCTCACTTTTCTCAAGCAGTAGATGGATCCATACAGCTCTTGAAAAATCATCTACAATTGTGAGAAAGTATACTGCCCCACACGAAGAAGATACACGATAGGGTCCCCAAAGATCAACATGAATCAAATCAAATGGAGCTAAACTTTTATTAAGACTTTCTGAAAACACTTCTCTTGTTTGTTTAGACTGAAAACAAATATCGCATCCACCAAACTTGTTTGGGACGTCTTTAACACCAGATACAAAAGGTAAAAAACTCAAAACACCATAAGCAGGATGTCCTAGACGACGATGCCACACAGCCTGATCCTCTGAAGCTTTAACTCTGTGACCCCTCGCCACTGTTACATCCCGATAAACATAGACACCATCTTTAACTTCACCGGCTCCAATCAGAGTCCTCGTAAAACGGTCCTGCAAAATACACAAAGTATCTGTGAATACAGCCAAGCAACCAGTTTGTCTCAGTAACTTCGCAACAGATAACAAAGTACAATTCAAATTTGGAACAAATAAGACATGATCCAATTTCAACTTTGCGGACAAACGCAGACAACCACTTTTAGTAGCCATAACCTGGCTTCCATCCGCAAAGCTCACTGGACAAGGGACTATATGTTGAACATCAACTAACAACAACAAGTCCCCTGTCATGTGATGCGACGCGCCAGTATCAATGATAACCTCACCAGTTTGTACCATACCATTCAACCGATCCGGGATTGGAGACGGCTTCTGACGTTCGAGCAATGATGTGAGAGACGCCCATTGTTCAGGAGTCAACTGTGGAACTGATGATCCTTGACTACTGGCAGAGTTTCCAGCTTGAACCGCATTAGCTCGTGTGGAGTTTGATCTTCCTCTGCCACCTCTTCCTCTGCCACCTCTTCCATTTGCCTGATTTCTTTCTGTAAACCACTCAGGGAATCCAATGAGCTGCCAACATTCCTTCTTCTCGTGTCCAGCTCTGCCACAGTTGCTACACACTGTCAAGGAACGACTCTTTGCAACCGCAGCCATCGCCACACTCACGGTTTGATCATCATCTCCTTCTCGCTGAACACTTTTCATCGTAAAACCCACTGGCGCCTCCTTCGACTCAAGGCGTGTGCTCCCCAATCTCTTTTCTTCTCGGATCACTCTTTGATAAGCAGAGTTAAGGTCTGGCAATGGTTCCATTTGAATGATATTTGTGACAACATTGCTGAACCGTGAATCATCCAAACCCATTAGGAACTGGTGAACCTTCTCTGCTTCATACTCCTTTGCATAGATCTCTCCTGCTGCACACGTACAAGTCGGAATAGGCTTGCAGTTCAACAACTCTTCCCATTTTTCGACAATTTTCCAAAGTAATCCATCACACCGGAACCGTCTTGTTTACACGAAGCAAGCTCGGCTTTGAGTTGATGAACACGTACGGCACTCCCCACAGAGAAGCGCTTCTTAAGATCTGACCACATCTTGCAGGCATCCGGAGAGAAAGGCACGGTTGACCTGATCACCGGAGAAATAGAAGCCCTGATCCAACCCACTATCATTGAGTTAGCCGTCCTCCACATCTCAGCTTCCGTCGGCTTCTCCTTCTCATCTGGAATCTTCAAACTTCCATTCACAAATCCAATCTTACGTTTAGCACACAGTGCATTCTCCAGCTCCAGCGCCCACTCGGAATAATTCTCTCCGTTCAAGATCACAGACGTGATCGACGTACCAGGATTGTCCGAGGGCGCCAGATAATATGGAGACATCCTACTCTCGAGCGTAACCCCTGATGAACTCACCAGTTCTTTACTGTCACCCATATTTCTTCTTGTCTATGAACGAAACAAATTTCAAGCCTTGTGTGGCTCTGATACCATGAAAGACAAGAGAAACTATGAGAAGATAACTTGTTATTCATATGTTGTTACGTACAAGGTTATATACACAAGTTACAGACACAAGATAACTATCAATCTCCTCGTCCTTATCTCTAACTATAACCACAATATTCTCTCCAATATACTCTCCTACGGATATATCGGTTCTAGACCTCTAGAACCTTAACACAAACCAATTAAAACCAAAGTAGCTTTGGTTTGGGTTCGGTTTGGGTTTAATTCGGTTCGGTTCAATTCGGTTTGGTTTAGATTTAGTTCGGTTTACATTATTATGGTCTAGTTTGGTTCGGTGTATTTCGGGTTGGTTATAAAATATGAAGGCATCAGTTTTATAATTTTATTAAAAAATAATCAACTCATAAACGATAGAGTGAGAATATAAAAACTTATGCTACATGATTTTATATATAATAGTATTATTTGAATCGTATTTATAATTTTTTTTTAAAGATATGAAAGTTATGAAAAAATGAAAAATGAAACTTTAACTAAAATTTGCAATATGTTAATACATATATATATATATATATCATATATATATTTACTATATATATATTGGATTATCGGTTTGGTTCGGTTTGGTTCGGTTTAAACCCAAACCAAACCAAACCGTTCGGATTGAGTAAAACATGAACCAATTGGGTTACATAAAGAGCACGGTTTGGTTTGGTTCGGTTTAACTTCGGTTTGGTTGGTTCGGTTCGGTTCGCTTTGGGTTTTTTGTCCACCCCTAGGTAAAACCTTGAAAATACAAGTTTTAAAATGAGAGATATCATTTTGTTATTCGAAATTGATTTTGGTTTTTAATGAATCTCGTTTTCAGCAATACCAAAGTGTGAAGCTCCCATTTTTCAATTCAATCTTTGTTGAAGACGGGTGTGGTATACTAAACTCACAACAACCCCACATCAGGTTTGGCTCCAGAATTCTGAGAAAAAAAGAATCTAGAAAGAAAAATTAGAGATAGCCATCTCACATAATTTTGAGCTTTACCCATTGTCTTACTCACTTGTTTCCCAGCTTATTTGTTTCCAGCTCGTATTTTTTCTTAGCTTTAATAAAATTACTAGATTTTGACCCGTGCTTAAAAAGCGCGGGTTTATTTTTAAAATTAAATAAATTCTTCTTATAAAATTTTTATATAAGATATTTTATAGGTTTGGGTACATTTACCCGGGGGCACTGAATCATATCAAACTAAAAAAAAATTAAGTTGAATTTCATAAATAACCGAGCATATTATATATCTTTGGAACCGAAAAATAGAAACCGAACTAAGAACCAAATGAGTAATTAAATTTTTAAAATACAAATTTATTTTATTAGATTTATGGCATTTTTGGCAGATGATAGTCACATTTATTAACAAAACAAATCTAAGGATATATCCACTTAGCATATTCTCAATATATTCTTTAGGCGAGATGCGTTTGTTAAGAATTTTCTTTTAAAATTTTAAATTTTAAATTTGTGTTTAGCAACAAAGCTTATTGTAACCAGACTATTCGAAGTTAAGATTTAAAAAAATGCGATTACCAAGGTCGATAACAAAAAACATTGTAACAATGGTGTATGTGTATGAAGTTAATTGTACATCGTATAACAATATATGTGATGAATAATGTGGTATGGTCGTCTAAGTAATGCTGTTTTAGGTTTTGAATAAGTGATTTAGGTACTGAGTTATAAGTTTTTTTTTGTTTCGGGAAGAGAAGACATGTCAAGCATCGTGTTTGTTTTGTATAAGCTATTGTGTCTATGGTTGATTTTTTTCATTTACTTCAAATAGAAGTATATAATGGTAGGTTTATAAGATCTAAAACAATGGCAGATTATGGTATCAAGCAAGCAGGTTTATATCGTATAAGTTGTGGTGTAGGTGACAGGTTTTAAAAGTCAAAAGTGGATCAAAAATTTATATAGTTTTGTAGTTGATGGTATATGAATATTTTTAAAAATGTTCAGTTATAAAATTGTGTAGCCGATTTGATGGTTACAGTGAAAGCCGGAGACATTAGTAGTGTTTAATACTGGTCACATATTGTTATAAAATATAGGGGAAGACCAAAATCTAATAAAAGGAAAACGTGCAAACAACTTTTATAAGTAGATTTTTTAGGACTCCTTCCCTTTTAATAGTACTAGGGATTAACCCGGGCTACGCCTGGGATTTTTTATTTTTTTCTAATTTAAATTGTTAAATCATTTATATTTAGGTTATGATATATATTTATATAAATGTTAAGATACATGTCATAATTAAAATTTGTTTTTAAACTTTAACACGTTCAATTAACATATTTTTTACTATTTAAATATGTTTTTGTAATTTTGTTGGCTATCTATTTATCATATTTAGCAAAACTATATGTTGAGTGTTGGAATAAATGTTTTAGATATTTAATTAAACTGAAGAATATTTTTGGATCGACCACATGCTCAATAATCGATTGATCCGTAAAAAGATGGTCGATCTCCTTGGCCATGTAAGTACAATTTTAGCAAAAATATCTTTGATTTTCAAATATTAAGTTTATAACTATTCTTTTGAATATTGTTTATGTAAATATTTTTTGTGATGTTTGAATTTGTGATGTTCGTATACTTAACCTAGATGATATTGATGTTTAACAATTTATTGTTTTCTGAAAATAGAAAATAATGATATATCAAAACGTATCTAATACTTGTTAAATGATAGTATAATGTAAATTACATTCATTATTTGAAAATAACCATTTGTTGTTTTTATTTTTTTTTAAATCAGAAATTATTTTTATTTAAAAACATTATTCATATATAATATAATAGTTTAAGTTTGGAAGATTAATCTATATATATAAATTATGTATATTTTTTAAAAAATAATTTAAGATATTATATATTGAGTAACTAAATAAAAGCTGAATTTCTTATCTTGAAAATCAAATATTTATATTTTTGTCTTCACGTTAGACTCACCAATCCATCATAGTGTGAGGTTGATGTTGATGTTATAATGAGTTTTATAGGAACTTTCTTGATGTAAAACTATACATTTTTATTTTTTTTTGTTTAATATGGTATTTCTATTTTAATATAATTTACTACCATTTTAAGATAGATGTACATTTTAAGATAGATGCTTAAATCTTAATGTTCTTTTTCTATTTTTTAAAATGTTTATTTCCATTTCTTAAATTTTTTTACGTAATATCTATATTTTATATTTTAAAATAGATATTTAAATCTTAATGTACTTTTTCCATTTTTTCAAATTGTGTATTAACTTATATTATATATTTTACATTTTAAGATAGATGTTTAATGCTTAATGAACTTTTTCCATTTTTTAAAAAAAGTTGTGTATTTACTTATTATTATATAGATAATTCATATATTATATATTTACATTATTTACTTATTATTTATTGATAATTCATATATTATATATATTTAATGCTTAATGTTTATTTCCACTTCATGACTTTTTATTTACTTAATATCTCTATTTTACATTTTAAGATAGATGTTTAAATCTTAATGTACGTTTTCCTTTTTTTTTTAAATTGTATATTTCCATTTGTTATACTTTCTATTTACGTAATATCTATATTTTAAATTTTAAGATATATTTTTAAATCTTAATGTAATTTTCCATTTTTTAAATTGGGTATTTACTTATATTATATATTTACTTATGATTTATTTTTCTTTATATTGTGTATTTCTATTTCTTATACTTTCTATTTACTAATAATTTTATATTTTAAGATAGATTTACATTTTAAGATAGATATTTAAATACTAATGTACTTCTTCCATTTTTTTAAATTGTGTATTTCCTTTTCTTATACTTTCTATTTGGGTAATATCTATATTTTACATTTTAAGATAGATGTTTAAATCTTAATATACTTTTTCCATTGTTTTTAAGTTGTGTATTTCTTTTTCTTATAGTTTATATTTACTTAATATCCATATTTTACATTTTAAGATAGATGTTTAAATCTTAATGTATTTTTCCATTTTTAATGTAAAACGGCAATGTTTAATACAAGAACTTGGACAAATAGTCAAATAGTTATATTTATGTTTTTTTTTTCTTTTTTATATAAAATGGTAATGTTACATTATGAAGATAAGCCATTTCTTTTAGTGAAAATGATAATCTTACATATGTTTAATGTAGTTTTTTTTTTATGTTGTATGTTTAAATATTATTGTTATTTTTAAATGTAAAATGGTAATCTTACATATGCTTAATGTATTATTTCCATTTTTTATGTTGTATGTTTACATATTATTTATTATTTTCTAAATTATATATGGAGATAAACCGTCTTTTTTTTAGTGAAAAATGGTATTTTACATATGTTTAATGTAGTTTTTCCATTTTTATGTTGTATGTTTACATTTTATTTTTTAAAAATAAAAATGTAAAATGATAATCTTACATATGTTTAATGTAGTATTTCCATTTTTTATGTTGTATTTTTACATATATTTATTATTTGCAAAATTATATAGAATGTTTTTTGTTTTTTTTATAAAACGGTAATGTTACATTATGAAGATAAACCGTCTTTTTTTTTTAAGTGAAAAATGATAATCTTACATATTTTTAATGTAGTTTTTTCATTTTTTATGCTGTATGTTTACATATTATTTATAATTTTCGAAAATTAGTAATATTAAAATGTAAAACTATATTTTATGCCACGTGTCATCTTTCGGAAGAAGTTTTTTTTGCTGATGTGGACGCTCTATGGAGCCTTAAAAGGTCAATTTTATTAGTATTTTTTTTATAAAACGGTAATGTTACATTATGGAGATAAACCGTCTTTTTTTTTTAAGTGAAAAATGGTAATCTTACATATCTTTAATGTAGTTTTTTCATTTTTTATGCTGTATGTTTACATATTATTTATAATTTTCGAAAATTAGTAATATTAAAATGTAAAACTATATTTTATGCCACGTGTCATCTTTCGGGAGAAGTTTTTTTGCTGATGTGGACGCTCTATGGAGCCTCAAAAGGTCCCTTTTATTAGTATAGATTGATATGGGTAAGGTATTGTTCGTTTGTTCATTTGTTCATTCATGTGATTTATATAGGGCAAATTTGATGTTTATTTAATACAATTAAAATAATATTCAAATGGATCACCTAAATGAATTTTAAAGTTTAGCTTAATTTTTTTATCACAATGAAGGTGTGAGTATTCATGGCGTGCTTAATTCGATCCTAATTTATAAAGGATCAAAATAACTAATTTAAAAATTGAAACAAATCTTTTTAAAATGTAATATCACAATATTATATATTCTTTTCAAAACCATAAATCATGATCTATACTATTATTTGCAAAGTAATTTTTTGCAATGCAGCTTTCACGTTAAAAGTTAAAATGGTTAATATCGTAAATACTCTTACTGAATAAAATATAAAAATTAGCCAAAAAAAGAATTTCAAATTTATTTGATTAGATAAATTATTAAAATTAATAACAGAAAGATATATCCAAAATATGAAAAATACATTTTAAAATAAAAAATAATTTCTAGATATTGTTTTGTTATCCAAAATTATGTTTTAATAAAAAAAATCAAGAAATCAAAAATAGAAAGACATAACCAAATATGAATCAAGTAAAATTTTAATTTTATATAACTGAAAATAGAATATCGAGTGATTTCTAAAATTTATTTAGTAAAAATGAATATAATGCACAAAGAGATTTTTCCAAGTGATTTTTCGCAATGAAAATATCCCGTTAAAATTATAGTGGTTAATCTCGTCTATACCCTTAATGAATAAATATAAATTAGCTGAAACTAAAAAAAAAAGGGTTTAAAATTTATTTGATTAGATCTATTATTAAAATTAATAACAGTAAGATATATCCAAAATATGAAAATACATTTTAAAATAAAAAAAAATTTCTATATATTGTGTTGTTATCCAAAAATATGTTTAAAAAAAAATTAAGAAATCAAAAATAGAAACACATAACCAAATATGAATCAAGTAAAATTCTTAATTTTATATAATTGAAAAGAGAATATCGAGTGATTTCTAAAATTTATTTAGTAAAAATGAATATAATGCACAAAGAGATTTTTGCGAAGTGATTTTTCGCAACGAAGATCTCTCGTTAAAGTTATAGTGGTTAATATCATTTACACCTTTAATGAATAAATATAAATTAGCCAAAAATAAAAAAAAAAGATTTAAAACTTATTTGATTAAATCTATTATTAAAGTTAATAACTATAAGATATATCCAAAATATAAAAAATATATTTTAAAATAAATAGATAATTTCTATAGAGTGTGTTGTTGTACAAAATATATCTTTTTAAAAAAAAGTTGATAAATCAAAAATAGAAAACACACAACTAAATATGAATCAAACAAAATTCTTAATTTCATATCGAGTGATTTCTAAAATTTATTTAGTAATAATGAATATAATGTATAAAGAGATTTAAAAAAAAAACATAATATGTAATAGTTTTCAAATAAAATCATAGATAATAAACCCAGTAATAATATTTATATATTTTAGTGTTTTACATGTGTTTACTAGTTTTTGGTATATCTTTTTTTAGTGTTTTTTGGGCATCATAAACCTGGTAAATATAGTTATCCATCTTACTCATTTTTGGGTATAGTAACACTTGTAAACTTATTTTTCCAAACCTGTTGCAACACACCAAGATTTAAGCATTCAAATACATTTTACTACCAAGTTTTAAACAAGTTTTAAACATAAAATCATAAATACATAAGCTTAAGGCTTTGTTTTATGCTTCTTCCCCTCCGTGAAAGGAGTCTGCACCCACTGTGATTTCCTCTTTGGTCTGCCACTCTTCTTAGGTACAGCAACAGCGGCATTCTCCTTGCACCTATGCATGATCCAAGGACTCGGTGCTTCCTTGTAAACGACCATGATCCACCTTTGCTTTTCTTCCTCAGTATATTCCTCAAAAACTTTCCCAGCCTGTTCCTTGACAACTTCTCCAGTCTGTTCTTCAACAACTTCACGGTCTCTTCCTCTTTTTTTTTTCTCTTCTTCCACAACTTTCTCCCTGCTTTTTTCCACTGTTTCCACAGCCCGTTCCTTGACAACTTTCCCAGTCTGTTATTCAACAACTTTTTCAGCCTCTTCCTCTTTTTTCTCTTCTTCCGCAACTCTTTCCGTGATTTTTTCCTCTGTTTCCACAGCCTCTCCCTTTTTTTCTCTTCTTCCACAACTTTCTCACATTTTCAGGTTCTTCCTCCATAGGCCTTGTCACTAGTCTCCTTGCAGCCATTGCCTTAGTCATACCACGTGGTGGTGTTAGAGTTTCATCGGTTATATTCGTCTCAACCCGAGACTCATTGTGATCATATTTGGGAGTTCCCTCTGTCGGAGTTCCTTTTTCTATCTCTGCCTCTCGAGCCTCAAATTCCACCTCATCAGTCTCACTTTTCTCCTTTTCTTTCTCTCTGATTTCAGACTCTCTCTCTTCAACTTCTTCTTCTTGATCTTCTTTCCCTTCAACGCTTGATCGTCTTCGCCTTCAGCCTCAAATTCCACCACTTTTTCTTCAACTTTCTCATCATCCTCACTGTTCTCCTTCTCTTTCTCACTGGTTTTAGCCTCTTTTTCTTCACTTTCTTCTTCATCATGTTTCCCTCCAACCTCTTCTTCATCCGCTTCTTCAGTTTCCTTCCACAGTTTATCAGCTTGTGCTTTACTTCTCTCCTTCAATTGAACTCATCAGTCTCATTCTCACTCTCACTGTCTTCCTTGTCTTGCTCATCAGGTTCGATATTTTCCTTCTCTTTCTCACCCTTTTGCTGAGCATTGTCATCAGCCTCTTTCTCTTCACCTTCTTCTTCATCATTGTTTTCATTTTTTTCTCGCAGCCTCTTGCTCAACATTAGCTTTGTCCTTCTCTTCATGTGTATTGCAGTCCCACTGTCGAAAATCCATGTCTTCATCAGGACTCGGCTCCATCTTACTCTCAATAGAAGTTAGCATGTCTTCTATTTTCTTAGTCCTTCTTCTCAAAAGTCGCTGGTTCTTTTTAATATCACTCATCCTTGAGCCTAGAGACTCTAGCTTTGTCTCCATCGTTACGTGAAGTCCAACAAATCCTTCTCCCATGAACTCCAAAATCCTCTCTTCCATACCTTGCAACCTCGAATCTAAACTAGAATTAGAGGATGATCCTTCTGCAAACGTCACCTTTTCTTTGTCTTTCTTTTTTGGCAACACTCCTCGTGCAGCTTGATCTAACTCATATAGCTCTTTCCACCAAATATTCTTTTGCTTCACATTTAACCAGTAGTTCTAATTATCACTTGGGCTGCCCTGGCGGTCATACTCTCGTTCCTCATCAATGATACGAGCCAGCATAATTTGCTCACCAATAGTTGGAACTAACACACTATTGATAACCTTAAAATAAAACAATAAGTTAGATCAGTTAAATTATCAGTTCTACTAGCTTCTACTATAACTATATACATGTACCTTTGTGTCCCCAACCGCAGCATATATGTCTTCCAAAGGATAACCCCTAACACTGGACTTTGTAAACCGGCTCGTGTACATCCTTGGACAGTCTTCACTAGCATCGTCTGAATAGATTCTAAACGTTTTCTCCAGATCCAGAATACACTCAAAAGCCAGAACCTAGTATATCCATTGTCACAGTGTCAGATTTCAATTATATAACAACTAAAAATCTACTAAACTATATGCTTTACCTCTAAAGGAATTATGAAACACTCTTTCACTTCACCCTTCAGATGGTTCATCATGTGCTTAATCTCCTTTATTGCATCCTCAAATGTTAGACAACCCCATGGAAATGATCTGCAAGCATCTAAATCGTCCATCATCCTTAATATGAAGATGTCTAAATGTCCATCATCCTTCAGCTTTCCTCTGATAACCCAACCAAGAAAAAACAAGACGGTCATCTTCAATCTATCTGGACACGGAGGCATAGACAACATCTTCTGCATCACATCACTGATGGTGATCTTCTTTCTGTCATGGAAGAAATAATCCACAAACTTATAACCCCCCAACTTCTCCTAGTTTGGTGGATAATCACCGCAGTCTAAGGCAGAGATGAGGGCATGCTCCCTCATAGAATAGCGGATGGGTACACCATTAATCGCAAACCATGCAACATCATCTTCTGGAGTACAGATGGTGCGCAAGAGTAACATCCACATCCCCTGGAGCTTCAGGTTATCTTCATCTGGCATGTGGAAGAAATGTCGAAACTGAGAATGGCTTGTGAACCATTCAGACTCAGGGTTACCCTTGATGAGTTTTACTGTCTTGGTCACAAAACACTTAGTTTGTATCTTGGAACTCTTGGGGAACTCACTGCTTTTGAAGTAGAACTCAAGAGGTTGCATTGGTTGCATTTCCTGCAATCAAAATACATTTATACATGTTAGTAATGCTAGTAATACAAGAAGTACTAGTAGTACTACTAACAATGAATACAAAATATATACCTCTCTCTCTCTCTCGGACCCCTCCCTTTCGGACTCATCTGAGGCTGAGAGCGATTCTACACTCGGTGCTCTCACTGGCTCTCCCACTGGCCTACTCTTCTTACTCCTACTCTTCTTAGTCTTCTTACTTCTCTTGTGAACTCTCGGTTCCGGCTTTTTTGCAATTGAGTCCGGTTTTCGGATTCTAAGAGATTGACGACGCCTTTCATTGGCGTCTCCCTTTTGATTTCCCTTCATAACTTTCATGTACAAGACATTACAACACTTAATCACTCTAATTTCAAACCGCAAAACAACAACACAACATCAACTAAGTTTCTCCAATACAATTTTATTAACAAATATTAAATCTAAACGCACAAAAACATAAGACACATTCAAAGTTTACACTCAATCACTCTAAATTCAATTTTATCACTCAAATCGGAAACACACAAAAAACACATCAGTCTACATACAGATTCGATGTAGTATATACCTAAACAATAGATTTACCAAGTTTTTATCCAATTTCAAAGCCAATATCTAAACATAAGACACATTCAAAGTTGATCCCAAATTTATTTTCAAATCTCCATACAAATTCGACTAAATAACAACCAAATAAAGGGAAACTAATCACTTACCACAAGGAACGAAGATGGAGCCTCGATTTCGACAAAGAAGGAAGAAGAAACAAAGCGGTCTAGACTTTAGGGTTTCAGACAAGAGAGACAAAGAGATAGTTGAGACACGAACGAACAAGAAAGAACGAAGATGGATTTTCAAATTAGATGGAGAACGAACAAGGAAGAACGAAGACGGATACTCTAGGGTTTCAATCTTCGATTTTGCAATAGAGAGTGTCGAGAGGGGAGAGACGACGAAATGATTGAAATTTGGGGAAGAGAATGAGTTGAGTAATGCAAAACGACATCGTTTTGGTTTAGCTGGGTCGGGTTTAAGGGTTTTTTTTGTGTGGGTCGGATCTTTCTGATTGGATCTTGTAAATATCTAATTTATGTTAAGGGTAGTCATTAGCCACTTTTTCTATTTAAAAAATAATGAAAAAGAAATTATATTATGATAAAGGGATAAATGGGGATTTTTTTGGGGGTATGGGATACATGGAGTTAATCTCCGATTTGGTCATTGGTGAAGGATATTTCAGATTTTGTGTGTTTGAAATAAGTAAGAAGGCCATCCATATATGCCTAAGATTACGTCATGTCCATGGGCTTTGTACAGTTAGGCCCATTATAGTTCGAGAAACCCTAGTTCCGTCCCATAAAACTCATTTCTCTTTCACCCTCGACGCAGTTTTGACTCCGCAACACTCTTCTACTCCTTGAAATGGTACTTTCCTCTCTTTATCGATTTGACCCGTAGATTGTTTCCAGTGACGTTATTTTCGGGTTTCTACGAATGTAGGCGTCAGAGAAGAAGCTCTCGAACCCCATGAGGGACATTAAGGTCCAGAAGCTTGTTCTAAACATCTCCGTTGGTGAAAGTGGTGATCGTCTCACCCGTGCCTCAAAGGTCCTTTTTTTTTCAAAAAGAAAATTGAAATAAAAAATCTTTACTTTACCAACTGTAATGGGTCTAAGGATTTTAGGAAACTTGTGAACGTGTTTGTGTGGGTGTGTGTCTGAATCGTTGTGTTTGGTCACTAATAGGTTTTGGAACAGCTCAGTGGACAAACCCCTGTTTTCTCAAAGGGTATGAGAATTTAAACTTCTTATAATTTAATTTTTTTTTTAAGTTTTTGTTAAGACTTTTCGTTACAGCGAGGTACACTGTGAGGTCTTTTGGTATTAGGCGTAACGAAAAGATTGCGTGCTACGTCACTGTTAGAGGTGACAAGGCAATGCAGCTTCTTGAGAGTGGCTTGAAAGTCAAGGAGTATGAGCTTCTTAGGAGGAACTTTAGTGACACTGGTTGCTTTGGATTCGGTATCCAAGAGCACATTGATCTTGGTATCAAGTAAGTCTATTTTTTTGGTAATTTGAATTACATTGATACTTGCTTGATTAAGTGCAAATTGATCGGCTTATGTATTAAGGTCTTTCAGTATAATGATAGGTTTGGATTTGATAATATATGACGACTTTACTGGGTTTGGTCTTGACTGGTTTCTTTGTGTTTGTTTTTGACTTTTTTTTTTTTTTTTTTTTTTTTGTGTGATATTCTTCTCATTTTTCTTCACTTTGTGCATTTAGGTATGATCCATCTACTGGTATCTACGGAATGGACTTCTATGTTGTTCTTGAACGTCCAGGATACCGTGTGGCACGTCGTCGTAGATGCAAGGCTCGTGTTGGTATCCAACACAGAGTGACTAAGGATGATGCAATGAAATGGTTCCAAGTCAAGTATGAAGGAGTTATCCTCAACAAGTCTCAGAACATCACCGGCTAAAAAGATTTTTGTTGATTTTAGCTTTGTTTCGAGTTGTTTATCTTTTAAAGAGTTCTGGATGCTAAAGACCTCTTTGTTGTAGTAAAACCTTTTGTGACGTCTGTGGTAGTATCTAAAATCTTCGAAAGAACCTTGGTGATATGATTTTTTTTGTTTTTTCTTTTCTTGAATTTTTATGTTTTAATTACAACCATCTCCTTTGACTTTATGCTGAACAATCCCCACAGCAAAATAAACAATTACTTTCGATCTTGTCGAAATTTTTCAAGGATGTCTCTTTAAGCATCTTTAGGCTGTAATAAGCCTCAAAATTTGGTTCACAAAGAGAGAGATACCAACCTGAAAAGTCTTTAGCAAAGCTTGTCATGATAGTGTTGTAGCTTCGAAGGCAAGAATTGAAAGAATCATAGCCACTTTTGTTCACATACTCAATTCACTCCATTTTCACAGCTTTTGCTGTATTCTCTAATCATTTATTTGCAGTCCATATTTTTGGCAAGTGTAATAAGTAGTAATCTAGTATTAATTTTTTTCAATCATTTTTAAGAAGAATGGTTACTCTAAGAAAGAAATGATGTGAATAACAATTATTATTTGAATTCTCACATTCATATCTACTTTTTTTGTCTTTTCCACTCATTTCTTGGTCAGTGAATTTTTGACAAATGTTATTAATAACAGGTAACCAGTAAAAACAAAATTTTGTATGAGAACAACATTACAACTAATTGTTCAAACAACCGAAAATATACACTTGAGATCTCATAAAATCATAAAATCACAATTCAAAATTTGGTGGGAATGAGAGAAACATAATCATAACTTCCCCATTCACAAACTGAATTGTAAAACAATTACAAAAGCAACAAATAAGAAAAAAGAAAGAAAAAGATTACAAAATAAGAATCCAAAACCGGAGATGTACCGGTTTTGACTGGCTATTTCGAAAGAAGACTCCATTTAGTGAGAAGGATGAGGAAGACGATGAAGAAGACAAGCGAAGAAAGAGCAATGGCGACACCAAGCACAACCTTGTTAGTAGACCCATGTTTCTCTTCTTTCTTATCTCCATCTCCATCTCCATCGTTGTCGTCGTAATCATCCTCCTCCTCCTTCTGCTTCTGCTTCTGCGGCGGAGATGATAACGGCAAACCGTATTTATCACACGGAGCAATACCAAGATTCAGTTTCCAAGACAGAAGAGTGTTGTTATAGCACAGACCACTGTTCCCTCTAACTTGGAAAAACTCGAGATTTTTAATGAAGGTTTCGTTAAATGGTAAGACTCCATGGAAGGAGTTGTCAGCCAGGTTCAAGTGTCTGAGACTCTTCATCCCGGAGAAGAAGCTCGGAACGACACCGTTTAGCCGGTTCCCGCTTAGATCCAAATGCGTCAGCTGAGAAAGCGACGGGACCGAACTTGGGACTGGGCCTGAGAATCTGTTCGAAGCCAATGACAAGTTTTTAAGCAATGTCAAGTCTCCGATCTTGTTAGGTATCTCGCCGGAGAGGGAGTTACGAGATAAGTTTAACGACTTGAGGCCTGTGAGGAGAGTGATCGAAGGCCTTAGTGGGCCTGTGAGTATGTTGTTCGATAGGTCCATGTAAGTGAGGTTGGAGTGAAACGCTTTCGGGATTTTTCCGGGGAGGTTGGCGGATGAGATCGTGAGGGATGTGATGTTGCGCATGTTTCCGAGGACGACGTAGAGACCAGAGGCTGAGACTGGGACTGAGAAGATGCTGAGGCGAGTGAGGTTGACGAGGCGGGCGAGGTAGACGCCGGAGAGGCCGTGGTGACGGTGGAAGGAGGAGACGGCGGAGAAGGAGCGGAGGGAGATTGGGAGGTGTTTTGGAGGAGAGAGAGAAGGGCAGTTGAGGAAGGAGAGGGAGAGGAGTGAGGTGGAGAGAGGTTTTAGGGTTTTTGAGGGGAGGGAGAGTGAGGAGGAGCAGTTTGCGAAGGAGAGAGAGGTTACGCGGCGGAAAGGAGAAGCGTCGTCGCAAGTTATGGTGGTTGAGGAGTGGTTGCTGCAGGGATCTTTGGTTGTTGTGAGGATTTTGAGAGCTTTGAACTGTTTTGGGTCTAGTGGAGAAGATGAAGAGACGGTGGCTATTAGGAGGAGGAGGAGGAAGAGGTGAAACAGCGGTTGCGATTGAGGCGGCTTCATAGTGAAAGAAAGATCGGTGCATTTGAAGAGGTCTTGTGACATGCTTATATACAACAAGCATAGTAGAGTAAAAATTTCACCAGTTTTAAGTAACAACAAATAACTAACTTGTGGATCAAGCAACCATTCATAGGCCCATAAAGCCTTCGTAACAAAAGTGAACGCACTCTGAGGTCAAGACTCAAGAGATTGAGTAAACCTTGACTACTCTTGTTGTATCACAGACCACAAGATTCTCAGAATCAGACTGATTCGTGCATAGCCAATTCACCTGTTTAAAACAAAACAAAACGAAAGCTAGTTAAATTAGATGCCAATAAACAAAAATGGCAAAAGCTAAAAGAACAATGAGAGAGCTCTTTCTCTTCTCAATCACCTTCTTGCTCAGGTCAATATTCAAATGGAGGAGATCTCTGTTATCGTTATTGTCTGAATCAAGACATCTAACGCAATCCCAGATTTTAACCGACTTATCATTACCACCTGAGATCAAGAATCTACCCTTTTCCTGAAACTGAGAAAACGCTACACAAGAAACAGCAGCTTTGTGTCCACCAACAGAGTAATCTAAACACACCCTTTTGGCCACATTGTTTCTGCTGCTTCCTTTTGATGCTCCTTTTCGCGAAAGCTCTGATTCGATATTGATCAAATCTACAATTCCGTCACCTCTAGCAACGGCGCATATCTTGTCTAACTTATCAACCATGTCCATTTCCGGAACAGCTATCGAGTGAACAAACGCAGGGTTTAGACATTGTCCTGAGTTATCAGAGCCTGAAAGATTAACAGCAAAATGATCAGAGGTTTAATGATGAATATACATGTGTGTGGCTTAAGGAACCCGAATCAGCGGCTTAGGGCTTACTGAAGTCTATAATCTTTTGCGAGCGACCTTTTGAGAAATCCCACAAAACAAGCTTTGCATCAAGTCCACCGGTAATAACTGTAAGAAAGTAGACGACACTTTAGAAACCTTAAAGAGGTGATAACAATAGTTTGTTCGTTACCTTCCCAAGGTCTCCATGGAATGAATTGCACAGAACTGCATATCTTTAATGTTATACATTAAGGTGTGAGTGACTTGAGTTTTGTACAGAAACGAGTAAAACATAACAAGGCTAAAATAAAAGGATACACTTGTATGACCAGCTCTAAGGGTTTTATAAAGACACTTCTGGCCAACGTCGATAATCTGTGTTCATTAAACCGAAGAAAAAATCCCACAAAACTTATGTTTATGTCATCTTTCAAGTATTAAGAACAACCATTATTGAGGTACCTTGACATCACCAGAATCATCAGCAGAAGAAAGAAAAGATGATCTTCCATTGCATACCACCTACCGAAACCAAAAGATGTTTAATAGAAATCTGATGAACTTTCAGAAAGTAATGGTTTTTTAAGTTTATCTACCTGGTTTACTTCATCTTTGTTGTAACTGTAACTCTCTAATGGCTTCCAAGAACCAGCACTTAGCTATGAAAACGAAAAAACAGAGAGAAGCTTTTAATCTAAGTGAAGAATTATGTTTTATAGTTTAATCAAAGTTTGGATTTTTCTTTTACCATATGAACATCGAAAGACTTGATTTCGTTTCCATGAGAAGCATAGAGAATGTCCTCGTTACCTGAATCAAGTAAAACAATAATCCACAAACCGAAACAAAGAGATGAAAAACTGAGATAGAACCAAAAAAAAAAAAAAAAAGAGATAAAACCTGTCTTGAAACAAAGAGATGAAACTGGTTCTGTCCCAACGTCAAAGGTGAACTGGACATCTTTACATCGCAAATCAAACCAGCAAACGCAACCATCCTGTAATCGAAGCGAAAGTAACTATTAATAATAACGAAACCCTAGATGCATCGGAAAAAATGAAAAGGAGGTTTCAGTTAGAGAGACCTCGCCGGAAGTGACAACAAGTCCGGGCCGGTCACGAGAAGCTATACAACACGTGGCGGTCGCTTTGTGGCCTCTCAGCTTCCTTGGTTCCGCCATTGCCATTAACTGTGTGATAGTTATCTCCGGCGAATGCTCAGTTTCAGTTCTAATAAGTGCTTGTGATACAAAAACCATTGCAGCCGGAACCTAACCGAACCTGACCAAAACTTAAGCCAAAACTGAACCAGGACTTTTCTATAAACCATTTGGTTTTGTTTTTGAAATAACCATTGAACCGAAATCAATTTTAGTTTCTTTTATAAAAAAAAAACGCAAAGTACAATTACAAATAAATAGAATCCGTCTGTATCTTTTATAAATTTGCACGATTAGATAATAAGGTTCTGGAAATTTGACAACACATCAGAATCAAAACCATTTTTGTTTCTTCAAGCAATACATTGATAGATTTATATAATCGACATAAAATGCATTTATCAAACCTAAAAAAAATCCCTCATCAAAAACACTTTTTTCTTGTCAATCAAAAATTATCCTTTATAGATTCATACCGACCAAACAAAAACAATCTTTCACATATTTAAATGAATTTGAATAAATAACCGTTAACATTAAACCAAGAAAGAATCACTGGGTTATTAGCTTGAGCAACATCCAAATTTCTTCACAGCTGAAACATTAATTTTTACTGATATCTATTTATCTCCTTTCGACAGAACATTAGCGGATTCGCTCGCTGCTTCCATGACTTTTTTGCTCACATGCAGTAAATCTGAGTGAGAACTTCCGTGAAAGCAAGCGTTCTCGACATTAGTGGCATCGAGAGCCAGCCGATGTCTCCATGAAGCAAAAGAGATTCTTTCTCCGCGAATGACTAATTTGCATCTTCGGTCTGAATACCCACAAGATGGTGTAGATCAAACTTGTTGTCCACGAGCATCAGTTAGGATCAGTGTGGTTTCTGAGTCCTTTGAGCCTTGGTATAGCTCGGTATGTCTGACGGGAGTCGAACCCGGGTCTATTGCTTGGAAGGCAAAATTATCCTAACCGTTGGACTACATATGCTACTGTTTCGATAAGTACAAAACCGTTTTAAATCTTTAGCCGTAGTACTACCGGCAAAAACTGTATTACCGACGCGGGCGTTATAAAAATCGGATTATTTTTCTATGCTACTAATATGACGTGGCAAGTAAAAAAAGTAACTATATAAACTGGATACGGGTACGGCTAAGAGGAGGTCTGTCTCAGTTTCAGAGTCAGTACAGAATAGACGCGACTCTTGACGTCCTCCGGCGCTTCTTCCGCCGCGAAACTCTTTTCTACTATCAGTCTTCTCCGGTTTAACCCCGGCGGCAGAGTTTGTGCTCGCGTTGCTAACTCGATCGCTTGAAGCAACTTTCAGTTTACCCTACCAAACTTTTCGAGGATGGGCTGCATAGGATCTTCTCACGCCAGAAACGAAGGCGGAGGTGAGTCGAATCGGTTTTCTTGTAACCTTTTTGGTCATCGCTTCGATCGTCTCTCGTGTTCGTTTTGAAGTTCTGTCTCTTTCGTAGGGTTTATAGCATCACACGCTGAGCTGAGATGATTCGTGTGTTTCTTCTTGCTCGTTTTCAATCTACGTCTTCGTACTTGTGATTCCTGGAGAGATTGCATGATGTTTAATTAGTAAAGATTTCAAAATCTTGAACATTGTTCTTGAACGTTCTACGTATGCAAGATCCTCCTGTTTCCTTGTGTTTCATGAGTTTTGTATGTTTTGACAGCAAGACGCGAGAAAATCAAGAAACCTAAACCGTGGGCGCATACCGAGCCAATCACAAGGGCACAGCTTATGAACATGCGTGAGGAGTTTTGGGATACTTCTCCACACTATGGTGGTCAAAGAGGTGTATATATGTTTCTTATAGTCTTCATTTGATTGAACTTATGAGCATTTTTTTGAAACTGAGTTAAATTATTACTGATAATCAGAGATTTGGGATGCACTTCGAGCTGCTGCTGAAGCTGAACTGACACTAGCGCAGACAATTATTGACAGTGCAGGCGTGATTGTTCAAGGCCGTGATCTAACATTGTGTTGGGATGAAAGAGGTTTTGCAAAAACAACATATATCTGATTCTTGTTTTTCATTTCTTTTTTTGTGTTACCTTACTGGGATGATTTATTTACTCAATACGCAGGTGCTAAATATGAGCTTCCTAGGTATGTTCTAAGTGAGCCCACGAATCTGATCCGAGAGCAGGGACAGTAACCTCTATGAAGGTTGACACAATGACATAGAGAGCAAAGCTTAGTATAATATTAGTATAAGAAGCAATAGAAGACTAGATATAATCTGAAGCAAGTCTCGTATTCTTTACTTTTAGCAAAGATATTAATAGAAAAGATACACACTCTGTACAGTTTACTATATGTACCGTCAGGATTTCTTCTAAACCTTTTTGGGTCAAAATGATATACTGAACATTACTGTTGAGACAGCTTATACGCACTTTTGCATATTATTGATCAATTGTGAGTTTACTACAGAACAAAGATTTAAATTTTCAAACAGTTGACAAATAGAAAAATATAGAGAAAATTCAAAATAAATTAGGTCTTTGGATTAAATGTACTTGTATGTCACTAGGTTTGTTATAAAAAGATTCCGTCCACCTTTTTTTATTAAAATATCTCGAAAATCACAAAACTCTTAAGAACATATTGTGTCAGAAATGGTCTTCATCTCCCAAATTATCATGTCTTTTTGTTCTTTGGATTTTGGACCTAGTCACTAGCCAATCACAATATTTAATTAAAAATAGTATTTATTTTTACCTTGGTATATAACGCATGTCAGTATAAATTATTAACTACTGATTGTTAATTAATGTAGTCAATAATTGTTGTTTAATTGAGTAGTATCTTCTTTTAATTCAAATCAGTCTCGTATTATATACTCCCTCCGTTTTTCAATACAAGTCGTTTGAGAGATATTTTTTTGTTTCAAATTATATGTCGTTTTCAGTTTTCTATGTAATATTTATTAATAATTAATGATGTATGACCAATGATAATATATCTTCTATTTTTTATTGGTTGAGTTGTGGTTAGGTAAATAATTAACGATGTTTTTGTTTCGAAAATATAAGAAATTAATGATTTTCTTAATCTGTAAAATGACTTATATTAAAAAACAGAGGGAGTATTTGCTAGTGTCAAAGGACAGATTGATCCTAACCTTTGTTTGTTTGAATGAGATGATTGGATTGCATTGGATTGCAATCAGTCTAGTAATCACTTTTAATGGTTTTAGGTTTATTGAAATTACTTATGTATGATGTATGCATAATGCATCTTTAATTCAAAATAGTATTTATTTTTACCTTGGTATATAACGCACGTCAGTATAAATTATTAACTATTGATAGTTAATTAACGTAGTCAATAACTGTTGTTTAATTGAGTAGTATCTTCTTTTAATTCAAACTAGGATAAGACACCATGCGCGCATGATGAGTTTATTTGCCCATGATGAGTTTATTTGTATATATTATCGATAGTTTTTTTAATATATTTGATCATTTTATTTATACATATACAATCTTTTTTATTATTATATAATTTCTTTCCGATGGACTGGATCAATTTTTATTAAAAATTATGGAACTAAACTATAATTAATATATAATGGGTTGATCGGATTGGACATTTAACAAATTATAACACAAGAACTTTATTTTTTTCTACCGAACACATTCTTGAAAAATGTGAACATTACTGTTTTCACAGTTGAATTATTTTGACATTTATTTTCTTTATGATTTTGAAAAGTTTCAGATCAACCATCGAATTGATACAAGTCATTTTAATGCTTTTAGTCGTATGCTTAAGGATAACTTACATTTTTATAATTTTAAGTCGTTTTACAAAATTCAAAATATAACATATAAGAAAAAAATCTAACATATAAGAAAAATATAACATATAAAGCTTCCTCATTTTGTAATTTAAAGTCGTTTTAAAAACTCTAAAATATAACATATAGGTTTCCTCATTTTTTTAATTTAAAGTCATTTAAAAAAATCAAAATAACATATAAGAAAAAATCTAATTTTTATTATATGGTAATGTGATTGTTTTTTTAATAATAAAATTAAACAAAAAAATGAAGAAGGATGCAAAAATTGTTATCAAATCTTTATTATTCATAATCATTAATTGATATATATGTTAATTATATTAGGTAATTCCGTAGCTTTTATTTAAGGAAAAATATACGTCTTATATTTTGAGTTAATATTATGTTCCCTAGTAATTAGATTTGGACCAACATTTTTTTCAATCGATTCTTAAGCTGACATGTAAGCTAAATTGATATACTAATTAAGTGACACCTAAACATGATCTCTTTTTAATTAGTACAAACTTAAAGTTACAACTTTTTAAACGATCGTCAATTAATATATAGGGGATCAGTCCTCGTATTATTTGCTAGTGTCAAAGGACAGATTGATCCCAACCTTTGTTTGCTTGAATGACATGATTGGATTGCAATCAGTCTAGTAATCACTTTTAATGGTTTTAGGTTTATTGAAATTACTTATGTATGCTGTATGCTTAATGCATGTTTGGATAAACAACTCCCAACTTTAACAACATAATCATCATTAAATGTGCTCACGTGACATTGAGTCATTGACCATCGTACCATAATTATTATCGTCCAGAGTTTTATATTTACATTTTGTTACTTTCTTGTTTTGGTCCAGTTTCTTATCTCTTCTCTTAGAAAATTCTTGTTTTCCATAATTTTGAGAATTACTTTTACTGTTATTAGCTTTAAGCCATTCATCTATTAATTAATGAATAAAACTAGTACTCGGCTGTGATTCAAACATTTTGAGAACATCATATTCACTCTGTTAATATATTCTTGCTGTTTTTTGACTTTTTTTCTTAACATTTATACCTAATTTTTTTTTTACCGAACTTTGTATCTACCATTTGACTTTTTAAAAAAAAAACAAAACAAAAAAGAACTCACACAAAAATGACAGTAGCTCTGCAGTGGGGATAATCCGGTCACTAAACTGTGTGTTTAGAACATTGGTTAATTAAACATAAATGAAAAGAATCTTTTGATGTCAAAAAAAAAAAACAGAAATGGAAAGAGATTCCATAAAACTGAGGGGATAGCTTCTTATAGTGTTTAGTCAAAAAGGCTATTAACATAAAAGTTACTAGTATCATTTTCTCACTTCAAACTTTTGCACAAAAGAATCGACTTGCGTTTCTAACTTCAGATTCCGAAGAAAACACACAAAAAAGGTTACCAATGTTCAAAGGTCCGACCTCTTTGGTCTCCGTTTTTAAACGAATAGTGCCATTTTTTTAGTGTTTCTCTATCTATAGTAGTATTTTATTGTTCTCTTCCCGCAAACGGACAAACCGCTTTATTGTCAATGTGCTCTGCTTCCTTTCAAAACTGCCTCTGTGTTCGTGTCTGTAAACAGATCTCAAAACCCCCTCTACTTTTTCTCTCTCAAGATTCCCACTCTTTCTCCCTCTAAAACTTTCAAAACACACACACAAAATCCATCAAAAGCTCTCAGGTTCGTTCTTCATGTGAAAGTTTGGTTAAAAGAAGAGAGACATCTTTTCAAAACGGCGTCGTTCCTGTTTACTCCCTTTTCGGTGTTTAATACTCTTGTGGTGGATTCCCACTTGCCATCTATCTCTATCTTCACTCTTTGTTCATGTTTTGTCTTTGGTCTCAATAGAAAAGTTTGAATGTTTTAGTACCAAACAAACCAAATATTTTACATCTTTGCGATTTACTCTTCACTTGTTTGTTTTGGTAAGTTCAGTCAATCTTGGGGATATTATTACCAAAGTTGGTTATTCAAATTTGGAAAGTTGAAAGATTTTCACACAAGAAAATGAGATACAGCTCGATTTGGTTCTTGGACAGCTACTACTTATACAAGCTTCTTCTCTTGAAGAAAACAGACCATTTCTTCTTCTTCTGATCAATGACTACTACTAGGGTGGCTTCTTCCCGTGTTCAGAAAGATCCAAATGGAGACATCGGTGAGCATCTTCGTAACCATATTCACTTAACCAACTCTATCCACTTGAAGAACCATATGCACAACAACAACAAACATGGTCCGGTTTCAACAGACCGGTCTCTTCTCATGAGAGATCTCGTCCTTCTTCAGAGATCAAGATCTCTCAGAGACCCATCAGCGAACCGGAACTCTCCTTCTTCCAACGGTGTGGTTCATAAGGAGGGAACAAGAAGAAGAAGCAGAAGAAGATCCGTTGATCAGAATGTGGCAAAGAAATCTGGTCTTAGGTTGTCTAGTTCGTCTCCAGTTCTGAATTTTGGTACATCTAAAGTGACCCCTTCTGATGAAAGGTGCGATGAGAGTTATGCGAATGAGGTTTATAGTGTTGCTTCGGTTAAATCGAAAGATATGGCTAATGAGGCTAATATCAAGACTCTGTCTGATCAGTTAAACGAGGTTTTAGGTGATGAAAGTGATGATGTGGTTTCTAGTAACGTTCCAGCGCGAGGTAACGGGCCTAGAAGACGGAAGTTTAGAGGAGCGAGGAGAGCGGGAAGGGCCGTTACTGTTAGAGACAATGTTGTTGGTAACAAGAGTGAGATGTCTCTTGCTGAGAAGTATGAGGAAGAAGAAGGAACACAGAGAGAACATGACATGACTAGAGCTGTTCCAAGAAACGGTTGTGGACTTCCGTTTAACTGGTCAAGAATCCATCATAGAGGCAGAACCTTCCTCGATATAGCTGGTCGGAGTTTATCTTGTGGTATGTCTGATTCAAAAGGAAGAAAAAGGTTAACCGATATGTCAATCTCGTCTGCTTCAAGCTCCTCTTTCGCCAAACCTGACCGCAAGGCGTTACCTCTTTTAGTCGACAGCGGAGACAATGAAGGCTGGCAGCATGATTACTCCGGCGAGTTGGGTGTTTTCGCTGACGATTTGCTCAAGAATGGTGAGAAAAGCAGCAGTAGAAATGCTCGGCGGCACCATCAAAGCTTTACGCAGAAGTACGCTCCAAGAACGTTCCAAGATGTTGTTGGACAGAGCCTGGTTGTTCAGGCTCTGTCCAACGCGGTTGCTAAACAAAGAGTGGGACTTCTTTATGTCTTCCACGGTTCGAATGGAACCGGGAAAACTTCGTGTGCTCGCGTTTTCGCTAGAGCTTTGAACTGTTATTCTCCAGAACAGTCAAAGCCTTGCGGTGTTTGCAGCTCATGTGTTTCTTATGATAACGGTAAGAGCCGGAACATTCGGGAGATGGGTCCAGTAAATAGCTTCGACTTTGAAAATCTGAACATCTCTCAGAAGGATAGGAGGCATCATCATCATCACAAAGTGTTCATATTCGAAGATTGCGATGCTATGTCAACAGCTTGTTGGAATGCGCTTTCAAAAGTCGTGGACCGAGCACCTAGTCGTGTTGTTTTCATTCTTGTCTGCTCGAATCTTGACGCCTTGCCTCACATTGTTGTTTCGAGGTGCCAGAGATTCTTCTTCCCTAAGCTTAAAGACGCGGATATCATCGGTTCTTTGCAACGGATTGCATCAAAGGAAGAGATTGATATCGATAAAGACGCGTTGAAGCTAGTTGCTTCGAGATCAGATGGTTCCTTGAGAGACGCTGAGATGACACTAGAACAGCTGAGTTTGCTCGGAACAAGAATCTCTGTTCCTTTAGTTCAAGAACTGGTAATCTCTAATTATTTTTACCAAAAATCAAACACATTTTTCGATAGTTTTCATTGATTCTCATTTTTATTAATTTGTTTTTTTTTTTTTTTCAGGTTGGGTTAATCTCTGATGAGAAGTTAGTTGATCTTCTTGATCTAGCTTTATCCGCGGATACTGTGAACACCGTGAAGAATCTGAGAATGATAATGGAAACTGGTGTAGAACCGTTAGCTTTAATGTCGCAGCTCGCAACCGTCATAACCGATATCCTCGCCGGAAGCTATGACTTTGCTAAAGATCAACATAAAAGAAAGTTTTTCCGGCAACACCCATGTGAGTTTCAAACATTTTGCCATACTAATTGAGAAATAATTATTTGTAATCAGGGCCGGTTGTAAGTTGTAACAGTAATAACTAACTTTTGTGGTGGTTGTTGTTGTAGTGTGCAAAGAAGATATGGAGAAGCTGAGACAAGCTTTGAAAACGCTGTCCGAATCAGAGAAACAGTTGAGAGTATCAAACGATAAAATAACTTGGCTCACTGCTGCGTTGCTTCAGCTAGCTCCTGATCAACGATACTTGCTTCCTCCTGGCTCTTCTGCTGATGCTAGCTTTAACCCTAGTCCTAGTCCTTGTAAGGACGCTGCCGGGGAAGTTAGAGGTCGGAGTGGAGGAGAAGGTTTCAGTAGCGTAGTAAACCGACCTTCGGTTGAAGATATTTGGTTGGCGGTTGTAGAGAATGTTCGAGTTAACGGTTTAAGAGAGTTTCTCTATAGAGAAGGGAAGATCTTTTCTATTAGTATCGGTTCAGGTAAGACTAAGAGCATTTCAAATTGAAAAAAGAATTTATGATTCGATACTAACTTTGTTGTGTGTTGCAGCTCCTACGGTTCAGTTAATGTTCAATTCTCCAGTAACGAGAATAACGGCTGAGAATTTTAGAGATCATATTTTGGGAGCGTTTGAGGCGGTTCTTGGAGCTCCGGTCACGTTAGAGATCAGAATTGAGTCAAAGAAAGACCAGAAAAATGTCGGTGGAAGAAGTGAAATCATTGAACTGGAGGATGAATCTGAATCTGTAGTGACTCGGGAGGCGAACGAAAACAAGAACCAGAGCATAGTGAGAGGAAAAGTCTCGTTGGCTCAAGTGATTAAGCAAGGTGAAGGAAGCAGTTGGTCGAGACGCAAAGCTCTGTTGATTGCAGAGAAGCTTGAACATGAGAATCTGTAAGACATATTAACCGAAACTTGTTCCTTCATGTTGGTTCTTAACATGTGTTTTGTTGTGTTGATAATTTGCTTTATTATTTCTTTTTTTACAGGAGGCTTGAATCTAGGTCAAGAAGCTTGATATGTTGGAAAGCGTTGAGAAGCGTACGTCGCAAGGTAAACAAAACGTTCGGTTTCAACACGCAAGTTTTCATCTTTAGGGGAAAAAAAAGATTAGATCTTTGTTGGTTAATTTTTAATTGAAACATTTGAAATGTAGCTATGGCGATTGAAGATGAGAACCAGAAAGGTGCGTTTGCATTCGTTGTGGAAGCTTGTCTCGAGTGGGAAATGCTTACCATTGAGATCTTCTAGATTATAGATAGGCTGTTTTCAATTACTAAAAGTATTGAGAAAATAGTTCGTCCTTTGTTTTCTTTCTCTTCTTTTTAATATTTGCAGATTTTTTAAAAGTACTAGATCATTTCTCCGCGCTACGCGCGGATAGTATATTTAAATTTGTTACATTTATCATTTTTATTTATATGTGAATTTATGTATATTAAATTATATATAACTAATTTTTAAATTAGATTTTTTTATATTTTTATTTTTAAGTAAGTATTTCTATTATATAACACAATTAACTAATAAAATATGAAGAATCAAGTCTGAGATTTTAGAGTTACGTAAAAAATTATAATTATGTATAGAACATAAATTATCTTAGTTTAAAAGATCGGAATCTCATCTCGAATAAATTTACGAAAGAAAAAATACTCCAGTAACCTACTTAAAATATAAAACCTCATTTTCAAGAAAAAAAACGTACTTAATAATATTTTTTACGTGTAATAGTTGAAAATTGACAATTGAATATCGATCTAGAATATTATTTTAATATATCTAATGGTAAATAATAATTGTAATAAACAAATTTTGAATTTTTTAATATTACATGAATTAGAAGTTTTTAAAATCTAAAATCTATTTTATTAACATAATATATTTTTATTCATTTATAATTTTGATGTTACAAAATATCCTATTTGGATGATATTTTATAGTGGAAAACAATAAATCGAAATATCCTATGATGGTATTTGAAACTTTTTTAAAACTAAAAAAAATTTCTTCACATTTTTTAAATCAAATTATTTGGAATGAAAAAATATTAAAAAATATTTGAAAAACGATTTTATAAGACTTTAATAAATTTTTTATATATTTCATAAAACGATTAAAATATCCAATTATAGTAATTTAAAAATATATTAATTAATGAATATTTAAATTTTAAAAGATTTTTCCAAAGACTAAAATTTCTTTAAAAAACCTTAAAACTTGTATCAAATTTTTCTAGGATTTACTCAAATCTCGAATTTTATTGGATTTACTCAAATCTCGAAAAAAATTGATTCAATAAGCCCCACTAAGATTATTTTAATGTATTTCAAAAGACTTATGTATGTTTTGTGTACTTTCTTTTATAAACACACTGGAAACCAAACTCAAGGGTCCTGATTCACATAAGGTCATTGATAGAAGATAATAACCTAACACCATAGTTTGTTTTGACACATTTTCGACAATTTAGATAGAGGCTCGCAAACAAAAAAAAAGTCTATTTAGTTAAAAGCTCTAAACAAAAAGTCAACAAATTAGTGTACTGAAAAAGTAATTAATACATGGTAATAAGAAACTAACTCTAACTTAGCATTTCTCATTCTCTTTTTGGGGACATTTCTGAGTTCCAAACAAACATCCTCAGCTTTCTCAAACCATGTCCCGTCTTTCCCCACCATTAAGGAATGGTGGACCAGAACCATTGACATGAAATTTCAATATGATTAAATTCTGAGTACACACTATCAGGGAATATGTAGGGAAAAGAAAAGGAAAGCACTGGAAATGATACCATTATTTTAACAAAAGTTGTAGTGGAGTTATATGGAAAACGTGCCTTCTTGGGTGCATGATCCGGTGTTGGGACGATGGGGTCGTTCCCAATGCTGCCGCATACAGTAGCCTAGACAGATGCATGTTAGTTCCACCAGACGTTGTTGATCGCTGACAGCTTTCTCGATTACATGTGGTTCCCCTGCACTGTGTTTGTCTCCATTAAATTTCTTGGAGAAAAGAGAGATTATGATCCACACATATTGTCTCCAGAGCCACCGTTACCTGTTAGCTGGAGGAAAGAGAGATTATGATCATGTTAACACGGAAGTAACTAAGTTGAACTCTCATATAGAAAAACATGAGGTCAATTATGCAAATGATGTGTCAAAAATCTGTCAAAAATGTTGGTTTTAGAAGACGTTGACGTCATTCAGAGATGCAAGAGATCGTGCATCACTGATGCTTTGACTTTAAATTATACCTGATAGCTTGAGCTGAAAAGTGTAGGTTCTACCACCAATGTCTCTGCGGGGAATCAGTATCGGGTTTGTTTTGGACCCTGGACCATGCATCGCAATAGCCTCCTTTTAGATAACAATTACAGCCACTAAGTGGTGCTGTGTGAAACAAACCATGAGATGTCCAGCCTGTATAACAAACGTTGGGAGATAATTTTATCATCTTAAACTTATATATGCTACCAAAATAAAGTGTCTGATACTTCAAAATAAGTGCTCGGCAATTACATGTTACTGTAAATTCCTCAACCGCATCATGTATTCATTTTTAGCTGTTTTTAAAGTTGCCAGATTCAGTGTCAAAGGACACATCGGTACCAAGAGCCAAGACACTGGTTCCAATCACACCGGAGAAATTGACAACAGGGTTGGTTGTCAATCCAACGCTGGTGCAAATACCAGCATGTGGGTGCAGATACTGGAGCTCCACCTGAGAACAAAACACGCAAACCATGTTTGTTAAACATATTCCCTACATAACAAAACTATAAATGAAAGTTATTGATTTACTTTAGCAGATTTCTGATCAGGCACCTTGGCGCTAACGATTGCCTTCAATCCAGGGGTAGCCTCGTCATAGGTAAAAATGGTAAGGATCTGAAATAAAAGCAGAAAGTAACATGTCAAAAGAAAAGGTTATATTGAATATCTAAAGACAAGTTATGTGATGATGGTCTTATGTATTATTGCTTACAGAAGAATCATAAGCAACTTTGATATCAACAGTGAAATTCTTGTTCTTCACTTGGGTAGCTACATCACCCACAAACCAATTTCCCTTGTTTGTTCCACTTGTAGTGATTGCCTACAAAATAAAAACATCAACTTCATCACATGAAAAAAAACCTCGAGTTTAAAGTTTATGACTTCTAATAAGAAAGCTTATAACAAAGACTAATCATCACATAAAGCGCAAAGCTTTATTCCAACATTAACATACAGAGACTTACAACACCGGTTGAAGAGTAAGTGGTGATAGTGAGCTTCTGGTCTCCTTGGTAATCCTTGTACAAAAGATCTACAATCCAAAGGCAACAAATTCAAAAACTCATTCTACCATCAAAAAAATGAACCAATAAGACACCAAAAGTTCACGTAATGCAACAACTCAAAATACTATGTTAATGCCTTCAAACGCGAACTCATATAAAAAAATCACCTTTATCTCCCGTAGTGTCTATAACAGATCATAACAACATTTGTAACTTGTAAGAGGTAAAGAAAGGGAGCTTACGTGTTCAAAATGGTCAGGATTTCCTTGATAGCTTTGACTTTCACCCCTTCGGTGGCTGAAAACATTAAAATCAATCGATATTATTATTCCCACAAAAATCTAAACTTTCGGGATCTTTTCGTTTTCCTATGAAGTTCAAAAACATAAGACATAATCAGAAAGGATATTTCCCAAAGTTTCTAAATTGTCGTCTGAATATATATATATATATATATATGAGATAAAATCTAGAGGATGGACACACTGACAGAGTGACAGATGAAGAAACCATGCGATGCCACACCCAAAGGTCTTAAGAAAGCATCGGAGATTTGAATAGGTCTTATCATCAACCTTAATCTGAAGCCTCCTAAAGACTCTTTCATTGTTAAGTTTTGTATCCACCTTCATTTCCGACTTGTCCCTGATCCTCACTGGTTCAGATCAATTTAAAATTAGAACAGATTTCGTTACTAAAAAAACAGAACGGAATAAAAATTCTATAATACCTATATCAAAACCGAAAGCTATGGATTTCTTCGGAGATACAAATGAAGGTGAGAAGCCAAAATAAGAGATTGTAGAGGATTTGGAAGAGGTTAATAAAGATCGTGCGTAGAGTCATAAAGATAGTAACAAAAATGATATGCCGGAAGAGGAAGCGTCCTCAAACGAAGGATCGCGAAGAAGACGACGGCTGACCTACATAAACCAGAAAAAAAGTCAGCCCATGAAGACATAAACCAGAAATCATTAATATGATGGATAGCCCATAGCCCACTCGTTTTAAGAAAAAAATAGTGTGGGTCCCACAACAGCTTTAGGAGAGGCAAAAGTGCCTCATTGAGAGAGCATCGTGTTTATCCGTTTCGGGGGTTTTTTTCTTTCTAATTGTACACGTGACGAAGCCCATTAAAACCACATTGAAGCCCATTCAAAAACAACAGCTTAGGAAATCCTACGTGTATTATTGAAATGTTTTGATTGGTCGAATAAATTTGTTGACGTGGACACTCTGAAATCACTTTATATCGGGCTTTTAGTATAGGATAGATTATTTGTAGCATTTTATATATTTTTCTCAAAAATTAGATCCGAGTTAAATTTACTGTTTTCGGGTATAATTAAGTGGCAATGCCGCAATAGAAAATAAATGATGATAGTAAAAATGATAATAAAGAAAATGAATTATTAAGGGCCTGACTGGTTCAAACGCAGCGGTTGCGGGAGTTTGTGGATGCGGGCGGTTGCAGTTTCTAGCGGTTTTAAGAGATTTGTACGACTGGTACTGCGGTTAAAAATTGGTGCGTTTGCGGAAGACTTATGACTGGTTAACTATCAAATGCGGTAACACTCAAATAATAAATTAACAATATTTACATTTAATATAATTATAAAAATATCAAAAATCATAAAATTATAATAAATATAAAATTTATATTTAGAAAGTTATAATTTTAATTTTTGAAAATTTATTGAAATTGTTTTTATTATATATTTTTTCATAATTTCAATTTTAAAATTTTTATTAAATATTTTTACTTTTGTATATATATTGTTTTAAAAAAAAGAAAAAAATTTTACCCTCCCGCAACCGTCCGCAACCGCAAACGCTAGCTGGAACCAGCTTTTGAATTTATGAGATCCATAGCGCTTTGAAGCGGTTTAAAGCGATTTTGAGTGATTGTTGCAAACCGCCGACAACCGCTACCAACCGCAAAAGCTGCGTTTGCGGGTGGTAGCGGAAAAACCAGTCGCCCCCTTAAGTTTTACATGGTCGTATGATTTGTGAACTTTGTATACGGATATCCAAATTTAACAACTTTCATTTTTGTCAAAATAACTAAATAAGCATTCTAAGTTTTCGTTTTAACTTGCTAAAATTTGTTATATCCATATATAGGAACCTTCTCATTTTTTTTTTGTAACACTCCATGTATAGGAAATCAGGAATAACAATGTCCTAGAATTTTAACCACAAACTTTTGTCGTTTTTTTGTCATTTGCAAATAACAAATTAGAAAATTACATTTATTTAATCTTCTCAATTAAAAGAGAAGTACCATTTTTATTTACCATAAAAAGTCATATTAACTTTATTAGGTCAATTTCATAAATTACATTTATTTAATTATTTAAATTAATCTATTAAATATATAAAGATATTAATAATAAATCAATTTTAACTGTAAATTTAAATTTTATTTTTAGTTATAACAAAATGTTGAGAAAAAATCTAACAAAATCTTTTTAAAAATTTAAAATATTTTATTTAAACTAATACTATTGATTAATTTCGTAATTAATAATATATACAATTATACATTAATTTAAATAAGATTTTATTATAAAACAAAATAAAATTGTATGCTATTTTCAAATTTTATAATTATATTATATATCTTCTTTATTAAAAGAAATGCCATAAAAATTCATACTAGGTCTATTTCATCAATAACATCTATTTGATTATTTAAGTTAATCTATTTAATATATAACATTTTGAAAAAATATTATAAATTATATAGATATTAATAAATAAATTTTAACTGTAAATTTAAATTTTATTTTTACTTATAACAAAATATGTTGGAAACAATCTAACAAAATCTTGATAAAATATGTCAAAAAAATGTCAAAAAAAAAAAATCTTGATAAAATTTTATTTTTTTTAAATTAATGAAGCGATTGATTTCATAATTAATAATATAGTATTATTATCATGTATTTACTTATAAAATCCAAAAATATACTAAAATAAATAACATAGAAATATAAATTATGCTAAGAAAATATCAGTTATATAGTATAACTAAATAAAATTTTAAAATATATTGTATTCAGTCTGTAAAATTAGAAAAAAAAATAAAGGAGATTCTCAATTTGTTTATTTCATACTATGAATTCATTTTACCAAACTCGAAAATATATTAATATAGAATAACAATTAATAATAAAGTAAAATGTATAAAACAAATCATTATACATTAGTAATATCGAATAAAAAACATAACCAATAACATTATAGATTTACATAATATATAACACTAAAATATAAATTATATCTTTGAAAGTTTTGCGATGGTATATGTTATATATTTATAAAATGAAAATCTACCCGCACGGATGTGCGGGTGAAAAATCTAGTTAACATTATAATCTTTGCTATATTTAAGCAATTTCCTTAATTTACCACTTAATTTTTTCTTTACATCAACCGCTTGTTGATTTAAGAGCTTCTTTAACTGTCCAATCGAGTAAGATATCCAATTGATTCATTGAACTTCGTAGGCAACCAGTAAACGCGTCCACAATAGCCTTCACCCAGGAGACCAGGGTTGAATGCCCAGCAACGGAGCCTTTTTATTTAAATTTCTTTTGTCTTCTCTCTCTCTACCCCTATTTGACTCTTTGGTCTTTATACTAAAACAAGTCACAGCTTTATAGGAAAGGTCGTGAAGGTAAAATCAATCCAGAGCCAATATGCATCTATATTACTCTTCCCCCAAAACAATAGCGTACAGAAACAGAATAAACAATGAACCACAAGACAGTGATCTCAGAAGTAGTAATAAAAAAAAATCTATTTTACAAAAGAGCTTAAATATCAAGCTCTCTCTGCAATATCATTTACATTCTTAGCATTCCACCAAAACGTCCTTCCATCTCCAATCTTATTTGCATCAACATCTCTTCTCTCTGACTGAACTTCCTGCTGTTCAATCGATCCCGGATTCTCTGTCAAACACTGCTCCCAGAACACATCGTTAACCCCTGTCTTTGGAGCAGCAACAGCTATGGTAACAGGCTCTGCGTTCATATCAATCTTTGTTGACTTGGCTCTGTTATCTCCATTACTTAGACTCTCCGCGCAGCTAGTTGACTCGTTCACATCAATATCCATACCCTTGTCGCAAGATTCCGTGACAAGATTCTCCAAGAACGTTAAGGAAGACTCCAACTTCTCCACCTGCGCTGCGTGTGACCGGCTCGGAGGAAGAGAAGTCTCTGTCTCTTGCAGCTTTCTTTTCCTTCTCTCGTGGGTTTCTAGGTTCAGAGAAAGCCCTGGCTTTTCCAAAACCTGTGAAACGAATGTCACTATCGATCTCTGACGCTGCTCCATGTGCTGTAACCGGTCTTTCAACGCTGTTACTTGCAGCTCGAACCCTTTACGCTCAAGCTCTTGGTTCTGTAAATCCGCGAGAAGGACTTCTTTCTCCCTCTTCAGCCTCTCGATCTGATCCTTCATGCTCTGTCTCTCTGATTCAGACAAAGGACTCTGCGCTTGTAGGTTCTGTAACGAGTGGCTGTGAACCGGTTTTCGCCTGTGGATGTTCTTCATTAGGTAAGGCTGGCCTCTAACGAAATCTTCGTTTGCGAACTCCCATTTCTCCGGATCGACTTTTCTGAAACCCTATAACACACACAAAAGGGTTAAGGACGAGCAAAGAGATGATAGAAAGACAGGAGCTTTACATATGTGTTGAGCTGGCGGATGAAGCTGGAGAAGTTCTTGTGTTTGAAGAATCTTGGAAGAAGGTCTTTCGAAAACTCGGCGGGGCTCTTGACGATGAAGCTTTTGTTGTGGTCGCTCCAAGATATGATTGAGTCAGAGGAGGAATCATCTACCATTTCATATGTTTTGGTGAGGAATGGTGGGAGTGAGGTTGAGACTCCATTGTTTTCATCCATCTTATTAACCAGTTAAAATCCAAACCTGAATAAACTAAATAAAAAATGCAAAATCTCAGTTCCTTGATTCCAACAATAAACATTGAAATAAAAACCAAAACTTTTAATTTACAAGCTTCCAAATTCGACAAATGAAACAACAAAACGAAATCTTTAGATGAATTCACATAAACCCTTTTAACTAAAAAAAAAAACTCATAACTTAAGCCAAAATCAGACACAAGCGAATCAAAACCAAACAAAACCTCAGACAGAACCAATCGAAAAATCTTACAGCAACTAATTCGATGTTCTTGTCCTCTCGAATTCCTGATCAAACGGACCAGATGACTGGAGAAGACTAGGCCGATCCCGACGGGCGCAGATCGGAAAACAAAAAAGAATATTCGAAGCAGAGAGATTGATTGAAGATCAAGCAGGGATCGCCCGTGAGACTAAAGGAATCGAATTATCGAAGAGAGAAGAACGTAAAGCAAAAGGGGTGGGTTTGAGGATTAGAGAGGCTTCGGCTATGGCTTTGGCCTCCTACCAAAGGTATGAAATGGCAACACAACAACTCCACGGGTTTGGTGGTCTTTTTTTTCCTTTTTTTTTTTTTTGGTGATATCTCCTCCTTTGTACTTGTTTTTGGATTTTTTTTTTTTTTGTAAATGTATATGATAATTAATTTTGACTTCAATAATTAACTTGTTAATTTGTACTCTATATATACTGTATTAATTTCAGGAATTTTATATTTAGAAATACTTCAAAATATTTAACTAATACTGTTTACTTTAAGGAATGGTTAACTAAATATTTAACGATATTTTTGAATATATATTTAGAGTTGGAATATAATTCAAGTAACATGTACTAATTTTACCTTACAAAGTGTTAGAATAAATTTGCGTACTTTTTTTTAGTATCACGTGAAGTAAGCAATAACAGGCATCAACAATGATCAAAACTAATGTTTAATTGATCTTTAGAGGAAAAATTGTCAATTCTTCCCCCATGAACTTATTTCTTCAGGTTTATTGATACACGGTTTATTGAAACAAGCTAAAAACCGCATGAACTAATTAACTTTTAAAAATTTAGTCATAAATTTTTAAAATATGGTCAAATGCACCAAACTGTAAATGATTTTGCTTTAATTACTGATGTGGTTCCTATGTGGCTGCCAAGTGAAAAAAATGGTTTATCTTATATATTAAAACAGAAGTCACAACTTTGATTCATGTATGATTTTTAAAAAAATGGACCCTCACTAGAAATCAGTTATCATTCATTTAGTACTAATAATATGGATTAATAATATATCATTCTTAATATAACATCGACTCCTAAAAACTCGGATTGGTTAACAAATTCACATTTATTCATGTGTAATATTTTTATTTGGATCATCATTTAATATTTGTATTAAATGTATTTCTTTAATGCCAATATATAATATTTTAACTACTTAAATCATAATATAATTTGATATATTTTAATTTAAAATATAAATATATATATTTAATTTTCTTAACAAATTTGTTGAAAAACATTGTAACAATATCTTAATTATCAAAAATTGTATATAAATATTTTCACTAATTTTATAATTAGTAATGAAATTAATGTTATTATGCATTTATATATATATATATATATATATATATATATATATATACTCAGTTATCTTTTATAAAATGAAAAAAATTATATCAAATTTTATTATTTTATAGTTATATCTATCATTTTAAAAACAAACATTGTATTTAACTAAATATGATAAAATTATCTTAAACTGATAAATTAATATAATATGTTGGTAGAACGGGTTAACATTAATAAATTAGATAATGTATGTATAAAATTAACTTATCTTAAACTTTATATATATATATATAGTTATTATATTAAATGAATAAACATAAAAAAAATATTGATAAAAAGAATTTAGCGCTTTGATTTACGGATCAAGATCATAATAATTGAATAAAACAATTTTAAAATATATATAATAAAAATACCAAATATATGTGATGATTTGAAATAATCAATTAACTTACAGCATGAAAACTATCAAATTATTATATTTAAAATAATTATATATAAACATTTAAATATATAAGTAACTTTAAAAATATATTTTAATTATGTAAAATATATATATAAACATGAAAATTAATATCCGCACGGTTGTGCGGGTACAAATCTAGTTTTGGTTTTAAAAATCGATCAGATCATTAAAACGACATCACTTTGTGATCTTTTTGTTTTTGTTTTAATATATGTCATAAGGCTACTTGATTTTTTTATCGTTTTTTATATTTTATTTTAACCTATTTCGATCCGACATTAAAAGTTTAATGGTCTCCATCGTTCTGTTCCTTGCTGACTCTGTTTCATCCCTTACTTTTAATTAATATCTACCAGTTGGAGAGAAACAGATTCAATGCAAAGTTGCAAACAACGCTTATTAAATCGTCGGAGAAATCAGATGGCTTAACGGCGGCAACGAAACGCTATTCTGGCGATGGTCCAGAGGTTTAATCCTCATCGAAAACAAGCGAAGTTTACATATTCTCATTAGTCGATGAAGACCAATGTTTTTTAAAACCGGACCTACCTGATGGTTGAACTAGGTTCGATCATGAACCGGTTACATAGCCGGGTTGGATCTATTAATTGGTTCGACTATGAATCAGTCACGTAGCAGAATTGGATCTCAAAATTATTAAACTGATAAAAATTATTAAAACTATCAAAAAAACTAATAACCATCCATATGAACATAAAACTAGTTTATATGGATGATGTTTTATATTTTAAATTTATTTATATTTTAATTGTGTATCATACTTACTAAAATTACTTTTAAATTTATTTGCTAGAAATATATTAAACCAGATTATTAGACTAAGTTTGATACGGTCGAACCATATTGAACCATGATCCAAAAATTATTCGGTTCAACTTCCGGTCTGGTTTTAAAAACACTGACGAAGACATAAAGATCATCGATCCCGGAAAATTTTAACGACACTGGAGATATTTTCTTACGACGGCGCACCGTTAGTTGGTTCCGGCAAAGGTATTCGTTACCAGGAACGGAGTAGTGCTTACATTGAAATATTGTTTAAATATTTGTCTAATGTTAAAAACTTAAAAACTTAATAGCCTAGTGGACATGTATTCTTATGTCACTCTTTTACCAAGGTTCGACTCCCCTAGGTCACATTTACAAAAAGATCACATAGTTACGTTATATGATCGATGGAACAGCTTATGAAGTTCTTTACAATCAAAAGTGGTTGTTCGAATCAAGCTGAATTTAGATGGGATAGTGAATAAATTCAAAGTTCGTCTTGTGGTCAAGGACTCAAGGGGTTTAATCAAGAAGAAATCATTGACTGTCTAGAAACTGAAAGTTTCAGCAAGAAAACTGCAAATCTTACGTTAACACATTACACATCCCTGATATTCAGTTTGCTAAGAATTTCATTTGTCAACGTATGAATTTTACTATCTATCAGACGTGGTCTTCTGAAAAGAATTATGTGTTACCTAAGAGGTACAAGTTCACTTGGGATATCTATCACGAAGTCTTCATCTCTATTGTTTCTAAATAGTCCATAACCTCTCTGCCCGTTCCTCCTTTAAGGCAGCTAAAGCACAAACTTTAGACCACATAAATTTTTTAAAAAAATTTGGGCCACATCTTAAATTTTGTGTACATGCAAGCTTTTTTCATTTGTTTGAGTTGATATTAATACCAAAACTGCATGATCTTCCTTCATTTTTACAAGTTTTCATTTCATTTTGTAATGTTATAGCTACCAAAATGACATTAAAAGGAAATTTAACTTATTTGACAAACAAAAGAAATTTTTCCCAGCCGTGATTTTTAAAATACTTTGATCATTTTGATGGACACACATAATTTTGTCTTTGAGACGATGTTTTAAAGGAGACAAAAAAATTCTATAAATGTCACATTTTCTTCAAATGCTTTAAGCCACCTAATGGTTTGGGACGGCACTGTCTCTACTGGTGGCAGTTTCAACAAAACCTATTACTGTTTGTCTTCTCAACGGTAAATAGAACCAATCTCAATCCTCTCAAATCTTTATGTACTAATGATAAGTTTTCCAACTGTCAAGTGAAGATAGTGTGAATTCTGCTATATATGATTCTAAAGCAGCTTACTATAGTGTATTCATAATTGTATTAATCAAAAGTATCATTCAGAAATCATTATGTTTTTGCTTTCTTATCATCCACGGCTTCGCCGTTAAAAAGAGTTAGAGGATGATCATCGCATTGTTTGCTTATAACAACTACAATATACTAGCCGCAAATCAGTATTTTGCTTCTTTTTTTTAGAGCTAATCAGTATTTTGTTTTCAATAAAGAAAATCATATTGTTTGACTAATATAATTTACACGACCATATCTTAAAAGTTGAACCAAAACTCATTAATTATTGATATGACACGATCACACGAAGATATAAAAATAAACATTGGAAAATTTTACTAGTTGAACCAAATTTCAAGCAGTTAATAACATACGATTGAAGACATATTGAAGATAGATAAACAACACATTTATATCAGCGACAAAAACAGGATAGCCATACTCCTCCACCATCTGCTTCCTTCTGAATCTTATCTAATTTCTTCTTAATTCGATCTTCATCAAATCCATCTCCCTTCACAATTAGTGTGACGCTTCCCTCGTCAGAATTTACGAAATTAACTCCTAACAAAACAAAGAAACATTTGTAACAATTGTTTGAATTGGTTGGCTAGCGTGTTTTCATTTCATGGTAATTAGTAAAATGGTGGAAGCTACGAAAATGGTAATGACTTTGCGTACTCACGTAAACAAACTGAGTATAGAACAGTTTTTTGTATTTTTTTTTTTTTTGCTAACAAATTTTTTGTATTTTTTTACACATTCGATTTAAACATAATATTCTTGACCATATTTTTAACGTGAATACCTAAATTTTTAAGACTCCACAGTGGCATTTACGTGTTGCGTATTATTGCATTCATCTACAAAAAAGACTCCACAGAAAACCATATGTTAGACGTAATTTAATAAAAACTCGTATATCTCTAGTGAATGATTTATTTTGCGTAGTATAACCATTCAATTGTGTTGGTACCTTTACAACGAGCGATAGATCGTACTGCGTCATGTCTAGTCTTTTCTCCAATATATCCAAGGTTAAATTCAACTTCCTTCTTCTGCAAACAATGAAATTAAATGAAAAGGTTTTAATAATTCATCATATAAGCCCTAGCTTCTTCGTTCAGTATGTATAATTAATTTTATATATCTTTTGTTCTGCATGGTTCTTACAAAAAAAATAGCCATTGTTACTGAAAATTGTATAAAGTTGGGAAGTTAAGAGTGATGATATATAATGTGAACTGCTCATCAACCTATAATTATATATTATTATAAGAACATTTTGGATATTTCTAATTACATAGTTGCTGGAGGTGGGTTATACCCTCCAAAATCTGGTCTATAATACTGTCCAGAAAAGTTAACTGAGGACCCATCATCATAAAAATTGATGAAGATCTAGTCTATTTCTCTTAGTCAATATATTGTTTCAAGGTCTTGGTTAAACTTTGGTCAAGGTCTTGATTAAAACATTGCTCAAGATCTTGTTGAATGGTATTGAATGGTGACAATGGTCATTAATGTGGTAATTTAGTTTTACTTAATGACCATAAATTTTGTTCATCCCTCTGTTTCAATACGTAGGTAATTAAGTCAACGGTGTTAATATCAAAAAATTTATTACATTTGAAAACAATATTTAATATATAATTTTAACCAATAATAAAAAAGCATGTATTAAAGAACATGTATTATTTGATTGGTCACACAATATCCAATTAATGTAAAAGTTTCTTTTGATTATGTACACACCTTATATTGTGAAATTTTTTTTTTTCTAAAACTAATTACATAATGAAACAGAGGGAGTATCTTCACCTAGAAATAAAAAAAAGAGGAGAGGCGACGCTAGAAAAGGAAGAGATTCCATGAGAGAAAATAGGCCTGAGCATTTGGAGTCTCAATCGGATTTCAATTTTGTCCAATCGGGTCTTGATATTTTGGGTTTATCAAAATCAATCCATCAGATTATATGAAAGTTCGGTTCGGGACAGGTTCAGGTCGGGATTAGTAAATCTTCAAAGAACTGGTACAACTGATATATTTTTGGATTCGGGTCCCAAACGGTTCTTCATTTTAAAAGTACATGATTTGTACCTACTTTGTGACCAAAACATAAGTGAAATCGATTCTTCGGTTTTAAAGTACTTTATTTGTACCTATTTGGTAACCAAAACATAAGTAAACTCGATTCAAATATAAGAAAAGAACATCAAACGTGATCATTGAAAATCAAACGAAAGGTAAACATAGTTATTGATAGAAACAAAACTAAATAAATGAAAGCATTGCAAACTAAGTTCTCATGAAATGGGAAACATTATTCAATGAAAACAGAACCAAAATCTAAAAATTTCTAGCTTCAACCGTAACCTTCAACCATCAACCTTCATGTAATAGATAATTATTTTAGATGTTCAATAATATTTTAGTGTATTTTAGATACATATTAGGAATTGATATCATGTTTGGTACAAGTTCTTTGTTGGATTTTGAATATTTCGGGTTCTATCGGACATCCATTTAGGTTCGGATTCGGTTTGGATAATATACATAACCCAAAATACCATAAAATAAGATCCATTCGGTATTTATGTCGGGTTCGGATCGGTTTGAGATTCATTTTTATCGGATTGGGTGCGGTTCGAGTTTTTGGGTTCGGTTTATTTATCTAGCTCTAAGAGAAAATGAAAAAATGAGAAAAAGAGAAAAAATCCCATGAGAAAATTATTTTAAATACCATTTCTAAATTCCATCTTGAACGAAATTCTTGAAAAAGGTACAAGAGATCAATACAAGATGGGTCTCATAAGCAGTCAGCCAATCTCCATAACCTCTCCACCAGCATCAGCCTCAACAAAACCCATTACTATTTTTTTTTGTCTTCTCAACGGTAAAGAGAACCAGTCTCAATCATGTGCAACTTCCGCAAAGTTACTTTTTCATTTTATAACAAATTTACTCTTCTCAAATCTCTATGTTGATAAGCTTTCCAACTGTTGAGTGAAGATAGTGTGAACTCTGCTATATATGATTGTAAAGCAGCTTACCATAGTGTATTCAAAGTCGTATAATCAAAAGTATTTTTCAGAAATCATTATGTTTTTGCTTTCTTATCATCCACGGTTTCTCCATTACAAAGAGTTTATTCAAATCCACGGTTTCTTATCTTCTTTTTTTAGAACTAATCAGGATTTTGTTTTCAATAACGAACTTAATTCAAATCAAAGTCAAACAACATGAATCAAACCATAACACTGTTCCCGGTACTGGAGCCTGTTGCGGGCACCAAAGCAGTAGAAACGAAATGACATTCCCGGATAAAGGAATGACATAAGAAGAAGACAGGTGCAAGACATGAAGCCCATTGTCAGACGGTGAACCTTCGGAACCACCGGGAGACGAGAAGAAAGGGAGCCTCCTTGAGTTTCTTCTCACCAAAGGCTCAAAGGAGAGTAAGGAGACAAAAATTTCAGATGAGTGGAATAATTTATAAGGAAAGTAACTTATAACAACTGAAGTTACACTCCTTCCCATCAAAATGACGCAGTGGCAGTAAACTGTAGATTTATATCAAATCTTCAATCAAATCAACATTTAAAGACAAGAGAACAAAAAGTCAAGCATGGTCTTAAAACTCCTAAATAACAGACGACCTCCAACACACCGTCCAGCTCAGAATCTGCGTCCAACCTAGACGACGAGACATATCGGTCTTCAGGTCTTCGTGGGGGTGGGGATGGGGCTATTGTTGGAGGCGGATTTCACTTCGATTCAGACTCGATCTAAGAGCTCAACCCAGTGTCACCAAGGCCCCGAAGAAGGTCCCATGAAGATCAAAGGCCCATCTCGAGCTGAGGGGACCCCATATCGAGTTAGCACAATCAAACCAGAGTTGAACTTGAGTCAAAGCATTAAAGACAATCATTAAGACCCCCGATACTTGCTAGTTATAGCACAGCTGTTATGATACACCTTTCAAGACATGAGAGAGAGAAGAAGAACAAGAATAAGGGATACTGAAATCTTCCTAAACTATAATGGTTCTTTAAGTCTTCCCAAAGTTCTTTCCTCTCCGACTCAAGATTCTTTGCGTAGACCACAGTGTAGAAAAACATGTCTGCGCATCCATTGATCTCCACTGAAACTGTGATCAACTGATCACTTTTATAAAAAGGAGTAATTCTCACTTCAGGTCTCCACACCAGCCAAATTCGACCTAAAGGATTATAGTCATAGTTAGACATCATAGACCAGCCTGGAAAAACTGAATCTGATATCCTCTCACTGCTACCTTCCTTCACTCTTGTTTCCAACACAGCACCAAATAAGAAATCTTGGTTCTGTACCCACTTCTTCATTACGGAATGTTTGATTTTCTTGTTGAATCCTCTTACATTCCAGAAGAACCCCGACATCAATAATGCTTGCCACTGATCCTATCTTATATGAGATACTAAATATGGAGGAACACTCTCTACATGCCACTGATCCTATCTTATCGCAAGGTATGAGAGATTTTCAGACTGTAGCTGTTCATTGCACTCTGTCTGATCTTGCTTGCCATGGGCCATTGTATACATGGACAAACAAAAGAGCAGAAGGTGTTATATCAAAGAAGTTGGATAGAGTGTTGATCAATGATCATTGGCTCAGATTATTTCAGCAATCATATAATGTGTTTGAAGGAGGAGGGTGCTCAGACCATTTACGGTGCAGATTTCATCTAAGGCCAGAAGTTAATCGGCCAAAGAGGCCGTTTAAATTTGTGAATGCTATCGCAAAGCTGGAGGGGTTTAAGCCAATGATAGAGAAGTTCTGGCAGCAAACAGATCCGATCCACATGTCTACGTCTTCCCTCTTCAGATTCTCAAAGAAGTTGAAGGCTCTTAAGCCAGAGATTCGGGTTTTAGCAAAAGAGAAAATGGGCAATTTATCTCTGAAAGCTGTAGAGGCTTATGATGATTTATGCACCAAACAGGAGGAGAATTTGAGGAACCCGTCTCAGCAGAATCTGGACAGAGAAAACAGAGCTTTCACGCGTTGGGAGCATGTCGCTACGTTAGAGGAGGGGTTTCTAAAGCAGAAATCAAAACTCCATTGGCTGAACGTGGGAGACAACAACAATAAGACGTTCCATCGAGCAGCAACACTTCGAGAGATTAGTAACTCCATCAAAGAATTACACTGCAGAGATGGCCGGGTTGTTCAGCAATCAGAAGATATAAAGACAGAAGCTGAGGGTTTTTTTCGAGAATTTCTTCAACATAAACCAGTGGACTTTGAGGATATTGAGATGAGCAGTCTGCAAACTCTCTTACCCTACAGATGCTCTGCTGCGGAACAGACAGAACTGCTGAAAGAGGTAACACCAGAACAGATACAGAAGGTCTTATTTTGTATGCCTAATGATAAGTCACCTGGTCCAGACGGATATACAGTTGAATTCTTTAAGTCAGCATGGTCAGTCATTGGGTCAGAGTTCATCATCGCGGTCCAATCTTTCTTTGTGAAGGGTTTTCTACCTAAAGGAATTAACTCTACAATCTTGGCTTTGATACCTAAGACAACAGTGGCCAGAGAGATGAAAGACTACCGTCCAATCTCTTGCTGCAATGTTCTCTACAAAGTCATCTCAAAGATAATTGCTAACAGGCTCAAGGCTACTCTCCCAGAGTTCATTGCTCTGAACCAGTCTGCATTTGTGAAAGGTAGGCTGCTAATTGAGAACCTTCTTCTTGCGACTGAACTCGTCAAGGACTATCATAAGGACACAATTTCCTCTAGGTGTGCTTTGAAGATAGACATATCCAAAGCTTTTGACTCAGTACAATGGAGTTTTCTGCTTAAAACATTGGAAGCAATGGATTTTCCTGCAACATTTATTCACTGGATATCTCTCTGCATCACTACTCCTTCGTTTTCTGTCCAAGTGAATGGGGAGCTAGCTGGATATTTTCAGAGTGAGAGGGGTTTACGGCAAGGATGCGCCTTATCTCCGTATTTGTTCGTTATCTGCATGAATGTGTTGTCTAAACTTCTAGACAAAGGCGCAGCAGATCGTCACCTTGGCTATCACCCGCAGTGTAAGAACCTTGGACTTACTCATTTAAGTTTCGCGGATGACATCATGGTTTTCACAGATGGAAGAGTTAGATCAATAGAAAGTATTGTCGAGGTTTTTAACTACTTTGGTAAAGTCTCTGGACTGAAGATAAGTATGGAAAAAACGACAATCTATTATGCTGGGATCTCGGGTGACTCGCTTCATCATCTTGAGCAGCAGTTTGAGTTTGCTTCTGGCAAGCTGCCGGTGCGATACTTGGGCCTACCTCTGTTGTCTAAGCGAATGGGAAAGTCTGATTATAATGTTCTGATTGAGAAAATCAGGAAACGTATTAGCCTTTGGACGAATAGATTTCTCTCCATGGCGGGGCGGCTGCAACTCATAAGATCTGTGCTCCTAAGTATTGTTAATTTCTGGATGGCTGGTTTCTTGCTACCAGGAGAATGTATTAAGGAGATTAATGGTATTTGCTCAGCGTTTCTATGGTCAGGTCCTGCCTTAAACACTAGGAAGGCAAAGATTGCTTGGGAAATAGTCACTCGGGATAAACGCGCAGGTGGTTTAGGGCTTCGATCTTTGAAAGAAGTTAATAATGTTTGTTGTTTGAAGTTGGTATGGCGCATTGTCTCAGGCAAACCTTCTCTCTGGACCAAGTGGATTCAAACCTACTTGATAAAGCGAGGCAACTTCTGGTCTATCAATGACGCTACCACAGCTGGTTCCTGGATGTGGAGGAAAATATTAAAGCACCGAGATAAGGCAAAAGAGTTACAAAGGATGAAAGTTGGAGATGGAAGCACAACCTCTTTCTGGTTTGATTCATGGTCGCCTATGGGTAGACTACATGATCTTCTTGGACCTCGAGGATGTATTGAGATGGGCATTCCAGCTAACTCAACAGTCTGTAAGGTCATGACCAGTAGGAGACGGCGGCGACATCGCATAGATGTATTTAATGAAGTTGAAACTCTCATTGATGCGCAAAGGGGGAAGATGACATTGGTGCAGGATCAGACTCTCTGGAAACAGGGCACTGATAAGTTCAAATCTATTTTTGTGACAAAGTTCACATGGGAGCTAACACGAAAGCATGAGGCACCAGTCACATGGTGGAAGGTGATATGGTTCCAACACTGCACTCCGAAGTATGCTTTCTTACATTGGGTTGCAATTCATAATAGGCTGTCCACAGGAGATAGAATGCTTGCTTGGAATGCAAGTGTGAATCCATCTTGCATATTATGTCATGACCCTTTGGAGACTCGGGATCACCTGTTTTTCGAGTGTGCTTACTCATCTGAGGTTTGGTCGCTTCTTATGTATAGTCTGCTCCAAGGGAGGTACACTACAAAATGGTCGGAACTGGTGGACCTGAGTATGGAGACAAATCAAGGTTTTCTTATAAAGTACACTATCCAAGCAACAATATATTCGTTTTGGAAAGAAAGAAACGAAAGGAGACATGGGGCTACTCCCATTGCAGCAGTAGCGCTTGCAAGAATGGTGGATCGCCAAGTTCGGAATAGATGCTCAGCTTTTCGCCAACAAGGGAACTACAAATTTGCAGCGGCGCTCTCTTTGTGGTTTGCCACAAGATAACACATATGATTTTTTTTTTTAGAAGATTTGTAGTATTTTTTTATTCTTTAAAAAACTGATGCACTAGTTGTAAAAAGGTATTTTCTTTTGAATAAATTTAATATATATTCAAAAAAAAAAATCTTCCTAAACAAATCTATACTTTTAATATATTCATATTCTCTTGTTCTTCGATACTATATGTATTCCATAATTGTATTATATTCACATTATCAATCAAATACACATTTCTCATACGTAACCACCAATACATATGCTTTCCTAGATTTCTTCTTCTATACGTAATAATAATATAGAATTGTGTACTCTGTTTCAGAGTGGATTTTGAGATCTATTAGAAATCATTGGAGCAAAATTCAAAATTATGAGTTTACATCATTTTGAAAGAAAAAAATGAGGGTTATTATCGAAGATACCCAAATAAAATAATGAAAATTTGCTCCGTTCCCCTAATAGTGTGTAACGAACAATACAAGTTCGCATGTCCTGCGTAATGCGTAAAGCTGTGTTGACTGTTGAGGTATGTTTTTTTTTTTTACTTGGACGTCTGTTGGTGTGTTTGTTTAATGGATAAAGTTTAATTTATTTTATTTTATTTCATTTCTTGAAAAAGGGCTTGGATAAAGCATATATGAACGAAACAACTTTGAAAAAGAGCCAGAAAATATTCACTTGATTACAAATAGAGTATATTTTTGTTTCTATAAAGAAGATGGTGGCTCAGCAAAGACAAAGAAAAGCAGAAAGCTCTCTCAAGCTTTACCTATGAACTCAATGTCAAAGAGAAGAACAGAAGCTGGTGGAATGAGACATGAGCCTGCGAAAAGCAGGGTTTAGGTATAATATAACATTAATTATTTAATTATCAACAACTAACATAAGATTTCGTGTAGTAATTAAGGAAGGTCTTCAGTTTACTGTTTACCTCCTTTGCAACCTGCGCCTCGATCACCATACGCGAGTTCTGGAGGAATCTTTAATGTTCGTTTCCCTCCTGAAGTAATAAACCAAAATAAAAACTTAGTCAGTCAATGATGAAAGCATAACAATGTTTTTGTATATTACAACTAAACTCGATTTTTGGCTGTTTAATTATAGGTCCAGTGATTCAATTAGCCATAACTCGACCGTTCTAAGATTACTATCAAGCAGTTTCACGTATGCAATAAAAAATTTGTGTTCAATCCTTCAAGTATCCCACGTGAACAGATATTGACTTTACCAGTAAGCATAGCAGGAACTCCATCAGAGCCAATGATTCCCTGGTCCCAACCTTTAATCACCTGTAATATATATGTCCACAATTGATTCAGTTTATGTGTTTCTGAACTTCACATAATATTAAAGTTATAATCCAAACATTATTTCCTTAATTACCTCACCAACACCTATTCGGAAAGTTAGAGGCTTTCCCCGATTATAGCTACTATCAAACACTTTCCCATTCTCCAACTTCCCAACATAATGTGCCTACATGCGATATATTCAATATCCATCTAACATCATAAAGTAATGGTAAAACTAATTTGAGATATAATTTACCTTGATTAGCTGCCCTTTAACAGCTGCAGGACCATATCCAACTACCTTATCACAAAAGGCAAGACCAGAAGGAGAAACAGAGAATTCACAAGAACTTGTTTCAGCCAATGCTGAAACGTTATCAACAAGACCAATACAGAAACCAAAACCAATAATTGCTTCTCTTCTACCACAAGAAGCTGGTTGAACAAAACTTAACTCATGATCAGAGATTTTTTGCTTGCTTCTCAAGTTAATAGCCTCTGCTTTGTTTAAGCTGCTGCTCACAAAACTTCTGCATTTTCTTTGCTCACTTGGTGGAGAACAAGTGCCAACAGAAAATCCTAAGGAGCTCATTATCTTCTCTATCCAGAAAATTTTCTGAAGGAGATAATAAATGGTTAGTGTAAGAATGGCATCTTTGGAATATCAGTCATCCTTGCTGGCAAACAAAAGAACCACACAAAAATTGGGTTTATCTTCAGCCCATTTTCAACATTCGAGGCCCAATATGAACACAATACAGAAGAGTTTTAGATTTCATATTCTAGACTACTGTCTTGACTCTTGATGATTCAAAACGAGACTAAAATTGTCCACTCTTGTTTCTTCTTGGTTTAACCTTCTTACGTTTTAACATATAGGGCAAAAAACTAATACCTTTGAAATGAAAGAATCAAATGCATAAAAGTTTTTAAAAGAGGTAAACACAGTGACTCATAATCATTACATAAACACTTATAACATCAAACACAACACAAACGAAATTAGACATCACCTCTTCTTCATGAGTCCAAACTGAGTTAACACTTAAGAACTACCGAAACACTTATACAAGCAAAACAACAGGTTTCTCTCTTTCTCCCACTCTCTACTTAGAGAGTTGCTAGCTGCTGAATATCATAAGGATGAGCATCAGAAGCAGCTTCCCGCCTAAAAGATCTTCTTCCAATAATAATATTGGCAGCTTCACCAGGATGAAACGCGTCCCAAAACACATACTCATTCCTATTCAAACATGGAGCTTGACCAGGAAGACAAGTTATCTGACCATTGTTCCTCCCAACTCCACAACATCCTGCATTTGTCACTCTAAACCCTGCCAAAAAAAAAAAGTATATAAAAAAAAAAAATCAAATATTTGAGAAAAAATATCATGAAAGAGTTTTGAAGACTGGGTGCTATACCGTAGCGACCAGGGTTTGTAACAATGTCTTGGAAGATGCCGTATGCGTTGATGTAAGTGAACTTGGCGTCTGGTGTGTTCTGGTTAAAGTGGTCGACTATAGTTACGAGCTTGCTGTTGAAGAGTCTGTTCGCGGAGTTGATCCTCTCGTCACATGTTTTTCCATCTCTACTGTTCTGAGCTAGCTCGTTTGGGCTGCAACCGATGGCTCCAACTCCTATTAACGCAAACTTCCTGGCTCCATTGTTATACAATATCTTCTCCACCAGAAACAAACATCAAAAACTTCAGTCTCACTCTAATAGTAAAAACTACCAAAACAGAGTATAACTAAAGAAACAGAGCAAAAACAGAGGAGTTTTAAAAGAAGCAGAGAATATACTGACCCGGAGTTGTTCGGTGTAACGGGCAATGAGATCGTCACCAAAGGAGTCAGGCGTGAACTGGTTACCGGTAGAGTAAAAAGTGGGCATGAAGTAGTTGTTGAGGTAATCGTTACTGCCTAATCCAATAGAGTAAATGCATTTGCTGAGGTAACTCGAGGCTTGGTTCTGATCACCGAGTATGTTCACTACTTGTGACACAGTGTTCACGTGATTTGCTACTTGACCTGCAAATGCTATTCTACCTCCCTAAAGAAGAAAAACAAATAGCTTTTTGAGAAACTCTAGAACAAGATGCTTAGGAAACTAACTATGGACATATTTAGCCTAATCCTAACCAGAGATCTTAAACGGTTGAACGGAAATTGTTGTAGAGCCGATTGGTTTATATTTTGCTGAACAAATTGAACCAAACCCAAACAAAAGTAATATAATATAACTAAACCGAACCAAATATGCTAAAACAGATTTTTTTTTTTTTTTGAACACATCTAAAACAGATCTTTTATATACATCTCGACGACTACTAAACATAGATGATAGTGAATCTTATTTATTTACAAATTTTTAAAGTATATTTTGAAGTTCTTTTTATCAGAAACAAAACTAAATCAAGACCTTATAAGTTATAACCAAATTAAACCGGACCAAAATTCTATAAAGAGAAATAACGGATCTGAAACAGTCCGGTCTGAACGAGTCCAAATTACCGAATGGCTAATCTCTAAGTGAACTAGTTAGTACCAATTGTCTGCCGGTTTCTTCTCGGATTCCGGCAGCAGCAGAAGCATAGTTAACTCCACGGAGGATGTCTTCTCCTCTCGCGGCGGCATACGGTGTAATGTAGTTGTCGAATCCCAAGAGCTCAGCTATTTTTTATTTTCAATATTACGATAAAGGAAACATAGCACTTTAGTTTCTTGTTTCAAGGAAAAAAACAGAGGAAAAGCAAGTAAAATGTAGTTAGTTAAGACTTACTGATAACATCCACTGTAGTTTTGCCGTTGCTAAACCGACCGGTTGGACCGAGAGAGAAATCAATACCGTAAGGAAAGTAATTAGCTCTAGCCAGTGAGTCAAGCTGATTATTGTTGCCATTATCGACCAAAGAGTCGCCAAATATGAAGTAACACGGTGCAATTGGATCACTAGCAACCATGTTAATGGCTATAGATACCATAATCAACATCATCATAAAACACATTTTCGCCATCTCTCTTTAAGAACCAGATTACGAAAAGGGATATGGTTTGGGAATATGAAGAACGTAAAATGGGTTTATATAATATAGTTTGAAGAATATGGGAGGACGAGAAAATTATAATATAAAGTTTTTAACGGTTGAAGATGAATTAAATGTTCACGCGGCGAGGATGCGTGGATGTGTAAATGTAAAAGTAAATGCATGTGTGTTTATGGGTGTGATTGGTAGTTATAGCTGAGCTTAGAGTAATAAAAAGTAGAAGAAATGTGAGTAAAAATTGTAGAGTAAGAAAGTGGAAACCAGCTCAACGCTTTTCCTCTACCAAAACTGTAAGGAACACATATGTTTTTTCTTTTAATGTTTTGCTTTGGAAATCGAGATGTTGAGTTTTACTAAAGTACCAAAGCTCGAAAAAGTTAAGCTTGTCTCGAGATGAAACCTGAAGAAACTTATCTTCAGCCAACACTCGGATTATTCTCAAATGACATAATTATTCTCCTATTCTATTTTTCTTTTAGTAGTATAATTCATGTAACTTTAAAGACTAGACAAGGGCATTCATGCTAAACTTGTTTGACTTATTTGTAGCACAATGCATGTGGAAAATGCAAAATGATGAATCCTTTAAATGAAGTTGGCATATTGTAACAAACATGACGACATGAAATGAAGGGTCCCAAAAAAAAAATGAAGGGTCCACACTATGCATTACATGATCCCCTCTCTTAACATATACTCAAATCGAATGGCTGAGATCAATCTGCTTGGTCAATGATGAAGAATGAAGTTGAAGCTTTGCCATGTCTTAGAGCATCTCCAATGTATTACTCATTTTTTATTCCAAAATGGTGCAACACCAAAATAGAGTAAGATTTTATTCCAATGTATTATTCCATTTTTTACTCCAAAAATAATATTTCTTAAATGATTTCATTTGTATTTTATTAATAATTTCAAATAAAATCTTATACTTATAAAAATTTACCAATTAACCCCAACTATTTTATGTTTACGATAACTAATTAAAATATAAAATTATTTGAATTAAATATTTATTATTAAAAAATACAAGAAATCATTAAAAAAACAACATATACGTGGGTTCAACAATGAGCATTATAATATTTTTTCCACAAATGATCAACTAATGCATTTCGTAATGAAAAATGAGCTTCTTTATCTTTGATATTCCTAAATCGAGCAAGAAAATTTTAAAATCGGACATTTTCATCTTCTGCAATTTCGATACCTGGAGGTGGAGCTTCTCTTCCAAGTTCAATTGGTGCATCGAGTTCACGCTCATCCATACAATATCCAAATGTTCGTGAGTATATTCAAGCTCAACAAATACAAATAATATCAAAGCGAAATGTTGAATCATAAGATCAACAAGCTCTTTCTCAGACTTCTCCGTTTGGGCAATATTTCACCGACCTTAGCGGATCCGGAATGGATTTTCCAGATTATTAAATTACTTATTTTATGTTATTTTTATTTTAATTATTTATATTTTCTGTTATTTTATGCATTTATTCAAAATTATTAAATAATCCTTTGTGGAATATACTATTTTCATGTTATTGTATCATTTTAAATATTATTTAAGTAAGAAATAAAAACATTAAAGATTCAAAAGATCATTTCATAAATAAAAAAAATTCAACTTCAAAATGGAGTAATGGGAAAAATTATTCCATAAATGGAGTAACCCTAGCCATTACTCCATTTTGGAGTTGAAAATGGAGTGGGGTTGGAGAAGCTTTTACTCCATAATGATGTTTGGAGTTGAAAATGTAGTAGGTTTGGAGATGCCCTTAGGACGGAGGTACCATTAAATGAAAAATGATGGTTATCACTTAGTATCACTTATCAATACATGACCTTAAGACCTAAATGTGAGTAGTTGAAACTTGAAAGTAACATAAATTCTCACTTGTTCTATTTTACATATGTTACTTAAACGTAAAATCTACTGGGACCCAATAAAATTGATCATAGCCTTATTAAGAATTTTCTGATACAAGCAGCAGCTACACCAAAAGGATTAATAATAAGCCATGGATAACAAGACGAGGGAAAGTGGAAAACAGAAATACAATAAATATTGTACTATACAAATTGATGGACCTTCATCAATAAATTTAGTTATGACAGAGTCCATAATTTAAGCAAACATGTTCCAAAGAAAAAAAGAAGAAATATTCAGAATAAAAAAACTGAATTTTCAAATCTATTCCACCGCTCACCAACAACATGGTTGTTGTATTTATGAACTCTTGTACAAACACTATAGAGTCAAGATTCCAGCAACGAAAGCCTTAAAACACATATAATTTCAGTCATTTTATCAATAAAATACTCACTATGAATGGAGAGATTTAACCAATCAAATAAAATGTTGGATACCTACAGTTGCTCTAGGATGTCAACAGGCTTGTGTTTTTCAAAGATTCTTCTCGTGATCTTGTCCTTTTCAATACTAATAAATAGGCTTAGATTGATGAAATCATTATGATGCAATGGGGAACAAACATCACGTTTCTACTCAACGAATCTCTTAAACTCATATAACGATTAACGAACAAACAAACCGAGTTACTTGCCTATGAATCTCTTAAACAGATATATATAGAACGAACAAACCGAGTCTCTATAGTTCTCTTAACTTAACTAGCGAAACAAGTAATGAACAAAATGGATCCTAGAGGATTTCAGCTATAATGCCTACGTTCATACATCATGCCGAAATAGTCACGTTAGATGTATATACCAAAGTTGGAAGCAACTCAGGAAGGCTAACGACTAAACGCAGCTTACGTGTATAATCTAACTAATGTTTATAAGAGAAAAGGGCGTACGTGAAAACTCTGTTATTTGTAGCCAGTACCGGTCCGGAGTAGTATGGTGCCTAAAGCGCACTAACAAAATAATGCCCCTAACAATTTCATCAAAAACACTCATAAATTGATCTTCTATATTAATAAAACAACGATTCTTTGGTGTTCTTCTGCATTTAACAGATTATTTGATAATGTCATTGGTTTCAGATTACTCTAGTTCATCTTATATTCACCTAACTGTTTTTTTCCAGCAACACTTTATATAAATGCAAAAATTAGAATAATTTACTTTTAGTGAAAAACAGAACAAGACATGTATTGGTAAATACAACGATCACTTTGAATTCGTTTTAGATTAATTTTTCTTTACTGAATCCTTGTTGAAGTAGGAGAGAGTGGAAGAGATAGTATTAGAACCCAACAATAAACCTCATGTATGTTTTTAGTTTAAAAATACAGACAACAAAAATAATTGGTAGAAAATAGCATAATCAGTAAAACGTAAAGATATATTGACAATAGAAAAAGAGAGTACGGTCGAATTTGTTGGAATTCTGTTACAAATCAGTGTTCTAGCAAAAAAAAAGAAGAGGAAAAAAGATGAATCAATTGTTTTAATAAATGTCATCGATATAGAAAAGGAAATTAGTTGATTTATTTGATTTTATATGACTAATTTAATAGTATCATTTAATGAAAAGAATATATAAAACGGGAAACTAAGACTGGTCAATACGAAATAAAAGATTCTTTCAGTTATTATAAAAAAAAGGAAAAAAGGATGGCAAAAGCGTATATTGAACCGAACATCTCTCATTAGGAATTAAATATCTCAAGCCACTAGACCAAAAAAAACTGATACAAGTTGGCGTCCCTAAAATTTATATGATATTTGGCGCCCAAAGCCCTGGCTTTATGGGCTTTAGCCCAGGGCCGGGCCTGTTTGTAGCTATAAGCCTATAACTCATCTGAAGAAAGGGTTCTTCAATTTTACAGTAAAAAAGAAAGAAAGAACGGGCCGGGTTCGAGAAGAAAAGTATTTGAGAACCATCAACCATGTCCTTTGCTATATGAAGCAAACTCTTAGGTCGTTACTGCCCACTTCAAGACAGTCTTGTAATAACTATCCATCGACCACTTCAGCTTGCACCATCTCCCAAAACTCCCTCAGTGCACCTTTACAATCATTACACAAGCAACAAAACAATCAACTTGTGATCTTTCAGGCTATATATAGAAACAAGAATGGCAGATGATACAACTAATTTCGGCCCATTTTATTATACTATCATCTTCTTTTCAAGCTATTCCTTCGTATTTATGATTTTCCAATCTTATTAGGATATTACCAATTCTCCTATATCGATAGTATTATATCAGTTCCCCCACAAAATTCAACAAAATCCGTAACTGTTCTTTTTCTTAATTTCTATAATAATATAAGAAATTATGAATCATGAAAAATCCATCTGAATACTCAAATCCTGTGTTTTGAATACATGCCATTATATTAATCAACAGTTTGTTCTTTTTGTTAACCTATAACATTTTTTTATTTCACCATACTTCTCAAAAATAAATAACGTGGAAACTTCCAAATTTCAGTTATAAGAAGATGAAAGTTCGCAGATAATAATGAAATTTTGTTGATGATAATCGTTTAAGATGATATCAGACTTTTAATTAAAAAAATTATGAATTAGCATTATTAACTAATATAATATACAGCTATAGATAAAGGCAGAAAACATTACATCCACAATTGAATATGGTTAGATGCACAAACTGAATATGTATAAAAAGTGAAAACAAAAAGGAAATATTATAGTATCAAAGTCAACCTTATATTCTGTTTTATCTTGTCAAGTAAACATTTCAAAGATTCAGTATGTCAATAATTGGACCAATCTAAAGATTTAAACTTTTGGGAAGTCATAACCTAAATTGGGCCATACCTATACCATCCACTATTAACAACTTGGCCCAAAACAAACATACTCGCTTACTCTACCCAGTCTAAATTTAAGCCCCGTTGTTACAAACCTAACACAAGTGTTGGATAACATTTTGATAAACATGTAAAGATTTTGTGTTCTTCTTTGCAGGTGGGTGACATATCGATAATACTAACACAACCACTAATTTGCATTTTATGTTATGATAAATAATGTATTTCAAATGTTTAGATTTAACTACTACACATATACGTTGACCGTGAATACCATTTTGTGTGCAAGTGGAAAGGTCAAACATGATTCTGATTTTTTAAAAGATAGTTTTTAGAAAAGAAAATATAAATTAAGGATTAAATTTTTAGTTTTTGATAATACATATAAATTTATGTCCTAGGATCTTTTAAAAAAATTGAACATATAGAGATGAAACAATTAACTTTTAAATTATATTATTACTTCTATAAATATACCATTAATAATTTTTTGAACTGGGTCTATAAATAATTTGAAGCACACTGTAGAGAGTTTTAATATTTACAGTTCATAATTTTCTGGCAATGGTTATTAGAATGATTTTAAAAAGAGAATAATAGTAGTTGCAAACTAGATCAGCCATACAAAGTGGCGGTTCTTATCATAAGGTCATCCAAAAATCTCTAGCTAACCTCTTCAAAAAGGAATCGTATTATTACATATCAAATTATTACTTTCTGGATATATGAAAAGAGTAATGGATGCTTTTAAGATTGAGATATAAAGGTCTCCCTTGCTTGTTATTTTGACAAACCACACCCAACACCCATCAAAGACCGCATATACCGCATATTTACGGACTAAACAAGGCAAAAAATACTACGGTCGGGTGATACGGCGGACTTGGAATACAATAAATATTTCAAATTTAAAATGTAGCATTAAAATTTATCCATTTACGTATTTACTAGACTTTAACCTGTACGGATAAATTTTCATTTTAAAAATACATAATTTTTGATATTTCAAAAATATTTTTAATATATAATTATAATTTAGTATTATATATTGTGTATAATTATTGTTAAATAAACTATCATTGAATATGTTCTGATTATTGAATATGTTTTGTTATTATTATAGTTTTCAAACTTAAAATGATAATATATTAGAATACAATGACCAACCTGATGATTAAAATATTAATATAAGTGTGATTTTAACTTATACAAATTTTAGTGAATTGCATCAAAAGATAAATTTATTAAATGTTTCATTTTTGGCGATTTTGGAAAGTCTTTTATGATAATAATTATCTAAAAATTACAATTAACTGATATCTAATTATATAAAAAATTGTTCGGTTCCCTCCTGCAGTGTCCACGTGGAAAGTCTATTCCTACAGGGTGGACACGTGTCCAGCCATTAAATCGCATCGTTTCATTAAGGCAAATCTACAATAATATGGGCTACGTTTTGTGTGTGGGCCTTAGGTTTAGCTCAATGAACCCAGCCCTATCTCTATCTTCTCCGCCAGTCGTGAGCTTTAGATGCTGAAGTTGACGTGAAGAATCTCTTAGATGGTTTTTGATCGTGTCGTTTGATCTACTTTCTAATAATCCGATTCACTCCAATACAGATTCATCGCCTTAAACCCCTCTTTAAATCCATTAACTACGATCTACCCTTCAATTCGAGTTTCTCATCTGCAAGGCGGTCTATCTGCGATTAGCCTTCCTCCAATAAAATTAATCTTCCCAGTTCGTTAAAACAACAAAGTAAATTTATTTACCGACAAATGGCTGATTTCAAAGTTCTTCTTTCTGATTTGAAGTCAATCGCGGTTGGGAACTTATATGCTCTTACTAGATGCAAAGGTAAGTCTGTTCTTAAACTTTCAGTTTCCAGTTTCATGTAGATTTTATACTTTCCTATTTCATAGAAGACATAACTAAGTGAAAGCGAGACAGACCAGGCTGAATCTTTCTTCCTCCTCTCTTTCAAGGTTCTGTTTCTTGAAATTATAATATCTTTGTTACTCAGCTGGGAAGCTGTGTGCTTTTATGTAGACCTTTAGGGTCTCGAAGATCTTTTAAAGGAATCCTTTTGTATAAAACCTAGACCTTTGCTTATATTGTCGAATCACTTGATGAATGGTTCCTAAAAGTATTGTTTTTGTTGTTATTGCAGTTGCTTTGTTGATGACATAGAAGAAAAGAAGGGAGGGAGCAGAAGGAGAGTATTGTTAATGGTATCAGAGAGACTGTCAAAAATATAACTCTGTCCATGTTTCTCTTTTGAAAACATGAAAAATATCAAATTCAAGGAGTTTAGACAACAGTTTAGACACAACGAAAGGTTGGTATCTTTGTTTTCTTCTGTAATTATGAATAGTTGGGTGTTGTTTGAATGTAAGTGAGATTATTATACGTCACATTCGGTCTTTGATTTGAATTTTGGTTCCTATTGGTTCAGGTTCTTCCTCGGCTAGAACAAATTGATGCAGTTTGCTCTTGGTCCTTCTGCTTGGGATGAAATCCATCATGCCATCTTTAAAGCTTCCAAGGTTGTGTACTCAGCTTCTTACAATAGTTGTTTTATATTACTTGGTCTTTTCTTGCCAGTTGCATTTTTACATAGTTGTTTCAGATTCTTCATGGTGAGATGACTGCTTATTACAGATATGCCAAAGGAAGAGGTTGAAAGGTATCATCTCTGACTCTCGAAGACCTTTTTTCCATCTGGTGAAAACAACAATAAAAGGCTTAAACTGTATTCATCTCTCCTGGTTTTACTGTATCTTTGTTGTAACTGTTTCTAAATGGTTATCATTGCAGCTTATTTGACTCTTATGAAGATTCTAACTTTACAAGGACTGGAAGTACTGCAGTAGAACTGGTTTCTGACTAAATCTATTGTCGGCTTGATAAACAAACAAGCTTGACTGTGTTAATCTTCATTACTGATCGACACTGTTTTGTTACAAATACAATTGATTGACCAGGTTTAATTGAAAGGAGGTCTTCTAGAACAGTTCACACATGAGATGGAACCGTTTCTAAGGAAGCAGTGTATGCCTGTTCGCTCAACAAAGGGTGTATCTTGCCACTTTTAGTTTCCCTCTTCCTCATTCACAAAATTAATTTATTTTATTGATTCATTTTGTAGGTACACCCTGATGTTGATCATGTTACAGTCAGATGGATCCCAGCCAATACTCTGTTTGCAATAACAGTTAGCGTTATTGATCAAGGACTTGCTCAGAAATATGTGTACCAAAATCAAGGTGTTTCCTTTTCAGATTCGTGCTGAACTGAACATGAAGCTATGCAGAGAAAGCTTGAAGCCTGAAACAATGTAAGCTTTTTTCTTTCTCAGATAATCAACAAGTGGCAAGAAATAATGATTGATGGATCGATTTTTACAGGAGGATAAGTTGAACAATCTGGGGAATTAACAGTCAAATGCCAGAGATTTTCAGAGACCATAGCTTATGCACTCAAGAAGACACGCAAGGCTTAGCTGCTCAAGTTAGGCAAATTCACAGACCCTCCTGCTCTCTATCAAGCTTGGTTTTTTCCCTTTTTTTTAAAGCAACCTTTGGTTCAGTTTTCCATGTTCACCTTATTCGATCAGCAAAATAAAATTTCAACTTATATCACCCTGTATTTGTAGAAAGCTGTTTTAAAATTATGGTTATGATCCGATTAAAAATAAAATCTGGTTAAGCAAATAAGATACACTGCAATCTTATAAATTCATCTACGCCTACTCTCATTAGTAAACATTCTCGGTACATAACCTACCTTCGTGAATGTGTTGCCTATTATTCCATGCAGCTGGTGACTCAGTCGGCTAGCTTGGAAGCACACACTGATACAAGGAGAAGCTGATTAAAGAAGAAAACTGATCAAGTGACATGATTTCTTTAGAGAAAGTATTGATGAAAGCCGATGTCATTTCTTCAGTTTCGTACTAATAAATAATATTAAATGCTGACATTTCAGTTGTTTTCATTAACCAGTAAATGTTAGAGTTCAATATGGTATATCAAGTCTAGAGAAATTTAAGATATTACGGTCAAAATATAGATGACAACACACGCTCAAAGGAAATAAGTTATTGAATATCTATGTGTAGTATGCTCTCCACAATTTTTTCTTTTTATAAACATGAATAGATTTGAAAATCTCTTATGATTATGAATGTCAGGACTCAGGAATTTGCTTGAAGAAATTATGTTTACTAATAAATATCTTACTCTCATCACTTGAAATGGTTTTGATCTGCATAAATGAAAATATGGTTTCGCTAAAATTATTTTTTGAAGAAAAAAGCTTTTTTTTGTAACACCGAAAAAACAGCTTTAACTACAAAATTAATGTATAAACATAAATTAATCCCAACATTTGTAAATATCCATCAAATATGTAAATATATATAACCATTGACATAGATTAGAGCTGATGACAAAAAAAAAAAAAAAGATTAGAGCTTCCGACCAACATTCCACTGTGAAACAAATGATTTTACCTTTTCAAATAACAACTGCAACATACTCATACATGAAGCAGTTTCCAAAAACAAAGATCTAACACAACCCCAAAAACTTAGACAAAACCTTATTTTTTGGTAAAAAAAAAAAGTAAACTTAGACAAAAAATTTTAAAACAAAGTTTACAATTAATTTTAATTTGGTTTACTACTAAGATCAAATCTACTAAGACATTTAGCCATCATTTTCTCTCATTAGTATTTAATTTTCAATTTTTTTAAAAACATGTTAATATCGTTTTCTTTCAGCAGATGATAATATAGTAAAATACGTAATCTCTGCAAAATAGTTTTATATTTGTTCCCTAATAATTACATAATATAGTTTGCAAATGATTTGAAATAAGAAAGTGCAAAATTGTTGTTGATTTCCTAAAATTTAAAGTTTTTCAAACATTATTTACTAAATCAAGTAGAAGAACTCAAAGAATTTATAACCCTAAGAGCACACCAAAATGTTACGATTCTATCATGCTTTTATGAGATGAGAAAATAAATTATATTATTTTCTGATGACATTCAATTAAATTTATCACTAGGATAAGATACGCGCCTTGCGCGTGATGAGTTTAAAAATTACAATGTGAAAATACAAAATTTTCTATAAATGTAGTTTAACAAATATAAGAATAATAAAATTGAAAATATTTAAAATTCATTATAAAGTAGTCGTTTGTTATTTAAATATGTGTGGATATATTCAAAAATTGTATAAAAGCGTGATCGATTTTCATACCGATTTTTAAGTATAGTGTGATTTTAGCTTCATTTAGAATTTGGAATTGGTTGTTCATGGTGGCTGGTGTATTGAATATAATAAAAAACATGAAGATGAATATTCGAAACAAAAATAATGGTATTTTAGTGAATAACTTAACTTATGGGGTGAATACGACAAATAAAAATTCTAAAAAAGCATGAATTACTTTGGATTTTTAATCCTTCAACTAAGTTTGTTTGGGTAAAAACATTCAAACTAATTATTTAATGAATAAACCCCCAAACTAAATTTATTTAAGGAAATAAACTTTTGCCGGTCATAATTACCAATACTACCGGTAAATCTTTAGTTTAGGGGTTTCTACATTAAGTAAACATAGTTGAGGGGCTTTACCATTAAAAATTTTAAAAATAAAAAATAAAAAATTTTATAACGTTATCTAAAAATTAGTAACTTAAATTTTTAAAATTAGCATTTTTAAATATTTCTGTAAATATATGAGTTTGATTTGTTTTTAACATCAACATTATATATGTATTAATTAAAAAGGTAAAAAATCAGGAAATATAATAAAAATTTATCTAAAGATTTATTATTACATTTTTATTAGATAAAATATAATTTTTATTATATTTTTTGATTTTTACATTTTAACTTTTAGATAATTTTTATTACAGGTAAATCTTTAGATAATTTTTGTTATATTTTCTGGGTTTTTATATTTTAGTTTATACATAAATAATGTTGATTTTGAAACAAATCAGACTCATATATTAACAGAAATTTTTAAAAATGATAATTTTTAAAATTAAAGTTACTAATTGTTAGATAATGTTATTATATTTTGGATTTTTTTGATATTTTTTATTTTTATTGGTTAAACTCCTCAATTATGTTTACTTAAAGTAGAAATCCCCAAACTAAAGATTTACCGGTAGTAATGGTAATTATGACTAGCGAGGGTTTAATTCATTAAATAAAGTTAGTTTGGGGATTTTTCGTTAAATACTTAGTGTAGGGGTTTTACTCAAAACAAACTTAGATGAGAGGTTTTTAACGTTAAAAATTCATTTACTTTAGGGATGACTTGAAATTTTTAGTCATATTTGTAAAAAAAAAAACCTTTAATAAGTTAGTTTAATGAAAAATATTATAAAACTACACATTTGAAACTAAAATAAATATTAAAAATATAATTATATTTATCAAAGAATAATGAAGGGTCATTGTAATTCAAAAATAAATGTATTATTATGATCTCATAATTTTTTTCGTTATTTGTTTGTTTACAATATTTTATTAATCTATAATAATATTTAAATACTTCATAAATAACTTTTATTATCACTTCCCGCCCGTAGGGCGGGCCGACCCTAGTTCCTTAAATATAGGTGTATTTTTGTTTTGAAACATATTTAATATATAAAAATAAAAGTTTATATAACAGATAAATGAACACTATTTTAAGAAAACAGATTATATCTGATATTCTATATTAAAATAATTAATGTAAATTATAAAATAAGACATGTTAAACACTAATTAAATGGTTTTATAGTGACTGCTAAACTGTAGATAAAATTAGGACCATAAATTAATAGATTAGATATACCATAAATATCTAATTCTCACATATTGGCTTTGGGCGTCGCTGATAAACCAGTCCTCTAAAAATTAATTTGGGCTTCGGCATAGGGCGCCCATGTCCGTAAAGAGAAGAATCAGTTTAGTGGGGTTTTAAGAGTGATCATTCAAGATTTCTAACTATATTTAATTTTTGAAAAGATAAGTTACACCTAATGTTCAGAAAAAAAAGATAAGTTACAAAAGGACTAATTATTAAAAAATCTTGATTTATTAATACATTTGCAGAACGAGATATATTATATCTAATTATACACGAATTCCAAGTAAAAAAGAATAAAATGCTCGAACATGGGGCGTAAGGATTTGGGACCTATAGCTTGACGGTGTAGGCTTCGGCAAGTCCCTTGTAAAATACAAACATCTCTATATAAGCACTAGATATATCAATTATATTTGTCCAATTAAATAGTTTTTGAAATATAATTAAGATGAAAAATCAAAGGCTACTCTAGATTGATTGGAAAGTACTAATTAGTAATTAAGAACTAAAATTAAAAAATGCAATGATTGAAATGAGCGAAAATCCTCCAAGTAGTTTTCTTTTGTAATCTTACAGTCCATTTATAAAAATGCAAACTATATATCTTTTAAAATTACTTCATTTGAACAAACTTTTAAAACAAATTGATGATACAAAAAAATGAATTATAATTCCGTATTACAATAATTTATATACATATATTAAGAATAGAACAAAGATTTACACGATAAAATAGTTTCTATAGAGACCAAATATTTTAACCAGTAAAGTTTTTGTCTTTTAATTTGTTTTCCTTCAGAACAAATTCCTTAAACATCAGACTCCATCCGTTTCGATTTAATTATCAATGTAGGGAAAAAATCGTTTTAAAAATAAGTATCGTTTTAGAGTTTTAATGCAAAATTTATTAATAAGATTCTTCACTTTATTTTTCTATTGGTTGAAATATAGTTAGGTGCGTAATTGTGTTTTTATTTTGATAATATACAAAATTATATGTTTTATTAATCTGTGTGCATAAACCTAAAACGAACATTAAAATAAAACGTATGGAGTATTTACTTTCTCTTCAGCTTTTGTTTTTAAATTCTAAGCTATTATTTTGCAACTCCATCCCCTTTAAAACTAAATTCTTAAATTTTGTATCTATTTTCAGCATATTTCATATAACTTGTTAAATCTTTAAAATTTTGGGTTTAAGTTAAATCTTAAATTTATGATAATTTTTGATACACATGCATATACAAATTATTTAAAAAAAATATACACATAAGAGTTATATTGAGAGCTAATTGTTATTTTTTTGGGTAAAAAAGCTAATTGTTACTTGATATTTTTTATTTTATTTTCTATAAATAAAAAATAAAATTGTAATACAAAACCATATAAAGTATTTTTATTTTGCAGAAAACACTTATGATGACACTTGAAAAGAAATCATGTTACATACACTATTCCCAGCTTTGCGAGAATGTACAAACTCAGTTCAGAATTTATTAGTTATAATAACAAATAATAATAAAAAATCTTATGCTTTGTGGAAAGAAATAGCTGTAAGATTTTGTTTAATCTACTGAAGGTTTGGTAGCTCAACCAAGAAATGATAATAAGATATTGTGACTCTTCGAGATGACAAAAATCAGTAGAGAAAAGAGATGTACAATATTCTAAGGTAATTCTAATGAAATCTCTGATTCTCCAAGAATAAACGTGCAAACATAAGGTTTTTGTAAAAAAAATATCGTCTACACAAAGAAAAAAAATCTGCGAACTGCCATAAAATAATAAGACATTGTTCGTTTTTGATATTGGATGATTTATCTAGATACACATGTTCATATGATGTTTCTTTGGATAATATTGATCAGTAATTAAATATTATATGTAGATGCAAAATTCTTAACATCTAGAACTTGAGAGGCAAAAAGTAGAATTTACATATAATTTGCATATCAAAATTAAAAGGATTTAAATACAACTTCTATATAATATAAAATAATTAGTTAATATTAATTATTAATCTTATATCTAACTATAATGTTTTTCGTCAAAACTAGAAAATTAGTTTTTTTCGCCAAGATAAAAAATATTGGATTTTCTTGCCAAAAAGTAAATTTAAGTTTTCCACAAAAACTGCAAAATCATGTTATCCGCCGAAACCACAAAAGCAAAATTTTCCGTCAAAATTACAAAATTGAATTTTTTACAAAAACTGCAAAATTATGTTTTCAGTAAAACTGTAAAATTATGTTTTTCACCAAAACCATATAATCGCCAAAACCATAAAATTGGTTTTCTCACTAAAATTTGAAAAATTAAAAAAATTTCACCAAACCTTCAAATATCAAAAATTTCCATTAAATCATAAAATCGGTTTTACTGCCAAAACCGCAAATCACATTTTCTATCAACCCGCAAAATTAAGTTTTCTAACAAACCCGCAAAATCATAGTTCCATGTCAAAACCATAAAATTATGTTTTCTCACCTATATAAAAAATATGTTTTCCCGTCAAAATCTCCAAAATCACTTTTTTTTGCCAAACCGAAAACTCATGTTTTACGGCTAAAATCAAGTTTTCTGAAAACTTACAAAATCACGTTTCCCACCAAAACTAGAAAATAATTTTTTTTGGTGAAAATCGTAAAATTTTGATTTCCCTTCAAATTGAAGCCATAAAATTGAATTCTTGCCAAAACCTCAAAATTGATTTCTCAACAATTATTTTTTTCAGAAATATAGTAGACATATTTATTCAAATACAATAATTAATTAATTATAAATTTATGAATCATGTCTTTTATAGTTTTTAACTAGCTGTGTTTAAATTAAACAAATGAACAATTTGACATCTAGATGTTGTATCTAGATGCAAATACATATTATAAAAAGAAACACATTTATAAATAACATCAGATGTTTTATTCCAATACTGAATATCAATATTGCAATCAAATACCAAAATAAACATGACCTGAGCATATTCTGTAAATATGAAAATTGTTTCTACTAACATATATAATTTCGTCAGTCAATATATATATATATATATTTCAAAGATTCAATCATAGCACCAAATATACTTCAACTACACTTTATTATTTGGTCATGATTCATAAGGTAGATCCATAGCCAAAACCAAAACTAGATAATGCTCGCGGACTTGTTAAAATAAAGTCAAATTGTATCCCATATACACAACCTTTTCCATGATTAACTCAATATCCTAAATCCCACACCATGGTATCTTTGTCCATAGACACACAACTTATCACATCATGTGCATTTACTTAATTTCTAACTTCTTTTAGATTTTTTAACGAATTGACTCTAAAATAACACCCATGTATTTTTTACCTTGTAAAATACTCTCTTTAGTTTTGAATAAACGTAGTTTTAAATTTATGCATTATATACTCTCTTTAGTTTTGAATAAAGTTTTAAATTTATGCATATATATTAAAAATATTTAGTTTATATATTTTCTTACAAAAATCACTAGCAATCTTCTGAATTACAGTTCAACCAATAAACCATATATTAGACACAAAGTATCCCACATCGGTAGTTGGAAAGAATCCTAAGTAATATATAAGATAGATGAACCACTCTATTTATCACCAATTGGTTTTAGGTTGGGAGTCCATCTAGCTTAACATGGTATCAGAAGTCGATCCACGAAGTCCAACCCGATCCATCGATCTGGCCCAAAGTTGGTCAATCGATCCTTGTCCGAGTATTCCGAGATTGACGCTCAAAGAGCCATCATCTCGAGGGAGCGTATTAGACACAAAGTATCCCACATCGGTAGTTGGAATAAATCATATGTAATATATAAGATAGATGTACCACTCTAGTTATCACCAATTGGTTTTAGGTTGGGAACCATCTACCTTAACACCATAAGTTCTTGATTTCAATGAATTTTGACAGCATTTAGCTACCGTTAAACTTGAAAATGTAATAATAATTAAACTTGAAACTATAATAATAATTGAACTTGAAAAATACCAATATATATATAAACATAAACAGATGACTTAGGGTTATACCAATTTAAATTCTGGATGTTCTCTGTAAGTAGTGTAAGGTTAACCTGTCGTCTCACCTCCCAAAACGAAAGAAGATAATATATAAATCATATTATCTAAATATCAAGTGAAAAGAAAAATTGAAAGTTTCGCTGGTAGAAAAGTTCAGAATTCTCTGACGAGAGTTGGCTTAGCAAACAAAAAACGGCCAGAAGAGTTTTTCCCAAGAAAACAGAAGGCATGGTGAGCTGAATCTCCCCAATCAAATACTTTATCGTAGTCAAATTACATACGTGGATCCCTCATTTGTTATTTATTTCCCTACTTTTCTTCGTCATTTCTTGGAATTATAAATATTTATATGAAGTGATGAGTGTAAATAATGCCTATTAGCCAAGAAAAAAGTATAATATGATGGATTTGTTTTGCTAAATCATCAGGGAAATAGTTTAAAAAAAAACTATATATCTTTAAGATATTGTAACTTATTCACCAAACAATTCATGAAAATATTGTTTCGGATAACTGTTAGAGTAAATTTACATCAAATTATCTTACAACTAAAAGTTTATAAAAAATATATATTATATTATAAAAGTTTGTGAGAAAATATATTACGTTTTGAATGCACAGATCAATATCTAGTTGTTGTTATTTGAACTAAAGTTCTATTTTCCTTTGTCCTAAATTATACATTTTATGTTAAAAAATGTTCACCTCTATTAACTATTTAAAATATAAAAGTATACTTTGAAAATTCACTATCATCAATTGACAAAACAAAGAATAGATTAATTACTAATAGGGACGTGCCCGCGCTTCGTGCGTGGTATTTTTTTATTGTTGTTAAATATTCCCTCTGTTTTAAAAGATGCATATTCTAGACTTTTCACTTATATTAAGAAAACTCATTAAATATGCATTGTTTTTTGTGAATAACAATTTTTCATAATTTTTAGCCAATAGAAATTCAATAAACACCATTAATTTTTTCGAAACTTACAATTTTTCATAAAATCATACATTAAAAAGGTAAAAAATGTATCGTTTTGAAACAATTTTTTTTCCAGAACATACATCTTTTAGGAACGGAAGGAACATGATTTTTTGTGGTCAGTTTTTATTTATGAAGAGTATTATTTGGTGTTTTAGTAGGTAATATGCTAATATATTATGTGTTTTTTCTTTCTATAATGTTTTGTGTATATAATAATACTTGTTACCGGTGGTTGGCTTCCATTCTCGCTCCCTCATGTTGTTTATCTTCTCTCTTGCGTCCCTTGGTGTAAGTGCGCAGAGTTAGTCTTTTAGAACTTTGGTTCTTTCTCTGACCCATTTTTGGCTTTTTGCGTTGGTGTTTGATTGCGCTCCTTTGTGTTCGGGGGAATGCTTTGTCCCATATTTTATATTTTTTTGTCATCTGTTTGTTCTAGCCAAAATATCTATGGTAAGATGAGGTAAGTTAGTCTTGTTTGTTGATCTCTTTTCAGCTCTAAACCTTTATTGAGTTAGTGTTACTGTGATTTTTTTTATCTCAGTTATTATGGAAGTTTTAAGTTTAGATCATGTAAAAAATATATGGAGCATGTGTCATCAAACCCCCTGTCACTTATCATAAATAGAGAAAAAACTAACTTTATATATATATATATATATATATATTATCAAACTTCATACAATAATGTTTAGTGCGAAAATGATTAGATGGTACACATATTGAAAGTACTTGGGCAAACTGAAATAGTTTAAAGGAAAAAACACTTAAAATGTAAAAAAAAAAATACATGAATAACACTTGTCATCAAACCATCTGCCACTTGCCGTAAAAAGAGAAAAAAAAAATTATATATATATATAGATGTAGTTTTACATTAACGTAGTTAAATTCACATTGTTATGTTTTAAGAAAAGTTTTTGATCTTATTTTCTTTTAAGAAATGTGATGAACAAATTTTCAAATCCATTAATTATTTTGATTACTATATTGGAACCAACTAATTTTAACAAGTAAAAAGTGAGTTTCCTAACCATTTGAAACATTTTTAGTGGCCAACAGGCCCAACATGGAGTTTCAATGAGTAAGACTTATCCTTGACTTCGACAGATATGGTGAATTTTCAACCATTAGATTACCACGGTTAGTTAAAATTGTTATCTTCTAACTTTTTCTTTACATGATTTTCTTAGAGTTTTGAAACTTGCTGCTCTTTGTCTTGTATAAATAGGCTATCAACCCCCTATAAACCATTAGGTCTACAACATTCCACCAAAAAAAGGTTCAAGGCCATGAAGCTAACTTCTCTCGTCCCTCTCCTCTTTCTTGTCCCCCTCTTAGCTTCTTGCTCTGAACAAAAACAGGTTCTTATTAATTTTCTATTATAAACGTTAAATTAATCATTCTACAGTCCAAACTTTAATTTGCAGTGATTCTGGATTCCAAATATCCATGCTAACATATTGGGTTCAAATTTCAAGTATTTTCTTGATCAATTCCTCTCACATTTCTATTAAATATATTGATAGTTTTTGGGGTTTACTTGTAGGTGTATATAGTCTATTTTGGAGAACATAAAGGTGATAAAGCTTTACACGAAATTGAAGAACACCATCAATCTTATCTTCATTCGGTTAAAGAATCCGAAGAAGGAGCCAAATCATCGCTATTGTATAGCTACAAACATAGCATCAATGGCTTTGCAGCTGAGCTAACTCCTGATGAAGCCTCTAAACTAGAAAGTAAGAAGAAAACAAATACTATTTTGCTATGATTGGAAAATGGTATTCATTCAAACTCAAATTTGTTGACTTTTATGTATTTTTTATATCAGAACTGGAAGAGGTTATTTCCGTAATCGAGAGCCACCCAAGAAAATATGAAACGCATACTACACGGTCATGGGAGTTTGTAGGACTGGAGGAGGAGGAAACCGATGGAGATGAGGTTCAACGCCCCAAAAACGATGTTGACGATCGGTTTCGCGTTGGAAGAAAGTTCTTGAAGCAGGCAAAACATGGAGATGGAATCATCGTCGGTGTCCTCGACAGTGGTAAGTTAAGCTGTCTCTACTGAATATTTAGAATATTATTATTTTCTGTTAGTTACAAAATATGAAAATAGGTTTCTTTTTAAGCTGTCAGTATTTTATTTTAGCAAAGAAAAGCGAGACCATTTCCGTTAATATATTCTTTACTTGTTATTTCTGATAAGATAGTATCATAATCAATTGTCATTTGCAAAACGAACTAAAAAGCATAATTATTGACTTAATTAAATTAACACGTTATGGTTTATAGATATTTTCAGTTTTCCCGTTAACGATTTTAGGATAAAATGAATGGTAAAGAATCAAATTCATGTGAACCTTTGTTTGTGTTATATCCTTGCTTTGTATTTTTGCTTTTGTCTCCTGTTTCTTCACGCACGCACATACGGATGTAGGCGCCGAGATAACAGCCATAAGATGGGTTTTCGATATTTAGATTAATATATTTATTGAATTATGAGAATAATCACTGTTTTCATTTTGATGGAAAACGTATACAAAACTTAACTGGACCTAACTCCAACGTTGATATTTGAATCTTTACGTGACTAGAACATAAAGAGTTGCGTTATGATCAAGAAATTCAAGATTCAAGGAAAATTCTAATTTATTTTCTTACATCTTTTGGTTTCATATCATTATAATATTTAAACCATATTATTAATCCATCATTGCCAACTTGTTGAGATATAATCGGAGAATAATGTGTTTTTCTTTTCTCATATTTATTTTGGAAAAATAAAAGGGGTCTGGCCGGAATCAAAGAGTTTCAGTGACAAAGGAATGGGACCCGTTCCAGAATCATGGAAAGGAATCTGCCAAACCGGAATTGCCTTTAACTCTTCTCACTGCAACCGGTAAGATAATTTCTCCAATTTCTCTAAGCAAATATAAATATCTTCACTTTGATTATAAGTAAAATATTATTTCGTGACAAAATTAGAAAAAATATCTTAACTAAATTATTGATCGTTTTAAATATTCACTCAATTTTACTTTAGCTACATATATGTAGTTTCTTTATTTTGACTGTCAAACAAATAGATGTAGTTCTTTTGAGATACAAAGGATGTTGGCATCTGTATATCTATTATACAGACTGTAGAGTATAGATACACATACGTGGCAATTTATATCTAGTTCTATGACTTGAATTAGTCAAATATTTAAACCCCAAAAATCCAAATATGTAAAAACAAAAAAAAAGGCAAATCTTTTTGGCAAGAATTAGAAATGTATTACACCAAAAAAAAAAGAATTAGAAATGTATTAATAAAATATTACACGTCCATATCATCTTTGGTTCTTTAGCAAAGATCCAATGAACCATATGCTCAGTGCGAGAAACTTCTTTCTATATATGATGTGATGTATTGTTCCGTATTGATCATCAAGGTCCTGTGCATATGAAAATCATGTATGTTTGTGAATAATGATGTTAGTTGTGACGACTGGTGAGCTTTGAAATGTAGAATCCTGAAACTATTTCACGATTTTTCAGTTATATATAATTATAAAAACAGTACGTATAATTGGCATAATAGCATCGTCGTTCCACCCATGCAATAAAGTAGACGAATATTTTCTTAAATTAGTCAGGTTGATATATTCTTAATAGAATCATCAGTAAAAAAATGGTGAAATCTAAGAGACATTAAGAACAATACATCATTCAACATAATTTATTGTTTTAATTATACAAACCATTCTGCAATACTGCAAATCTAATCACCAAATAAATTGTTTAAAATGAATTATTTCAATATTTTACAATTAAGGTATATGTAAGGATTCCATTTTTTTTTGATAAAGGGTTTAGGATTCCATTTTATTACAACATGCATTTTTCCTTTTTTCAAGATATAGCAACATTTCCCATAGAAGGTATAGTTTTGTGACTTGCACTGTCCAAAACATTAGGTCGCTGTCTCAGTGTTTTGTTCGGTTGCTATAATTGATCCCAACTTTTAAGCTTCTGCGACAACGTTCACGAGTCTCTATTCTTACTTTATTATCTTAAATAATATGTAACATAAATATATGTATATATTATAAAAATAAATTATTAGAAATATTTACTCTGCAAAGTCTTACTGTTCACTTATGTAAGACTGCCATAAAATCGTACAAATAAAAAGACATATATATTGGCTATTTTGATACATGAAATTGAAACTTTGGTATCTAGATAAGCTCTGGTTCTTTTATAACAAACTTTGGTAATATATGTAAGGGACAAAAACTTATTTGATTCTTTCTAGATAATCTTGGACACCCGTGACTTCTCCCTTGTTTGCTTTATAATCATATCTAATGTTTACAATATCAATGTGTTCCCGGGTTTACATGTCTATATTTTTAACATATCATTCATATATTACTTGTTCAAGGATTCACTATTTGTGTGCTTGTGCATAGTAAATACTACTTATAAAAACATTTATTTATCTACTACTTTTTTATATATATCCCGGTTTGGTTGTAGTTGTATGTCATATTTTGTTTTTAAATATTTTAATTATACAGTGATTTGGATTTCACACAAAAGAATTAACAATTGCAACTTTGCATGTTTTCGTTTTCACTAATTACAGGAAAATTATTGGAGCAAGGTATTACGTGAAGGGGTACGAAAAATATTACGGAGCGTTCAACGTTACAGCAAACAGAGACTTCTTGTCTCCACGAGACCCCGACGGACATGGATCCCACACAGCCTCTACCGCGGTTGGCCGCAGAGTCAAAGGTGCATCCGCACTCGGTGGTTTTGCCATGGGCTCGGCATCAGGTGGTGCACCGTTAGCTCGTCTAGCCGTCTACAAAGCCTGTTGGGCCAAGCCCAACCAAGAAAAAGTTGACGGAAACGTATGTCTACAAGAAGACATGCTTGCCGCGATTGATGATGCGATCGGCGATGGGGTTCACGTGATCAGCGTCTCCATCGGGACTACGGACCCTTTGCCATATTCCCAAGATGGAATCGCGATAGGAGCGTTGCATGCGGTTAAAAGAAATATCGTAGTTGCGGCTAGCGCGGGGAACTCAGGGCCGAAACCGGGGACTTTGTCGAACCCAGCGCCATGGATTATTACCGTCGGAGCTAGTACTCTTGATCGAGCTTTCGTTGGGGGTCTGGTACTTGGTAATGGATATACAGTCAAGGTAATATTACCCCACAATTAAAAAAGTCATTTATATATATATACATTATTGCATATGGTATTCTTTTGTATAACACAGAGTCGTGCTTACGAGCTTTTTAAAAGGACATTTGCCTAGAGCCCCCAAAATTTGTAGAAATTTCAGGACCCCTAATTACAAAATATATTTTTACATGGTAGTTAACATATTTTCTTAGTTAGATTTTTATTTTTAATTGATTTTGAATTTGACTTCTGTTTAGAATAACTAGGTTTGCGATCATTTTTGCTCTATTTTAAATAAAACTATAAAGATTCTACTTCTAAAGAACTGTAAATATTTGATCCATATTGGTCTTCTTTTTATATGCTATAAATTAGATTTATTTTATATATGTATGAGAATTTGATAAAAAAAATTATAACATTTTGAATATATAGTTTATTATATTTAATTTAAGTGCTAAGATTTACTTTTTTGACAGATACCAACATTTCAGTCAAAAAATTGTATCTTTGTTTTTATATTACAAATTCATACTTTTGATCATGATTTAATTTTTTTTTTATAAGATTTTGGTGAAGAAATTTTAGAAAACGTTTATGTAATAATTCAAATCTTTTTAGTGTTATATATATTAAAAGTATTTTATATAATTTGAATTTAAATAGAACTATTATTAAAAAAGATATCATGTAAAATGTATTTTTGAACTTGCTTCGAACCTCCAAAAACCTTTGTACGGTACTGGTATAACATATAGTTTTCTTTTGTGTTATTTAGACGGAGTCGATAACAGCATTTAAAATGGATAAATTTGCGCCTCTGGTGTATGCTGCTAATGTGGCTGTTCCCGGTATTGCATTGAATAATACATCGTAAGACTTGCTCTCTTATTAAGTTTGATAGTTAATCTTATTTGGTTTTTCTATTTTAATTTGCTGGGTTTTGTTTCTTTGGTGAAGGCAATGCTTACCGAATTCACTTAAACCGGAGCTTGTGAATGGTAAAGTGGTTTTATGTTTAAGAGGAGCAGGTTCAAGAATTGGTAAAGGTATGGAAGTAAAACGAGCCGGAGGAGTTGGTATGATTCTGGGGAATTCTCTAGCTAACGGCAATGAAATTCCTTCAGACTCTCACTTTGTTGCCACTGCTGCCGTTACCCCCACCGTGGTCGAAAAAATTCTCGACTATATCAAAACCGATAAAAACCCCATAGCTTTCATCAAACCAGGGACCACTGTTTACAAAAACCAGCCAGCTCCTTTAATGACCGGGTTTTCTAGTCGTGGTCCGAATGTGGTAGATCCTAATATTCTAAAGGTAACTTTATAAGTTCTTTTAACTTGAGCAAACAAAAAACTACAACGAATAAACCGGTTTAATATATTTTACTATTTTTACAGCCGGATATTACTGCACCAGGACTGAATATACTAGCTGCGTGGAGCGGAGCTGATTCACCGAGCAAACTTTGGGTAGATCAAAGAGTTGCTGATTATAATATCTACACAGGAACTTCCATGTCTTGTCCTCATGTTTCTGGTGCAATTGCTCTTCTTAAAGCTATTCATCCTAAGTGGAGTAGTGCTGCTATAAGATCTGCTCTTATGACCACTGGTAAACAGAAAAAAGAACTTGATTATTTGGCTGGTTTTGTTTACCTAACCCAACTCTTGTTCAATAGTCTTTAAGATGTACTTAATGTGTTTCTTGTAACTGTTATAGCTTGGATGACCAATGATGAGAAGAAACCGATCCAAGATATTAGTGGTTTACCTGCAAATCCATTTGCACTCGGGTCAGGACATTTCAGACCTACCAAAGCTGCTGATCCCGGTTTAGTTTATGATGCATCATACCGAGCTTATCTTCTCTACGGTTGCTCAGTTGGTTTTACCAATATTGACCCGACATTCAAATGTCCAAGTAAAATCCCCCCTGGTTATAACCTTAATTATCCATCAATTTCGATCCCAAATCTCAATAGGACGGTGACTGTTAAAAGAACGGTTACAAATGTTGGGAATGGTAACTCAACAAGCACATATATATTCAGTGCTAGATCGCCATTGGGAGTCTCTGTTAAGGCTAAACCGAGTGTGTTGTCATTCAACCGGATTGGTCAAAAGAAGCGGTTTAAAATCATGGTCACGATACGGAAGGACAAGATGAATGTGACTGAAAAGGGTCAGTACCAGTTCGGATGGTTTAGTTGGACAGATAAGTACCATGTTGTGAGGAGTCCGATTGCCATTTCCTTAGCTTGATTGTCGTTTGCGTATTGGGGTTGTGTATTGTTTGGGTTTTAGAGGGGTCAAAGTGAAAGAAATGGGGGACCTTTTTCTAATCACTCTACGGACTTCTTCATGTGTTCTAATCAAAGAAGTGTTCTCATAGCTTACTTGTTTACTTATGCTTTGTGAAGGTGGGTGTAAGAAACAACACTATAATTACTTTGAATTACTTGGATTGGCCTACGAATATGATTAAGGGCCGCATTTTAGTTGACCAAGAAGCATAATTATAATTACTTCGTCACATGACTCACCTTGCATATGTATTCCATAGATTCTCGTAACAAATTATATAAGATTATATATTCTCTAAAACAGTGTTTTTTTTCTTACATTAAAGAACTCCTACATTAAACTATACTGAAATATCTTACAATATTCTTACACTCATACTCTTACTAGTGTACTCAATCTAAAGTAAAAATATTGTATGATGACATATGCTCAAAATTCCAGTGTGAATTATCAAAATTAGATATGCAAAACAAAAATAATTAGACAAATTTTAGATATGTACTAACATTATTTCTTAATTTAATCGATAAGACTAATTTAAATCGATTTTAAACCGACTGAATGGTTTAAACTGATTAGAGTTATATAAATCAGATTTTATGAAAATCATTTCAGCTATGACCAGTTTGCCGTCTAGATAATTTTTTGGCTTTAATTAGAAATTTTATTTTAATGAATTATATTAATTAGATATGCAAAAAAAAAATTAGACAAATTTGTGGATATGTACTAACATTATTGCTTAATTTAATAGATTAGACTAATTTAAATGTGTTGTTAAAAAAGACTAATTTAAATCATTTTTAAATCGGTTTAAACCAATTAAGAATGGTTTAAACTGACAAGATTTATATAAATCATATTTTATGAAAAATCGTTTCGCCTATGACCAATTTGCTGTCTAGACAATTTTTTGGCTTCAGTTATAATTTCTTTTTAATGATTATCAAAATTAGATATGCAAAACAAAGGAAATTAGACAAATTTGTGGATATGTACTAACATTATTTTTTAATTTAATAGATTAAACTAATTTTAATCGATTTAAACCTATGAAGAATGGTTTGAACCAATTAGAGTTATATAAAGCATATTTTATGTAAATCGTTTCGGCTATGACCAGACAACACCTAAACCGATTTTTAAAACCATGGATATATCCCATAAAGCACTTGAAAATCATTAGGGTTTTAACATTTTGTTAAACCCAAAAAAAGATTTAAAAAAAAAAACATGAAACAAATTTCTCTCTGACTTCTCTTTCTGCCTCTCTTAGCTTCATGTACTAAAGAGAAACAGCAGGTTTCTATATTTTCTATCGAAAACTAATTTGCAATGGATCTCAACTCCAGTTTTCAACTATGCATCGACTTTTTACCTTAACATGTTCAGATCCATATCATTTCTAGTATTATTTGTTCAAATTATTTCATAGTTTCTTCATTCACTATTCCGCACACCTTTTTTCTTTTGGGTTTTGTAAGTGTATAGCCTATTTTGGAGTCACAAAAAGATGATAAAACCAGAGGCGGACAAAAGGTTTAACGTACGGGGGCATGAGCCCCCATCTAATTTATCTTCTATCTGCCAAGGAATCAAGGAAGACGTCAATTTTTGCTATTCGATTGCTACAATCATACAAATACAGCATCAACGGTTTTCCGGCTGAGCTAACACAAGATGAAGCCTCTAGACTCAAAAAGTATATAAATCTTTTCAAATTAAAATGAAAAAAAACAAATGACACCAGATTTTTGTTTTCTAAATATTGGAAAGGAGAACTACTTAAACAAAATTTTGGGATTTTACCATGGTTAAAGTGAAAGAAAGAAATAACTTTTTTGTAACTCACTCTCTAGTATTCCGTATTTTCTTTGTCAGAAAAAAATCAAAGAAACACTTTCATTGTCATCACTAAGGCTGGACATAATAACCACACCAAAAAACTGACTTCGAACCAAAAAATAAGATATCAAATTCGATTGGACCCGGTTTCAGCATGTTCTTTTTCAAAACCTGAAAATCGATATCGAATTTAACCTACATCGAAAACCGAATGAGTATCCAACATATTCAAACATAAATTTTAGTCATAATTATAATAATATTAATATCTAAAATTAAATTACAATAAGATATATTAGTTGTTTTAAGTATTTATGGATAAAATAGATACTTAAGATGGTGGAACCGTGGAAGCATCCTAACTTATTGGTTAAGGTTTAAAGGCTTCTACATCCAGGTCTGGGGTTCGAATCCCAGACTATGCAATTTATTGCAGATTACAGGAAATCCAGGTTTCAAGTTCCGGAGAGAGCGGTTTATTAAACAATTATGCAGACTACATAAGAAAAACATACAAGGGATCTTCAACATGGTGCAAATAAATCTGGCCAGGCGTGGATCTTCATAGGACGGCTCAGGTGATGCAGTTAGGCGTATGTCTTCATAAGACAGAGAGTATTGTCGATTGTCGAATCGTCTATGTAATCTTTTTCATATCATAATTGTAATATCTTAATAAATCAGCGTCAAAAAAAAAATACTTAAGATACAAAATATCTAAATCAAATTGTATCCATGTTTCCTTTCACATAAAATAACCAATTTGAAATATGCCTAATGAGTACTTTTGTTATTTTGGTTAAGTACACGAATCCAAGGCGGGCTTAGGACATGGGGGCAAGGGGGCATGAGCTTCGGAGCCCAAACATTTTTTAACAAAAATGAATGCCACACTTTCCTCTCTTCTAAGAGCATCCACGTATGCATTTTTGATGATTGTGGGGCCGCCTACTTTTTGGTTTTCTCGGCCGAATGATTTGTAGTTTGGTCTGATTATCCATGTTTTGGTTTGATAAAAATAAGAAAATAATAGTTTGGTCTGATTCTCCGTTCGGTCCGATAAAAAGGTAAATCAAGTAAACGCCGCGTTTTGTACTTTCGTCGATTAGGGGCTTCATCGTTTTCCTTCTTCCACAGCTGAACTTGCCGTCCCCGTTTCTCTTAATCTGCAAAGTTTCTCTTCTCATCTCTTTACCTCCCCTGTCGTTCAATGTTTTCTTTAAATTCAACAATAATTGTTATTCACATTAAACTCTGTAACGATTCCGACCTCTTCGTTTCTTGTACGTAACAATCAAAATGCATTCCGTCTCTTCAGTTCCCCTCCTTTCTCCTATATATTTCAGAGGCTTCTACCTCTTGACCCATACACAAAAGAGAAGCTGAAAAAACACGATGATTGCATGGCAAAGAATCGCTAGATCCTTCGCAATGGCACATTCATCAACGGCTCCGGCTATTCTCCTTCTCAACGACATTCTTCCCGGAGGCGAGCTGAGAAGACCGAATCTGGAAGGCCTCCTAATTGGTCTTGAGATGATGTTGATAAAAAGAGGAAGATATATAGAAGCTGGTGCTGCTGATTCATAGATATTAACGATCAGCTTCGGCGCTCCATGCTTATCTCTCAGGTACCTTTTTAACCTTCTATTTTGCTTTTAGTTTTTTGATTAATATAGTTTTGTCCCATTGAATACACGTTTGAATTATTGACTGAAAAAAAAGAAAACGCCTCTGTGTAGTGATTGTTTTGTGATGAGTGTTTTGATTTGATGAAATCCGCTTGGTCTGATTTGTTCATGGTCAATTGTTATAATTTTATTAGCAAAACAAAGTTACAATTCATTGTGGGGTTGCATGATTAAGAAAAAGTATATGAACATGATTCCTTGAAATTTTAAGTCATGTACTAAAAAGCTGAAGCCTTTGATGTGCTGATGGAATCCTTTAGTTGCTGGATGTTAATTTTATAAAACAACTCGCTTATGATTTGGTTTCTATATCGTGATGGGTAATATTTGATGCAGAATTTGTGTGTCAGTAAGCGAGCTACACGATAGTTTAATCTGGTTATGTGATGCAGCACTGATTGTGAACTATTTTTGACAAACTTACTTATTTTATATTCAGCTTGGGAGTTGGAAGCTGCCATGGAATTGTTACGTCATGAGAGCTCCATTCTTCACCATTTACACAAGGTGAGTGGGAAAAGTTAATAAGTATATCTCTGTTATTCTACGGTTTCAGTCATGTTTTGCTTTCATAATGTAAAAATAAATAAATCGTTGATTTTCCTAACAGTTTCTTGATCTCGACTGAAAAATTATAAGAACCATAAAGCCCTTTATGTATGTTTGTGATCTTCTAACGACTTGACCCTCATCTATGGCTGTGCAGAAATTCATGCTGAGGAAGTTTGACCATCTCCAAGCTTTTGCAACCACAAACTTAGAACTCTCAGATTTGTTTCGTATTTTCGTTTGGTTATTTTTTGTATAAATTATTATAGATGATTTATTACTGAACATAAAACAAATCAGCTATACTATCCAATTTATTGTTTGGTGAACAACTCCCACAATGCTTTGAAGAACATGCTGGAAAAAAATTGTTTTCCAAATATGTGTGACACCGTTAAATTTCATCCCACACCACCGCACTTTCACTGTTGCTGGTATCAGTGACCACATCAACCCCGAGGTATTATGATATAATTCTCAGGAATTTTAATCATAAAAGTCATGCTATACTAACACATGTTCATATGTTTTCCAGACTTTCAACACCAATGAAGCTCCATTTGTTGGAGGGGAAGCTGCCAAGCATCGGCTTCTGCCAGCAACGAGGTTTAAGGTCAAGGCGATGACCCAAATCCATCCGGTCTTAAGGGAAAGTAGGGTAGCCGCAAGCACCCCCGTGAGTGAAGTTACAAAACTGTGAAACCGTCAACCCAACTCTGCTTCGGTCTCTTTGCAATTCTTTAAATTACTATGCATTTCTTATTTCGGATTTTGCAATATTTTTCATGTTTCCAAGTTTTTGAAAAAGCCATTTACGGCTACATACCTCATAGGAGAGGAATAATTTCTATAATTTAATAGTTAAAATGTGTTAACGTTATATTATGCATGCTTGAAACAAAATGCAGAAGATGTTAAGGTAAGGTTTTGGACCATGTATAGGAAGGATATTGACTTGGTGTTGTTTAAAGGAGTCAAATGTAGTTGATGGTTAGATTTTGGTAGTAGTGATGAGTTGTTTTCCTGCTGTTGCAGAAGAAGATAATAATCTAGAGGGTGAAATTATGGAAGAGACAAAAGAAACAAAAACATTGTGGAAGAAGGCAACAGAGAAAAAGACGGAGCAGTAGATGTGAAGAAAGATTGAGGCTTATGTTATGCTAAGATTTTTCTAATACTATTTTTGCTTGAAAATGGTTTGTAATGAAATGGTATGAAGGACATAGTTTCAGTTTCACTTCTCTTTATTTGAGATTTTTACAGAATTAACTTGCGTCTCACAGGGAACATTCCAAGGAAAAACAGCAATATTCTACATAGTGTTATCAAGAAAATTAATGAACATAAAACAATGCCACTTTTGTGGTCTTCGACAGAAAAATGCTTAAACTCACAAAAAATAAATGCAGCTGCTTTGACTCTAAATGAGGTATGTTTTTTGATTCACACAAACTTAGTTTAAAGTATAGCACTGTAATAACCATTTTACAGCTAATTAATTCTTACACCCGCTGCAGATGAATGGTGGTCTCGGCGAGGAATTCCAACTATGCCTTGTGGAACTTGCTGGGAAATAATTTGTTTTCCAGATACGTGTGACACAATATAATTTCAAACAAAACCACCGTACCTTCACTGTTTCTGGAACCAGTGACCACATCAACCACGAGGTGTTATACTATAATTTCTCATGACCATTATCATAAAATCCATGTTAGACTAATACAAGTTTAACTGTTTTCCAGACTTTCAACACCACTGAAGCTCCATTTGTTGGAGGGGAAACTGGCCAAATATCCGATTCTGCCAGCAACGAGAATGAAGGTCAAGGAGATGACCCAAATCCATCCAATGTTAAGGACAACGAGGGTGGCCACAAACGCCACGTGAGTGAAGTTACAAAGCTTTCAAACCGTCAACCCAACTTTGCTTCTGTCACTTTAATTTTTTTAAAATTACTTACCAATTCCTTATTTGCAAGTTATTAAAAACCCATTTACGACTAAGTACCTCATCAGGGGAGAACTATTTCTATGATTTAATAGTTTAAAAAAGGTTGACGTTATATTTACTATGGTTGAAACAAAATGCATAACATGTTATATACATGATAAAATCATAACGCAATCAACATGAAGGAATGAGATATTCTTTGCCTTGGCGGCCGTTCTCTTCATATATATTTGCGTTTAATGAGATATACAAACTTAAACATTCTACACACACAATTACTCATTTCCCTCTTTTCCTCACATTTCATACTAAACTTTGACTTTCTCACATACAACAGCCTATTATATTGTTTTTCCATCTTCAACAATAGAAGAAACTTAAAGGGTCGACGACCTATTTCCACACCATAACTATCATATAGTAACAGATCCACACAAACTTTCAACCTCGTCATAATTAGACACAATTAAACTTTCTCAACCTATTTCCACCCAATTTTAAAGATCGAAACTCGTTTCCACACAAAATTAAGAAATGATCTAAAATCCACACAAAACGGTTTACTGTTGGTTAATTAGGCTTTGAATAAAACATTAACCAATAGTTAACCTAATTATACCAAAATGACCCGATTAGAAAGGGTTAACCAATATAAAGGATCAGTTAACCCAAATTTCGAATTAAACCCTCTAACCCGACCCGGAAACCCTAGAATTAAAAAAAAAAAAATCCCAAATCGTGTATGTCGTTGTCTCTCTCCCGACGAAAAGAAGCGCCATTGAAACAGAAGATTAAGCCACGCCATCCCTACTCCGGTTGGTTCCAGCCGTCGAAACTGAAGAAACAAGGTGAGTTCTACACCCTTCTTCTTCGTTTGTCTCTTTTGGTTTCGATTCCATACATTAACAATTGTGTTCATCATCTTCTTTTTCCAGAAATTAAGAATGGAATCTTGTGTTGATGTGCCTGTTGATTGGCATGACGTTCCTGAATTAGAGTCAAAGAGTCCCGAAGTTGAAGTTCCTGAATTCCGGTCAGAGAGTCCCGATGTTGAAGCTCCTGATGTTGACTCTGATGGTGAAAATAGAAGAGAGCGCAATGACTATGAAATTGAGAAAGAAGTAATGACTTGGGTTGATGAACCTCGAGTGAAGCATAATTTCTATCCAGAGACAGAGGATGATAGTGAAGAAGAGGGAGAGGAAATTCAAAAGACGGTATATCAGCGTAATGATATAAAGAGAGGCAATGGAGAGCTGTATGTAGGGCAAGTCTTCATTAGTGGGATTGCGTTTAAGGAGGCAGTGCTGGACTATGCTCTGAAAATGGGTCGGAACATCAAGCAGAATCGATATGATAAAACAAAGATTGGGTTTGTGTGTGAAGGTAAAGGCTGCTCATGGCGTATATACTGCTCAACCTCAGGAAAGTCTCCTAATAAATGGCAGGTGAAGATACTGAAGAAAGATCATAGCTGTGTTCCTACTGGCACATGTGAGATGCTCAAAGTACCCGCAATAGCTCGCTTGTTCGTTGATAAGATCAGAGAAGAACCTGAGTATTTTATGCCGATGAAGATTGAGGAGCTGATTATGGAGAAATGGAAGATCAGAGTAACAAGGCCGCAATGTCAACATGCTAGGAATAAAGCGCTCAGATGGATTGAAAGAGAGTATGATGAGCAGTTTGGAAGGTTGCGTGATTACTGCAGTGAGATAAGGGAATCGAATGTGAATTCTTCTGTTGAGCTTGACTGCGTGCGTAATGACGATGAGGTTGATGTCTTTAACAGATTTTATGTCTGCTTTGACATCATTAGAAGAAATTGGAAAGAAACTTGCAGGCCTCTAATAGGAGTTGATGGCTGTTTTTTAAAGTCTAGGATGAAGGGACAGTTGCTGGTGGCTTTGGGACGGGATGCTGATAACGCGATTTACCCAATCGCATGGGCTGTGGTACAAGTTGAAAACAAGGTTAACTGGTTGTGGTTTGTGAGGAAGATCAAGGTTGATCTAGGATTAAATGAAGGAGACGGCTATTTCATGGTTTCTGATCGTCAAAAAGGGTTGATTGCGGCTGTGAAGACAGAGCTGCCGCTTATTGAGCATAGAATGTGTGTGAGACACATCTACGGTAACTTGAAAAAAAAATATGGGAAGAAACCTGAGATGAAGCCAAAGATTTGGAACCTTGCTTGGAGCTACAACGAGGGAGACTATAGAGCAAATCTGTTGGACATATTTAGCTACGATCGAGACGTTTATGATGATGTGATGAAGTCAAAGCCCGAGAAGTGGTGTAGGGCATTCTACAAGCTCGGACCCTTTTGTGAGGACGTCGAGAACAACTCAACTGAATCATTTAACAACTCAATAGGTAAAGCTCGAGAGAAGCCTTTTGTACCGATGTTGGAAACAATTGCTCGATTAGCAATGGTTCGAATAGCAAAAAGGGATGTCATTGCCAGCAGCCACGAAGGTCTTTGCACACCATATGTGATTGACATGCTGGAGACTTTGCATGAGAAGGCTTCGGCATGCACGGTGAACCCGTCGACGAACATGACATATTCTTCGACTCTTCATGGATGTGCACATAGAGTGAGCTTGGTAAATAGAACTTGCAGTTGTAGGAGATGGGAGATTACAGGGATTCCTTGTGAGCACGCATATGGAGTGATGACGACAAGAGGATTGGAAGCTCAAGACTTTGTGGTTCACTGGTTTAGGACAACTACTTGGAGGCAAACATATGCTGAAGGGATTGTTCCGTTGCGGGGAGCAAAGTTCTGGCCCGTGGGACCAGAACCACCAATCATTGAACCTCCGCCACCAGATCAACCAGGCCGAAAGAAGGAAACCAAAGCAGATAAAAAGAGAAAAAAAGGAGTGAATGAATCACCAGTGAAAAAGAAGGAGAAGTTCTTAAAGCGAATCATGCATTGCGGAATATGTGGTGAAGCCAATCACAACGCCAGATTCCATAAAAAGAATCCAAAAAAGGTGAGTTTCTGATTTCTCTTGGTGTATGTCGTTTTGTGTTTATGGTGTGTGCTGTGTTTGATTTCTCTTGTTTATGGTATGTGTTATTTCAGCCTTTTTTAAGTGGTGACTCTTCTCAGCCTGAATCTTCTCAAGGTGTTTCCACTCAAAACACTCATCCTAAGAAGTTTTGAAGTGAAGAAGGAATGAAGTGAAGTGAAGAAGTGGAAATTCTCGGATTAATGTGAAGTGAAGAAGTGAAGGAAATATTTTTTTTTGTGGTTCTAGGGCCTTGTTTCTTGCTTTTAGGTACTAGGACCTTGTTTCTCGGCATTGTGGTCTTACTTTTTCCGGGTTCTAGGACCTTGTTTCTCGGCATTGTGGTCTATTATCATGGTTTTTAAACTCTCTTTTGGTGTGTTCAAACTCTCTTTTGGTGTGTTCAAACTCTCTTTTGTTAGGTTTGAAATCAATGTATGATATTTTAATTGCTTTTAGATTTTGTTTCTCGAGATTCTTATGACATAAAAATAACTAGAACATCTAAAATAACATACTTTTGTCTTCCAACATCTTACAAACACACACTTAACAAAACAAATTCATGGTATCTTTCATTCTTGGAAACGACATCCTAAACAAAGCACATTTATCAAACTGAAGCTATATTAGCTTAGATACCACAACCATGCTCAAGCATCCTAAAACAACAATCCCCATCACTTTCTTGATCTCCCATTTGGCTTGAGTAATGGCATCTTCCATTCTGTTAAAAACCTCTGTCTCTAACTTCATTTCAAACTCTGCAAACCTCTTTCTCTCTTCTTCTGCACGCTCATGAACTATTGTCTGCTCAAGTCTGCCTAATTGAATTTTCAATGCTTCTGCCTCATCAACCAACGCCTCATCAACCCATTTGTATGTGTGATTATCGTTACTCAGCTACAAACAAAGACATAAGGTCTGTCACTTTATACTTTTTGATTCTATTAACCCACACATGAACAAGAACAATGGCGTTCATATAAAGGGTAAACTAACCCTTTTCTCAGCCGCAAATGCACATCGATAGTATTTCCTGTAAGGATTTGCTGTAGACTTGGACATCAACGACACCACCAATTCCCCACACCAACATCTCTTTGGCACACCAACGACCCTACCTCTTGCTCGACCGGCAGAGGTTCCACTCGAATTTCCAGATTCGTTACTCATCTTTTCTGGGTTTCTCACTCTGTTTTGTTCTCTATTTTTTTTTTTGATTCTAGGGTTCCAAAAGGGAAAATCGATGTGGAGAAGACTAATAGTGGTTCGGGTCGGATACTATTCGATTTTAAGTTGGATCTTCGTCTGGGTCGCGTCGTACCAATATCAACCGATACCATCGGGTTTAATATCGGTTAACGTTATAAACTATCAAAACCAACCTCAATCTTCGTTTGTGTGGAAACGAGTTTCGATCTTTAAAATTGGGTGGAAATAGGTTGAGAAAGTTTAATTGTGTCTAATTATGACGAGGTTGAAAGTTTGTGTGGATCTGTTACTATATGATAGTTATGGTGTGGAAATAGGTCGTCGACCCAAACTTAAATTTCAAAACTACAACTACATATGTATTTGTCAACAGGGGCGTACCCACACACATAGTGGGTGTGGCACGTGCCACATGCTCAATAATATAAACTTTTGTGTAATTATGAACATGAAGAAAGTAATAGCTCTCTTGCATATTCATGTCTAAAGATGCACCACCCAATTCAAGTTCGAGCCTCCCTTTCTCATCTTTTTTTCCTTTTTTTTAAAAAAAAACACTTTTAATCACTTTCACAAACTATATTTCCTTTTTACCTTTGTTTTTGTGTTACCTAAACTATTTTTCTTTTTATAATTGTTTTTCTTTTCTTTTTTTTTTGTATAAGTTTCTTCAAAATATATCATTTATGTAAAATTTACTCAAATTATTATTTTTATTCAGTTTGCTTTTAACAATTAGACTAAAATAAAACACTTTTAATCACTTTGTCAAGAAATATTTTTCCCTTTTACTTTTGTTTTTGTGTTTCCTAAACTATTTTCCTCTTTTAACTTTGTTTTTAGTCTTTCAAAATTTTAAACACTTTAAATCACTTTGTCACAAAATTTTTTTTTCTTTTTTTGCTTTTGTGTTACCTAAACTTTTTTTTCTTTAATTTTTTATTTTATTTTATTTAATATATGTTTCTTCAGAAATATAAAATTTATTTAAAATTTACTCAAACAATTATTTTAATTAAGTTTAATTTAGGAATTAGACTTAAATAAAAAAACTAAAATTTTATATTGAATTATTATGTGAAACATATTATTTTTAATATTCATTAAAATTAATATTTAAGCTTATAAATGATTTATTGATTTTATTTGATACATTATAATTATATATAAAATTTTAAAAATTAATTTAATTTTCTATAAATGATTGTAATTTTTCAAAATATGTTATTTAATTTTATTTAATAATATATGTATTTATTATTTATATATGGTGTTCCATGTTTTATTGTTTTCTAGATCCGCTCCTGTTTGTCAACATCCCCACAATTGTGCGGAGCCACACCCCTAGTAATGTTAAAGAAGAATCTAATTTTTTTTTTAAATAATTAGTGATAAAGGTCCACAAAAATTAAATTGCCTATATATATATATATATATATATATAACTAAGTGTTTTTCTGCACCATGTGCAGTGATACATTTTTTAAAAGTTAAATTATATTTAAAATAAAATTTATTTATATTATATATTTTATTATTTTTGACTAATATTTAATATAACGTTGATTATTTAAGCATAAAATTAAGAAAAAAATAATTTTGTTTATTTTAAATTACATTTAATAATATATATATGTAATATATTTAAAATTCGAATCTTAGATAAACATTTTTATCCATTTATTTTGGTTAAATGTATTAAATCAATTTGTATAAAATTACTAAAAATCATATAGATTAAAAATTAGAACTAAACAATATTTATAAAATTTGTAGATATCTAAAAGAAACTAATGAAATTATGATTAACAATTTTTTAATTTTTTGAAAAAGATGTAGAAAATTTTGAAAATATTAGTAATAAAAATTGTATAATTATAAAAATAAAATTAAATAATGTATTTCAAAATTTATAATGCATATTTCAATATATTTATTTTAGTGAGGATTTATGAACTATTACCATATTTTAAAAAGTTTAATAAAAATATAAATCAATATTAAATGTAATGTATTAGTTATTGTCATATTCTATAAAGTTTACCAAAAATATATGTCAGTAATAAATGTGATTATCCATGTCATATTAACTATAAGTTATGTCATCAATCTTGTTAGCCATGTCATCATTTATTTTGTAAAAATAAGTGTAGAAAGGATATATGGCAAAATTACTTCACAAATATAGTCTAGAGATTTTTTTGCCTAAGAACACGTATATACCTTGAGCTGGCCCCTACCCGTATCAAATGGTAGTTTGGTTATTTTAGTTAAATTATGAACCTCGTATCCGGGAAGACCCAACTTTTATAATATTTGAATATGATTTTTTTCAAAACCCAAAATAATTGATATTCAAAAAATCCGATGTATATATATATGGATATTCGAATGTGCATGCCTAATCATCACTATTGTGTTTCATCAGCCTAAAGAAGAAGACACACATGCAGTAAGTGGAGTTGGCCCATGAAATGGAATTGGGCTTGGTTTGAGTTGATAAAAAAACCCGACAAATATTGTACCGCGTAACAAAAATCATCAGAAAAAGAAAAACACGTCATCCATAAAGTTATACTAGGTTTCAAGAAACTTTCTTCAAAATCAAAATTCCGCTAGGCACGCAGGAGAATGTTCAAAGCAATAAGAGAATATGGGGCTGTTCGTTTCACCTTCTTTCATCTTCATCTAAATGATTCATTTGTATGATCTGTCCAGATGATTCATTCAAATTTTTGTGACTCATCCAAATGATTCATTTGTATGATCTATCCAGATGATCCATTCAAATTTTTGTGACTGTTTATTTGTCCATCCAGATAGCTCATCAAGATGAATCATCTAAATGGATCTTATGTTTGTTTTTTTATCTTTATTTCCATCCAAATGAGTTTACTAAACAAGTTACCAAAATACCTTTGTGTTGATTTAATCATATGTTAAAATTTTACTACAATAATAACTTCTAATAAACAAAAAAATTGATAAACATGTATTTAAAAAAAAACTTTAGTTTCAAAATAAAAATAGTATTAATAATAAACCGACTATAACTTCGGTTTTGGCGGAAAACGAAATTTTTCAGTTTTGACGGAAAATGAGATTTTTCGATTTTGACGGGAAAACGAAGTTTTTTCGATTTTGACGGGAAAACGAAGTTTTTTCGATTTTGGCGGAAAATGCAATTTTTGGTTTTGGCGGAAAAAAATATTTTTGCGGTTTTGGCGAGAAGACGCGATTTTTCGGTTTTAGCGGGAAAAAAAGATTTTTCGGTTTGGCGGGAAAATACAATTTTTGGTTTTGGCAAAAAAACACGTTTTGTGGTTTTGGTGGGAAACGCGTTTTTTGCAGTTTTGGCGGGAAAACAAAATTTTTCGATTTTGGCAGGAAAACGACAATTTTCGGTTTTGGCGAGAAAACACGTTTTACGGTTATGGCGGGAAACACGTTTTTACGGTTTTGGCGTGAAAACACGTTTTTGTAGTTTTGGCATGAAAAAACGTTTTGCGGAAAATGTGTTTTGGCGGTAAAATACGTTTTTGTGGTTTTTGCGAAAAAGTTTTGGCGGAAAAATATGTTTTTGCGGTTTTTGCGAGAAAAATTTGTTTTGACGGGAAAACACGTTTTGCGATTTGGGGGGGGGGAACACGTTTTGCAGTTTTGGCGGGAAATGCATTTTGATAAGAAAACACATTTTTCGGTTTTGGCGGGAAAACACATTTTGTGGTTTTGGCGAGAAAACATGTTTTTGTGTTTTGGCGAAAAAATGTGTTTTGGGGTTTTGGCGTGAAAACGCATTTTTGTGATTTTGGCATGAAAACACGTTTTTGCGATTTTTTGCGGGAAAACAAGTTTTTGCAATTTTGTCCGGAAATGCGTTTTTAGGGTTTTGGGCGTGAAAATTTTGTTTTTAGGTTTTCGTGGAAAAATGCTTTTTGTGGTTTTGTCAATTTTCGTGTGTGACAAAATGAAATTATGTTTAGGTTTATAATTTGTGAATAACATCAGGGGCATAATAAACATTATACCATATTGAATGGACGATCTCCATCCAAATTGTCCAAATTGGTTCAGCTGAATGAACTTTAAAATTAAGCTTAAATTTCTGAAAGTCATCTGGATGATCCATCAGGATGAGTTGCACTTTTAGTGGCTAAACGAACAAAACTCTCATCTCCATCCAGATGGCTCAGCCGGATGGAGAAACGAACATGCCCCATGTCTTTTCAGAGAAGCTCTTGCCACTCTTCTGTTAGAGCTCGTTAAAACTTCTCAACATTAATTTATAATCGTTTCCCACTTTTTGACTTGTCCTTTTCTAAGTTTGTGTTGAACGATTTGTTGGGATCGTGAAATCTCATGTCCAATTCTATATTATCTGATTAGTACGATATTGTCCACTTTAGGCCTAGGAGGCTGGTCCGCATGAATTTACTTTTGGTTTCCTTTCCAAAAGGTCTCGTCCTAATTAGAGTTGACCATCTCTTTATATATTAGACACTATTTGTCTAATTTTTCAATGTAGAACTTAGTTTGTTATCTCACATTCTCTCCCTCAAACTAAGAATCACATTCATCTCGTGTCCCACAACTGACTTCTAGGATCTTTTGACTTGATCTCTGCCACACACACCTCCCAATCCTAACTTGATGGGTCTCATTCCTACTCGAAAGGTATTTTGGTCTTCTTGCAGATTTTTTGTTAACCGCTCTGATACCAATTGTTGGGATTGTGAAATCTCATGTCCAACTCTATATTATCTGATTAGTACGATATTGTCCATTTTGGACCTAGGAGACTGGTCTGCATGGATTTACTTTTGGTTTCTTTCTCAAAAGACTTCGTCCTAGTTAGAGTTGGACATCTCTTTATATATTAAACACTATTTGTCTAATTCTCCCATGTGGAACTTAATTTGTTATCTCACACGATTTGCCGTCTGTGTTCTTTAAAAGCACCAACATTCAATATGCAAAAATTTCATGCAACAAAAAGAATAAGCCGTTAACTAACACCACCAAGTAATCGCATAAGGAAGTGACTGTTGCGAAAACAAACACGTGTGGACTAGAGAACCCAAAGCTTGACTATGTTATTTTTGTGGGACGTTTTAGATAACTTAGCTTGTGTTATGACAAGTGTTGGAATAAGTGTTGGATAGAATTGGATTAACGTGTAAACACGTACATGCGTGAGCCATGAGCATGACCTTGAGATGGAAAACGCGTAATGCGTTTCCTGCGGACGCGCCGCGCGAGTTTCGTTTTATGGCTTCACACCGACTCGGCTTCTTTCCTAATCATTGTGATTTTGTTGTTGGAGATACTTAAATATTGTAGCTTTAATATTCATGAATAGTTAAATAAAAAAATTATTCTCATTAACTAATTAAGATTCTCAACTGAAAAATCCATAAAATGGCAAAACAGCTCCAAGGTTCGATAAGATTTAAACAACCACACCATTTTAAGAAGCCATGTTTAGACATTCAACATTATATTTAATTAATAACTATATAATCAAAATTAAATAAATTATACTATTTTCTCTTTTCTGTACTTTAAGAAATCTATTTAAAAGATTTTTAAGTTAATTTATATGAATCAGAGCATTCTCTTAAATGTAAATCGATGTACTAATATTTACTTATTTTACAAATAGGTGTAACTTAGCCTAGTTGTTCTTCTAAAATATAATAACACTCTGGAAATCATGAATAATTAGCCAATAACCCCAAAGTAATTAATTATTAGCCAATTAATTAGTTATACATGGCAATGAGGTGAGTGATGATGAAGCTTCATGAGGATGATGAAGCTTCCACGTATTTCACATTGAAAGATCGTATCGTGACGACGTCATCACAAGCCACACTAGATTTAACTACACCTACACGTATATATTCAAACACATGTATATAGATACACATTAATATACGTAGATCATTACGTGTAAGACATAAGATTCTCTTCTTTTGACAAACGTCTCAGTGACTCAGTCTATAAATTTCATTTAACCCATTGCGATATTCGCTTCTCCATCTTCATCGATAATCTCTCTAACTTCTTTCTCTCATCTTCTCGGGGAAATATACTCTATTTTCAGTTCTTTTGAATCTTTAAATATTTGATTACTTGTGTTAGGACACAAATTATCTTTGAAAAATTCCAATGTCGGAAGAATATGAAGAATCAGACATTATATTTTCCGAGCAAGCCACGATCCAAGAGTGTAACCAGAAAACTAGATTCTCTAACATCAGAAACGACGAGAAGGGCACAAGGCAGCGTGTGGCTGCGGAGAAAACATCTCCCATGAGTATTCCGGTGAATAATTTTCGGCGTACGGAATGGGAAACGACGGAGGAGGAGGAGGAGGATAAGACTCCTCCACATGTGATAGTCGAAAGAAGGTTGAAAGAGCAAATAGCGTTTTCCGTTTGTGCCCTTAAAGGAAGAGACCTGAATCGTCACCGCAACTCCGTTCTTAGGATGACCGGCTTCTTAGAGGCTTGATTTATTTAACCGGCCGGTTCAGTTTGTACTATTTTAATCAACTGACCGGTTTTTTCTTTTTTTTTTTTTCTTTTTCTTCGGGTGTGTGATTGGATGAATCCAAGACATATATTGCAATAGAATTGTTTTAATGTGAGTCCAGTTTTTTTTTAATTACTTTTGTCAAATTTCAATTTCGTTACTTCTTTTTTGAACATTGATTTGGTTACTTGAGAAGAGGAAAACTTACCAAATATAATGTTTTTATTAAATACATATATTAGATTTTAGGGCAGTGTTTTGAAACCCGATCCAGACCCGCAGTTGAACCGGTAAACCCGGTGACCCAGAAAAAATCCGGTTTAGGTTTTGTGAAAAATCCAATATTTAGAAACCCGCAAAAACTCGCAAAAACCCAATAAACCCGGAACCCGATACCGGTCGAACCATCGGTTGAACCAATAAATAACTTTAACATTTTTTTATTAGTTTTTAATTATGTTTTTAGATTATGTTTTATATTATAAATTTTCAGTTAAGAACTTAGGTGGTGATTAAAAAAAAAGTTAACTTTTCCTTTTTCAGTTTTATATTTGTGATTTTTAGATTTTGATGTAGATTTCACTATGCCACCTGAAAAAAATAAAATGAACGATGGTAGAGAGAACCAAAATTAGTTGATGTGATTTGGTGTTAGATTATTTTCGATATTGACAATTTATTACAATGATCTTTTACATTTGGTTTATTTTGTATTTGAAGTTTAATTTATTATTCACATTAGACATTTAAATATTTATAAATTTTATGTCTTTATTTTCTTAGATGTTATACATCTTACCTTGATAGAGAAAATTTGAAATAGTTTAAACTATTTTTGGATATTTTGTATGTTAAATGAAAATAAAAATATAAAAATTAAAGTTAAGTATTTTCTAAATGTTTTTAAACATAAAATATATACATATCTAAATTATTATTTTATGTTTTTAAAAAATATGTACAAAATATTAAACTTTAGTTTCTATATTTTTATTTACATAGCTGATATATTATTATATAATAAAATTAATTCATTTATTAACCCGCGGTTCATCCGCGGTTGATCCAGTGACCCAACAACCCAGTAAGTCGTCCGGTTCAGTATCCGGGTCGGGTTTAAAAACATTGTTTTTATTAAATACATATATTAGATTTTAGGGTGGTTTATTGGTTTATGCATTTCGTCTCTGGTCGCAATTATAGACATCATGCAACTTGCTTGCTAAGCTGAGATGGATGTACTTCTTAACATGAGCGCGTCAACTATATGAATTTTTTTTCTCTGTCAAACAAAAGTATATGATTTTTTTCTGTAAATTTCCTTACCAACAAAAGTAATTGAAGTAATTAGAATTTCTTAAGAAAATGTTTGACTTCGCTTCTACTGACCAATTGCATATGTTTTTTATATATAATTTGAATATCATGTGTGTGATAAGCTTCTACTGACCAATTGCATATGTTTTTTTTATATATAATTCGAATATCATGTGTGTGATGAACTTCATCGCTAGTGTTCCAAACCAGCCATTTTAAAAAAATTCGAGTTTGTAACGATTTGTATACTATTAGTAGTTATAAAAAAAAAAGTAATTTAGTCGTTGCAAAATATTGTGACATTTTTTCTATAATTAATATCTATGAGGAAGAAGAATAGTATCGTTCGGGTAATAGATATGATTAGTTCATATGTTACAAAAATATTAGTTCACATGTAAAATCAAAAGAAGGAATTACATTGTGAATAGATCACATAATTATTATCAATATTCAATACTATTATTTCGTGAACGATTAATAGGTTGTGTCACCCTCAGGAAATTTTTGAGACCAAAAACCATTATTATAAGTTTACTTCAAATATCAGTTTAAATTGTGAAATTCGTCAGTCGTCGAACTACTGATCACAGTGGTTATATAAATACTCACAAGTTAAATGAATTCATTATCTCTTATTGTGAATTTCGAGCCATATTATATGTTGAACGTTAAAGATTTGCACTTAATTGAAATTTCCTTTCATTAATTATTCATAGACCAAATTCTCTGGCGCCAATAATGTACACTAACTTAATAACAGACATTGAATCATCGTACAGACAGGACGGTTCATGGCCATGTGATTTCTGCCAGTTTTATCACAACTGTTCTTCTCGGGATTCTTACAATTATAAGTTCTGTTGAATATACAACTCCATATAGTACAACTTCTTCTTTTCTTTAGAGACAGATATTTTTTCCCGTCTGAAAACTTACGCATAATTAAACTAAAAGCTTACAACATTAGAAACTAGAAACTAAACACATAATGTTGGATGAAAATCTCCGAAAGCAAGACAAGGATGTCAATAACATACCACCCACAACAAAGACGAAAAGTCCAAACCTTCAACCACCAAAAAAGCCGGAGAATGCAAGAGATCACGGAATCTCTAAACAAACAAAAGACAACGAGAGAGCCTTTAACCTGAGATAAAGCTATTAAATCGCAAAACACTAAAGATCCCTTAGACCAAAAACTCGATAAAAACAAAATTGAGAATCAGCGCATAAAGCGGAAATATTATGCCATAGTTAAGGCAGTCAGACCAACTCTCATACGAGCTCTTGGCGGTTCATTCATCTGATCGTAGACTAGAGCTACTTTGGATACCGCTGTATTTCCAACCAGCCAACCCATATTACTGGTGTTTTCACTCCCCACCATAACAAAATGTTTCTGAAATTGGTTTAGGACAAATTTCAGTGCTTGACCTTAATTAGAGCATCAGATGACTATTTATATAGATGATCTCTTCAAGTCAAATTACAACTTTTACCCACAACAGAGGAACCGTCCCCACCAGGCAGGCGGCCACAGGTCATAACACCTGTCACCATCAGTCAATTCACATCAATTTAAGCAGGCGTTCCTCGAAGCGGAAGTTAGGCAACAAGAAAAAAGGCGAGTTGATCAAATGGTTTCATGTTTTTTCATCGATTGGTTATTCCTCTCTGTTCGTATCTCTTTTTCCAATTTCGGTCTCGATTAGTTTACAAGATTAAGTGGCCAGTTCGGTTCTTTCACAAACGAAGTTCAGAATCAACAAGGGTTTGTACAACGAAGGGAGTGTACAAATGATTTTTAAAACCATTTTCTTGTTTGTAACGAAGGAGAGATAAAATTGAGTTTTTCACGAAATTCGAGAAAAAAATAACTTTTTTCTTATAGAGGTGTTCCAAAAATGTCTACAATCTAGTAAATGTCAGGCTAGACTGATTTCAGACTTATGGGGGGGGGGGGGATGGGATGCGAAGCAATAGGTCGAATTACTATATAAAGATAAAGAATAAGAGCTATTTATGTGGTCTCACTTTACCACCATCTGAAATGCGCGAAACATCGATTGAGAACCAGCTAGCTCTGGGTTCGAGTGGTATTTCAATCAGAGAGAGCCGGTTGTGTACCTCTGTCTCGAGGGACCAACATGGATTTGGATTTCGGAACTGAGGGATAGAGATCCACCAAACAGTTAAGAATAGCTTAAACAGAGGTTACGACGAGGGGTTCCAGTCTTGCGACCGTACTCCCTAGGCGGAGTGTTTAATGCTCAGTTTCCGGTCCCCAAACCGTTAAAAAGCAAAACCAGTGAACTACACTTGCTTCTGGATAGATGTGTGGGACAGAAGTATACCTGACAAAGCGGGAGGTGTAGCCGCGGGTGGGTCTTGCAGTCAAGCTCCTTTCTGCCTTTGCACTCGAGGGCCAATTTATATTCGGATCTATTTGAAGTTTTGAACGACGAAACTATTGGTCTTTTTAATTTCTTATGAGACAAATGTATTTAACCCAGTTTAAATTCAAACTTTATAACCTGACTACTCAATACTTAGACCTTATGCTACGAATATCCCTGGCATTTAGGTATTCGGTTCAGTTTTGGGTAGGAACCATTCAGTTCCGGGTATATCGGATAAATCATTTTTATACCCAATAGGTATTTATGAGATTTCGATTCGGTTTTTGTTTGGTTACGGGTACCCGTTTAATATATGAACAAATGAATAAATATATATATATATATATATATGTGTGTGTGTGTGTGTGGTGTGTATATACAATATATATTAGTTAACATGTTAATCTAAGTGGTCTAGTGGTTACACATTTGCATATTCGTCAATACAACCAGAGTTCGAGGTACTAAGGTGTTATTTTCATAAGTATTTATTGCATTCTAATACAGAAGTACCATATATATATATATATATATATATATCTATATATATATAATACTATAATATAAGAGAGTACATAAAAGCTAACGTGGTATTGTAGTAACAATATTTTCATTCTTTCTGTTCAATCTGGGTTCGAGTGGGGTTGATAACATTTTATCTTATATCAAAAAAGCTGAAACTTATTTTTTTGGATATTCAGGTATCCGTTCGGTTCTTGGTTCAGTTCCGTTCGGGTTCGGTTATTCGGATATAGAAATATAAGAAGCATTCGGATATTTGAGGGCTTCAATCTGGTTTCGGTTTTAGGTAATTCGGTTCAGCTCCGGTTCAATTTTTCGATCTGGTTTTTTTTGCCAAGGGATAGCTACGAAGAAAGAAAACTTATACTATTAAGCTACCTAGTCAGAAGATAAAACAGCATTAACTATTTGTTCCTTGTCACTGCAGTGGAACTTGGTTGTTACGCATGGAACCATCAAGGAAGTGCCATAGCCATAATAGACGTTCCTACTCGGTTGTGTGTTGTTGGCTCTGCTTTAGAATCAGAACTCTTGAGTGAAACTGTGAAAGCACTAGTAACTTACGCGAACCTCGAGTTGTGTTTCAATCAGAGTACCACACCAAACATATAAAGCAATATCATCACAACCTCACATGCTTCATTTGTTCTGTTCTATCCTAGTCCAGATCTTACAGTTCATGAAGAAATCTGAAAAATGGAGGTTTGAAGTGATATCTTTAGAAGCATCTAGTAGATATTAGAAAATATCTCTGATAATTAAAAAAGACTGCTTTGATATGACGAAGAAAGAATCTTCCCAAGCTTTTATCCCACATGAGTCCAATTTCATTGCCAATTTTGTAATCTTTTGCTTTAGCGATATTACTCCATCATGCCTTAAATATGTATTTCGTTTTCTTGATTAATTTTATTGTGTAATCATCAGCTTCATGACCTTCCTACAGAATATGAATTTTCACTTCAGCACCCTTTGATGATCCCAAATTCTGGACCGTAACATTCTCAATATCCGGCATCATAGAAAACCTTCAAAATTTTCTTTGATAGAATTAACGGACCACAATAGCGGAGATCACGGTTAAATTTTTGTAACGCCCCGAGGCTAATGGACCATCCACGCCTGTTCACTCGGTCTGTGGGCTCTATTTTTTCTAACGGACGGTGCGTTAATTTTCCAAGGTCTGAAAGACTTGTTTACTGACCCTGCAATCACCACACGACTTTTTCCCGTGCTTTGACCTCCTTCGTACAGTATCGCGAATCACTTCCCGATAGGTCATTCATTTTTCCACTACTCCACTTCAAGCATGTTTAATCCTGAAGTTCTAAACGGATGTGTGACGGAAAAGGTAAGTCAACTTTGGTGACATAAGTAGTCAAATCAATTCTCTTAAACCTTTCTATATATCACAACTGAGGATATTACAATTCATCCCTTCTCAAAGAACGCAATATTTTCGGTGCGCCCCACGACATGTTTCAAGACGCCTCTCGGATCAGAACCGAGATGGCTAACTAGCTCTGATATCACTTGTACTCCCTGATCGTCCACGGCTAATGGGCCACTCACGCCCGTTCTATCGCCCGTGGGCTCTATCCCATCTGACGAGCGATGCGTTAATTTTCCAAGGACCGAAAGACTTTTTTAACGATCATGCAATCACCACATGACTTTTTTTCGTGTTTTGGTCTCACTCACACGATATCGCGAATCACTTCCCGATAGGTCATGCATCCTTCCACTACTCCAGCTCAAACACGCTTAACCCTGAAGTTCTAAACAGATGTGTAACGGAAAAAGTAAGTCAATTTTGGTGACATAAGTAGCCAAATCAATTCTATTAAACATTTTCATATATCATAATTTGGGATGTTAGCTTGAGCCATATTCTTGGTAGTCATAAGGATATTTAAAAACAAAACTGAGAATGATGTTATAAAATATTGATCGAGAAGTAAAGTTCATTTACTTTTGTATATAGATTTCAATCAACTAAGCTTTTTTGGAGGTGGATTTAACCTCGAAAACTGATCCAAGATCCGGTTCAAAAAGTTGATCAAAGGCTCATCATCACAAAAAAAAGAAAAAAGATTGAATAGCCAATTTATGAAGCTGGTGGGTTCAACTGATGAAGTCATGTCGATGCACCTAAGCAGCTCGCTCATTCCGCTGATTAAGCCATTTTCAAGCTAGTCTATGTTAAAAAATGTGTTGTAATTATGTTTTTTTTTTTTGTAACACAAACTTCGGATGTTTAGGTGCATCGACATGACTTCATCAGTTGAACCCACCAGCTTCAACTGATGAAGTCATGTCGATGCACATAATCACAATCGTATAGCGGATGCATCTTGTTCCAATGTTTCAGAATTTATCAATTTTGTATAGTAAGTCATGTTCGTTTGTACATCTAGAAGACTCATCCAGATGGTCCATTTAGATGTTTTATCCATATGCTTCATCTGGGTTTCGGCGAAAAAATGCGTTTTCCAGTTTTGGCGAGAAAATGCATTTTCCGGTTTTTGCGGGAAAATTGTGTGTTTTTCGGTTTCGGCAAGAAAATGTTTTTTTTTTTGCGGTTTTGGCCCGAAAATACTTTTTGTGGGGGTTTGGCGGGAATATGGGTTTTTGGGTTTTGGCGGGAAAATGAATTATTTCAGTTTTGGCGGGAAAATTTGTGTTTTCCGGTTTTGGCCGAAAAGTGCGGCTTTACTGGTTTGACCGAAAAGTGTGTTTTTATAGAAATATACATTTTACGTTTTTTGTGAAAAAGCATATTTTGCGGTTTTGGCGGAAAAGTGTGTTTTTCAATTTTGCGGAAAAATGTATTTTCGGTTCTCGCGGAAAAATGTATTTGCAAAAAAAAAAGAATTTACGGTTTGAAAATAATATTTTGACTTTAAAAGGTCATTTTTTGTCATTTATTATTTTGGATTGAAGATGCACCATTAAGACTCACCTTCATTTGAGTAACAATTTGAGATGACTTTTTAAAAATTCAGCTGGGTGATCCATCTGAATGTAGCATTAAATGCACAAAACGAACATCGATTTGCATTTTCACCCAGATGTCTCATCTGGGTGAGCAAACGAACATCACCTAAAACAAACGACAAATTAAGAATATGGTAGTTTAAAAAATTTCTTACTATAGTTTCTATTAAAACAAACTCAAACTATTCTATCAAAGTTTTGTATGACTAAAACAAACGACAAATCAATCACATACAAAATCATCATGGTCATCATCAATAATCATATATAGTACTAATGACACTTCTTTTTATATAAAGTTTTGAGGGAAACGTTTGAGACGAGGAAGCCTCCATGTCTTAACAATTCTACTCTTTGATATTGAAAAGTTGGGCTCATCATATATGTATTCGACAAAAGAAGAGAGGATGATAACTACTATATACTTATGCTATAAAACAGCATTAACTAGTTGTTCCTCGTCGCTGCAGTGGAACTTGCTTGAAGAATGAGGTTTGAACTTTGAAGTGATATCTTTTGAATGTCGCCTATTTTATATAAAGTAAATTAATTAATCGCTTTTACTTTCCTGTTCTCTCTCACTATAGTGTAACATCAAAAGATAAGAGAGAAACATGAAGGAAAAGAATAGACGGTAGTGTAGTGTGTATATAAGAAGAGACAAGACCAAACATGAGGTTGATATAAAGGTTTTTAAGGCAGGACATAGTGAGAGAGACCTTAAAGACTAATCTGAATCCAACTTGGGAACTGTAGCAGACGATAGCTCTATATGGGAAACCCTCACTGCCCCGATAAGTCTCTCCGGCAATTCTTCTGGTGTATTCGCCTACGAAACGCAATCTCAGTATCATTCGTAAGATCTCAAGAGAAGAAGAAGCAACCCTAAGGATGGAGTTTTGTTAGATTGAGTTACCTGTACAAGGAAAGCCATCTCCACAACCAAAGATGTGATAACACCAATGACAAGACCAAGAACACCATTTGCGACGGTGGATGAGCCGATATCTACATCTATCTGCATGAGAATGAAAACATTTCTTTTGAGTAACTTTCTGATTCTTTTTAAAAGCTAACACAATGTGGACTCACTTCCAAGTATGTCGGACCGCGGATGTAGTTGCAATCAACTGCTTTCCCGAGAAGACATGGGGTGCTTCCTACGCTTTGCCTTACTATCCATGAACCCTGCATCATTGAGGGGTTATTTTATGTGAATCAATTTGTTTTAGGACGAAAGAGAGATAAATCAGAGGGAGAGATACCTTGGGGACTAAAGGTATAAGCTTGAGCCTACTATTGCGAAACTCGTCATCACCATCAACAAACCGTTGGAAGAGGGACCCAGGTACGAGTTCTTTTGTCACGAAATAAAATACCATACTGTAGTGTGTTGATCCAGGGACCTACAAAAATAAGAAAGAACCTTTAGTTTTGTAGTTTGTACATTACGTTGTAGTTCACGGGAAAAACTTACTTGAACATTTACTACCAATGAGAAAAGACCCTTCTCTGCAGCAACCTGAATAAATTTATCAAGCCATAAATGATAGCACAGGAAAAGGGATATTAATATCTCCCTTAAGTAGGAACTTAAGCAAGATTGTATCTCTTACTTGTGCTGCACAGCCCTTGCGTCTAGCCACATGATCAATTCGTGTAGTGTCTTTAAACCAATCGACGGCGACAAGATCCATTAGATGCTTCCCAGCAGGCGTCTTCAGTGAAATGTTTAAGAGTGATCAGAAATTGAATGAGGTACAATGTCCATTAGGTGAAAAATTTACTAACCTTTCTTTTGTCTTCACAGAAACTCTGGCCACGGATTTTGAAGTTGTTTCCATCCGAAATCCTCCAGCAGTTACGCCCATTTTCATTATCATCGTGTCGTAGATTACCCGAGAAGCAAGACAGATCAATGTCGAGAGCAGGTTCCTCTTCTGAGGTTTCAAATGACACGAGCAAATTCATAGCAATTAGATACATTTTCACTGGTAGAACATATCAATTAATGAACTATCAGTTTCACCTGTTTTCTTGGCGACAGTCTCTGGCTTACTCGTATCAGGCTGAAATATTAAAAATGTTAAAGGTAGTCTTAACTCGATAGAATATATGGTTCAAAAGAGAATGCTTGATAGGCCAACCTCTTGTTCTGATTCAGCTATCTGAAACTCGTCATCGTCATCCGAGTCTTCATCCATTAGCACAGAGTTTCTCCCGGCCCCATTTGTCTGATCAATAGAATGCGAAGACTTATGCTGAGGCTTTCCACCTTTGCCCAAGGCTAAGGAAGAAGGTGCCATGTTAACCATAACAGGTATCCTGATCGGATGACTTCTTTCATCCGTCTGCAAGAACCACTCGCGCAAACCTGTGATGAACATGAGCCCATGACTTAAGAATGGCAGATGCAAGTGCGGTTTAAAGAAGAGCAGAAGTCATTTTCCACATGGATCTCCGTGAAAATGAGAGCGCAAAGGAACGTACCAGAGACACTGTTGAGCATTTGAAGAAGACAATGTTGTTGAAATGCTGGAAGATAACCAGCACCCCAACCTTTAAGATCAATTTGTATTAGATGTTGCACTTGTGTCCTGGGCCTTCCATTCCGGGGCTTTAGTGGGGCGATGTTAAATCCTCCACCTAAACAAGATTGTAATACATAATACTGTACATCAGAAGATCTGGTGGTAATGGAGTCAGCAATAAAGATAAATACTAAACTTACTCTCAAGATGAGCCCGAACAAATCCAGGTTGTGGACCACAATTTGCATGCTCCCTAGAACGAAACAATACCACTTCACAGAAAGAGCAAGATAAATAATTAAAACTAGATGTATGAAAGCGGCTGTCCAGTTTCTAGCACAAGTAAAAGGGGTAGGGGAGATACCATAACTTCCATCGTCATTACGACGCCAGTAACGTACATAGCAGAGGTCACGAGGCCACACAACCCTGCAGCCATTTTTGATAGTATGAGTTAAATAAAACAGAGTTCCTGGAGAGAAGTAGGTAAGCATTATAGTGGCCTTGTAAATCCTTTCCACTGTTTTTTTCAGAAGCATGGACTAAGGTAAACAAAATAAAAGAAAATCTCCATAAAACCTAGAGCCCCCAAGATAACTGGTCTATTTCGTAGAGGATGGGAGTGTGACAGCAGATTATGTTTCGGGTATAATATTACATTGGAAACCAGTCGAGCAGTAGTCTGTGATATAGTATTGCTGTGTGACCATCCACCTCTTCCACTAATCTCCCATTGTGAAAACTGCAGTCCCACCTGCCAGACCATAAGAAAAGATGGAAACTGAGAGCTTCAGATCGCAGATCAGAACCCACGAAAATATACTTTCTTATATATTATTGATAGAGAGCTTTGGGCCAGACATTACGTAGGGTGTGGAAACAGAAAAAATAAAGACCCAACATCGGCGATTTAATTCTGTTTTACTGCAACAAATTATCTTAGAAACTTTTCCAGACAACAAAGCGTCTAACTATAAGAAACTGAATAAAAAAGGACAACCATATAAATGATCTCTTTTAACCTGAATATATGAATGAGAATAAAGAAAACGGAGAAACACCTACTCATATCGAGTGCCATCCATGCTCATCACAAGCTTGAATATTTCCTCACATGTGGCCTCCACTACACCAACAGCCTTCATTGCTCTGCTGCAGCTTCTTGGCTGCATGTTTAGCATTGCAAATGATGATTTTTGACTGAATAAACTTACTATGTAATCAAGACGAAATAATGCCATAAGTATAAAAAGCTATTAAGCGCTTCCATACAAGATAGTCAACTTCAAGTAGCTCTTCAAAAATCCGAAGCCCTGCCAAATGTATAAGAGAGAAGATTAGGCCCAAATTCAACCTTTATCATTGACTGATATTTGATCTATAGATTGATTGTATAGCAGTGGAAATTTATTCTGAAGCAGATAACAGGCACAAACATTACAGGTCTTAGGAGGGATACAGATCCAAAAGACAACTGTAATGCCTTGCAGAAATGATGATACTTTCAGAAACCATGCATAACCACTAACCATTTTGGCACTGAAGGAGACGCCAGTGTTTTCTTGAAAATGCTTGGTTGCTGGAATTATGGTTAGACAACTCGGAACCCAACTCCTTAGTCCAGTCAAATATAGATTCCGGAGGGCCTGCACGTTTGTTTGAGGTAATTAGATTTCATTCACGATCGCTGCTGAGAATAATTGTCCATGTAGAAAAGAATTAGGCAAAACCATTTCCAATAGTTGTCCTCCTCAATAAATCAGGTCGAGAGTCATCTTCATCCTCCAGCGCACTGAACCTGAAGAAAATTGCAAATAATATTTCTGCATAAATATAAGTATACAAATGTCATCATAAGAAAACAGTGCCATACATCAACAGAAATAATATATCAAACGATACTGGTCACTATCCACATAATGCACTAGATTAGCATCTTCTGGCATTTGTCAAATTCTTAGAAAGATTGAGAGCTAACATAACAGAATTGAAAAGCCATCTAATATTAAGAATGATGATTAGCTTACCATTAGTATTTAACAGGGATTAATGATCCATTTTAAAAGCTTATTTCATTATCATTATCCGTAAACCACAACTTCCTTTTCCATGATAAAGACCACAATCCTCAACACATGTCAGATTTACTCTCTGTGAAGGAAGAGGAGATAATTGTACTCCATGACGATAACTTATGACTAAGGCAGAGAAACATATGATCAAGCAACCCACGTAAATGAGTTGTCGGCAGATAAAAGTTAACATGCCAGCAGAAATAAAGAAATAATGTTCAACTAAGCACTCACGGGCTTTCATGGTCTGACGATGAAGCAGTCCTTTCAACATCCATTCCAGGCTTATATTCAAAAGAAACATATTGCTGACCACTAGGAACTAGGGAGTCTTGATGCTGCAACAGCACAAAACACAAAGCCATTATTAGATAAGCACCAATCTACAGATTTGCCTGATAATAGTTACCCTATGGTACAAAGACAGAAACTTAAAGATATGGCAGAAAAGTTTGCGATTCACGAGACAGAAATGACAGACCTGATCAATGACGTACTCGATTTTTTCCTTCCACATTAAAGCTTCCTGGATGTTGAATGCCGCCATCTAGCAAGAAGATACACCCCCATGAACTAACAAGAAGCATTAAAACTAATGTGATCTATTCTCAGAAAGAAAAGAAAAGATACCGTGATTCTGTGGCTCTTCTCTTTCTTGTTATAAACAGACAACACGTAAACCATCTGCAAAAACAGAGTCGAAGAAGATAAGAAATTGCAGTGACATTACAGTCAAGGATAAATAAACTTGGCACGAGGAAACATATCAACTGATTCTCAAGAGTTAGTACATTTCCCAATTAAATACACTGTTCCTTTGTCCAGAAATATTTAGAACTCAGCCATCAAAAACCATCAGTATGGTGATGTAAATTTCACAAAATCAGAAGAGTAAGTAGAGTCCAAAGCCTAAATAAATAAGATTAAAAAAAGGTTGGCACAAAACCACATTCTACAGTAAATGACGCATAAGCACTAAAACCAGTAGGATTAAAAAAAAAAGGAAGAAGACTGACGTGACCATGATGAGTCTTCAAGCCTCGATCCTCAACTCTACAGTTGCCATCGATCACCATGGTCTTGATAGGAAGCTACGTCAACAAGTAAAAAGATCATCCATTAGAGAATTAAGTCTCTAGCTCCTCAACAACCATCACATTCTCGATTTCGGCAAATCAGCATCCACAGAGATCTACACGCAATTGTGATCAAAAGATAATATATATGGGTGGGGGGATGGTTCACCTGATTATCCTGTGGCTTCTTCTTGTAATACGCGAGAAGACGAGGCTCCAACACGAAGTACCTCATATGAATGTACGATCGTCCGATCTTCCTCCTTCCGTATCTCACCATCCATCCCTCGTACACAATCTTTGACATTTTTCTACCTTCTCACGCCCAAAGACGAAGATATTTAAGGGACAAACAATGTCCCACAGAAATCGGAATCTTAGATCCAAATCGGAAAAGTGTATTCCCGCGTGAGATCAGAGACGTGATTGGATCATCGGCTAAGGAATCTGGTGGTTTGATTCTCTCTTTCTTTTTCTGAAGATTTATGATGAGAGTGTTCGCAAAAGGTTTGAAATTTCTGTATAATCACGAAATTTTCAAAACGATAACGAAAAATTCAACTTTTATCAGAGAAAAAAAAAAGCTCGAAAGCTAAATAGAGACAATTAAAAATAAAGTCGAAGAGAGACGCAGTGAATGAATGTGTCCTGAAAAAAAGTGAAATTTAATTAAGAGAAAATAATAAGTATAAAGTGAATACATCTGAAACTGTACAATTAATTTAAGGATTTTTAATTTCATTTAATTGACTACTCATGCCAGCTTTTGCACCCTTTTTCACGTTCCATTAACAGGCGTAAGTCCAATGTAGGCTTAATAATGATGGTTGAAGAGTGTTGTTTGATTCGAGATGCTTAACGGTAAATATAAATCATCATTTTTAAAAATCAATAAAATAATGTAAAGTTCCTTTTTCTTTCACATGAAAACACATGAATAAAGGGTCGGTAGTCGAGGACTCGACTTCGGATTTCTTACATAGTAAATGTTTAAAATTTTACAGAGAAATTAGGAAGAAAGAAAAAAAACTTGAAACAAACTCGGATAGATTTATAATTAAAAACCATATTACCATTACCATTTATAATTTATTTCTTTTGATTTTAAAATCTGAAATTGGCGTTTTGCTCAGTAAGGTGAAATGATAGATTCTATGAGCTCTTGTAGAGGCGCCAGTTCTTTCTTGTCAATCAGTCCAAACTCCTGCCAATACCAACACATGAAATGGCCCCAAAGTTAAGGAGACAATCTACAGAATATTATAAAGCTTTCAATACTTTTTTATGTTCGTAGAAAATTGTATTTCAGTGCAATATTTGTATAAAACATTTCCTAATTATTCACACCCTTAAAAATTAGAAAGAGGAGAAGAAACTCACATGAGTAAAGAGGATAAAGTGTTTGAAGCAAGTGTTGAGATGAGCTTCTTCTTTAAGGCTAACGATTTTCTGGAAATGAGAATGGTATATGTGGGCATACACACGGAACAGTCGTTTAAATATTGTCTTCACCACATCCTTGAAGTTCTGAGGAAATGGTGCTCCTGCAAAGTTCACACAATAAAATTAACATTTTTAGGATATATGATATTCTCTTTTAGAGCTCATGGACAATAATTATTATTTATTATTAATTACCAAGCCTTTGAGGAAATAAAGTCTCATCATCGAGTTGTGTCTCGATCCAATCCATCAAATACTCGACATACTTCGGAGCAGAAACCTCTATTGGCTTCTTGATCTGGACACCATCTGCCCATCTATACTCGTACCTGCAAAATTGTTTTTGTGACTTGTCAAAAGAAAGAATAGATAGTAACAGAGAATGATGGAGCACATAGGTTCGTAGTTGGCCACGTTCATTGTATTAATAGATCTCGATTTTGCTTGCATGATTAATCAGAACTGCTACACAGATCTACGTAACAAATGAATATGCATAAACACGCTACATACCACTCTCACTATACCCCCATAGAATAATCTTAGAATTCAATTATTTTTGGGAATAAGACATAGAAAAAGAGAGAAGAGAGAAGCATACTTGGGGCCAGCAGTCATAGTAGGACAGTTATCAGGAGTGCAGAACTCGGTAAGGGTACCATAGAGCAAGTTCACCTGATTAAAGAAATCCACAGCTGAAACGAAACACGCAACAAACAAAAAAAAAAGGTAAAATATCAACAAAATAATTTCAAGAATATAAAAGCAATGATCAGCACAAAAAAAGCATGAGAGAGACTGACTGTTGACAGCAAGCCATTCGTTGGCATCCTCTCCAGGAGGAAGTCGAACAGCTTCTCTCAAGTTGCCACTCCCTAAAGTCGCATCTATATGCTGTCGAAGCTGTGCACCCTATATATACACATATCACAGAAACCTTAACTGTTCGTTCATTCATTCATCTAATGACAACAGCTGCAGATTATCAAAAAAGAAGCACCTTGCTTCCAGAAGGTGCGCTCTTCTTAGGACGGAACGTCTTCTGATTTCTATGAATAATTAAAACAAAACGAATCAGTAAGCAAAGGCTGTGATTTAATCAAGAAAAATGTTCATTGTAAGATCTGGCCAAATAACAAATTAATCATCAATTTCATACAAAAATTTAAAATCAAATTATTGTATGCCAAACAATAAGAAACGAATCAGCAACCACAGGAACTTTAGATCATATATTCTGATTCGATATTTTATTCTGATTGAAATGATTCGATCATGAAATAAAAAAAATCACAACATGAATTGGTGATCCTGCACAATACAAAATGTACCAGGATCACAAAAGAAACAAGATCAACACTAGCTTTTCATATCATATTATTCAAAACAGATCTGAGATTGCAAACTATATCGCCTTATATCGTAATTGAATACAAAATTGACGCATAGAAAGAAGAATCTAACCTTCCCAATCCAAACAGACTCATGGCTATAAAGCGATCGAGAGAGAGAGAGAGAGAGAGAGAGAGAGAGAGAGAGAGAGGGAGAGTTTCTTCTTTTCTTTTTTTTTCCTCAGGTGAAAACGAGAAAAGAGTCTGGGAGAAAGAAGAAGACGGGAAAAGTGAGGGAGGGGAGAGTATTTATATAAAGATGACGAAAGGCTCTCTCTCTCTCTCTTCTTATTAGCTGTCATATTTTTATAAACCCCCTTAGCTTTCTGAATAGTTTAGATTTGTACCCTCTATATTTTACTGAAATGGATCACATATTAGCTGGCAAAAATTGAAGTGACTACACAATGATTGGGAAAGTTGGAATCTGCTTACAATTCATTAAATCTTTATCAGTATTTCTTTCTTTTTTTTCCTTTTGTCAACAGTATTTCTTTCTTTTTAAAACTAAATTTTGTCAATTCTTATATATTTACTTCCATTTTAGTTGATCCATAAATCAATAGATCATATAGAGATATCTATACTGTTAAAGCAAGATCTTATTATTTTTTTACTTTAATCTGCATTTTTCTTTACTAACATTGCATGACAATCAAGTAATATTAATAACACATTTATATTGGGTTATTTTTTTCGGATACAGCTCTATCTCTCTTGGGCCATTTGAGCCGCTTAAGAAATCAGATCTAATTCTCACATTTTTTTTCCTTTGGACCATTGAGTCCAAGTTCAAATAATTTTTTTTCAACTATTCTTAATTATTATTTTTTTTCTTTTCTTAATATAATTTAAGCATTCATAAAAAATTGATTTTTTTATTGAAAAGTATAAATCTTTATTAAAAGTATATAATTTTTTTATTAAAATATTAACCATATAATAAAATTAATTTATCAGAGTTATACCAACTTAATTCATTAAAGAAATAAAGTTTAATTTTTTAAACATAAATAGTCATTTATAATGAAATACGATAAAAAAAGATAAAAAGTTTAAGTCTTTTATAAAATAAAACATAAATATATGAAAATATGATATTTATTAAATATTTGTCAATTGAAAAAAAAAATCCGCGCTTTGAAAGCGCAGATCAAAATCTAGTATGCTTATTAAATTACTTTCATTTTTTTCTCTGCATTATGGATCCAATGCTTGAATGTGGAGATCCCTAAAAGAAGGCGCTCTTTATTGTGAATAACATTGTGAGTATTAAATTTAAATTGCATGCTGGCTTTTCATACTACATTTTCATTTATTTCATTCTTTGAAGATTCCACAAATCATTTCATTGTGGCCCTAGAATTAAGACAGCGATCTGCTCACTCGGTCTGCACATTTGTACCGCATATGCTACTCTTTGTGTTTTTTTTTTAACTTTGGGACATTGTACATCTCGTTTGGTTTTACCCGGATTAACTGAAGTATGCAACTATCCCCCTGGCTGTGGCCTTGCCTCTGAAGTTCTCAGTCTCAGATTTTAAATACACACAATTAACTCAGCACTCAAGAATCATCACAAATACGAGGAATAGACAAGAAAAAAAGAAGAGAAAGATAATATTAGCATGGTATGAAGTTTATAAACCTGGAGTGTAACAATAACACTTGATGATCGTTATTTCAAGACTATAAAGTAAACAATATACACAAAACAAACCCATAACAAAATGCTTAAAACTTTTCATGTCTCATCAGCGCAATGTAACTTCATTTGAGCTATCTGTCTCCGAGACTCTGAATAAATAAATATTCCGACTTTATGTAACTCAAATGTTTACCATAAACTGTTTGTTTTAAACAGGACTGTTATTTGACAAAGAAGAACAATCAAAGTAAAGGTCTTGTTCACCCAGACAAGAACAGAAGACCATGCCTACCTGGGATTTTTCTGCAGAAATATCTTACAACAGAAAACAGAGGAAAGAAAGCAGGTAAGATGATATTTCAAAGCGGGTCGTTATTCAACACGCAACAAGTTCAGACAAAGAAAAAGAACGTAAATGATTACAAGCAACAAACCGGATGCTTAGTGCAGAATTAAGTAGATCTTGTTGCTCCATCCACTTTTCTGATCTTCGGATTTGTGGTGATACAGAAACTTCAGGGTGCTCTTTAAATTGGAGGTTTACAACAAGAATGTTGGATTCGTTTAAAGGACAACGCCAGATACTGCGTGAATCCGTCAGGGACTCTGTCAGAATTGGGTGATAGAAACCAAACAAGATTGCATAGCTTAAACCAATACAGGAACGTCATATTAGGAAAATGAAATATCATTTTTATGGAGTTATGTAAGTTGATATGATCATGGACTATAGAAATCATCTAAATTTATAATGTGTTACACAAATTTCTAAACAAACTAAAATATTAGTTAATTTCGATTTTTTTTTCTACTGAGTCACTTCATTCTTTGATTTTCTAGAATTTACAAAAGTTTTGTTTTAAAAGAGTGGCTGGTAAGAGTAAGCCACTTGTGTAAACACATATTATTAAAAACTGTCTATTATGAGTTTTAAATTATTTTTTATTAATCAAAAGAAATTGACAAATTTATTTACTCATTAACAATTAGAAATTTAATCAACATTGGTATCTTATGTTTTGATACAAATTCTTTTAGTCTGTTACATTCACAATATACAATAAAAACTAATCAACTATGTGATAATAAAATATATTTAACATGAGTGTAATCTCAAAAATTAAAATTATAGTCATTTAAGAAAACTCCATAATGAATTATCTTAAATCGTTAATATGATTCACAGATAAAATTATAGATTTTAAATAACATATAACATTTAAAATGATCTTCAAAGAACTATATCGAGTAAAGATATTTTGAAAACAATAAGTATAATATAGAAAAAAAAAGTAAAGAGTCTAACGAGATCTGTCTATAAGTTAGTTGAAAATTTTAATAAATTTTATAAAGAAGATTAACAATAAATAGTTTGAAAATAACATAAACTAATGGTAGAAAATAATGGATATGCATTTATCAATATGATAATATAATATCTAAAGATGTTAAATAACAAACTAAAAATAAGAAAATTTTACAAACTTTTATTATTTAAGAAATAAATCTCGAGATAAAAAAATGTGATATTTTAGAGATGTACGATTTTATTGCTAACAGTTAGGAACTTCCAAAACAATTATCAATCATATTATGTAATAGTTGTGTTGAGGGGGTCGAACAGGGAGAAGAGAACGAACCACTCATTCTGTCACCCATCGCTGAAGCGAAATGCAGAATAAATGGACCTAGCTCTTTTCTAAAACAGTAGTTATTAAAATTACACGCAATAGAAAGATTGTTCCAAAAGTCGAGAGCTTCATTGTGAAAATGAAAAGAATACTCCATACACACACTTAAATTCAAAACGTCAAGAACAGAAAGAGGAAAGATCCATAGATAAACAAGAGAGCTTTGGAAGAAGAAACACAAATAAAAGGCAATCAACAGTCTTCAAACTTTCGACTTGGACTCTCGGGTAGTAGTAGATGACGATGAGTGTGGGGTCATAGGAAAGACCCTTGGACCATTAACCAGCAATTCTCCTAGAGTAGTGATTGGGAGGCTGTGTAGGTCTGAGAAACATGTCACCACTATCCCCCACCCACCCTGCCTTCATCGCCGGTTGTTGTGTCTGCCTTTGACTCCATCTTCCACCTCCCACCGCCGCAGCATTTGCCAGTTTATTTGCATTCTCTGATGGCCCACGAGGAAAGACCCACTTCTTGTTCATTGATGCTGCAGATGTGCATACATTTTATTAATAATCAAAACTATACGACCAGGGAAAAGAAAAAGAATATGTGACTTCACTTACGAGGACTCTTCCTTCCAGGTGGTGGTATATACTTAGCATCTCTGACATTATAACTTCCCACAGGTTTGCTGTTCCATGATGTCTCCTGGTTAATCTTATTAGACATCTCCTGCTTCCTCTGGGTCTGACAAGCACCGTAAGGAAGAGCATTCGCCTTTGGAGTAGCATAACTGTTGAACGCCTTATTATTATTAGCAGTACTGGTCAAAGTCGCAGGCAACCTCTTGAAGGATTGCTGCTGATGCTCGAGAGACCCTCTCTGTCCAACAGACGGTTTGGCACGGAGAGATGGTGGAACATAGTAGCAACTCTGGAAGAACGGATGCTGCAAAGCCTCTGCAGCAGTCGGCCTATCACAGGGATCCCATGAGCAGAGACGCTCAACAAGGTTAACGGCCTCTGCACTAGCATATGGCATCAAGCTTGAGAGGTGTACACCCGGAAGCTGCACGAAAACAAACGAATTATTACTAGTAACCAAAGATACAAAGTCCGTGACACTACTTTCACCAGAAACGTTGAAGATTGACAAAACGTTACCAGAGGGAATTGGTAATTGATGACGCTAGCAAGATTAAGCCCCTCCAACCATGTCTCTTCAGTTGGGCTACCTATCACACTGCAGATTTTGTAGATCTCATCTGCCTCACTGCACACATTAAAAGATAAATTTAGCTTAGCATCACATCCGCAACACTACTTTAATCAATTTTATAAACCATTTGACAAATACCTAGCTCCAGGAAAGAGAGGACGAAGAGACAACAGCTCAGCCAGAATAGCGCCCATTGCCCACATATCTAAAACAGTCAACATTACACCATTGTTAAGAAATGGACCAACACCATATTGAAAGACACTTCTTTTTATTGGAACTTTGAGAACACTAACCAACTTTTGACGTGTACACATATGACTGTAGTAGTACTTCAGGGGCCCTGTACCTGTTAGAAATTTAGACACATTAGCCATATGTACAGGTAGCATCTCACTATAAATAAATGATTTTCTTAAGAGCTCCTTTCAACAGATCAGGGAAGTGAACCTTACCAGCGTGTCGAGACATACTCTGTATAAGGTGGACTCGAATCAATCTCCCGGGCCAGGCCAAGATCAGCAATCTTAATGACATCTTTAGAGACTAATAAATTTTCTGCAGCATGAAAAAAATGCATATGATCATTGACAAAATATTTAACTATGACTGCGTTAGAAAACCCTGGAAACTGAAAGAAAAAAACACCCATTGGCAACTCAAGGCTATCAATTACCTGGCTTAAGATCACGGTGGAAGTATCCACGCTGATGCATGTAAGAAAGGCCTTGAAAGACTTGAAAGCACCAATTTCGTATATCAGATTCCGCAAAAAGCTTGGGACGATCCTTCATAAGCTGGTAAAGATTGCACTCCTGGTCGAGTAAGAAAAGAAAGAATATTTAGGACAATGGAGAAGAAAAAGCTGTGGCATCAAGATCCAATCAAAAGTAGCAAGAAGTATACCATGTACTCGAACACAAAGTATAGGATATCATTCTCCCGGATTATTTCCTTCAGCTTCACAATGTTTGGATGATTCATTCTGCTAAGTGACTAATATGAGAAAAAAGAGGAATCAGTAGATATACAAGAAAAATATACTGATAACTTTCAGTAAAGAAGATACGGTACCTTCACTTCCCTCAGATTAATACATTCTTCCCAAGAGAAATACTTCTTCTTCATTTTTTTAATTGCAACCTGTCCATCGAAAACTTCAGTACCCTAAAAAACAAGTACAAATACTAATAGTACAGAAGCACCTCTCGGAAAAAAACAACTTACAACTTCACCCGTCTGTTTATTGACAGCTCGCCAAACATTCCCAAAAGTTCCATCACCAACTTCTTTGATTAAATTATACCTGCAGTTTGCATACGGCATCAAAAAAGTAAACATGAATTATATAAACCAAGGGGTCTGAAGCCAAAGATAAGAGAAATCAAACCTACCTTTCCATCCCCACTACAGTAAAGTAAAGTATCTCCTTAAATTTTTGTATGTAACTTCTGTTTCCAGTTGTTCGTATGGTAGCAAACTCAAAGTTTCTCGCGCTAGGTAGGCTCGCCGTTATTTACTTTGAAAATCAATCGGTTGACCAGCAAGGCAAAAGAAAGACACCAAGAGAAGAAGGCAGAACATATTGAGGACTGGAAGACGCAATGAACCAACAGGAAGGAACGTTCAGAGACTCTAGGAAAAGACTATCAAAGCTACGACATGCCAAAACTTGAAAAGAAGCTTGTAGATCCTTCGTTAGTCAGCTCCCATAAGAACCAGACATGGAATAGTGGACTAACACAGTTTTTTTACTGAAAGGACCAAGTTTAGATGAGGCTTCAGGACTATGCGAAGAAGCGATAACTTGCAGACATGAGCCCTGTAAAATACAAAGACGCCACACAAACAATCAGGTTTCAAAGAATATGACGTAAAAAGAACATTCAGGAAAGAATAAGATCTCTCTAAACTCTATATCATTCCTTTTTGAGATTTCCTAAATTCTAGATATAATTATTTCATTTTCTCAAAATTTCCATATTTCTGTATTCATACTCCCAAAAATCTTTCTAAACCTCATATTTCCTTATTATCATAATCAAAGTTAGAGCTAGGTGTCCTCAAATATATCACCATGTATTAGAAAGTTGCATCAGTAAGATGCAGAGAAGAAGGTGGTAGGTACCACTAAGTGCAGTTGACGAAAGAGCCACCAAGGAAACCTGAGAGCGCAAGAAACCGCAAATCGAGTGCTTCTTGCAACGAAGAAACCCGAAACTTGTAGCAGCCTGAGCAGATGTAATCTTGTTCCATATCTCAAAAGGCACTTGAAATGAAAGCTTAATATAACCTGTTCATTCACACAAAACATCACTAATTTAAATCAATATCACAAGAATCCTAAGAAACCCTAATTGCAATCAACGGAGCACAGACTAGATCCCAATTCATCTGATTATGATCCAAAACACGAAAACGAGTCGGATACGTCAAATTCGACTGCGTCAGATCTCCGAAACGCGACTCCGATCAAACAACAACCCCAAATCAATCCGATTGAAGCACAAAAGCGAAAGGGAACATCATTAACGAAGGAAACAAAATCGCAATCGGTGAAAATCGGAGAGATCTGTGATTACCTCAAGAGCCAAAAGGCATAACCTCCGTCTCCGACGACGGGAAAAAAACGTTATCGCCTACGCAAACTTACGACTCCACCGCTCTCTCTCTCTCTCTCTCTCTCTCTCCTTGCCGCGTATTTTTGTGAGGTTCTCGTGATAACTATTAAAAATGAAAAGACCTAACCTCCTTTATAATATCTCACCTAAAAAGGAATATATAATTATTGAGCAATATTATGGTCGTGGTTGTCCAAGAAAAAAAAAGCAATATTATGGTCGTGTATGTGGGTGGTAGCTATAATCGTCTGCAACCAAACGTACGGTAATACTCTACCTCTTGACCGTTGATGATTATTGAAGACGTCTTCGCCAATCTGAACCGTATATTTTGGAGTTTTGATGGCCGCCTCTCCCAGTTTTCCTTTTATTCTCTCCTCTCCGTTCCAAGTTGTAACAGATGGATGATAGATACTTCCCTTGACTTTTCTTACTTTGTTTTTATTTTCTTTTTCAACAATTCAAATATTTTCCTTCATTTTATTTGAGAAAAAGACTATGATAGCACCAAACCAAAACCAAGTTTTTGTTCCCAAAGTAGCATTCAAGGCTCAAAGTCACAAAAATAGGTTTCATTAAAGAGGTAAATATACACTTATACCCCTTGGGTTAATTAATACAAACCTTAAGGTTTATAGTTAAGGGGGTGGGGTTTTGGAATTAGGGTTTAAAATTTTATAAAAAATAAATACTAAAATAAAAATAAAAAATTTTAAAAACAGTTTCAAAAGTATTTTTAAATTATAAAAAGAAAATTTGAAAAAAAAAAAATTCGAAAAAAAAATTTCAAAAAAAAATTATAAAAATTTTGAATCTAAAAAATATAATCTGAAACTATAAAAAAAATTTCTTTTTTTCATTTTTTTATTTTTATTTTATTTATTTTTATTTATTTTTGTTTGTTTATTTAATTTTAAATCAAGGGTATTAGGGATATTTTACCCTTTAATGAATGTCATTTTTGTGACTTTCTCCTTCTAGTGCTATTTTTGTGACATAAACTTCAAAAGGTGCTATTATTGACAATTGCCCATTTTATTTCTTCCATGTTAGAAAATATCTGTGAAATTTAATTCAATTTGTTATTAATTTTATAACAATTTTCTCCATCAAAATGATTTTTTTATTATTAAAAAATATTAGATAAGTAAAAATTTATTTTTATGATAAAATATTATTATTTTACATTCAATATTACTTTTTATTTTTCAAATTTGTATCTATTTTACAAATCAAATCAAACATCTAATAAAAATATATATGTTTTGCTAGATATGTAGATATCAGATATTTAGAAGGTTGTGAAACGGGTAAGTTGTTAATCCAAAAATAACAAAACAGATTAAAAATATCTTGAAAAATTCTTCCATACCACTTCTAAATATATATTAATATCAACACGCTCAAAATATAGGAGAACTTCTTTTTTTTTAATATAAGAGATTTACACCCAAAAAAATATAGGAGATTGTAACTTGGTGTCCGTGTTTGTTTACAAACACTTTGAACTGAACATGCTTTGAAAAAATCTGAACTAAATCAAAATGTTGAAAATATTAATTTCCGGCAAAGAAATTCTCAGCTAGGCTATTTTTAAAATCAAAATTATTTAAAATGTTTAGATAATTTAAAAATTCTCAGCTAGGCTATTGTCTCGTGTTATGTCCATGTTTGATGACTTTTGAAGTTTTGAGTTTTGACCTTTTTTATTTATTGGGCCAGAAAATTCTTTTTCTAAATATATGGTCATCTATATATACTATATTAAAAGGGGCTGATGGAGGCTTTTTAGAGTGTCTACGTCGGACATGAAAATAGTCCAATCATAACATTTCGTTTTACCACGTCACCATGTACTTTTTTCGGTTTATGACTGTACGTATGCGCTCTCTCTAACAGTCAAGGTGGGCTTCTGTATGGGCTCTCTCCAAAAAAAATTATTGGCCCACCCAGCTCCTACTTCTTCGTCTTCAAGCTTCGGAAGTCTATCCCGACGATTCCACTTCATCTTCTCCGATCCCTAATTTTTTTTCCGCCGTTACCTTCTCATCAGTGACTATGTTAAAGCGATTCTTCAATGTTCTGTTCCACCTCCCCTTCAATGTTCTAAACCCAAGAACGAAGCAGAGACCATACAAGAGAATAACAACCCGAGGAAAGAAGTGTTCGTGATCAAACACCGGAAGAACCACGAGCGATCCAAGACAACGAAGACAGGTCCGAAGGACTCAACAGCTTCCGAGGAGAAATCAACCGGTACTACTACAAACCAGACTCCAGCCGATGTAGACGCGATACTGATCTAGTGCGGAAGACTAAGCCAGAGCAACTCCGCCGCAGCGGCGAAAACCAAGAGGTATTCTGTGTCCAAGAGGAGCTTCGACTTTGACAACAACGGTGACGCAGACAAAGCCGACGAAAGACGGAGGAGCGGAAGAAGAAGCCTAGCGGCGGATTCATCAGCAGCAGCGCGGTGGCGGAGAGTCACGTCGGGAGCGGAAGAGACGGACTCTGAGCAGCGTCGGGAGCGAAAGAGACGGACTCCTAGCAGGGAGAGGGAGGACTCGAAGAGCTACCGATCGGGGAGTAGGGAGAGAGGAAGCGGTAGCAGACGAGTAAGCAGATCTCCGGAGAGAAGATCGGAGACGACGAACCCTAATAACGGCATTGGCAGTTCTGTAAATTCGAGTAACAACAACAATATACCTGCCAAGTTCGTTTCGGTTCCTGCAACGGATAAAGAGAAGAGAAGCAGCAACAACAACGCAGATGCGTCTATTAAAAGGGTTGCTGTCAAGATAGATAACTGGTGTAGCAAATAAAAGTCTTATAGCAGTTGGCGAGACAAATCTTATCTTGAAAAAGACTATTCACCATGTTTCTACAATGTTGAAGAGGGTACCCCTTAAGCCGAGAAAAAAACTATAATCTCTTGATTCCCACGTTAATGTATGTTTAATAATCTCCAAATCTCTGTCAAGCATATATTTGTGCTCAATATCTTGAATGTGTTTTAACTTACTAACAAAATGTGTAAACTGGCTTACTTTGTGATAATTAGTTTTTTAGGGACAGATGAACTGGTCAATGGAACATAGCCAGCTTGAGCCTAAGACTGAGCTTTGATAGAGGAACGAAAGGTACTGATACACAATTCTTCTCTTTTTGACGCAATTGTTTGATTTGTCAAGGGTGTTTGAGCATTTGAGATCTTGAACATAGATTTATCCTTCATGAATAACTTTTACCTCCCACTTATTTATTTGCTTGCCACCGACTGATTCTATTGTTATGTGAACGTGTAGTTTCCTACATTTCTGCACCATTTGGAGATTATATTGCTTCTCCACTACTACTAAATATACATGGTTACAAAAAGCTTTTCCTGCAAACTAGAGTAATGTACTCAATTTTGATTCATCTCAATGGTCAATGTGTCTCTGAAGGTGGTTCAAAGAAGTCTGCTGAAAATGGGTTTATGACAGGAGGTGGCTGTAATAGCTCGAGCAGCAGAGTAGGAAGACAAACCTGGTAATTTATTTTTCTTTGAAATCGCATGTGTATGCACATTAATCTTTTCTTAATGTACACATTATTGAGTATTGAATAAATTTGGAGGGGATAATGTCACCAGAACTTGATGTCAAATTCGATTATCATTATTTGCCTGATTCATGGTCCAAGCTGTGGAGTAGAAGTTGTAATGCGGCTCTGGAGACAAATCAGTGTTGGGTAGATAAGGTATTGAATTAGTTTTGGGTAAGCGGAAATGGTTGTTCAACTGTATACTAATATTTGTATGTTTTGACTCCAACCGTTGAACATGAAAGGAATGTCTCAAACACCTGAAAAGAAGTAAGTCACAAGATTCATACACCACAGAAGAAGTAAGACACAAGAGTTGGAAGTGGTGACGACAATGTAAGAAGAAAACTAAAAGAATATTTGTAATGGGAAGATTAAAATAGTTTATACGGTTTGTGTGTTCCTGAGGATTCGGTTTGGTGTGTTTTGTTTTCATTGCCAAAATGGTGCGCTTAGTAAAATACCATATAATATTTAAACTGAAATTATTCATATATACAATAAAAATTACTTTCTCCATTTTCTAATAGATGAGGTTTTAGAGATTTTTTTTCAAACTATATACAGTTTTTAATTTTTAATATGAAATTTATTATTTTTATGATGGTTTTTAATATTTCCTAATATATATATATATATATATATATATATATATATATATATATATATATTCTGATGGTTGAGTTGCAATTAGATAGATTGTGAAGGTGTTCTTATTATAAAATATATAGAGAAACAAACTAATACATTTAAATTTATAACTATTTATATTTTACTCTTATCATTTGTAGATGTTACTGTTAAGAACTAAATAAGAGTCATGCATTTTGGTTTAATATATATTATTCCTTGCTACGTACCAGCATAATAAAAATTAGAATATTCTTTAAAATAGTTATTAATTTAGATTATATACTTAGTTAAATATAAATTATCTACAATTTAGTTTTCATACTGACATTTTAAACAATTTTTTTTCAATAAAAAATCTTTCCACACAAAACAAATTGGAATATTTAAAAAATATAGGAATTAAGTAAAAAAAATGCAAGTTTAGTGATTTAAAATAAGTTTTATCAAATTATTTATCAATTTTACATTTTTTCACCATCCCATACATATTCAGATAGTAAAAAAAAATTGCGTTTCACTCATATTTAAAACAAACTAATATTTATATTCTCATTTAGATATATGTGTAATATATATGTATTAAATATAATGATATTTTCATAAATCCGGGCGTAGCCTCGGCAAAATCTCTAGTGTACATAAAACTTAGGTATAAGAGCATCTGCAACAATGATTTTTAAAAAAGAATCCTTAGCATTAAATTATTATAATAATCTGTGGAACCTTTAAAATTTAAGAATTTGTGTCAAATTAGTCTTTTTTGCAGTCCCTAGTTTTTTTTGTCGATGGTTAATTATGCTCTTACAAACTATGAGAAAATTACAATACGATTCTATAGCCGACAATTCTATCTGCCTTATGAGGATTCACGTCTGACTGCATCATCCTGAGCCGTCCTATGAGATCCATGTCTGACGGTACTCCTTGCGCTATACCGAAGATCTCTTGTATGCTTTTCTCCATAAATCTGCATAATTCGCCTTTGCTGAGATTTGAAACTCAGACCTCCTGATGTAGAAGTATTAATGAACCCTTAGTTAAACCACTGGACTAAGGGGGCTTCCACAAAAACTTGCAGTCCCTAGTTAAGGATCAATTTTCCGATAGACTTGTTACTGTGTGCAGGTTCCATTGCCATGTGAGAACCCACGATTGGCTCCTTTTTAATTTTGTTTTAAGCTGAAAAAAATAAAAATAATAAAATAATCTAAAAAACTTACCTGGGTTATCGAGCCGAGAGTATCGGCATTGCTGATGCTCTAAGCCCTTTAACAAATTGATCTTCAGATCGTGGAAAACTTAAAACTTAGGAATGCGGTGAGCGTGGATCGAACACGCGACCTTCAGATCTTCAGTCTGACGCTCTCCCAACTGAGCTATCCCCGCAAGCTGTTAATTGAATCCGAACTGACTTATATGTATTAGTTCAGTTTATTTGTTTTCTCACGGTTCATAAACTATATCCGTTTTCTTGTGGCTTCATTTAGATGAAGATATTCTTGCATGGTGATTTTTCATGATTCCTGGTGGAATTTATTATGGATCCTTGCTCTCATCCCTAATAATGTAACTTCCAACGCTTCCTCGTTCATTATGGCATCCAATATCAATTCGCTTAACTTCCTTGATGATTATGTGTTTGTCCCATAAGTTTATAGAGTTCTGTTCCTCTTTGTCATAGTTTCATTTTCTTAATTCTTGTTTTTGGGGACAGTTTTCACCACACCGGCTTATGGTTCTGGTCAGATTTGGTTTGTAAGAATTGCATTCAACCTGTTTAATATAATCTACTGATGAAAAAAAACAATACCTGACCCAAAATCAGATTGGTCAAGATGGGAAAATTTCTTGCTGGAGTGAGAGGTACTGATCAATTCTAATTTCTAACCTAAATGATCCACTAGGCAGACAATAGTTCAAACCTACATTTTATGGTGAGCTTGGTTTTCTTTTGTAGTTTTGTATTATTGATCTCATCATGGTCTTGTGATTTTAATTCTTGATCTCTTGCTAGCATGATTTTATGCTATACATACTGAAATTTATTACTTCGATTATAATTTTTCATGAACTAAATAGTTATGTATTCATAATATACTTGGAAGCCGAAGTATTTTAATTTTTTTTGAAAGTTCTATATAAGTAATATTCCGTTATATATCTGGGAGGCGACAAATCAAAATATTCAAAAAGGTGACACGATTTTGAATTTACATTATCATTGTGATATGATATTGACGTAATCTTTCAAAATCGATATGTTACTACTCGAGATGATAACTTCTCTGATAGATCTTATCTTTGATTGATTTGTCTTTATTGAATGCTATAGTAGTTTCTCTAATAGGGAATCTTGTGAATTTCTAATGATGGAGAAGTTCCAGTGATAGGCTCCGGAAAATCTGGCGGGGTTCAAATTATTTAGTTGGTTTGGAGTATTAAGTTCATGGGTCTAACATAAAGAGACCGGTACAAATAGGATAATCTCAAAGATCACTGGAGATAATAGCGGTTACTTTTTGTAAATAAGTAATTCATTCCTTTTTGAAAATAGATTAATAATCTGGTTGGTCAATAAATCTTAGATGTTATTTCTTTACACTTCAAGTTTTTTTTAGTACTGATAACACATTAAATTTCTAATCCTATTAAATATGATGATCAACTATTTATAACATATGCGATATTGATATTCACACTTCAAGTTTACAACGACTACTTAGCCACTCCACTGATTTCTACAGTTGGATCAGATTATCGTAACGACAAAGGTCATGAAGATCCATCGCCCATGTTGGGATTGTGAAATCCTGTGTCCAATCTATATTATCCGATTAGTACAATATTGTCCACTTTGGGTCTTAGGCAAGCCCGCATGGATTTAATTTTGGTTTCCATCCCAAAAGGCCTCCTACTATTAGAGTTGGACATCTCTTTATATATTAGACACTCTTTGTCTAATTATCCAATGTGGGACTTGGATTGACATCTCTCTCAGCCCATTACCAAACATGCAAAATAGTCACGCTTGATCACCAAAATAGTTAAACCGGTGATCACCGGTTCTATTAAAAAGGAACAGTTATACGGTTCAACGACCCAACCGGTAACAATAATACAAACTCCTATACACGTCCGTGTTCACCACACGTTTTATCAAAAGCTCTGTAACATTCTTCCCGGCGAGAACAATCGAAATATTCTCAGGTGAGTTTCTCGATTCGATTCCGTGCTTTATCATCGTTCCGTTCTCGATTCCTATTACATATGAATGATTTCTAGGGTTGATAATAAAATCGATCATAGTGGGTTTTAATATCGTGTGAATTGAATATTTGGGTATTTCAATTTGTGGAGCTTCGCATCCTGGATTTGTTTGTTTCTTATCGAAATCAATTTGAATTTCAATTTTCTCAGGCTACAATGGATAATGAATCATCTAAGTGTCCCTTTGTTGCTGAAAGCATTATCCAGAAATGCCCTTTCCTCAGAAACATCAACAAGCCTACCAGTTTCTCCCTCTCCTCCTTGAATTTTCAACTTCCTGTAACTATTATCTTACCCTTTAAACATGAAAAAGTTTTATAATCTATTTTTTTTATTGAATGGGGGATGTAAAGTTTTTATCTTGATTTTGATTCAGGTGGTGCAAGGAGATAGTAAAGGTCCTATTTTTGAAGATGGTCCTGGATTTGATACTGCGTTTAAGCTCTTCCATGGCAAAGACGGTATTGTGCCGCTTTCTGGACATTCTAGTTTCAGAGATGATCTTGAAGACGAGACACCGCAGTTCAATCCTCTTGCGGGGAAGGTTGCTACGATAAGCCTATCAGCTTTTGGTCCTGGAGGACCTTTTAGCTTTGGTCCCTTTTCAGACAAGTATAAGAAACAGCAGAAGAAACCCAACAAACAAGAGGTAAGATTGTATACAAAGACTTTACTATGGAGATCAGTAACTTATTCAGTTTTTGCTTTGTTTATTTGCAGTCTGGGGACTCATCGAAACACGAGGCAGTTGGTGACGAGTGGCTAAAAACAGGGAACTGTCCAATAGCGAAATCTTACAGAGCTGCAAGTAAAGTCATGCCTCTTGTGGCTAAAGCATTACAGCCACCATCTGGAATGAAATTTAAATGTCCTGCTCCTATAGTAGCTGCGAGAGCTGCGCTTTCCAAGACCCCTTTGGTTAAAAGCCTTCGCCCTCAGCCTTTACCTGAAAAGATGCTTGCGATAGCTCTCATGGGGATGGCTGCAAACGTGCCTCTCGGTGTTTGGAGAGAACACACCATCAAGTTTTCGCCTTCGTGGTTTGTGGCGGTCCATGCTGCAGTGCCTTTCATAGCTATGCTCAGGAAGTCTGTGCTGATGCCTAAAGCAGCCATGGCTTTGACCATTGGAGCTTCCATCTTGGGACAGGTGATTGGGTCAAGAGCTGAACGTTACCGTCTCAGAGCGGTGGCTGCGAGTACAGTTGCTGAAACGTCTACTGTTACTGCGGGTGATGGATACAGCCAGGTTTCTGATGATTCAGGGTTTGGTAAAGGACATTGTGGTGCAGGGGAAGGAGTGAAGGAGGTTTATTACAATGTGAATGTTGGTGAATCTGCTAAATCAACTGGACTCTGCTATTGATATATGTTCTTATCAAAACTACTATGTGATGATTGGATGTTTTATGTGTTGGGAAGTTTTGTAATTGTGTAAATCAGAACAAAGGTGTCGTTTTAAAGTGCAAATAAAGAGCAATTGGAATCTGATTTTGATCATATAACTTTAGCTTATTTAACGGTGAAGAGATTTATACAAAGCACCAAGAAAAAGAAAACTAAAGTGAACGTGAAACGGTCAAAACAGCCTCTGACCTGAGTATCCAAATGTATAAAGATAATGATGGAGATGTGATATAGTTACTAAAGTCTTTCAGTAGCTACTGCCAACATGTTGCCTTGGCATGCCTCTTCCTGTGTTTCTCCCCTGTGTGCTCATCACATAGTGTTGTCCTTGTGGCTCACTCATAAAGCTTGGGCAGTTAGCAAAAACATGACCATTGCTCCCACATGCGCCACACAAAATCATACCGGAGTTAAATGCACTAGACCTGTAGCTGGAACTCTCTGGGTTCATAGTTTCCGTTCTGAGTTTATGTATTTCCTCTAGGAGGGACCTGGTATCTTGAGAGTAGTCCAGCTTCTCAGCTTTCACAACTGTTGCTTTCACACGTTGTTCATCACCATAAGTTTCTTCTTTAACCTTCAGCTTGAAAATGTACTTGGTGAAAGCAGCCTTGCGGATGATGTCTTCAAATTTCTCCTCATCCTGTTCCTCATACTTCAGATAATACAAATCTTTCGCAGGCATTCCCATTATCTCCTCACCAGCTTCCTGAAACGCAGTGCCCCAGGTTACGCCTGTATGATCCTGTAACTGTAGCTGCAATATATACCTATAGTCACATTCATCCACGCATTTGTCACATCTCTCGCACCGCCAAGTCCCATCTCCGTTATTAGTCACCTTTTTGCTGCATGGACGATCTCCATTCATGCTGGGACAAGCTGTGTAGCAGAAATTGTCAACCTTCATGAATGAAATGGTGGCAGTGACTGTGATCCAGTCTGGCTTCTCTGAGGTCCCTAGATTCTCTTCCTTGATTTGAGTGATCACCTTGCGAATCTCTTGTCTGCCAACGCCGGAAGACACTCTAGATATCGAGATACAAGGAGCATTACGTCCTTCTCTCTCGTACCACTCCCTCACTTCTCTAGCTTCAGGGAAGTCTGGCTCTACGTAGAGTTGACTTGATCCAATGGTGCTCACTTGTTTCCCGTTAAACTCACTGACCCTCCCCGCCTTCACAGCAAGAACCGGGAATGCACCAGAGTCACAAAGACTTTGCAGTCTCTGTCCTTCTACGTTGCAGAAGTTACCCCACATAGTTACTTCCACGCTTCTCCCTGAGATATCCATCAACCGAAGTGCCTTCTTCTGCACCTCAGTTCCGCTCTTCCGCATGATTAAACCAGTCGGACTGATGGACAACACAATTCCAATAAGATCAACGATACTATTGCTCTCCATGTTCTCAACATCACTTATGTAACAGAAACGGAATCTATTCCGCGGAATGGCCGCATCATCCTCATAGCATTGCTCAACAGTTGACCCATTCTCTAACTGTATTTCATAGTCATTAGGGAGATGATTATACTCTCTCCGAGCAGGCTTCAAAGTTCCCTTTGAGATCAGATAAACGTTACCAACAACAATCACGTCAAAGAACTTATCAACCATCTCGTTGAAACAAGTAACACGAATCTCCCCACCGTCAGCATCAAGGAGATCAAAACTGAATAACTTCCCATCCCCATGAGTCTTATTATAAGTCTTAAGCTCTCCTTTACTCGTGACCCTAGCCTTAATAGTCCACCGACCCTGGTAAGGGTTAAGAGCAGCGATGGGAATTATCATTGGAGTAGCTTGGTTCCTAGCCACTGGACTCCTGTTAGCATACATAGATGGTGGCTGAGGCTGAACCGGTGGACGAGAATAATAAGCCTGCTCCTGCCTAGAGCTTCCGTAACCTGCATTTGAGCTGCTCACGTAACCAGAAACAAAGGGTTGTCTTTGAGCAAATTGAGCTTGAGATGAATTGGCTACACTCCTTGTAGCCTGTTGCTGGTTATAACTAGTAGCAAAGGATGGTCTTTGAACAACTTGAGCTTGAGATGAATTGGCTACACTATTGACTTCAGTCCTTATAGCCTGTTGCTGGTGAAAACCAGTACCAGAACCAAAGGTCTGTCTTTGAACAGCTTGAGGTTGAGCTAAACTGGCTACACCATTGAACTCACTCCTTGTAGCTACACTATTGGTTTGTGCATTAGGTGTCAACAATTGAAGAGGATTCCCAAAGATATTACATTTCTCCGCAATAATCTCTTGTTCGTTAACAATAACAATCCTGCCAACAAGAATACAGCTTTTACATTGATTCGTTTCTACAATCATCAGAATCAGAGCGTTGAAGAATCATACCTTCGATTCCTTACGGGGCTGCAGTTGAATCGAGTGAGTCTAAGAATCGATCCGATTTGAATGCTCCCTTGCTTGACGAGAGCGTTGGAGGTAGCGCTAAGCATGCCTTCTTGCGACTGGATCCCGTCGGACAAGGCGACCTTATACCTCTCCACGCTCAGCTCCTGGTTCCTCCGCACTTGCTGGATCATCTTTATCTCCGTCACTTGCAGGATCGGCGTCATCTCTTTCTCCTCCTTCACTTCTCCGCTCAGCATCTTCGCGATCGCTCCCGCCGTCAGATTCGCCGCCATCGTTTCCGATCGCACTGTAGAGAAAGCGATTTTTAATCTAAGAAAACGAAAGAGTGGTTTTGAATTTGTATTATTTAATTTAGGGATTTAATGAGATTTATGAGAGAGAGGGAGTTTTGAGAGGGAAAGTAGAACGTTTTCGTGAGTTTAGACTATTTACAGTCTGGGTGCAGTACTTCGTTATTATTTAATTTTTGTCACAAAAATAAGGAAAATTTTTAGGGAAAATTGCTAAAAGAGAACAAAAAAACAAGGTTGTTGTCCCTTTAGTATAAAAACAACATAAAGTTGTCTCAATAGTATAATTTTTCTCATAATCCCAAAACTAACCCTATATTTAATCTAATTAAACACAATTTAAAAGTTAATTTGAATTTTAAAAAAAAAGTTAATGGAAAAAAGGTAAAAAACAGTTGAAAGGCAATCGAAAAAAAAAAGAGTATAGATATGCATCATAGAGAACAAGAGTTTGTGAGAAGAATCAAAAGAAAAACTATGGAAAAACCATAGATTGATGAAGAAGAGAAGGAATAATCGTTTTTTTTTAATTTTTTTAAGTAAAATCGACCATAACATGTTTTAGAAAGTTAAAATATTTCTAAGAGATTTTTAGAATATTTTCTTAACTGAAATTTCATTAATTTTCGCAAAAAATCAAGTATTCTTATCCGTAGAAGGCGACTTCTAAAAGTTTAGAAGAATGATAAAAATTCTGAATACACTTTCTACTTTGAGTAGACGTAAGATTACATTGTAGAAAACACATTCCTCGAAATTTAGAATACTTTATAAAAGTAGAAGATGCATTCGGAAGGAAAGTGGATACTTTTACGATTAGTAGAATGTGCATTCCTCTTTTTTAGAAATTTAGTAAATAGTAAAATGAACGTTCTAAAAGAAGTAGATGAACGTGCTTATTTTAGAAATCGTTTTCTACTATACCATTTTTCATAGAAGACGCATTCTACTTTTAGTAGAACGTATTTTAAAAATCTTATTTACCAAGTTTTTGAGCAAAAGAAAATTACCAGCTTGTGTATATGGATGTTTTATTAATTGTTTATATTTTTAATAATTTTTTTGATTCATAAAATTATTTATTTCATTAGTTTTCAGAAATACAAAGGGTAAAAAAGAGAAAAACTAGACAAAATTAGTTTTATACTAAAGGGACAACAACCTGATTTTTTTGTTCTCTTTTGGCAATTTTCCCAAATTTTTATGTTTACCATTTTTTCATTTTAACTACCACTAAAAAGACATTTTCATTGAGTGATAAAAGATTCTTATACTTTTGTTATCTATATCCTGTATATGATAAATTATTATTTAAATAAATAAAATATAAAAATATAAAAAATAAAAAAGAAAATAAATAAATAATTAAGTTTTGACTGGACAGTTAAGATCGGTTTGCAAGTTCTGACTGGACAGTTAAGGAACAATAGAACAAGACTGGAAAAATTACCTAAGACTTAGTTTGCTATACTATCCACCTAGATTCTCAGTTCCCTAAAGTTTACGGAAATTTCCAAGAGGTTTTCATATTCCTTTCCTACAAAAAATTACAAGTTTGATAAAATTTCTAAGTTGGACATACCTTAGCCTTATCAGAGATTCGGGTTTGCCTCTTTTTCATTCTCCTTTTCTTCGTGTATTCTGACCTTAGTTTCAATTTTCTTAGTGTTAGTTTTTACGAGAACGAGTTTGTATTTCGTCAAAGGTTTTCGTGAATATCAGTAAGTATTTTTTTCGAAATTTTATTTGGTGTTTAGGAATGGCCACATCAAAGAACTTCGAAAAGTCTGATACTGATTTTCATATGAATTGGTTTTCTAACGACAATATCAAAGTGAGAAAGAGATTTCAACGTCTATGTTTTCTGTTCTCGTTTCTTCGTACTGCTAGTGTTACTAAATTGACCAAGTGCGCTTGTATATCGTTGAAAAGTCTATCAAATGTTTATGAATAGATATTTTGACTCAATGATATATGGTGTTTTATACATCTTGTATATATGCTTTTCAATTGGTTTCCTAGTCCTTTTCGAGTCATTACAAGTCTGGAGTTGTATTGGATGGGAGATGGACCAGCTGGAACAAAAGAGGCAGAAAACAGTGCAATTATGTGATTTTCACGCAGAACAGTCTTGATGATGGTTCCGGATAGCGGAGCAACCTGAGTGACTGTTCTGAGTGCCTGTTCCAGCGGCAGAGATTTTTAAGGAAACTACAACCTATGTCGGGATTTGCCTTAATCTCTCTATTTTCTCTCCCAGTCGCATGTGGCTTTGATATATCTTATTTTTCTGTTTTTCCTTATCATTCTATGCTGTTTTTGAGACAAGGAACCAGACTTGAGCTTTTAGAGATTTGTGATTTGATACTTTGTAAAGGGAGAAGGCTCCATCTCTCTCACCATAGAGAAGAACCCCCTGAACCCTTATTCTATTTTATCTCCACATGTTTTATTCAGTTTCTGTCTCTGTGTTTTCTCTGTTCATGGCTGAGTAGTCAACTTGCTTTGTCTAGGGTGTTTGGGTGATAGATCCGTGAGTTAAACATAGATAAGTGAAACCATTGATCGTCTTCATTCATTATTGTTCTTAATGCTTGCATTAAACTGGCCGCTTAATGTTAGATTGTAGGTTTAACCTGTTCATTAACCGTGTAATAGGTTGCTAGATCTGTTATGAATGAGCATTGCATCCCTAATCAGCAAAAGTAGATATTAGGGTGTTTTGTGAACATATCGGACTTGATCTCTATTGCTTGCTGTCGCGTCTTGATCCAAACGAGAGTTTAGGTATCAAGATCGATCAGCATAGGGAGCAGTACCACGACAGTGGACTGTTCTACTTGAGTGATCCGAGTTCTAGACTTGCTCTTAATTAAACTTGAATAACTGTTTGGCTCACACTTATTTAATACCCGACCAAACCACCCTAGGCTAGCATTTTAATCATCTGAAATCTTTAATTAATCTTATTGCTTGTTTCTCACGAAACCCTCAAATCTTAAAACCCCCATATTGTTTTAGCTAAGTATTGATCCCATAAGGATAAAGTGTAACCGTTGGTCTCTGTGGATTCGATCCTAAAGTGCTACATCGACATACCATTCGATTGTGGTAGTGTGCACATTAGATTAATTGGTGTGCGTATACACGTAATATCATTCAACATGGCAGAATTTTGCAAAACTGGATTGTGTTTGTCAGCGTCACCAATCACCCTACACCGGCCCGAAATGTTTTCTATTTTCTTACTTTTGTTTGCCATATCAGTATGTTACATAAACTAGAAAGAGAATATGTATAAGCCGTAAAGATTGAAATCAAAATCTAAAAAATTGTTGAAGTTTTGTTTTTAGTGTGGTTGTTATTTGTGCCAACTCAACGTGTGTTGTGGCAATTAGTGAAAATGGCTTAGTGTTTAGAGTTACGTTTTTAGAGTTTTATTTAGTTTTTCTGATTTAAGGTAGTGTTTAAAGTTAGGGTTTAGGATTCGGGTTTAGAATTTGGTATTTACGGTTTAGAATTTAAAGATTTAGATTTAGGGTTCGGGTTCAGGATTAGGATTTAGAATTAGTGTTTAGGGTTTAGGATTTTGAATTTAGGGTTTAATGTTTAGGATATATGGTTTATGGTTTAGTTTTAGGGTTCATGAATATGATTTAGGGTTTAGAATTTAAAAATTAGGGTTTAAGATTTTTTTTTTTTAACTGGCTTTCATATTGAAATAAAGAAAAAAATACAGAGATTACAAAGAAGAAACAAAACGAAAAAAAAAAAAAAAATACAACTTGAAACTAAAAGGAAAACATGACAACACAATCCGAATATATTCAACCCGAGATGGGGATAACAATGGCTCACAAGTAAGAAGCAAGTAAAATAGGTACGACATACAATGGCGGCTTTTAGATGGTTTGACTACACAGGCAAGTAGCGTTAGCAAACTCCGGGTCTTACATCCTATTCACCAACCAATTGCTGTTAATCCAAAGAGGAGCCGGAGCATCCTGACTTGCTTCCAAACAAGTACTACCACTGACAATTAAGCGCAGGGAAGGTGAGGAGCAACAAACCTGTACGCACTCAACACCAAACGCCGAAAGAACGGGATGAAAAGGAGGCAGCTAGATCAAAGAAACCACGGGACCTGCACTGAAAGGAAAAGGACCAAATCTGCCGCGGTAAATCAAAAGAACCACCACGGCATTGGGATGAGATAGCCCTAATCATGCCGCCACAGAGGTGAAAACCGAGCTCCATGACCACGAACCCGTGAACGCCTCCCATGATACTTCTCTTAGAACAAGAGGGAGTTTCCTTTCTTGATAAAATAGAACAAATGAGACAGAACAAATGCCCAGGAAAATGAAGAACCAAGCCCCGCAAACCCTGAAACCCGGAATGATCAGAACCGGGATACGAGCTTTCCAAACACCATCGCCATGAACCGAAGAGGACAAAGACAGGAGAAGCTTGACCAGACAGCCGACGCCTGAGTACCAGACACCTCCACGCGCTTAAACCATCCTTTAAACTACACGCGCCGCCGGGAGAAAACCCTTGGCACCGCCAAGAAACTTCAAAACCGTCGCGCGTCGAGTGAGCATAGCCCACAACGTCCTACTTGGGCATGAACGGGATTAGCTGTCGCCGAGACACCAAGGCAGAAAGCTAAAACTCCGGATCACCACCCCTCACCGACACAGACCAAAAGAACCAGATCTATGCAGATTGAGCCCACTCCAAGACTCACGCGCCTCCAGAAACGGTAGGGAAATGTCTCACCAAACAGATCTGAAAATCGAGAGAATCAAAACCCTAGCCACCCTAAAACGCCGACTCCGCTCTTAGTCGCGCCTCCACGAACCTCGCCGTCCAACCAAGTTCACCGGTGAAGACAGATCCGGAGAAACGCCATGGTCGTACCCCAAATCCATCATCAGACAACAAATTCAGTGCTTCAGCATATCGGCAAAAGGGTTTAAGATTTAGTATTAATGTTGTTTATTTATTATCGGTTTTAATAAGTATTCATAAATATTCATTATTATGATAACATAAGATTAATCTTAAATATACATGTGGCTTATGAATTACAAGACCAAACCATCATCGTTTAGTAGCCAAAATAAATGGTTTAATATTCTGTTAATTTATGGTTGATGATGAAAATATCTGGCGCTCCACATGCATTTTATTGAAAAATATTTTTCCTTGTAATACATCATTACGATTTTGCAGACCTACCTACAAACAACAGTGTGCCTATCTACGCTATTTGCAAATCGATTTGGGACAAGAGAGTAATTCTGCTTATCTTCCTCTATCCGACTAGCTAATTAACTTATTTTCTGCATGGATTCCTAATAATCATTTTTTTCATGGTTTTCTAGCCAAATTGGCCTAATATATTTCAGTTGAGGAAAAAAAAACGGAAACTAAATGATTCATGAATGATCCACTAAACGTAAGTGTCATAGAAACGAAATAAAAAAGAGGTCATATTTAAGAAAACGAGAAAGCATATTCTTGATTAAAAAAATGTGACATGAATCATGAGTATCCACTAATGAAAAGTATGGTGCTTTTTTCGTAAAAGAACGAAAACTATTGTATTGGAGAAATAACTAGGAAAATTGTCAAAAATACCATATTATAGTACCATTTTTTTCATATTTACACTAATTATTTTTACTTTCACTTTTAAGAAAGGATAAAAAACACTTATATCCTTAGGATTAACTAATATAGATTTAGGTTTTAGAGTTGAGGGGTGAGGTAGAGTTTTTTTGGAATGTAAAATTTAGGGTTCCTATAAATATATAAATAAATATTTAAAACTATATAAAAAAATAATTAAAAATAGTTTTAAACCTAATTTTCGATTTTCAAAATAAAAATTTGAAAAAACAATTAAAAAATTGAAAAAAATAGTTTTAGTTATCATATACTATAATCAGAATTTAAATTTAATTCAGTTTTGATTTATAAACGAAAATTGAAAATTATGTAAAATATTTTAATGATAATAACAACTCAAAATTATTACTTTTCAAAAATACATTTTACAAAGATTTTAACTAATCTTTTAAATTAGCAATGAACTATTATTATGCATTCATATATATTCAGTTATTCTTTATAAAATGAAAAAATGTATCTTATTTTTATCTATTTATAATCATAATCAATCATGTTAAAATAAAATTATTATATTGAACTAAAAAAGATAAAGTTATAATAAATTGATAAATTTATAAATTTTACTTTTCATAAATATAAAATATTCATGTTAAAAATATAATACGATAACATAACGACTTAACATTAACAAACTATACAATACATGTATAAAATTAAGAATTTTCTATATACAATAAAATATTATCTAAAATGAAAAAAAGTAAAAAATATTGCTAAAACAAAATCCAACTTTGAAAGGCGCGTTAAAATTTAGCATAAATTAAATACAAAATAATTTTTAAATATGTTGTTTCATGAATATATTAATTTGTTTGATAATAAAATGCAAATACAATAAGATAATTAACAAATACATATGATGGATTAAAAAAATAATTAACTATAAAATTATTAAATTATTGTATCTGAAATAGTTATATAAACATTTACATATATGATTAAATTTTAAAAATGTATACTTCTAATGACCTAAAATAAATATCTACCTATATAAAACTAAAAACAAACATCCGTGCGGTTGCGCGGGTCGAGATCTAGTATCATTTATTAAGAAAATATGACATGAATCATGAATATCCACTAATGAAAAGTATGATGGTGATGTCTTTTTCATGAAAGAAAGAAAAGTATTTGTGTTGCACTAGTAATTAACAAAGAATGTACTATATAAGAAAAATGAGAAAGCATCTATTATATTTTTGATGAAATCTTCGAGAATATAAAAGAACTAGCTCTACGCTGCTCTACGCTGCCGGCTTGAAACCCGTAGGAATCTTGGGTGTTAGTGGTTCAAGGTTGGTTTGGTTTTTGTTCTTGTCGGTCGGGTTGATCTTATACAGATCGGAAGAGATCTCTGAAGAAGATTGAGCTCTCCGTGGATGTTATCACCGACAAGAAAAGAGAGTTCAGGTCGTGGGTGGTCCTGATGAAAGCGCGGTGAGTCCGATGACGCTTTTGATGGAGGACCACCGGAGATGAATACAGTTGTTGCGAGTGGTGAAGGCCGGCGAAATGAAGGTCCGGTGAGGGGTTCTGGCGGCGTTTCGAGGCAGAGATGATCAGGTTGAGGCGGTGTGTGACGCGTGTCGATCCGAGGGCGCAGATGCTACCACGTGGCATGCAGCCAGCCTCCTTGATGCGAGTATCCCAGCCGACGTCGGTCGGGGTTATGTGGTTTGGGCCGTGGGCCGTTTAAAGTTTGTAGAGAGTAGCCGGCAGGTTTTTTGGGCTTATGGGCCTTTTGATGTTGTAATTGGGCCTTCGGCCATGTATTATGGGCTTAGCCCGGTTTATTATTAATTAAAAAATCACTTGACGGAAAAAAAAAATAAAAGAACTAGCTAGGTCCGTTGGAAAATAATCTATATGTATCTTTGACATCAGAAGACTGTGAAAGCAATACACTAGGTTGTTTGTCTTGGTATCATTTGCATGCAGACCAAAATATCCCCCTATATATTAAAAGAGAAGTCACTTTAGTGATTTCTGCTGACATGGCATTAATATAGAGCTTCTAAGAAAAATTGTTATAATTCTATTGGTTGATTTTTTCGAATTTTATTTTTCATTTATTTTAATCAATCGCTTATGTAGACAAGCCCAAAACTATTGTCGATTTTGTTAAGCCCATATATAGCTAGGGGATAATAATTATCGATTTAGTTTAGTCTTGGGCAAGATTTACCGGGTCGATGGGTCACTGGATCGACCGGGGGTGAACCGCGGGTTGATAAATCAATTAATTTTATTATATAATAATATATTAGCTATGAAGATAAATATATAAGAACTACAATTTAATATTTTCTAAATGTTTTTTGAAACATAAAATAAATAGTTTGGATACGTATATAATTTATGTTTAAAAAGTATTTAACAAATACTTAACTTTAGTTTTTATATTTTTATTTTCATTTGACATACAAAATATCAAAAAACTGAAAAGGGAAAACCTAACTTTTTTTTTGTCAGCACCTAACATTTTAATTGAAAACTTAGAATATAAAACATAATCTAAAAACTAAAAAAGGAGTAAAATTTATTTATTGGTTCAACCGCTGGTTCAACCGGTATCGGTTTCCGGGTTTTAGTTGTTTTTTTCGTGTTTTTGCGGGTTTCTAAATATTGGGTTTTTGATAAAACCCAAACCGGATTTTTTCTGGGTCACCGAGTTTACCGGTTCATCCGCGGGTCCGGGTCGAGTTTCAAAACACTGTTTAGAACTAAGACAAATATTAAAAACTTTACTTATTATTCAAACAGTAAACTTGTGCATGTTGATATCATATTAAAAATATTTTAATGTTTCTAATTAGGTTGTTTATTTTTAATAACTTACCTTTCTAATATGGATTACTTGCGCAAGTTGAAATCATTAAATATGCAAATAATTTATTGACAATATTTGCTTTTAATAACTTACTTTTCTAATATAGATTACTTGCGCAAGTTGAAATCATTAAATATGCAAATCACTTATTCACAATATGGATTACTTGCGCAAGTTGAAATCATTAAATATTATCGATTTAGTTTACCATTGGACAAGATTTAGAATTAAGAAAAATATTTAAAACTTTTCTTATTATTCAAACGGTAAACTTGCGCATGTTGATATCGTATTTATTACATTGCTTAGACAATATTTTAATGTTTCTAATTAGGTTGTTTGTTTTTAATAACTTACCTTTCTAATACGGATTACTTGCGCAAGTTAAAATCATATCATATGCAAATCATTTTTGACAATACACATTTAATATCTTTCTTTAAACGATTTCATTATTTATTATGCAAAATATTGTGCGTCATTAATATGAAAAATAAATCGACTGTATATATATAGGAGACATCCAAGGTCTTAAAATACAAACATTCTCTTTTCATTCAAAATATTATTCACAAATCTCTCATCTCATACTATTAAAGTATTACGATGATGCTGCTTGTGTGCTAAGAAAAATGTGTTTAGACGCAAAGACTCCTCATCTTTCATCGACTCTGCCACCCATTTTGCCTTGGAAGTTCAATAAACTTGTACAGCCTAATAAAGGACTAACCCGCCAAGGCAATGGACACTCAAAAGAGCTACGTTGTGTCATTGCTGTTATTCGACAGTATGTTTTCTTAGCATATAAATCACCTTTATCTCCTCTATACTTCTATCTGTTAAAATTTTGTTATTACATGACAGTGGCGATCGAACTCCAAAACAGAAGGTGAAACTAAATGTTACAGAGGAGAAACTGTTAAATCTGATGCTGAAGTACAATGGTGGAAAGCCAAGAGCTGAGGTGCGAGAGGCTCAAGCTTTTCTGTCATCCATCTTTTATCAGAGCCTTGTTTCATTTTATATATTTTTATTCTTATTGTAGACAAAACTAAAAAGTGCAGTCCAATTGCAAGACCTATTAGATGCAACAAGAATGTTAGTTTCCCGTACAAGGTAGAACCTTGAATTGAACTCTTTGTGTCTTGTCTCCAAAAAGCATGTCTAGTCTATCTTTTCCATGTGTTGAATACTGGTAACAACAATATGGTCTTCTTTTTTTTATATGTAGACAAGGTCGTGAGAGTGATAGTGATCCAGAAGACCTTGAACATGCTGAGCAGCTTCGCCAAGTTAAAGCAGTTCTTGAAGAGGTTCTTTAGTAGTTTCTCTTTTTTTTGTTGAATATAGTCCGGGAAAAGTATTACATAGCATCATTTAGTAATACTACCTTATATTATTTTTTTTGTTGAATATACTATCTCATAAGTAAGCTAGCATTATGCTTTTTTTATTTAATTCATAAGGTCATTTTCTCACAGCAGAGAACCTTTTGGAATGGTGCAGGGAGGAAATTTCTCAGGGATATACAGGAAGGTTCAACTGAAGCCGCTGAAGTGGGATGGTGAAGGCGAAGAAGAAAGACCTGTAGAGGCCCTTATGATTCTTAAATACGGCGGTATTCTAACTCACGCTGGCAGAAAACAAGTGTTTACATACTCTACCATTTATTTTATCATTGTTATATATATATATATGTTTTCCAAATATGGAAAAATTGTTTAACTTATTGATGGTTGCTTCATCTGCATGCAGGCAGAAGAGCTTGGTACATTCTTCCGATACAATATGTATCCAGGTAAGGTCCCCTGATCTGTTACTTTTATTTTGGAGTATTTCACCGATGAAATGGCCTTAAATTACATGCTTTTTTAAGGTGAAGGGACTGGTTTGCTTCGTCTCCATAGTACATACCGTCATGACCTTAAAATTTACAGCTCTGACGAGGGACGTGTTCAGGTACGTACATCTTTTACATTGATACTACTGAAGATAATTAAGCATATGTGTTGGAAAAAAATAATGTTTGAACTGGTTTGCATATGTTGACCAGAAGTCTGTAGCTGCTTTTGCTAAAGGCCTACTTGACCTAGAAGGATAGCTAACGCCAATCCTGGTTTTTCCTTCTTAATATTATATTGCGTGTGCTTAATTTTCAATGTCATCATGTGTTTACTAATAATGTCTTTTTATCTTTCTTGCTTCTCAAGGTTTCTTTGGTTAGCAAGGACTCTTCCATGTTGGATGGTCTTGTGATATTGTCAGCATTGAAATGGAAGCTGCCAAGGTTTGTCCCATGACTTGAGTCATTTTTTGAAGTCTGTGTATCAGTCAATCAACAAGATTGATTTCATTATAATTGTACTATATATGCAGGCTAGATTGAATGAGATTGTAATCTGGCAAAAAAATGATCAATGAATTACTATTACTACTATTTATTATTATCAAATCATATTAGTAATTATCAAATTAAATACGCAAAAGGCAAAACAAAAAAAGAGAGAGGCATAACATAAAATAAGTTAGCATATTAAATTGCAAATAAACCAAAATATTTCAAAGCAGTCAAATAACCAAAAAATTAATAATCGAACCAGGTACATTTTTTTATTAGACCGGATATTAGTTCCACCAATAATCGTGGTCAACTTACCAACATGGTGCATATATGTCAAATGGACAAATTTACGTTTAAGTAACCCAACCTGTAAGGGATTTAGATTTTTTTTGTGAATCTCGTGGACTGATCTATCGCAGATTGGGGTTCATAGGTGAAGTTTCAAGAAATTGTTATAATTTGATTGGTCGATTGTTTTTAATTTTTATTTATTTAATTTAGATTTAAAAATTTAAGATAAGTCTAAAATCGTTTAACATCACTTGCCATATAATCTAACGAATATTACAAATAACAATTTATGGAAACTAATTCTCGAAATTATAGAAAGATTAATAATGTTTTATTTATTACTTTTAATATTTATAAACTATAAAATATAATGAACGAAATTTTATGTAAGATAATTATAATAGTTTTATACTCTACTTGATGAATTGTTTTCGAATATAATTATATAATAACTATTTTAAATATTACAAAATACAAAACAATTTATTAATATTATTTTTAAATTATTTATTGTTGTTTAAAGAACAAATTTATCATAATTTTAAAATAATTTATAAAATGCTTACAAAATGCAAGCCAAAGTTGCACTTTCAAGAGTTAAGTCGAGATCTGGATTAAAAATCCTAATAACTGGTAAAGAAGGGAAGCCGCAGACAAAAACATTGAATGTTGTCTACAAACAAGTTTTTCAAAATATTCCGTAGTCACGGTACGTAACTTTAATCTACTTTTTTTCAAATACAAATTTTAAAATATATAAACTGTTACAATTATTTTTTTTTTTGTATTTGCTAGATGGGTTGTGATGAGTTAGGAGACCGATGACGGTATGTCAATTTAATATTATTTCATGTTCAATAAAATTTAGAAATTTAAAAATCTATCAAATAATGTTAACCCGTCAAATTGCTTATAAAATTTATTTAATTTTTTGCAGGTTTCTAATTGAATTTGCTTTCTTTATCAAGAAATGTACTTCATAATTTATATTATTTATGGATAATATTTTGATTTTTATTATATTTTCTTTTAATATGTCTACATAAATGTTTGTTTATTATTTATAGAAAAATAATATTATTCACCTAAAATAAAGAATTCGACACATATACAATACAATTGTAATTAATGATAATATAAAATCTGTTACTTCTAAAACTATACACTATTTATTCTATTTTTTGAATAAAAATATCTTCTTAAACACATAATATATTTTGTGACGTTGCAATTATACATACACACTATATCTGCCTCTTCATACTGACGTTACTGTGTTCCCTCTCGTCGATCTCAAATATTGACTACCAGCTTTTTTCCATGACTGATGAATTTTCCCAAAGACGGTGGTATTATGTTGTAAAATCTGTTACTTCTAAAAACTATTTAATATTTATTTCATATTTTAAATTTTCTTATGCCCGCACAGGGTGCGGGCCGGTCACCTAGTTATTAGTTAATGAAAGGGTCTAAACAACTTTTTTAAGTAGATTTATTAAAACTTCTTCCCTTTTAATTGTATTGATTCATTTTTATATTTCAACCTTTTAGCACATTTTAAGTCCATTCTTTTAATAATAGATGTTAGTAATTGCATAGAAAAAACTAATTAATCCATTCATTTTTATTTAATATTTTAGAGTTTAGTTCCTTATGATATGATATTAATAATTGATTATAAACAAGTTCTATAAGATATTGATATGCTGTTATGTATGTGTAAATTTGAAGACTACTTTTTATATATAATCAAATTAATTTTTCGGCGAATCTGGGTTTTTCGTCGTTCCACCGCCGGTAATCTGGTTCATATGTCGAATCTTGTTTCCCCTTCATTGCGGCTGAGTAGTAAACTAACCCTCTCTTTTTGGTCAGTTTTGAAACCGTTTTGTTTCGTCGAACTCCTCCTCTGCCGGTAAATTCTTCCTCTTTACTGTTGAGTTCAGTGTTTTACTTAAGGCAAACCGAGTTTGTAGTCTGATTTGTTATTTCCCGTCTTGTTTTGCAGATCTGAAACCGCTGCTGTCGTTGGTGACCATAATATCTCATCTTCCGACTGTAAGTTCATCATCTTCACTGATTTATTTATGTATTTCTTCATATCTGTAACCGTTCATTGTATTAGGGTTAAGCGTACAGATCTGACTGAATCTTCTCGAAGAAGGTTAATTGGAAGACTTCCTGGCAGACTCTTGCCTGGCAGACTCTTGGCATAAAATGTTCTGTTGGCAACAGCGCTTGTTCAAGGATATAAAAGGTCTAATATCTCTCCTCGTGCTATGTTGAAAGTTAATCTTCGTAAAGCTTTCGACTCTGTAAGATGAGATTTTGTCATTACCACTCTTAATGCTCTGGGCATGCCTCAGAGATTTGTTAATTGGATTTCCGAGTGCATTACTACAGCCTCTTTCACAATCTGTGTAAATGGAAAAATCTGGGGGTTTTTTCAAAAGAAGGAGAGGTCTGAGACAGGGGGACCCTTTATCCTCTTATCTCTTTGTCTTGACAATGGAGGTCTTTTCTAGACTGCTCAAATCACGCTATGAGTCAGGTTACATCAGATACCATCCCAACTCTGAACCTATAGACATTTCTCACCTGATGTTTGCAGATGATGTCATGGTTCTATGATGGTGATGGTAGCAATTCATCTCTTCATGGTATTTCAGAAACTCTCGACGACTTTGCCAGCAGATCTGGCCTTGAAATAAATCAGAGCAAGGTGGAGTTATTTACTGCCGGTCTCGATCAGCAGGAAACTAACACTAATATTAATTATGGCTTTCCTATGGGTTCCCTACCGATCTGTTATAGGACTTCCATTGATGCATCGAAAGCTGAGAGTTTCAGAATATTCCATTGCTGCTAGATAAAATCCCAGGAACCTTTAATGTGTGGTCAGCAAGGCAGTTGTCTTTTGCAGGAAGGCTTGTTCTTATAAAGTCCGTAATCTCTGGAATCATTGTCTATTGTATAACAACTTTCATCTTACCTAAAGGCTGTATCAAGAAGATTGAGTCTCTCTGCTCCAAATTTCTATGGTCTGGACAGATTGAGGGCCCTGCCTTCACAAAGGTATCTTGGGCTGCTTGTTGTCTATCAAAGAGAGAAGGTGGATTGGGTCCGAGACGTTTTGAGACCTAGAATAAAACACTATGCCTTCGACTGATTTGGCTCTTGTTTGCGGAAGGGGGTTCTTTATGGGTGGCTTGGCACAAGTATTACCATCTTGGCAACTCAAGTTGTTGGTCTCTAACTGAGCACTCAAGATTCATGGCACTGGAAGTCTCTGCTAAACCTCAGACCTCTAGCACGTCCGTTTATCACATCCACTGTCCAAAATGGGAACATGGCTAGTTTTTGGTTCGATCAGTAGACACCGTTGGGACCGCTGATATCTTGCATATTTACATTGTCTTATCCATTTATTCATGTGCATTTTCATCATATAGATTAGGATTTAGCCATGTCTAGGTTGCATTTTGCATACATATGTCTCTATCAGGTATTTGAGTACCACATGGAGTTTCTGGAGACATTTGGGTGCATTTGAAGCTCAAAGGAGGTGATTAGAGTGGTCTTTGGACGAGCACTGCCTGGAGCGACTTCTCGGAGCGACGGCATGAGGTCGCTGTGCACCACATCCCGGAGCGACTCATCCAGAGCGACTGCACAAAGTCGCTCGCGTTTTCACATCCGGAGACACACATTTTGACCTCGGAGCGACCTTCCAGAGCGACGTGTTGAAGTCGCTCCCGAAGCTTGGAGCGACCTTACCAGAGCGACAGGGAGAAGTCGCTCGCCATTTTGGTTCTCGGAGACACGAAATCGCTCTCGGAGCGACCTCTCGCAGCGACCCAGCGAGGTCGCTCCCGAAGCCTGGAGCGACTTGTCGGAGCGACGAGCCGAGGTCGCTGCGCGTCTCAATTTCACTCGAACTTATGATTTCTCAAGGGCCTTTTGGTCATTTCATTATGCACGTTTTTATTTTCTAAACCTATGTTTTAATACTCTGTAAGCCACCAGGAGGCAGATCATCTTTGTTCTTAGAAAAACCACCAAAAACCTTTGGAAAGTGATCTCTTTGAATCAATTGATCAGTTTATTATTATTGAGAATTCTGTGTTCTTATCTATTTCCTGTGTTTCTCTACATGATTAATCTAAAATCCAACATGGGTTTAAGAGGAATCATGGAGATTAGTGAGTAATCACCTTTTGAATTCATGGGTTAGGGAGATTGAGGGTGATTAGGTTAGAACTAGGATGTTTTAGTGTAGGTCATTCATATTTCCTTGCTAGTTGAGTGAGCATAATGCATCTTCTGAGTTGGCCACTCAGTAGTTGAGCCTTAGGCATTTCCCCCCCCCCCCGAAAGGTGTTCGAGGAAATGCCCGAGACAACTCTTCTTAGCTTTTAGCATACTTTGCCAAAGACATTTGTTGTTAGAGGTGCTAAGATAGCCATTGGACTTGCTAGTTACGATTGCTTTCATATTATTCAACCAAAGACATTTGATGTTTGAATTGTGTTAAGTAAATGAGCATTCATCTAGACATAGAGTTTGTTTAGGATCGTGTCCAAGCTTAAGGTTAATAGATTGATTGATCGTTTGCCATCTTTAGTTCGAAACTTGATCACCCGAGGTCTAATCCCTATATCCATGAGTTCTCTTTTCCAATAGTTAAGAAAGTATCATTTAGTTATTTCTTTTAATTAGTCATAGTTTAAAAACCCATCTAAATCATTGGTTGCACTTAGATTAAGTGATTACTTGCATTCTCGGTGCTTTGATATCTCTCAGAACTGGTTCGACAATCATTTATACTACAGCATTTGTCTTAGGAGCCTTGAAAACTCCTAACATCAAATTGGCGCCGTTGCCAAATTCTGAATAGATTTAAACATTGAGATTTAGTCAATTGCTTGAGACTAAGTCATTTTTATTTTCTTTTGTTACTGACTCTTCTTCACCTCCCTTTAATCTACAGGTGTATGAACTTGCGGAGCAGGGGTCCATCAAACCTAGTTCCAAGAGCAGCAGACATCAGAGCTTTAGAGAGAGAGTGTGCTAGAAAGAGAAGAGAAGAAGAACATCAAGCTCAATTGCAGAGACTGAACATTGACATGGGAGACGTTCATCAAGAAGATGCAGGCGTCAATGGCGCTAACAACAATGGTCCACCTAACCAACAGCGAGCAGCTCGACCCATTGGCACTTACGACCGTCCAAACATCCATGGTCATAGATTGGGAATCCGAGCACCCGCTGTGGCAGCCAACAACTTTGAGATCAAGTCAGGACTCCTCAACGTGATCGAGAACAACAAGTATCATGGCTTGGCTCTAGAGGATCCATTTGATCACTTGGACAGGTTCGACAGCTATTGTGGGTTGTCAAAAACCAATGGTGTGTCCGAAGATGCCTTAAAGCTCAAGCTATTCCCTTTCTCTTTGGGAGATAAGGCACGTCAGTGGGAGAAGTCTCTACCCAGCGACTCCATTACCACTTGGGATGACTGCAAGAAAGCATTCTTGGAGAAGTTCTTCTCTACTTCAAGAACTGCTAAGCTGAGAAACGATATCTCCAGCTTTCAACAGAAGGGCTTGGAAGGTTTCAGTGAAGCCTGGGAGAGATTCAAGGGCTACCAAGCTCAATGCCCACACCATGGTTTCTCTAAGGAGAGCTTGCTGAGCACATTCTACCGTGGTGCTCTCCCTAAGTACAGGGCCAGACTGGATACAGCTAGTAATGGGTTCTTCTTGGGGAGAACTGAGGAGGATGCAGAGGAGCTGGTTGACAACATGGTTAAGAGTGATGCAGTCTACAGTGGAGACCACGACAGAGGCAGTAGAACTGATGATAAGCAGACGAGGAAGGAATTGAAGGCTCTACAGGATAAGATAGACATCCTCATTGCTGATAAAGCTACCCAAGAGCAGCTGCACTTTGTTGGCAACCCAAACCAAGAGACACCAGTTGTTGTCCATGAAGTTGAGGGTTTGGAAGGTCAGGAAGAGCTGTGTTTCATCAACAACAATGGTAGCTGGTACAAGAAAGAACCCAACTTTCAGTACAACAACTACCAACAGAAATCCTATTCCAACAACCAACAGAGTGGTTATCAGCCTCGGAACAATCAGCAAGGCAGCTATCAACCTCAGCAAAACCCTCCTCCTGGATTCAACAACAAGGGCAACCATTCTTCCCAACAACAATCTAATCCCTCTACCTCCACTCCTCAAGTCAGCAGCACTGATGCTCTACTGAAACAAATCATGGAGTCTCAAACAAGAAGTGAGAAGCATGTTGGCTATGAGTTGAAGAATCTTCACTCAAAGATTGATGGGAGCTACAATGAGCTCAACAACAAGTTCAGAGCTTTGGAGAACCAGTTTGCTGCCATGAACACTCAACAAAATCGCCAACAAGGTTCTCTACCTGGAAAATCTGAGCAAAACCCCAAGGAAACCATGAAAGCTATCACTCTCAGGAGTGGTAAGGAGTTACCTCAGAGAACTCTCACCAAGGATGCTGAGAAACAAAGTGAGGAGGTTGCCATCACCATAGATGATGAAGTGGTGATTGTTGATGAGAAGATCAATGACGAGATCTTGGAAAAGATAGTGGAAGCAAAAGGAAAAGGAAAAGTTGGAGAAGAGAAGAAAACAGTTAAAGATGGTGAAGTTGTCACTCCTGCAAGTGAAAACTCTTTTGTTCCTCCTGCCTATGAACCCAAGCTTCCATTCCCAGGTCGATTCAAGAGGCAGCTGCTAGAGAAGTACAAAGCTTTGTTTGACAAGCAAATGAGTGAAGTCCAGGTCACAATGCCCATTATTGACGCTTTCATGCTGATCCCTCAGTACAGCAAGTTCCTCAAAGATGCTGTAGCTGCAAAGAAGAAAGAGATGGAGGGCATGGTGATTCTCACTCATGAGTGCAGTGCTATCATTCAGAGACTGGTCATTCCAAAGAAGCTAGAAGATCCAGGATGCTTCACATTACCTTGTGCTCTTGGACCTATGGTATTTGATAGATGTCTCTGCGATTTGGGAGCTAGTGTCAGCTTGATGCCCCTATCTGTTGCTAAGAAGCTCGGCTTCACTCAGTACAAGAAGTGTAGACTTTCTCTGGTATTGGCTGATCGTTCAGTGAAGTACCCTGTGGGTATCTTAGAGGACCTCCCAGTGATGGTTGGAAATTATGAGATCCCTACAGACTTTGTGGTGCTTGAAATGGGTGAAGAAGCTCAAGATCCTTTAATCCTTGGAAGACCTTTCTTAGCCACAGCAGGAGCTATTGTTAATGTGAAAGAAGGCAAGATTGATCTCCATCTGGGTAAAGGGCACGTTCTCCATTTCGACATCAAGGAAGTAATGAGGAGGCCAACAGTTCAAGGGCAAGTGTTCTACATTGAAGAGATGGACGCCCTTGCTGATGAACTCCTTGAAGAGTTGTCACTAGAGGACCCTCTACAGCATGCTTTAACTGTAGAGAAAGAGGCTGAGGTGATTGAGAACCTGGAGAGTACTGCCTATGGGATGATGCTGGATTCACACCAGGGGTTTTTCAGTAAGGATCAGTACGAGGAGCTTCCACAGATGGTTCACCAACAAGTCTCAGTCACTCAACAAGAGGACACCCAGCAAGATGACTGGAGTGAGCTTAAGGCACCTAAAGTGGAGCTTAAACCTCTTCCCCATGGTGTAAGGTATGCATTCCTTGGTCCTAATGAAACTTACCCTGTCATTGTGAGTAGTGAACTTACTGAAAATGAGCTATCTGAACTTTTGAAAACACTTAAAAGATTTAGAAAGGCAATAGGTTACTCACTAGATGACATCAAGGGGATATCACCCTCTTTGTGCATGCATAGGATACATCTTGAGGATGAATCAATGACTTCTATCGAGCATCAAAGAAGGTTAAATCCTAACCTGAAGGATGTTGTAAAGAAGGAGATTCTTAAACTCCTAGATGCTGGTGTTATTTACCCTATCTCAGATTCTAAATGGGTATCACCTGTGCATGTTGTACCAAAGAAAGGTGGTATCACTGTGATTAAAAATGACAAGGATGAATTGATACCAACAAGAACCATCACAGGTCATAGAATGTGCATTGATTACCGGAAACTAAACTCTGCTTCTAGAAAGGATCATTTCCCATTACCATTTATTGATCAGATGCTTGAGAGACTTGCAAATCACCCATTCTATTGTTTCCTTGATGGGTACTCAGGATTTTTCCAAATCCCCATACATCCCAATGATCAAGAGAAAACGACATTCACATGTCCCTATGGTACCTTTGCATATCGAAGGATGCCATTTGGTCTATGTAATGCTCCAGCCACCTTTCAAAGGTGCATGATGTCAATTTTCTCTGATCTGATTGAGGATGTTGTGGAGGTATTTATGGATGATTTCTCTGTCTACGGATCTTCGTTTTCTGCTTGTTTGTCAAATTTGTGCAGGGTCCTACAGAGATGTGAAGACACCAACCTTGTGCTGAATTGGGAGAAGTGTCACTTCATGGTCAAGGAAGGGATTGTGCTAGGACACAAGATTTCAGAGAAGGGGATTGAGGTGGATAAAGCCAAAATCGATGTTATGGTTGGTCTGCCTCCACCAAAGACAGTGAAAGACATCCGGAGTTTTCTTGGTCATGCTGGATTCTACAGGAGGTTCATCAAGGATTTCTCCATGATCACTAGACCTTTGACCAGGCTGCTGTGCAAGGAAGCTACCTTCAGTTTTGATGTGGAATGTCTACAAGCTTTCAAGAAGCTGAAAGGTGAACTCGTTAGTGCCCCAATTGTCCAGCCACCTGATTGGGATCTCCCTTTTGAGATCATGTGTGACGCCAGTGACTATGCTGTGGGAGCTGTTCTGGGGCAGAAGAAAGATGGCAAAACCCATGTGATCTACTATGCCAGCCAAACCCTCAATGATGCTCAGATGAGGTATGCCACAACAGAGAAGGAGATGCTGGCAATTGTTTTTGCCTTTGAGAAGTTCAGGAGCTACTTGGTTGGGTCTAAAGTCATTGTCTACACAGATCATGCTGCCTTGAGACACCTTTTGGCCAAGAAGGATGCAAAACCCAGGCTTTTGAGGTGGATCCTTTTGCTCCAAGAGTTTGATATGGAGATCAAGGACAAACCTGGAGTTGAGAATGGAGTAGCTGATCATTTGTCCAGGTTGAGGGTAGAGTCTGGTATCCCTATTGACGAAGGACTTCCTGAGGAGCAGATCATGGCTATCGAAGCAGTGATAGCAGTTTGTGAGACTGGTAGGAAGCTGGAAGAAGTCAAAGCAACAGAGGAGAAAGAACCCTGGTATGCTGATTTGGTGAACTACCTAGCCACAGGAAGAGAACCTCTGAATCTTGTGGGCTATGCCAAGAAAAAGTTCTACAAGGATGTGAAAAGATACTACTGGGATGAGCCCTACCTCTACATTCTCTGCAAGGATCAGCTTTATAGGAGAGTGGTTGCAAATGAGGAGATTGATGGGATCCTTGCACAGTGTCATGGATCATCCTATGGAGGTCACTTTGCCACCTTCAAAACAGTTGCAAAAGTATTACAAGCTGGATTCTGGTGGCCACATATGTTCAAGGATACACAAGACTTTGTTTCGAAGTGTGATTCTTGCCAAAGAAGAGGAAACATCACCAAGAGGAATGAGATGCCTCAAAATCCAATCCTTGAAGTTGAAGTGTTTGATGTCTGGGGTATTGACTTCATGGGACCATTTCCATCATCTTTTGGCAACAAATATATCCTTGTGGCTGTTGATTATGTCTCCAAATGGGTGGAAGCCATTGCAAGCCCCACCAATGATGCTAGAGTTGTAATCAAGATGTTCAAGAGCATCATCTTCCCAAGGTTTGGAGTTCCAAGAGTTGTAATCAGTGATGGAGGTTCCCACTTCATTAACAAACTGCTTGAGGGACTTCTCAAGAAGAACGGTGTGAAGCACAAGGTGGCAACTCCTTATCATCCCCAAACAAGTGGCCAAGTTGAGATTTCTAACAGGGAGATCAAATCTATCCTGGAGAAGATTGTGGGGATTACAAGGAAGGATTGGTCCAATAAGCTTGACGATGCACTTTGGGCTTATAGGACAGCGTACAAGACACCACTGGGCACCACACCTTTCAACCTAGTGTATGGGAAAGCTTGCCATCTGCCAGTGGAGCTTGAGTACAAGGCACTATGGGCAATAAAGTTGCTGAACTTTGACATCAAGAGTGCCAAGGAGAAAAGGCTCTTTCAGCTACACGAGCTTGATGAGATAAGAATGGATGCTTTTGAGAACTCAAGAATCTACAAGGAGAAGACTAAGCTTTCCATGACAAGAACATCCTTAAGAGAGAGTTTAAAGAAGGAGATCAAGTGCTTCTCTACAACTCTAGGCTGAAGTTGTTTCCAGGAAAGCTTAAGTCAAGGTGGTCCGGTCCTTTCAAAGTCAAGGAGGTTAGGCCATATGGAGCAATAGTTTTGTGGAGCACTGATGGAAGAGACTTCACAGTCAATGGACAAAGGGTTAAGCTCTACATGGCTACTGCACCAGAGGAAGATGGGGTTTCAACTCCACTGTCTGATCCTACCCCGGCCTAATCTAAAAGGAGGCAAAGTCAAGCTCGGGACTTAAAACAAGCTCACTTGGGAGGAAGTCCCATGCGTATCCTTGTATATATTGCATTGGTATTTTCATTTTTCATCTTATTGCATAAAAAAAAAAAAAGAGAGAGAGTTGTGTGCAGGTGCTTGATCGGTTCAGTTTTGAGCAGGAGTCGTGCGTGGGAGCGAGGTCTCACAGCGACACCTCAAGGTCGCTCCAGCTGGGAGCGAGGTTTCGAGAGCGACACTCCAAGGTCGCTCGCGTTTTCGTCGTCGGATCAAGAAAAATCGCCTCAGAGCGAGGTCTCGGAGCGAGGCCGAAAGGTCGCTCCAGCTGGGAGCGACATTATGGGAGCGACACCTCGGAGTCGCTCGCGTTTTCGACGAAACGGAGCTCAAAAACTGACCCGGAGCGACGTCCTAGAGCGACACCTTGAAGTCGCTCCAGCCCAGAGCGAGGTTTCTAGAGCGACACTTCAAGGTCGCTCGCGGTTTTGTCGAAACACGACGCGAGGAAACGACTCGGGAGCGACCTCTCCCAGCGACACCCTCACGTCGCTCCCGAACCGGTCCAGGTAAGTTTCCTAACTCTAAACCCCGGTTTAATTCAAGTAAACCGACCCTAACCACCCTAGACCGAACCGGACGACCCTAACCCTACCCCCAACCCCCGCGACTCTATCTCTCTCACTCTCCCCTCCTCTCACAAACTCACAAACTCTCTCAAACTCACCCACACCAAAAATCCCAAAACCTTCTCAATTCTCACCCAAATCAACTAGTTCTTGTTTCTAAACCAAGCTTTCGCCCCTGTAGCCTATTCCTCACCACCCATTCACCATTTCCTTTCATCCAGAGCAAGGTATTGAGTTTTTAAATTCAAATTCGTAGGTCCATGAACCCTAGAATTTGAAAGTCGAAATTTGGTCACTTTCTTGCTAGATTGTGGTGAAATAGACTAGGGAAAGTTTATCTATCAAGTTGGGTTGTTGAATTAATGGTGAAATTGAGTTTAATTTGCACTTTGGCAAAATTAGGGTTCATGGAATTAGGGATTTTCGAATTTGACCTTAATTGGGTGAGTTTGTGGGTGAACTAGATGTGTTAAGGTGTTACAAGAGTGAGAATTGTTGCATTGTGTTGAACTTGAGTTTAAATTGATAATTCATTTGTTAAGTTCACTTTTGCAATTTTCTCTTGCAAATCTTGTTTTTCTTTACTTCCATCTACTTATCCCTTTTCAAGTTTTTACTTTTCAGGTGAAAATGGTTAAGAAGACAAAGGGAAAGTTGGAAGCTGAGAAGCAAGAAGCTGAAAGAAAAGAGTTTGCACTAAGAGGAAAAGCTTTATCCTGCGAGCCAACTGGCTCAGGGACGCAGAGAACTGTTCGACAGCAGACTTTGGCTGCAAGGAAATCGAAAGAACAAGAGAAGAGGGCAGGGAAAAGTGTAGCAGTTCCCACTCATGAGGAGAGTGAAACTGAGAGTGCTGATGAGCAGGCACCTACGAAGAAAGCCAAGATGTCAAAGGAAAAGGGGTTGCTGTTGATCGAGACAGGGCAAAAACTCCATCTGTGGAGGAGCTGTATGATCACTTGAAGAATGGGGTCACTTGGGCTCCAACCAGGTTCGCCGACCTCGATTTGCTGAAGGAGTTGGGCCTAGAATCCGATATTGAGGCGATGCTGGGACATTTGAAGATGCCAAAACTCCTCACCATGGCTTATCCTTTCTACAAGGATGTCACTTGTCAGTTCCTATCCTCTCTTGTGGTCACTTACCACGACACGGCGCATGTGAGGCAAGGATGGGGAAAAATCACGTTCAAGGTCAATGGAAGAGAATACAACATGAACTTCAAGGACATTGGGAGGGTCATGGGGTTCCAAGACCTAGAAGACCACTCACTTCCCAAGTGTGAGAACCTCCCACAGAGCTTTGGAAGTTGATCACTGGAAACAGGCACTCTACCGGGGCTGACAAGAACTCACACATCCGACACCCGTCTGTACGCTACCTCCACAGATTGCTAGTCCATGCTTTCTACCCACGGAAGCAAGCTGGTAATGTTACTGAGGAAGACATGCGACTGCTCTGTCCGGCTATCCGTCCTTACGCTCAACCTGGAGTGTTACCCCTTCCCAGCACTGATATCTATGCTACCTTTGGGATGGTCAGTTTCTTTGTGGGCCGTCTCGAACACTACAGAGACTGGGCGTGGTACACCACTGATTCGCGCCCAAAGATGGGGATAGGCGGAATGATCACACCACTGCTCCAATTTCTGAATGTTCCCTTGGGAAAGGACGCAGCGGGGCCTAGGTTCATTGATGGCACCTACTTGAGGATTGCCACCTATTTCAGTGGGATGTATGGGAAGGACTACGTCTACCACTACTACTTGCAGGGCAAGCCAGTCGAGGTGGTTCTTCCAAACCGGAACCTGACGAGTTTAGAGATACCAGGAGCTGTCAGCTTCAACATTCCCCAGGAGTACTTTCTCGGAGAACACGGGCCTCTCGATCCAATTCAAGCAGCTTCATCAAGGAGAAGGAGTGTCCCTACGCAACCTGACTCGCCTGTTGCAGACACGTCTGAGCATATCTATGGACCTCCGCGCTACTACTTCAAGCCCCATGACGGAGTCCTTCCCCCTGGAGCTCTCCGTGATGCTCATGACCACATTGGTCGTCTCCAGAGGTGGAACAAAGCTCAGGACAGAACGATAGAAAAGCTGAAGGATAAGTGCAAGGCGCTCAGCAAGACTGTGAAGAAGCAGGCAAAGACTTCAGCCAAGTTCATGAAGAAAGTAGCTGATGTCTTAACTAGGGGAGGAATAGCTGGATGTAGCTCAGCCGATTTCGCTTTCGCGAACACCTCAAACCCCCAGCCCCCATCCCCGCCTGATGCTCTTGGCTTCCCCCTCACTGCTGCGCAGCTTCAGCGTAAGTGGAGGAACCCACCCACTCAACCTTCCACTTCCGGCAACAAATCCCCATCCCTCGCTTCTTCTGACAGTGAGCACGAGATTGACGAGGTTGAGAGCCAGCCATGGTATGGAGGCTCCGGTTCAGCATCCGGTGGTTACTACACCACCTTCCCTCCTGACGACGACGATGCTGGGGCATCTGCCCCCACCTACTATCCATAGGAGGTACTTCTCTCTCTCCCTTGTATATACCATTTCATTTTTGCATATTAGTTTTCTTCTCGGTATCTCCCTCTTTCTTTGACAACACAGAGACTGTGTAACTCAAGTTTGGGGGAGGTACCAAGCATTTGATCATGTTTGCTTTGATTGTGTTTCATTTGAGTCATGCATTGCACACCTATTTGCATAAAAAAAAAAAAAAAAGAGTTTTTCATTTAGTTTGCATCATTTGCACCATTAGGAGAGTCTAGAGCATATAGGTTGCATTCACTTGCATTGGGAGCAATGATTTTAAAAGCCTTGTAAAGAACACTACGTTGCACCATTGAGTAGCCATGCACCTCTCGAAAAGACTTGTATGTTTCGAGCCTTGAAAACTCTTCTTGAAACTTGTTGATTGCTGAAACTCAGTCTTTGAAGCCAACTACAACCTTATTTGAACTGAATTAACTTAATGCTTCTTGCTTAGGGTCCCTTGTGTACTGAGTCATGGCTATACACACTTGAGTTGTCACATCTTTTATGCCAATCTTTTTGACAAACTCTAGTGGTAGACCACTCCCAAAACCTTTCCTTCCTTTTAAGCTTTCATTGTTTGATGAGTGAGGCCTTCTTCGGAAAGTCTTACATGTGCATAATGTTGAGAGTATCGGGAACGACAATGCTTGATCTTCATTTTTGCTAGATTGGACACTCTATTGTCTAGCTATAGGTGGGAGGGTGAGTGTTGTGATCATGATTTGGGAGAAATGAAAAATAAAAAGGATAGACTCTTTGTGCTTAAGTGAATTGATTTTCTGGGATAAGTAGAGAACCTCTAGCTCTAGTTTTGAAAAGTCTTGGCCCCCAACCTAAAAAAAAAAAAAAAAAAAAAAAAAAAAAAAAAAAAAAAAAAAAAAAAAAAAAAAAAAAAAAAGAAAGAAAAGGGGGCTAGCAAAGTTGTTAGGAGCTAAGAAATGTTTTGAGGTTGTAGAAAAATCCCTTGTAGATTTCAAAAAGAAAGAGTTAAAGTTCTTAGGATCTTTTGGTGAGAGATGTGAGTTGGGTTTGACATTTGGGAATGATTGTGTAATTGTATGTTTGGGAAAAGGTAGAACAATGGAGATTGAGCATTGTATGCATGAGTTGGTCCCTTTCTTAGATATATTATGTGCAATGTCAAGGCTACTTGTTTTGAGAGTAAACCACCTTAAAGATCATATGTTTTGAACCTCTTGAATCACTTGAATAAAAGCCTTCCCTTACCCAACCAAATGACTTGGACCAACGGACCATTTGCAAGAATTCACCTGATGTTTTGTGCTTAATGAATGTGAGAGTTGGTTGATTTGAATGTGTGGATGCTTGATGATGAGTGTAGGGACAAAAGGAGTTGAGATAGGCCTAGAGAAGCTAGAGTGTAATAAGAGAGTGTGCTAATTATGTTTGCTAGTTGTGTTTCTTTTGGCTATGAGCTCCCACCTTCAAACCTCTCTCCTTATGAGTTCTAGAAAGTTCACTTGAGGACAAGTAAAAGAACAAGTTTGGGGGAGTTGATATCTTGCATATTTACATTGTTTTATCCATTTATTCATGTGCATTTTCATCATATAGATTAGGATTTAGCCATGTCTAGGTTGCATTTTGCATACATATGTCTCTATCAGGTATTTGAGTACCACATGGAGTTTCTGGAGACATTTGGGTGCATTTGGAGCTCAAAGGAGGTGATTAGAGTGGTCTTTGGACGAGCACTGCCTGGAGCGACTTCTCGGAGCGACGGCATGAGGTCGCTGTGCACCACATCCCGGAGCGACTCATCCAGAGCGACTGCACAAAGTCGCTCGCGTTTTCACATCCGGAGACACACATTTTGACCTCGGAGCGACCTTCCAGAGCGACGTGCTGAAGTCGCTCCCGAAGCTTGGAGCGACCTTACCAGAGCGACAGGGAGAAGTCGCTCGCCATTTTGGTTCTCGGAGACACGAAATCGCTCTCGGAGCGACCTCTCGCAGCGACCCAGCGAGGTCGCTCCCGAAGCCTGGAGCGACTTGTCGGAGCGACGAGCCGAGGTCGCTGCGCGTCTCATTTCACTCGAACTTATGATTTCTCAAGGGCCTTTTGGTCATTTCATTATGCACGTTTTTATTTTCTAAACCTATGTTTTAATACTCTGTAAGCCACCAGGAGGCAGATCATCTTTGTTCTTAGAAAAACCACCAAAAACCTTTGGAAAGTGATCTCTTTGAATCAATTGATCAGTTTATTATTGAGAATTCTGTGTTCTTATCTATTTCCTGTGTTTCTCTACATGATTAATCTGAAATCCAACATGGGTTTAAGAGGAATCATGGAGATTAGTGAGTAATCACCTTTTAAATTCATGGGTTGATTGAGGGTGATTAGGTTAGAACTAGGATGTTTTAGTGTAGGTCATTCATATTTCCTTGCTAGTTGAGTGAGCATAATGCATCTTCTGAGTTGGCCACTCAGTAGTTGAGCCTTAGGCATTTCCCCCCCGAAAGGTGTTCGAGGAAATGCCCGAGACAACTCTTCTTAGCTTTTAGCATACTTTGCCAAAGACATTTGTTGTTAGAGGTGCTAAGATAGCCATTGGACTTGCTAGTTATGATTGCTTTCATATTATTCAACCAAAGACATTTGATGTTTGAATTGTGTTAAGTAAATGAACATTCATCTAGACATAGAGTTTGTTTAGGATCGTGTCCAAGCTTAAGGTTAATAGATTGATTGATCGTTTGCCATCTTTAGTTCGAAACTTGATCACCCGAGGTCTAATCCCTATATCCATGAGTTCTCTTTTCCAATAGTTAAGAAAGTATCATTTAGTTATTTCTTTTAATTAGTCATAGTTTAAAAACCCATCTAAATCATTGGTTGCACTTAGATTAAGTGATTACTTGCATTCTCGGTGCTTTGATATCTCTCAGAACTGGTTCGACAATCATTTATACTACAGCATTTGTCTTAGGAGCCTTGAAAACTCCTAACATCAACCGCTGCTGGACATTCTCGGAGTAAATGGACCCAAGCTCTGCGAATTCCTCTACATGCTACTGTCTCGTAAGCCACCCGAGCAGGTCTGTGGCATCTGCCATCACCTAGATCAGATGAAGCGGTGTCACTTCACGCTTATTTGACCACAATAGACGTTCCTTCTGAAAACCAAGGACCGGATTATTATTCTTGGACAGTTGAAGGATTGAAGCTGCAATCTTTCTCTTCTTCCAAGACTTGGAATGTTATCAGAGAAAGGCAGCCACACCGCCCTTGGTTCAAAGCGGTATGGTTCAAAGGGAATACTCCCAAGCATGCATTCAATATGTGGGTTGCTGTTCAAGATAGATTTCCCACCCGTACAAGACTTGCGTCTTGGGGGAATGCTCATTCCAACATCTTGCTGCCTCTGCTCGGCTTCAGATGAATCAAGGGATCATCTCTTTGTTGACTGTCCCTATACCCAGATTATATGGAGTTTGATGCTCAAAAAGCTCTCTGAAGTGTCGATCACTTTTACTTCTTCGTTGCAGTTACTGAGTTGGTCATCTTCGACTTCCACCCGGTCACCGCGAACTTTAAGAAGTATTGATGTCCAAGTCATCATCTACTACACTTGGACTGAAAAAAACAACATAGTTTACAAGAACAGATGCTACCAGCCTATGACCTCTTCAAGCTTGTTGACAGAATGGTCAGGAACACAATCTCTGCTCGTAAGACCAGAAAACAATTCAAGAATCTCATGGCCCTCTGGCTGATCTAGCAAAGCGCCTCTCCAAAATCTTTTATTTGATAGCATGTTTTTTTCATGCTAGCAAACTGTAGTTTATAAAATCATCTTGTAAACTCTTTTCATATATATAAGATTTACAGTTAAGCAAAAAAAAATTAAAATTAAAATATAGTCGATCTGTGACTTACTATGTGGGCCAAGTACCTGAAAAATCTATCTTAATATGAAACTCGTAATATTTTTAAAATATACTAAAAGATTTAAATAAATAATGTTTTAAGCTTTTTTCTTTCACGTATTTTAAAATTGTACATAAACTGAGTTTTGCTATAAACAATTCAGTAATATTTTACTAAAGAATATTTTCAAATGTGGAACTTTTGATAAATCCAGAAAAGTATTTGTTTAATCATAAACTCGAAATAAAAAGAGGTCATATTTAAGAAAACGAGAAATCATGTTCTTGATTAAGAAAATTTGACGTGATACATGAATTGAGAGATGTTAATCTAAGTCCTCCATAGAAAGTTAGACAAGTAAAAGTCTAATATATAAAGAAAAGTCTAAGTCTAATTAGTATGAGACCATTTGGGAAAAAAACCAAAAGTAAATCCATGCGGACCAGTTTTTTAGTTCCAAAGTAGACAATATCATACTAATTGGATAATATTGAGTTGGACATGGACTAATAAATTCCAACAATTGGTATCAGAGCCAGATTAACGAGAAATCCACAAGAAAACCAAAAATATCCTCAAGATATGAATGGTACCCATTAAGTTAGGAATGAAAGATATACGGCAGAGATCAAGTCAAGATGATCTTGGAAGTTCAGTTCTGAGAGGATCATCTCCAATTTGCTGGAGGAATGAACATAAGACGATTGTGGTCCTTTGTTTGAGTAGAATAATGAGATATGCCAATCTAAGTCCCACATTGAAAACTAGACAAAAGAAAATCTAATATATAAAGAGAAATCTAATTCTAGTTAGTATTAAACCTTTTGGTTTCCACGCGGACCAGCCTATTAGGTCCAAAATAGATAATATCATACTCGAATAATATAAAATTGGACATGTGCTTATAAATTCCAACATGAATATCCATTAATGAAAAGTTATATTTCTTTTTTTTTTTTTGATGATTGTAATATTGCTTTTTTGAGACGCAAAAATTAAGTGGACAACTTGAACCTGTTGGAAATACAAAAATATGCTACATCAAGCTTGTGAATAGAATGATTGAGCTGTGGTAGAACTGAAGACTTAGAAACTGGATCGATATTCAAACTAGAGCCAATTTAAAGATTACTTGGAGATTAAGAAGCTGAAGCATCAATGGACAACATCACCAACATCTCCCGAGCTTTGGTCAACATCGCCCACCTCTCCGAGCATTGGCCAACGTCTCCCATTTCTCCATTTGCCGTGCTCTCATGTACATTTCGACTAAAATATACTTTGCGACTCATATATTAACATTTAATAATGGTTATCTGATGATTTATATTGATTTAACAAAAAATGATTTATGTTGATATATTTACATGTTTGAAGTCGATTTTCTTTATAAATTCAGTACTCCATTTTTAGCAACATCAAGTTCACTTATATAATATAGATTTCGTAATACCAAAATTAGTGTACATGATTGCTTTAGATATATATAAATATGTGTTGCTAATAATTTGAAAATTAATTATTACTGATACAAATAATATTCAAAATGCTATCTTACTAATATATACATTATAAATAAGATACAATACAAATGCCAATTTAATGCAGAAAATTATATTATCACATTCACACAATGAAAATATGTTTTTGAAACATAATAATATACAATTAATTATATGGTAAATATTAAAATATACTATATCACAAATCATGAAAATTAAATATTTACTTTTAGAAAGAGAAAAAATAAATATCAGTGTGGATGCACGGATCAAATTCTATATTTTACTTAAAATTGAGTGCACAAAATGAATTAGGTATTGCAATAAAAGATTTCCATGTCGAATATATACTTTTTATTTTGAAGCAGCAATGGAAATTTGACCGAGACTGAGAAACCAACCGTCAAGGACGAAGATAGCATGCCCGGAAGACGTTCCATGCCGCACATGAAAGGGCTACCATAAATTCTTAGGATAGTTATTGGTAGAAATCGGCTTTCCGAAAACATGGTTCCAAGTGATTAGTTCTACAACATGCAAACAAAAGGAAAAAAAAAAGACCATACTTGGAAACTCGATGTACCATCACCACCGATAGGCCCCCAACATTTGTGAAAAAAATCGAAACCCTTATTAAATTGCCTAAAGCCTCTAAAATCTCAAGACCGTCCTGAACAGACCAATCATATGTTGATTGCCTTAAAAACCAATCAAGTCAGCGTTACACCAAACCACCATATACCTTAACTCACCTCATTGTGTCCTTTTTGACAAGATGGGAAGGCATCAACCTAATTTGTTAGTTCCTTCAATAGATCATCATTGGGAAGCATGCCTCTCTTGAAGCACCGTCATGGTATATTCCGTTGGGAAAGCGAAAAACACCTGGAAAAAAACCCCAATTACAAAAAGTCTCGACGAATTCTTAACGAAATATGTCTTCTATCAGAAATATGTCACTGTTTTTTTTAAAGATATTCAAATTTTGTGTTTCCAATAATTCTTGGTAACTGAAGGGAAAGATATTCCAATCCTTCAAAAATCAAAGGGAAATTCCCAACGGACTGGCATATTTACCCCAAAAATACCCGAAGGATCTGAGTTTTGGGTTACAAAAGCAAAAAAAAAATATTGACAATATATGTTGACAGTGTACAAATGATTTAACAAGGTTTGTGACCTCTAAACACTTTTTAAAATATTTATAAAACCAAATTTAAATTATTATTGATCCAATAAAAAATCGTTATAGGTATATATAATGTTAATGTGAAGTCTATAATTCATTCCATTTAGGATACATATATTTTATATTTTCGATGATTGAGTGTTTGTTATGTCATATGATGTTTTACACTAATGAAATGTTGATCTTTAATGTATCGATTTGACATATAATATGTTTATTTCATTTCCTAAATCCCAAATTCGCCGAGAACCCGTCAGGAATTCCCAGGAATCTGTAGGGAACTACTAACAGTTTCCAACTTTTTGTCTTTGTTTCTAATACTATCTGCATAGTTTTGTGTAAGTGAATTTGTCTCCGAATCTGTAGTAGGTTTATCCATTGACGATAAAAAATAATCAAAAGAAACATGTTTTTTGGTGATATCTTGTGAAGGAGGAGAGGTAATATCTATTATATTAAAACAGTAGTGTGACCCATTGATAAAAATAGTGTCCAACAATTATTTTCATATATCAATATTATTAAAACACAATTAACACTAACTACTTTGTACGCTAAATAACTTCCACTATAAACTCCTAAATAATCGGGACCCACTTTTTATATAGCTAAAACTGTCGAGTGACTTTAATTTCATAGATTTCGTTTCTTATGTAATAGTTTTCTATAGCCCATGCCATTTTTTAATACAACTAATGCCATATCATTTCATCAAAAAGAAATACCCAGTAAAAAATATTTCAAACAATGAAGATACCCAATATGATGTCAAGAAGAGTAAAATATATGTATTTTTATTTTTGCCTTTTTATTAGAAAGAAAATTAACTGCCATAAATTATACTAATAAACAATATCCTTAGAATTTTATTAAGTTTACATCAAACTTGCAAAAATTTGTGATTACAACTTTTTGCTGGTTATTTTAAAAAGCACTTGATTCTAGCGGGTATATTTTTTGTTTTGTTTTTTATTTTTAAATTTATATTTTTTTAATCATATTATGTTTAACATTAATTTAACTACCAAAATAGATTAAATTAAATTAATACTAAATATAATATGAATACAAAAAAATACAATTATAAAAATTAAAATTTTCAAAGAAAGTAAAACAAATTTTTCTTTACATAATTTAAAGGGCGACTATATTTGTATTTTAATATTTTTACATAATTTAAATGAGTTGAACTGAACCTGTAATGATCCAAACTCAATCCGAACTAAAATTTATAAATATCCAAATAGGTTTTAATCTCTCATCTAAAAACCAATATTTGAATAGTCGGAATCGAACCCGAACTCTTACCCTTACATGTAGTCTATCATATGATCACATATAAAAACATAATATGATTACAAAAAAATGCATATATGATACAAGGAAAGACACAAGTACATATGAAACTTGATTTATTTAATATACTTACAAAAATAATATATTCTATTAAATTCATATCATACAAAAATATAATTATAAACACACAAACATATAAATTATATTAGACAAAAAAATTTAAAAACAAAACATATATCCGCTCTTGAGATAGCGGGTCAATATCTGGTTAATAGATTAATGTTGACAAATTCCTAGTGGATTTTCGATGGATCCGTTTGTGTCTATAATTTTTTATTTGACGAGATTTGATGGACTGCGTTTCGTCGATTTCTCGTCGGGAATTCCTGAGTATTCTTAACAGATTGTGTTCCATTGGGAATTACACTGTTTTTTTTGTAGTGCTGAGAAGTCAGAAATAATGCATATAACAAAAAATCTGCTTCTCTGTTAAGTTACAGCGTACAGGTGATAAAAAAAAAAGTTCCCGTACTTCAGTAGAGTGAAGACGCAAGAATCGTTCTCTCCAGAAAATTTATTGACGAGAGTTTTAGACGCATATTTATTTATAAAATATATTCATACAAATATCTATGCAAAGCTTGAAAATGAAATAGATCTTAATAACTGTTGTAAGTAGACATGGGCATTTTACCCGACAGTCGAATCCGACGAATTCAAATTCGAACCGATATAGCAAAATATCCTAATGGGTATTGAGTTAGGAGAGATTGGATATCTGAACCTCCAGACGGATAATATCTAAACCCGAACGGATATCCGAATAAAACCGAACATATGTATGTTTAATCCTATATTCGTAGTTTAATTCTCTCATTTATTCAAAATATTTATATTGATATTGTACATGACTCAAGATCAGATAATATACATATAGTTGCATATAGTAATTTATTATTCACTTAAAATGCATGTCAAGCTTCTTAGTTCATGTATTCAGTTTCTCAAAACAACAACTAGATTAATGTCTTTCTATTTTTAAAGTTTTGTTTCCAAATCTATTAATTGTCCAACCTATTAAATTTTTATAATTATATAAGTTAATTGTAAATTTTTAGGTAAAAAAATTTACGAACCCGACCTGAAATAACCGAACCTGAACTAAAAGCATCTGAACCGACCCGATATGTAAAAATACCCGAACGGGTTCTAGATCCCTATAGCCAAATACCTAAAAATTCACAATACATTACTCGAATCCGAACGGGTGTTTGAACGCCGAGGCCTAGATGAAAGTGGAGAGGCCATAAAATTTTGTTTAGATAAAGAACAAAAAATTAGATGAAAAACAAAATTACAGTTTGCATATCCACTTAGGGCATGACTAGTTTCCCCGCTAGCACCCGCAAACGCAGTTTTTACGGCTGATAGTGGTTGCTGGCGTTTGAAACAATCACTGAAAATGCTATAAAGCGCTTCAAACCGCTCTGGACCTCTTAAATTCAAAAGATGCTTCTAGCTACCGTTTGCGGTTACGGGCGATTGCGGGAGGATAAATGTTTTCCTTTTTTTTACAAAAAAACAATATAAATTCAAGAATAAAATATTCAATTAAATTTAAAAATTAAAATAACATTAATACTAAATATATATATATTATATTTTAATTTATACTATAAAATTTAAAAACAAAATATTCTGTATAATTTCTTAAAAATTTAATAGTATAATTTATAAATATAAATTTTATGTTTATTATAATAATATGATTTAATATTTTTATAATTATATAAAATTTAAATATTATTGATTTATTATTTAACCATTGATGCGCTTGGTAGTTAGCCAGTCATAAGTATCCCGCAAACGCACCAATTTCTAACCGATGTACCAGTCGTACAAATCTCTTAATAACGCCTAAAACCGTAACTACGCGTATCCACAAACGCCCACAACTGCACCCGCAACCATCCGCATCCGCAAACGTCCGCAACTGCACCCGCAACCACATCTGCAACCGCTGCGGTTACACCAGCTTTTAGTACCAAATAAAGAAAAAATATAAAAGAATAAATCTCCTTCTTTATGAAGTTATTATTCCTTTCATGCGACAAAAACATTGGCCGACAAAAAAAAGACAAAAACATTGTGCCTATAAATTTGGTAGTGAAACCTGGATCCTCGATTCCCATATCATCAGTGGTGAACATGGAAGCCATTGGAATATTTGGAACAAAACCTGGATCGAGACTCTCCTTTTGTTCTCAAACCAATTTATTTCCAGCATGCAAACTCCATCGTTCTCCGGCAACGTCATATCCTCGTAACCATGCACATTTTGTTTCTTTGAAAGCGACGGCTAATCCTCTGGCTTGTGAAGATGAAGAAAATAATCGTAATATCAGAAAGCCTTTCCCTTCTAAATGGGATCATCAATCCCTCTTTGGTAACCTAGATTTCTCAGTAAGTCTCTCTCTCTCTCTCTCTCTCTCTCTCTCTCTCTCTCTCTCTCTCTCTCTCTCTCTCTCTCTCTCTCTCTCTCTCTCTCTCTCTCTCTCTCTCTCTCTCTCTCTCTCTCTCTCTATTGAGAGATCTAGAAGATCGATCCAATCCAATAGTCAATATTAGGATATACATCAATATATTAGAATATGAAGTTTATCATTATCTATTATATGCTATTTCATATTAGTTTAGGAAATTAGTTTGATTTATTCTCTATATAAACTATGCATCTTATAACATTATTTTCATGAGAGTCTAATATAATTCTTCCATAAACACTTTTGTGTTCTTTACTCTCATCAATTTGTCATGGTATCAGAGCCTGAACAAAACTAAAAACATCAAAAACATCTTTATTCTCGTGTTGTCTTGCAAAATCGCAGAACAATCACTTCTCATTCAAAAACTTCTTTATTCACGACTTGAAGAAGAAGATTTTTATTCAATCATAGTTTTGGTGTCTTTGCAAAATCGCAATTCATCAAACTTATTCTCTACTCCTTTGTTTCTCGATTTGAAACAAGGAAAATTCATTCAACAATTCAAACATTCATTCATCAATTTTCGTATGGCTATTAGCTCACGAAGATTCAGATTTCTTAACGGCAGTCTACCGGCAGCCGATTCACCCTACCGTGAAAATTGGAGAGCAAACAATCATCTCATTGTAGGATGGATAAAACAAACATTCAAACCAAAACTCAGATCATCTATCTCTGCTTGCAAAATCGCAAGCTATGGTACATTCATCAAGCTTCCGCAACGATTAGTGCATGATCTACTTCTACCACCTAATTTGAAGATTGTTCAATCTCATATGTGTTACCACGTATGAGCTTGAGGGAGGGTATTGAGAGATCTAGAAGATCGATCCAATCCAATAGTCAATATTAGGATATACATCAATATATTAGAATATGAAGTTTATCATTATCTATTATATGCTATTTCATATTAGTTTAGGAAATTAGTTTGATTTATTCTCTATATAAACTATGCATCTTATAACATTATTTTCATGAGAGTCTAATATAATTCTTCCATAAACACTTTTGTGTTCTTTACTCTCATCAATTTGTCACTCTCTCTCTCTCTCTCTCTCTCTCTCTCTCTCTCTCTCTCTCTCTCTCTCTCTCTCTCTCTCTCTCTCTCATACAAAGTCTTTTTTTTTTGTTAAATACATGAATTCATGGGTGTATTTCCTTTTTGGAAGCAAATGGATGCGATAGGGAGAGAGATAGAGGCACTAAAGCCACAAGTGAGGAACATGTTCATATCTTCCAAAGGCATTAAGAAGAAATTTCTTTTTACCTATTTGCTTGTGACACTTGGTGTCGCATATCATTTCGAGGATGAGATCGTGGAGACTCTAAAAGATGGTTTCCAAAAGATAGAGGAGATGATGGCGGGTGAAGATGATTTATACACTGTTTCAGTCATTTTCTATGTTTTCAGGACATATGGTTACAACATTTCTTCTGGTGAGGATTTTCTGGCTATGTTTATAATCATATATCATAGACCCTTTTTAGCACATGCAATTGTGTAGCTAGTAGTACGAGGTTGGGTATCTAGAAAATATTTTTATTGGGTGTACAACTAAAATAAATCAATTAACTGAAATAACACACAAGTGGAGAAAAAAAAAGATAGTACAAGAATGACCAAGAGTTGAGTTAGATTTAGTGGGACAAATCTCAACCGTACCAGTTTAAGAATACTCAAATGAGATTTTTTGGAGTACGTGATGCTTCCATGTTATTTTGAAAAGAGATTGGCTTTAGCTCCCTAGTTTGATTTCCATTTGGTAGGAGCCTAATGAAGCTTTCATTGGTAGATAGGACGGATCCAGATAATAGAATTTTAAAGATTTACCTAATTCAGATTTTTAATTTTCGAATATCTATAAAAACAATTTACAGAAAATATCAAATATATTAATAAATATTAATGTAAATGTTAGATATTATTTTGTAAATATTTGTTGTAATAATTAAACATATATGAGTACTTTTAATATAAAATATTGTATGTAAAAAATATTTTTCATTGTACATAAAGTTTCATATTAGACTTCTTTGTAAAAAAAATTAAAAATATATTTTATGTAAAATAAGAAAAAACACTACTTTCAATGTTTCTGTATTTATTAAATTTTATGAAATTGAATTTCATACTGTTTTTATTACATTGTTTGGTGTGTATGATATATACCATAGAAAATAAATGAATTTTAGTTGTAATTTCATAAAGTAATAGAGAAAATGTTTTGAAATGTTAAGGGAAAATAGAGATAGACTTCACTACAAATGAAAACAAACAATATAATTTATTTATATTTATATTAATTTGTATATTAGTTTATAATTTATAATTTTAATAAGATCGTATATTTACATATATTTTTTCAAAAAAACTTATTAACCTATAATTTTATATTCAGAAACGTTCCAACCCAGAACAAATAAAACTCTATTTTATTATGTAACTATTTATTTATTGAATATTAATTCATAGAGTTTGACTGCATATCATTTCTAAGATGGATCGCCACTGGGAGATTCTATAAATTTTATAGAGTTTATATTGCATATCATTTCTAACTTGGATCTCCGGCAGTACATTTGAACACAACTTCACTTTTAAAGAAATAAACTAGATTTCCACCCGTACGGTTATATTTTCACATTTATATATATAGATATTTGTTTTACATAATTATTATATATTTTTTTAATGTTATTCACATATTTAAATGTTTGTATAATTATGCCAAATATAATAATTTTCTAGTTATCATGCTGTAAGTTAAAATCATCACATATATATGTTGCTTATTATATATTTGTCCTATTAAATTTGCTTTTGATTACTAAACTAATTTTTTTTAATGCATGAAACAACATATATGAAAACAATTTTACATTTAATTTATTATAATCATGATCCGTAATTCAAATCGCTAGATTTTTTTAGTAATTTTTAATGTTTATTAATTTTATATAATAAATTACTGTATATTAAAAAGTTTAAGATAAGAGAAATTTTTATACATGTATTTTATAGTTTACTAATATTAACCCGTTCTACCAACATATTATATTTTTAGCATAAATATTTTATATTTATGAAAATAAAATATGTTAACTTATCAATTTAAAATAATTTTATAATATTTTTTTCAATATAACGTTTTTATTTTAAAATGATAGATATTATTATAAAATTGATAAAATAAGATATAATTTTATTCTTTTAGTAACATTTCATTACTAATTACAAAATTAGTTGAAAATATTTATATTTAATTTATGACAATTAAGATCTTATTATAATCTTTTTCAAGAGATTTGTTAGAATTTTAATTTTTTTTTTTAAATTAAAAGATATAAAAGATATTATGATTAAAGTAGTTAAAAATATTATATATATTAGCATTAGTGATATACATTTAATAGAAAATTTAAATGATGGTCCAAATAAAAATATCACTCATCAAAAAATCATGATTTTTATTTTATTAGAAAACAAATTTGAAAAAAATAGAAATAAATATTTATTTCTAACAAATTTTTTTAAAAATTATTAGTAAATGTATTTTTAAAATTTATTAATTTCATTTTATTTAAATTTTCGTTTATAAACCAAAACTATATTCAATTTTAATTTCTAATTATATTTTATGATAATTTAAATTAAAACTAACTAATTTTCGAAAGTAAATTTAAAAAGATTCTAAGAAAATTTTAAAAAGATTTTGTTAAAACATTTTAAATATATTTATTTTTATTTCAAATAAAAAATAAAGATATTAAAAGATATAATAATGAACTTATGTAAAATATGATATTTTCTTGGAATGGTCTAAACTAAAAAAATCACACATGAAAAGAAGTAATGACTTCTGTTTTAATATATTAGATTATATTTTATGATAATTTAAATTAAAACTAACTACTTTTCGAAAGTAAATTTAAAAAGATTTTAAGAAAATTTTAAAAAGATTTTGTTAGAACATTTTAAATATATTTATTTGTATTTCAAATAAAAGATAAAGATATTAAAAGATATAATAATGAACTTATGTAAAATATGATATTTTCTAGGAATGGTCCAAACTAAAAAAATCACACATGAAAAGAAGTCATGACTTCTGTTTTAATATATTAGATTGTCAAATTTTTGTTGAATTTATTATATATTAGGTCTTGCAATTTTTGACATATAAAAATTTAAGTACGAATCAGAAATCTATTTAATACAAAATTTGGATAGGATCTACAAATAACTTGAGACTATTCCTACTTGTGTGTTGTGGATCATGACAGGCGTTGTTCGTACGTACAACTATTAATTTGTTATTATTTGACCGAATGACAATCATTTTGGCCAACAGATGTTTTTGGGAGATTCTTAGGGGACCATGGAGAATTTAAGAAATGTCTTACAAGAGATGCTAAGGGTATACTAAGCTTGTATGAAGCTGCGCATATGGGGACGACTACAGATTATATATTGGATGAAGCTTTAACCTTCACATTAAGTAACTTGGAGTCGTTAAGTTGTACATGCAAACCTAATCTCTCAAGACTTATACGAAACTCTTTGGGTCTACCACAGCATAAAAACATGGAGATATTAGTGGCAAAGGAATTTATCCGGTTTTACGAAAAAGAAGAAGATAGCGACCTGACGCTACTCAAGTTTTCCAAGCTTAACTTTAAATTCCTCCAGCTACTTTACCTTCAAGAACTCAAAATCCTTTCAAAGTAACTAATCATTTCTCCCCAAAATTTCTTATAATATAATATATCTACCTTTTGCAGCTTGGTGTAATATTAACGTTTGTATGCAAGATGGTACAAGGAACAAGACTTTGAATCTAAGTTGCCACCTTACTACAGAGACATACTCGTGGAATTGAACCTCCATACGCTAACGTACCTGGAGCCAAAATATTCACGAGTGAGAATTTTTCTGACAAAATTTTACGTGATGCAAGTAATAGTAGATGATACGTGTGACAGATATGCTTCTCTTCGCGAGGTCGAAATCCTCGCCCATATATTTGAAAGGTACCTTTTTTTTTTTGAAAGGTACATTATCTATATCGTATTATTAAAGTAGCTCGAGTCTTCCACTCCTCATAATAAATTTTATTTTATCTTTTCAGAAATTGATATATCATGTTGTGTTTTCTCCAGTGTCGTTTAACATTTCTTCTAATCTTATCCAGGTGTCTACTAGTCTAATTTAAAAATAGGTTCAATCTCTGAAAATCGGGGAAATGTATCACGTAGTTAAGATAAACTATTTTGTTAATTTTAATATATTCAAACTATTTTGAGTTATAAAACCAACAACACTTGATTGTATAAGAATGTTAGAATCCATTAGCCAATAACTATAGACTTTTAAAATTCTAACAATCATTATAAATGTAGCTCTCACTAACCCCCCCACCCCCCCCCCCCCCCCCCCCCCAAATTTAATTTGCAGTTTTGGCATTAATTAGAAAATATGTAACGTATTAATTGACACCTGAATGTGTTATGACATAAAAAGGTAAATTAAAAACGCTAATTTAACAAATTTCATACAACAAATATTTACACGGTATTGATATTGTACATTAAAAATCACAGAGAAAATGATGATGCCTATATTGATAACGTAGGTGGGATCTCGACGATCATGCCATGGATAGACTACCAGATTATTTAAAATCAGTGGTTGAATTTGTAATTGGTACATTCCAAGAATTTGAAAGAGAACTTGGCTCAGAATTAGGAGCGGTTTACAGTATGGAAGCTACAATTGAATACGTAAGCAATCGTAAATGTTTTTTTTTTGGAAACAACGTAATTATAGTAATAACTGTACATCTTCAAACTTTTGAGCGATTCCAGTTCAAGAGATATATGAGAAGCAACCTTCAACTCGCCAAATGGGCAAGTGTGGATTACTTGCCTAGCTTTCAGGAGTACCTAGATGTTGCTGGACTCGAGATTGCCTTAGATTTTACTTTGGCATGTGTTTTGATGGCCATGAAGAATATCTGCAAGGAAGAAGCTTATGAGTGGTTGAAATGTAGAGACAAACTCAATAAAGCAATTGCCACAAAAGCACGAGTATTTAATGATATGTTTGGCTATGAGGTAAGTAAAAGATTTGATTTTTTCAATGATTCATTTGGTTTTATTATTTGATAATAGATTTAACATTTACGTAACATGATTAGGATGACATGAACAGAGGATATCTGACGGGCTCGGTCAACTGTTATAAGAAGCAATATGGAGTTACTGAAGAAGAAGCATTCAGAAAGCTTCATCAGTTGATTGCGGAATATGATAAGATGATGAATGAGGAGATTTTGAAGCCAATCAATGTGCCCCGCCAGGTTCTGAAGGTAGTCATGATCGACACTTTACGTGCTGTAAATGTTGCCTACAATAAACAAGATGGCTTCACCCGTCCCGATGGACATCTCAAGAATATAACGTCTATGCTTGTTGATCTTTGAGGACGTTGGTGTATCCAACATACTTGTGGATTATTAAATAACTGGGTACGTACTTTATTTGTCTTACAATAATATGTCCCGATGGGTTGGTTTTCAAGAAAAGTATTTATGAAAACCAACGTGCTTGTGGTTTTTTGTTGCTTTCCCTGTTTTTGGCTCGTTTGGTTTTATGTTGCTTTCAGATGCAGCGCATCTTGTTTTCATCTTTGACTTTGTTTCCATCATAGTCGAAACAGCATTGCTTCTCTATTTATAAATGTGAGAATTATCTTCTACAAAAAGTAAAAACACTATAACACAAAGAAATCCTTTTCCAAGAAATACAGCTACATTAATTTTTTAAATGCACTTATAATTTTTACTTAAAAGCAATCGTTCATACAGCTACAAACCTTGACCCGTTGAACTAGTCATTTGTGTTTAAGAACTTGTACAAAGCCTCTTGAATCACTCACACTCCTAACTCCTTAGTCTTTTGTTTTGTCTTTTCACCAAAACTCTCTAGCTAAAAGCTCTCTAAGTGTGTTGGCGACACATTCGATGCCCACACGCCTCTTTATACTTAGAAGCAACCCTAAAACTAAAGACTTACAAATCTTAAAACTTTCCTTTTGTGTTCTTCACCAATTAAGGAAATCTTTCTTTTTCTTAAAGGGCGATTACTTTTTTTAACGACTTCCCTTAAGCTGCTCCAAAGTAAATCTTCCACGTCATTCCCTTCCTCTATGTAGTAGTTCATGTTGCACTTAATGAACTACTTCATATTTGCTCTTATCATACATCTTCAATCACCTTTTTTTAATTTGTGCGTCTCACAAGTACCTAAGATAAAGACATCCAATCCAAACACACATACATTCACACACACACGAGTATTCAACAGAAACATGGCTAACATCAAAGTATTTAGATTGTCCTAAAAAGGTTTAAGTATTTACTACATCTTAATCAAAAGACAACACATAAATGCTTGACCATAAACCGAGATTTTCTGAAAATAGGATCATAAAGATTTCAACAAAAGATGCAATTGCAAAAGTAAAATATAGAAACAAAGAGAGACGATTCCCCCCCCCCCCCCGCAAGATTGTGTTTCGTCTCAGTTTTCTTCTTCTCCCCCTGCTTGTGAGCACACGAGTTGAAAACACAAACATTATCAACTCAGTTCATAAATATAGAAAAGAAAACTAACCTGCACTTGATCGAACTAGATCCTGAATAATACCAGTGAAAGTTTAGAGAGCCTTGGCCGTGTCCTGATGAGTATCCAATGGCTCTCCTGAGCCATAGTTCCCTATGGTACTTGGATAGAACCAAGCTCGTGGTTGGACACCATTTTAGGTCGAGATCAAGATCCTGAACCAGATGGTGGAAGAAGAGGTGGTGGAGTTTGAGTTGACTGAGTAGAAGTTCTTCCATCAGAAATTTTTTTTTTTTCATTTTGGCTTTGTTCTTGATGTGTCCATAGTTCTCACCTACTCGCTTGTCCTTCTTGTACCGCGTTGGACGAAAGTTTTTCTCTCCTGCCCTAGGTCAAGGCTGACATTACTTCTGAAGTATTTCGGTGATCAAAACGAGGAAAGATGAGCTATCAAAAGTTGTTCTTCTGGAGAATTCCCAAACTCATAATCTGCTTGTAGTTCAAACTCCCAACATCAAACAGAATTCCATGCGCTATTTGGTAGACCAGCCTTGCTCTATCCACTGAGACATGGTTTTGTATGTAGTGAGAATCCAGTTGTAGGTAGAAATGATGATGAGAGCTCTAAAGCGTGGAGAAAGATCAGGCATGACCTCTGAGTAATACTGCAACTGCATCATTGTCTTATTCAAGATTTATCCCCGCTTATCATACTCATCTAATTCCACAAATCATTTATAAATTATATTTCGAGCTAGGTATTAATCATACCTTTGTTTGATTGCACCATGTCAGCCAACTTTTTGGAGCGAACCCGGCTGGACACAAAGGTTTCTACCTGAAGATACGGGGACTGAACCGCGTCATATGGCTGGAAAAGTGAGACTGCATGTGCTTAGAGGTGGATTTACTTCGTGCTCGCTTAGGAGGAGCTAATCACAGATTGCTCAGAACCTTCTTCTTCTAGAGACACCTCGTCTGATGAGGAATCAATTGAGACCACGTCGTCAAGTTTATCATCTTCTTTGTTTTCTTCAGATCCTGGGATGTGAGTCGGTTACCCAATATGATCCTCTTAAAATATTAGTATCCAAAATGATGATCTTGAAATTCAAATTTGGTTTTAGGGTAGGGCAAACCGTTGGGCTAGAATATATTTGCAACTACATGATTTAAAGAACCTCTAGTTTGTAAACTGCATAGATTTCCAGGCAGCTTTTGAAGTGATTCTACATAGCCTTGGAGCTCTGTTGAGTTAGGAATTAAAGTCAATTAGCTAGATAGTTTATTTTGTCTTGGTTTTTGAGGTATGATTTTTATGACCTGGTTGGTTCCTTAGTCGATTGAGTTGTGCATCTGGTTGGCCTCTGATACAGCTACTGTTTTGGACATGTTGTCTAGAAAACTACATGAATATTGACCAAGGTCATATGTCCTTACCAAAGCTCTTGCCTTTCCGGTATCTAGGGAGAAGTCGTACAATTCAGCAATCTACAGTTAAAAGTTTACAAATGTTATTTTTTCATCAACAATGATCATTTATGTGCAGCTTCCAAGTGTCGAAATTGAGAAAAATCACACCAATAAAAGAAGGACGACAAGTGAAATAAGAACAAATTAGCATGTGCATAGTACATTAGATAAGAAACACATTGTACAATAGGAGATAGTTCTGATATGATTTCACACAAACTAAAAAAACGAGCAAGCAAAGCATATAAACAAAAGCAGAAGAAAATCAATCTTTCATATAACCATATTGATCTTTCTTCAACTTTCTTCATCGGTTTTCTTTGTCTTCTCGATTTCAAGCAGATAAATCCTCTCAGCTTCTGGTACAGCCTTGGTTAAAGCTTGAAGCCTATGGTTCAAGTCATCAAGCTTGTTCATTAACCTATCGTTAGTGAACATTCCCATACAAACGCTCTTGATCGTTTCCCAGCTTTCTATCAAAGGCAAACCAATTATCACAATCGATCCTATAGTTCCCCAAGCTACAGCCACAATTGCCCAAAACCAGAAATATCCTCTGCTAAAAACACCTGCAATATTTCGAATGTTTAATTGATGTTAATGATTTATCAGCAATTTTTAACAGCTTATTATTGTAAAGTTTGGTCTGTTTTTTGAGACGTCTACAGGCTAAAAGAGACGACGGTAATAAACATAGATGAAATGACTTCATCTCTAAGTCTCTAACCTTTGCAAGAACGATAATATTTAGTTATTCTTTTATGATTATAAGGTTATGAATCTGTACATCCACGTAGCATGACAGCCAAATCATGTAATATTTTAAAGTGTAGACTTCTCTCAACGTGAATAAATTTTTTGACATCCAAAGTTCATACATTTTTTGTACTAAGGAACTTCACCATTAAACCAACTACTTATTGATAACTTTCAAGTACATTCAACATCTGAAATCGATGGACAATGCATGATTGTTTGATGTCAAACTTTCAGTCAACGTTAAGTTTAGGTATGAATAAATAATTTAATTTTGATTTATATATGTGGGAAATACTTACGTGCTGGGAGAGACAGAACTGGCCAGATGACAACAATGAGGAGAGTAAAGACAAGACCCCATTTAACAATCCAAGCTTTGGCTCTTCTCAGCTTCTCTTCTTTTAGCTCCTCTACAGGAACATCGATATCGTCCCCTAGAGCCTCAGCTTCCACCACTTTGATTTCCCTTGTCGTCGACCAATCGTAGTTCTGTGGCTGTACTAGACTACACACCGCATGGATAAACCCTCCTTTATATTTACACGTAAGACAGGACCAAAAACAAAATGTTACAAAAATCGAACAAAAACCAAACAGGAATAATCATGTAAAAAACCGTTCAGAGTAATATTAGAAACTGGTCGGTACATTAAAAAAACAAGCTGAAACTATCATACATTAATTAGATTTTTCATTAGACCATCCACAACGAGGGTGTTGAAAACCAATTTCAACGGTTGTGACCATGCAGTGAGGGTGTTGAATTTCTGCGTAAATCTACGTGGGCTTAACAAGTGTTGGAAAGTTTCAATAGTTGAAATTTTTTTTTGTGGCCCATGGCACCGTGAGCGGGTATAAATGTTTAGGGCAACACTATTTTTTTTTTAATTCAGGATAAGATTTAAATGTTGTGTTCTCATTGGATGTGCAGATTTCCTTTGATTTTTATCCCCATCCAATAATTCGAACCCATTTATTTTATAATAAACTATTTAAAAAAAATTATATCAAAATTCAAAAAAATTTTAATCTATAAATAAAGGCTACTCTTATTTCATTTGGATACAGAAAAAACATCATTTTTCGTTATAATCAACTATTTTAGTGTTTTAAACTTTTTTTTGGTTAAATGGATCTCAATAATAATCCTTTCAGCACCCAAAACTCTTCTAATTTTCCGTTTAACTTCTAAAAATCCCAACAATTATCAATTTTAAATCCAAACTTCCAATCAGCTCCAAAATATACAAAATTTTGGTTTCCCACCAAATGAAGATGTTCTTAATATTTTTTTTATAATATTAATTTTTCGTATTATAAAAAGTAAGTGAAGTATAATAATTCAAAATAAATATTATTAAATATATTTTTGTTTTATTTTTTAGGTTAATTATAATCAAATTATAAATATGTATTTATTATGTTGTAAAAACAAAAATATAAATTAAAAGTTGTGGGGTAGGGTGTTAAATTTTTTAAAACAAATTATTATATAGGTTTAGAATGAAGTGGATGTTGAATAAATGAGGTGGAAGAGAGATAAGATGATGTGGAATGTTAAAAATATAAAAAAGAAGATTTTGAATATAGAGAGAGTGTTGAAACCATTTTACCATGGTCCTATGTTTTACTTTCATTTATTTCCAAAAACATAATGTACTTTAATTTGGTTATCTACTTTCATTTTGTAAATTTTTTATCCACCAACTACTAAAATCCAACCCAAAAACTTAATTATACCTAGTATTATTGACCAAAAAAAAGATAAGAAAGAGCAAGAATTCAAGTGAAAGAAAGAAATGGAACGAAGCCGAAATTTCGTCAAAGTAGTAGAGTCCTGACCTGTTAGAATAGCAACGAGGTTACCAGCAAGCATGGGAGCATTTCTCCCTGTGGTATCAAGATCGACACGTCCGTACTGAATCTTTGCGGTGGATATCCAAGTAACAATCCCAAGAACACAGCCAGAGATCGACCCAAGAATAGCACCAAATGCATTAGCTTTGCTCCACAAAAGCATGAAAGCGATGGGAATAACCGCAGAGCCAATGAGAACTCCCATCGCGAGATACATCCATCCGAGGGAAACACCGGCTTTGTTCAAGATCACTGCAAGAATCCCCATGAAACATCCAAATCCAAGAACCGCGGATCTTGAGACTTTCAAGATTTGTTTTCCGGTTGCTCTAGGATTTATGTATGTTCGGTAGATGTCGTAGGTGAAGAGAGATGATACCGCGATAAGCTCGGAAGAACCAGCTGATGTTACAGCCCTAAGGATAAACAGTGACCATAACTATCATAATTCTGATGAGCATTTAGTTGGTAAAACCAAACAAACCAAAACGGAATCAAATTGAGTAGTGAGTTATAAAACATACTTTATTTGTAATAAAATAAGATAACCAAAAACATATCAATTTAAATCATACGGAAATTTCGTAAAAATAATCCAAAGATCCTGTTTGCTCAACTTTTTAGGTATGCCAAAATTTTGTTGATAACTTTATATGATCAAGAAAGTGTACTTACATGAAAAGCATAGTGAGAAGAAGCAAGGATCCTGATTTACCCATGAGAGCAATGGCAGTAGCAGGCGGGACTAGACCTCGATTAGCCTCATCTGCGCTTATAGGCAAGTCTAGGGCAAGTGCGCCGAGGCCTAAGGAGGTGGCTAGAGAGAAAGGCACAGCGAACCACACGAGTCCACCAAGCAAATACCCCTTGTGGGTTGATGAAGGTCGAGCAGCTATTGCACTCACCCAGTAACCCTAACAAAAACAAATAACACAATGATGAAATGGTTATGCGATTCCGAATTACTCAAGATGTAACCTTTCACATTTCCAAAATGCGTGTCATAGTGACGAGTACTGATAATTCTTTTGTTTAATACTGTATGTAACATTTAATATTTCAAAATTTAACATATCATATTTCAAATATATACACTTTTGGGAAATAAATCTTACTAGAACAAACTATAAATGCTTATGTGCTTGTAACCTATCTGTTTGTATTGGTGTTGTCATGGTGTCAGAGCTCATATTCAATCTTTGGAATATAAGAATTATAGACCCAATATAGACTTAGTTGAAAATAGTCTCACATTGTCGACGAAGACAGTGCCGAAGTTTCCGACAATGTTGATGATACCGAATACAGCACCACCAGAGCTCAACATGGTGAGATAAGAGCCTTTGTAGTTGCCGTCGACCGGACCGCAAGCTTGGTCGTGGTGTGAGAGTGGCTCAGTGCAAGTCCTTAACTTAGCGGCCATATCTCTTAGCCGGTCATAGACCACAGATGGACTCCCAAGCTCACTACTCGAAGTGTAGACCAGAAACACAAAGACGACTAAAACCACGTGAACTGAAACCAAACAAACAAACCAAACAAAGATGATAAACAACAATTAACTGCAAGGATATCTAACCATATTAAAATTCATTTTGGTTTATCAATTTATCTGTTTGAATATAATCGGTTCAGCTTATGAATATGGAACAATTCTAAAAGTATGTGTATATTAACCGGTTGGTAATTTTGAGTTATTTTTACTTCAGACAATAGTTGTTTGCGGAAATATAGTTTATATAAATATGTAGATATTATTTTTGAGTTTTGTAATTACCTATGACAGAGTGAACATAGCTTGCGAGGAAAGTAGCTTTAAGTCCTCCTGCCAAAGTATAAACAATGACACCGAGAGGAATCAGAAAGCTTGCAGCGTATATATTCACTCCGGTGAGAGCATTCACCACGGCCGAGCCACCGAGCAATAGCATAGCCGTCACTACCACGTTTGTCGCCAGACAAAACACCAAGAACACTATATGTGTTGCGGTTCCCCACCTTGATTTACCAAAAACATATAAAAAGAAATTAGTCTCAACTCTCAGAAATAGAACATTAAATCACAAATAAACCATGCCTAGTCCTTGGACCGACCAGTACCAGACCATCAAATATAACCACATTTATCCTTAGTTAATTATTACTATTTGGGATCACATATCAGTTTCAGTTCATTTGATTATATCACTTATTTCATTTGTTTACTTAATTTGGATTTTCATAGAACCGTTCGGTTTCTAGTAAATTTTGGCTTAGTTCTGCAAGATAATTCAGCTTGGTTCAAGTGTCTTTTTAAATAAAGTAGATAATAATTAAGATTGTACATGTACCGAGCCTTCACTATTTCGCAGACCGTGTGAGCATTAGGAGCTTTTCTTTTTATTTCAATCGCCATCACACCAAACAAGAGTACCTATTTTGTTAATCATCGATCATCCACATGGCATTATGTATATATAAACTAAACCATATTATAAAATACATATAAATGTATTGTATAGTTAATATTTTGGGAATTAACCTGTATGGTGGCCCCACTAGCGTACCAAAACGGTCCGCTAACACCATACTGCCATGCGACGTTTGAACTTTGTAGTATTGTCGCAGCCCATGTCCACTACGCATCCATCGACCAGGAATATAAATCAGTAATTGTATTTCATTATAACAATTAAATACATACATATATATATTGTCTGAATTTGTTTTTTTTTCCAACAATTATTGTCTGAATTAAAATCATGTTTTTACCTGTGACACAATGACACTCGCAATGAGTCCTGTCTTGACGTTTCTTCCAGCTGTATTGAACCATTCAGAGGTATGTTGAGCCCCCACATATCGTTTCTCTAACCAAACCTACATTCATTATCCCAGAATTTGTTTATCATAATCCAATTTTTATCGAATCAGTGAACTGCCGTACTCAATCGAACTCCCAAACCGCGTACACTATTCAATATATTTATATCCAGGATCTGTTTTGTTTCGGATAAGTATCAAATTAGTTATTTGTTATGTTCCTTGTTCAAGAAAAAGAAGTTATTTGTTACGTTTCATCAAGTTTTGTTATCCAGATCTTTTGAATATGACCATGGAACGAAACAAACCATTTTTAGCCTGCGCAAACTAGTGTATTCGAATTTAGAGTATTGTTTCTATTTTAAAAATTATCAAATAAAAACTGAATATATAATAACACTCGTATTTAGATAGATATAGTTAAGATCATTATGCATATATTATCCTAAAAATACATTAGTTTTGACTTTCAAATTTTCAAAATTAATATATACAGATTTTGTTCAAACATATATATATATATATATATATTATATCATTTTAATACATAAATTTACTAAAATTTATCTTAAAATGTGTATATTTTTTTTGTCAACATCTTAAAATGTGTATACTTCATTAAATTTCAAAGTCTGTTCTGGCCACGGTTTTCATATATATTATCGACCAAAATACAATTAGTTGGAGGACAAAATAGTGGAAAATCCTTATTAACGTCTAGCTTGGGCATATATCACCTTTGGAAAGTACTATCATTTGTTTTACTCTGAAGCAAATAATTCATAAGATAAGGTATACATTAAGAAAAAAAGGTATACATTTTTGTGTGGTCACGAGTAAATCAAAGAAGAGATATTATTTTTATTTTTTCATAATAATATTTTGTTTTTTTTTGTAAAGTAATATTTCGGTTTTGGGAAACGAAGACTAACCAACACAGATGTGAAGACGGCAAAGAAAGCACCAAACCCGAGAATAACGGCGTACCCAACGCCTTGGTCGAGCACCGTAGTATCTCCGAAGAAGCTGCTCCGCCTCTCGCATCCGCTTCCGCCACCGTTGTAATATTTCGCCGAGAAGTCGAAAGGAGGACACGTGGCCATATCTTCTTTCTTCTTCCTCGCACTTTATATTGTTGTAAATGGAAAAGTGGATATGTTTCTTCGGAAATATGTAGGGAGTGGTAGTTGAAAGATTCTTCGATCACTTGTTTATAGAAAGAATCTTCAGACAAGGAAGAATCTCGATTTGTTCAAAGAAAATGAATCTTTTAAACTAACAAAAAAAAACTGAATCTTTATTTAACAATTTGCAAGAGCTGAAAGCTAGTTGAGGAAATTTTTTAAGAAAGATGAAAGCTACATCTATCCACACAAATCTTCAGAAATTAAGGTATTTTATATCAGCACCATTATTGAAGATGAAATAGGAGGAAGTCAATTGTTACGTACTACAATAAGTCAATGGATTTTTATTTTATTTTTGCTATTTAATGGCTTCCACTAGGACAGTGATGTCATCAGTGATCTAAGAGCATCCACATCAATGAACCCCCTCTTGGGGTTCATCTTTTCAGTTTTTTATTATTAAATTTTTTTTTTTTTTCTTTTTGTTTTTTTAAAAAAAAAAAAAAAAACTAGACCAATCGCGGGCCGCCACGACACGTGGGGCCCGCGCTACAGTGATGAACTTTAGGAGAGAGGGGTTCAGCCAAGAGAGCTTTAGGAGAGAGAGGTTCATGGGATTGAATTATTTTATTATTATTTTTTCTTGATTTTTGTGTGAACTTCCCCCATAAACCTTCAATGGGGGTGCTCTAAGTACTCGAAATAAATTTAGAAGTTCAATGTCATTATAAAAGATGAAGGAAATGTTCAAATATAATTCATGGGTTTTTTTTTGGTTTAGCAAAAGCAGAAGCAAAACACGTACAGTAAATAAATATTATTTATTCAAGTTACTAACTGATCAATGTTAATTTTAGGGTGTATGATAATTATCTGTTCAGTTATTTTTCTTAATAAAAGTGGTAGGCGAAAAAGGAGTGAGATTGCGGAAAAACTAAGGTTTTTCTATTTTGCTTAAAAAATTTAAGATCCAATCTTTTTTTTTTAAAACTTAAATCCAATCTTCTTCGGAAGACTTATGGCATGGAACAACAGAAGGGAAGGTTTTGTCGTTTTCTATTTTTTATAACCCCCATCTTCATTATTAATTTAAAAAAAGGTAACAACCATGACGGTAATCAATACTATTAAAAGAAAAGGAGTCTTAAAAAATCTACTTATAAAGTTGTTTGGACCCTTTCATTTAACTCATTATTTTTTGGTATTACCTTAAACTTAGACTAACAATATGTTACCATGTATTTCTCTAACACTAATTTACTCAATTCTTTTATTTATTCAAATATCACTTCTACATCTTAATCATTACTATTACTATATTTACCATTTTGACTTTTAATCATAAAACCATTGAAACTAATGTTTTATATTATCAATTTTATCATATAATATATAATTTAAAGTAAGAGAAGTTACACGACATATATGTGTACATTCTAACTTCATCTTTCCTTTATAATAACGTAATCATATCATATATAAACTTTCCTACTAAAATCTCATATTATATACTAAACTTTCAACCGTCTATAAGTTGATAGATATTTTTATATTTAAAAATGAGTTTTCTAAAAATATTTCATCAACCATGTTTTTGTACAATAACATTAAAAATCTATATCAAAAGGTTGTTGGACCCGATATGGACGTAATGGGTCCACATCTGTTCGGGTATTTAGGATCCTAAGAAAATTCGAAATATCTAAAAAATATGAAAAATATCTGAAATACGAAAAGTACTTGAAACTCCAAACAAATAGCCAAAAAAATTCAAATACCAAAAAATACAAAATCTTATTCAAAATTTGTCACTGAACTGAAAATACCCAAAATTTTATCCAAACATCCAAATTTTTTTTTACTTTAAAAATTTACCTGAAATAAAAAACTATAATCGTAAAATAAAAATCTAAAAAAAATATCCATAATGCTGGAAACATATTCGAAATATCCAAATATACCTAATAAACACAACATATTTATGATCGGATCTAGGGTAGGACCCGGACTCAAACAAAGACATACGGGTCCAAAAAAAACCCAAATAGGTTATCTTCTCTCGACCTGAACTAAACCTATATTTCCGGATCGGTTCGGTTTGTTTTTTTGATCCGGATATAATTTTCATGCGTAAAAGAAATTTACGTAAAAGTGTACATATAAAATATCAAATAAACTAATTTATAGATTATATAACTGTTAAAAATTATATTTTCAATATAATAAGACTTTGTATTATAATATAATCCAAAAAACCCGCGCTTTCTAAGCGCGGATCAAAATCTAGTTATACAGATTAAAAAGCTATTGCAAAAGTGAAGAGAACATACAATGATCAAATGATTAATGTTCGCTTATTGACTTTCTCCATTTTTATCATTTTTCTTTTTTTTTTTGTGTTCTCAAATGCAGTTTTGTTTTTTTATTATTTCACAAGTTTTATATTTGACATCACATAATTTTAAACCGTTTGCATTAGTTTTTATTTCTATAATATTATTTAAAATTCAATTTATATTGTTTCGCACACATATTAATTACAAAAACATTTTAATTAATTGGAGCTAATATGACCAATTGCCACTATTAATTTTTAGTTTTTTGAACAGACTGGAATTATTCCATTTTTGTGAATAACAAAAATAAAAGCTATCCAAAAGTTAAGAAAATCTGAAAAATTTTAATTTTTAATTTTAACAAGTTGCCACATAGTAAAAATTAATAATAAAATTATACCAGTATATATTAGATTCTCAGTTGCGTTTTCAAAACACGAGATGATTTTATACAAAATTTTAGATTAAATAAAAATGTATTTTTAATTTTTGATTATATATGTCTATCAATTTGCTTTTAATTATTTAATACTAAGCATGTTTAGTTTTGTTTGAACTAATAATATTATTTTTTTAAATGGATTCATTTTGTTGAAATTTTAAAATTTCTTTTTTTTTTGTCATTGGAATTTTAAATTTTCTTATATTGCTCATTTGTTATAACTTAATAAATGATTGTTGTTGTCAATTTTTTAAAATAAAATGATATTTTAATGCATACGATAATCTAATAATTAATTATTTTTACAGTTAAAATGTTTCTTAGAAATTAAATATCATAGATTTTTCCTTTTTGTATTGACTATAAAAATAATTAATATTAATTTTACCATTAAACAACATTTAAAATTAATTTATTTATTTTACTAAAAATAGTAAATATATTTTGAAAAAACTTTGTTATAAATAAAACATATATTTATTTTTAAAATAAAATTTATTAGAATATAGCGGAATGTATTATGAATAAATGGGTTAAAAGATGATTTGACATTATCGTCGTTAATAAAATTCTAATATATAAAATATTTCAAAAGAATATTTCGTATATAAATCATTATTTTAATTTTAATTTTAAACAATGTTTCTATTTAAATAAGATATATTAATTAATTAAAATTAATTTAATATTATTTAAAAAATTACAGTTCTTGAAATGATATTTGATCAAATATTTTGAAAAGAAAAAAACATTTGTTTGCAAGAAGAATGTAACATGATCATGTCATATCATGTTTTATTTCTACAAAAAAAATTTTGTGTGTTAACAAACTTATAAAACTAAAATGTTAAATCATATTATCAAAAGTTAAGATTATGTACCTTTTGGTCTGAATCATAAATTGTCAAAATTATGAAATAAAAGTTCTTATTTTTTTGGCTATTATTACGCTATGAAAATACTAATCAATGAGTTAGTTTTAAAAGATTACAAGTTTGATTAGCTAGTGTAATATCAAATTAATTAATACTTTTATTTTCTCTTCTAATTTTAGCTCATAGCATCATATCAAAAATATTTTTTTTTTCCAAAGTATGTTAAAATGTAAGATGAAAATTAATCTTAATAAAATTGCAAAATCTAATCATATTTTAGCCTAACTACAACCTATAAACAATTGCAAACTTTAGATATTTATTTCCATTCCAGTATTATAACTAAAATGGAATAACCCAACCACTCTGATTTTCTATACTTTGAATCACATGTTTTATAATAAAGTTTCATACATACAAACTATTAAAAATCTTAAAATCTCTATACAAATGAAAGCAGATTATTAATAATGATTTACTTATTTGTGAATTTTCAGGTATATGTATGTATATTATTGATTATGTTTGTTAATACAACTTCAAAACCAATTCCATTTTCTACCTTTTTCGAAACAACATAAATTAAATTAACTGAATTTATAAAAATATTTGTAAATTTAAGAGGATGATCTAAATTAGATGCAATGATAAACATATTACAATTTAAACCTAATTAGAACCAATAGAGTTGTGGTTCAATATGGTAATAAGTTTAACCCCATACACCTAAAATGAATAAATGAACCAATTTAAATTACTATATCTGAATCAAATATCAATCTAAGCTAATATATCAAAAAAAACTAAGGTTACAACGTAATTATATTTAACATAATTTATTTACTTTTCATAAGCATAAATTACAAATAATTTAGCTAAATATAATTTTTATATTATTATTATTATTTAATTATTTATAAATATCTGCATGGACATGGAAAATTCATCTAATAAATTTTGTATTTTGTATTGGTGTCAGTTCTATCGTCAATCAAGTTTGATCAGTTGCTGATAAGAAGGATACACAGATATTAGTTATGCTACATGCATACTAAAAAAATTTAGTTATATTCATTTTAATTGAATAAACATTTTTGATTGATCATATTTGATTATGCATCAAATATAGTGATGGAATGAACTGTAAGAAATTATTCAAAGACTATAATTTTATCTACCGTAATCTGATACTTGAGTTTGATTCAATAGTTTCTTTCTCCTATAAATCATAGTATATTTTTTATCAAAATTTTATATTTCTAAACAAAAACATTTGCAATTTTTATATTGTTAAATTTTAAATATCTAAAAGTTTTTAAGTAATTCATTTTAGATTTAAGACCGGAAGCAATCAAACATACAATCAAGATAACCAAAACTAGAAATGAAGATTAAATTTTGCTAAACTATTCCAAATTCAACCTCAAATTGAATAAATAATATCCATAAGTTACCAGACTCAAAGTTACATAGGAAAGGTAAATCCACATTATATTAGAACTGACAAACATGAAAAAATATACTTAGAAATTCAAATGAATAAGTATAAATAATATTGATACTGAATAATCTATACTATTAAAACAAAATGCTTTTTTTGAAGTATCCTTCTATTTTGAAACTATTTACAGATCCATGTCCCTACCTTATTTAAAGTATATGTTATTTTATTTAATAAATTGATTTAATCCAACAATATTTAATTATAAGCTTTCTTATTTTAAATGAGTGACACATTTAAAATAAAAGGATAAAGGGGTGGTTCTCCAATGGTAGCACTTTATATAATTCCGTAAATATTTAATATATTACATTATAGTCTTCAATAGTATAATAATTAAATATAATCATTAACTAAAACATACTATTTGATAGATATTAAAATAAATTATTTTTGAAAAACATAATAATATGTAGTCAAATATAACTATAAATAGTATAAAAATATTAATAATATATTTTTAATTGACATAATTTTAAGAAACTATAACGATAAGTACTAAAATATGATATATAAAAAGTTATCATGCAATTGTGAGACATATATAATTGTAAAAACTAAAGTGAATAGTGTTTAAAGGGTCTCAATAGTGATTCTTTCTATTTGAAGATGTATTGTTCAACATTTAAAAAAAAAAATGCAGTGATAAAAGGCTGTTAGAATACAAAACCTTTTAAAAAATAAAGGGATAAATAGCTGTTTGAGATGTTCTTAAATAACCGAACAAAAATAGAATCTCATATTTTAAGTAGTCCTTAATTTTTGGATTGATATGTTTGTTATATAATTGTTTTGATCTATTTTGAAAACTTAAAAATATTTCTATATAATTTTAACATCTGAAATTAAGTTATAATTAAAAACAATGTGAAAAAGATTTTCAATATTTTAAAATATTTATATGTGTTGCAATTATCTTAAATGACCACATAAATGTTAATTTTTAATTTTAAACAAAAAACAACAAAGATCACATTTTATAAATAAACTTGTAAAATTTAAACAGACTATTTTAAAAAATGTTTTGCTACTCATAATATAGACACATATTTTAAAATCATAGAAATAACTATTTTCTAAATCAATATGACATAAATTTACTAAATATATGCGTTTAAAAAACTATAATTTTACATAATTTTAATTATTTTTTAAATCTGTAATTTAAAAATTTTAAAATAAAGTTGACTTTTTAAAATCAATCTACAATTAATGACTAGAAATTTTTACAATTAATATTTACAGGTTATTCTATTAAATATGTAAAATATGTATCAAGTACAAACGAATCTAACAAATATATATTTTTATTTCTATTGTGATCTAGCAAATAGGTTAATAATTTTTATCAACAAAAAGTGATTTCGCGCTTTTAAAACGAAGATCAAAATCTGGTGTTTGATTAATACTAGTACAAAAGATAGTCAAACTTTTACGACCTAAGCTAAAAAAAACAAACAAATAAAATCAAATTATTTAGATGCCCAGCTTCTCTTCATGGGATTCAGTTTCCGGGGATATATTCATGATCCGTCTGGTTAGGTGCATATCCTTGGGTTGTTGTAAGACTTTGTTGTTGTTGTTGTTCTAATATAATCCAATTTGGGAAAGAAAAAAAAGAATTAATAATATGTGAAAAAGGTTAGCAGTAATTGTGTTCAAAAAAAGAAAAGGTTAGGGCATCTCCATCCCAACTCCATTTTTCCCTCTAAAATGGAGTAAAAGTGGATATGGAGTAAGGAATGCTCTAACCCAACTCCATATCTCACTCTATAATGAAATTTACTCCATAAATGGAGTAGTTTATTTTTTGTTTGTTCATCACTCCATAATGGAGTGGGAAATAGAGTAGGATTAGAGCAATTTTACTCTATTTTCACTTTTACTTCATTTTGGAGAAAAAAATGGAGTTTTACAATGGAGATGCTCTTAGCAGTAAACTACGGAACAGCTAGGTATTGTCCAAATGTGAATGCTCCCACGTGAAGACAAATCTGTCCGTTCTTTATATCTGATATCTATATATATAAATACACGCTTTGAAAATATCTTTCTGTTTGCACTTAAATGCCATCACAAGAAGAAAAAGAATTAGCCGTTTGCACTTAAATGCTCCAGCTGTGAAAGAACACAAATATGAAAAGTTGAGTGAAGCTTTGCCTCTTTGGAGACATTTGTTTTATGCAAGACTCATAACAGTATCTCAAACCACATAGGATCTAACGGGACATATATATTCAAATATTAGGAATCAAGCAACCAAATAAGATGGTCTGGATTCTCAACTTAACATAGTTATACGGCCAAGTGGAATCATCTCAAAAGCTGAACATACAAGAAAGTTATGTAGTTTATAACCAGAGGTTTTCGAGGCCATACGATTACGAGTATCAATCCATGGAAGTGATATGTACCAAAGTCAATTTTGGACTTCAAAATAGATCTCTAGCTATCCAACAAGCCCAAAACTAGCAGAATGTTAGATTAAGCTTGAAGAAAAAGTAAATTTGATAAATAAGTTATAGATCTAATCCTACCGAGTTATGGTTTAAAAGATTAGGAAATATCCAAATATGTTATACCTAATGAGTTTAGGAAATTTGATTTATATATAAAGAGATGCACGAGTGTTGCATAACTTATGAGTTGAGAGATTGTGTGAGAACTTAAGGTTTTGAGTTAGTTTCCTTAAAATTAATGAGAGTTATCCCTTATATATTAATTGAGGAACATTTGAAAAGATGTAACCTCAATTTTGTATTAATTAAAAGAGACCCCAATGCATAGGTGGCACTCAATTAGGTAGTCAATTACATTCAATTGAAAAATACGTAGGTCCACATTCGATTTTTATATGTTGTTAGATACATAAGTTGGTCAAACTATATGATATAATGATATGATATGATATTTTCTTTCCTTAAATAAAACCTACGGAATTACCATAAATGACTAATATATATATGACAATTAATGAGTTTAATGATAAAGATTTGATAACAATGTATATCTCCTCCATCATTTTTTGTTTAATTTTATATTATTAAAATCAATTAAACAATCAAATTAGCTATAAAAATAAAATTTAGATTTTTTCGTATATGTTATATTTTGAATTTTTAAAAACGACAATAAATGACTAAAACTATTAAAATTATTATGTTAAAAATTAATGATCAATGGTTTAACATTTTTATTATAAGAAGATACACATGATTTTAAAACCATATGAGTAAAAAATATCATTTAATAATAAAATAAATAAATAAATAAATAAATATATATATATTAAACACTATATACCATAAGATTACATAAATATTTTAATATTAAAACTTTCAATGAATTTTCAAGAATATTTATAAATTATAAACTTATTAAAGATTTCAGACTGAAAATTTTGTTATCGATGATTTAAATATTTTTTTATAAAACGATATGAGCGATCATAGAACCGTATGATTATAAATTCTTATTTAATAAATAACTATATAAAATATACTATTCTTAGAAAAATAGGTTGGTCCATCTTAACTTATATTACACTTTTTATTAAACTAACTATCGAATTGATAAATAACGTACCAAAAAATGTTTTGCACTTTCCTTAAATAAAAGCTACGAAATTACCTAATATGATTAACGTATATGTGAAAATTAATTATAATGAATAATAAATATTTGATAACAATTTTTGTATCTTAGTTCTTTTTTTAATTTTATATTATTAAAATATATTTAAAAATCACATTAAATATATAATAAAAATATTTATAATTTTTCTTATATGTTATATTTTGAATTTTTCAAAACGTCTATAAATTATTAGAAATTTAAAGATCCCCACTCTGAAAATTTTGTGATCAATAGATTATTTTTTTATCATAATAAGTTACAAATGATCATAAAATTGTATTAATATGAACTTTTATTTAATATTATAAGAAGATACACATTATTTTAAAACTATATGAGTAAAAAATATCATTTAATAATAAAACATATATATTTATATATATATATATATATTATACTATATACCATAAGATTACATAAATATTTTAATATTAAAACTTTCAATGAATTATAAATTATAAACTTATTAAAGATTTCACATTGAAAATTTTGTTATCGATGATTTAAATATTCAGTTATAAAATGATATGAATGATCATAGAACTGTATGATTATAAATTCTCATTTAATAAATGACTATATAAGATATACTATTCTTAGAAAAATAGGTTGGTCCATCTTGACTTACATTATATTTTTTTATTAAACTAACTATCGAATTGATAAATAATCTACCAAAATTGTTTTTACACTTTCCTTAATTAGAAGCTACGAAATTACCTAATATGATTAACGTATATATGAAAATTAATTATTATGAATAATAAATATTTGATAATAATTTTGGTATCTTAGTTCTTTTTTTTTTAATTTTATATTATTGAAAGATATTAAAAAATCACATTAAATATATAATAAAAACATTTATATTTTTTCTTATATGTTATATTTGAATTTTTCAAAACGTCTATATATTATTAGAAATTTGAATATTCCAAGTCTGAAAATTTTGTGATCAATAGATTATTTTTTTTGTTATAATAAGTTACAAATGATCATAAAATATAACGCATATGAATTTTTATTTAATAAATATTCAAACTAAATAATATATATATATATATATATATATAAACACTAATGATTTAAAGCAACAAGATTGGCTGATCAATTTAGTCGTCCAGTTGTAATCTTTCAAAAGTATGTGAAAGACTAAAGTCAAAGTAAATATGGATTTAGAATAGTAGTTATATTTTACTAACCAAATACTGAAAAAAAACCGAACCGAGCCGAAACCAACCCGATATCCGAGTTGAACATCCGTAATCCAAATGAAGCCAAACTATTGTTTCATTCTTCAAAATATAATAAAAATAATAACTTAATCCCGCGCAAGGCGCGGGTCTTATCCTAGTTCTTATTAAGTTGATTGAGTTCCCAATCGAAATTCTATATTTGGTATGAGAGCTTTAGGTTCTCAAGATCATTGTTCAGATCGGGTACTGTTTACGAATACAGTTCATTAAATAAAAACTAACGTCAAACCGAGTAATGGGAGACGGACTTATAACGACTAAGATAGCAGAAGAAGCGCACTCCAGCTTCGAACATCTCATGGCGCGTGCAAGAACAACAATTGATGTTAACAAACTGGTTGAGAAGATGCGAAATCATCAACCGTATTAGGTCTACAGACCCAGAAAGAAGAGAATATGATGTCAAGGTATTCCTCTCATGGGTCATCACGAGATCACCTCCATGAATGACATCCATTACAATGGACTATTTCAGGTTCATCTCCATCACCTAGAAAGCTCCCAAAACCTCCATATTTAGCTAAATTTGATGGTATGAAACTTCATGAATGGATGGAACAAATGAGCATCATGATGATTCATAGTATTCAGCAATACGCACCATGTATTCTCTCTCACTATGATTCAATTAACAGTACGGCCATTGAGCAATGGCGACAACACGGTTTTGAAGAAACAAAGAAGTTCTTGGAGAAGGTCCCGGAGAATCTTAGAAACGAGTTTATGTACACTGCGCTACTAAAGAAACACATAGAGAAAGTTGTTTTCAAGATTATGAGAGAGATAGGTTTACTCTTGAAACCTTCACCGGTTAAGTCCATAATGTTGTTCTGTCTTGGAAACAGAGTTAAGGTAGATGAGATACTGATTGAGAAGAAGATGTGCGATGAGTTTGTGATGCTATGGGCAGATCAGAAGGAGCTAGCGGATCTTCACTCGACGATACCTACCATGTACAGGCACAAGATAAGCAACACTACGCAGATATGTGTTGGTATTGGTAGAGGAAAGATCATGGTGAACCGTGATACAAGATTTTCAAAGCTGATTCTGGTGGGGAAAGACTGGTATAGAGTTACCATGAATGTTTACATGAAGGTATTATCGGAGAGGAGCAGATTTTTCATGGAGAAGATGAGTTGTCGAAGAGAGAAAGGAGTCTCTCATATGGTGGAGATTAGAGAGTGTGATGACGTTGACATCTATGTAGATATTGTGGTCTTGATGTATTGTGATGATCTCAAGAAGAAGGAGGATGAAAATGTCAACGAGATCTTGGCTTTACTCAAGGTTTATGTTGCTATATTGTTTTATGAAGGAGTGATGTCATGCTTTGAGCACTTGGAAGCTGCTCCATGGTCAGTAGATGAAGAATATATCGTTGTGTCATGTTTTAATGAGCTTTATCCTCTTGAAAAATATGTTACTTTGACACTTCAGAGAGTTTCATCTGAACCAACGAGAGCTAGAAATAACTCGGAACTCAAGAAGATGCTGCTAGCGATGACTAGTAAGTGCATCATTGATCTAGAGGATATTGAATGTTCTTTGGACCCCATGATAGAGAGAGAAGTTAAAAGATATCAGAGCAATACAGAGATAAAGAAAGAGGAGAAGAAGGATAAGAAGAAGGAGCATGGAGATAATAAGAGGTTGAAAGAAACAGAGAAGAAACTGCTTACTTCGTCCGGAGAGAAATCACGAGAACTAGAGGAGTCCAAGGTAGAGATTTCTTGGTTGAAAGAGAAAATCGAGGGATTTTCTAAGAGCCAAAATTCGATCGAAGACGATAGCTCTGTTCAAAATTTTGATATCTACTCCTTGAAGATCGAGATGGATTCTACCAAGGAGAGTCTTCCTCAGGCTCACGCCGCTGCGGAGACTTCTTCTCTAAAGGTATCTGACTTGCTCGAAGAGATGAAGTACGTTAAGAACAGGCTCAAGGAAGTGACCGAGACTGAGATGAAAAGCAAGATATCAATGGATGATTAGGCGTTGACTCTGAAAACGGTAGCTACTGACTGTAGCCAGGCCAAAGAGAAGCTCGTGGTTGTAAAAACAGAGCTTGAGGCTGCGAGGTTGGATTCTAAGGAATGGAAGGAGAAGCACGAGGATGCGAAGAAAAAAACTGAGCTGCTCAAGAACACGAGTGTGAGGATAAGGATTGAAGAGGATGAGTCTTTTTTGGCTTGGAATAAGAAAGAGTTTGCGTTCATGAGTACTGTAAAGAGAGGAGAAGATGAGAAGAGCCCGCTTCTTGAGCAGAACAATAGGTTGCTTGTGGCTCTCTTCGCAGCTGAGAATCTGAGCAAAAGAGCTAAGGACGAGAATCAAACGGGTAGAGACATACTTAAACCAGTGATAAGCAAAGCTAATGTGGCCAAAGAAGCAGTCGCTAGGGCTGTGAATTCAAAGCTGAAAGATTCCTTGCTGGACAAGGAAGATGAGTTGCATTTTTCTTTGAAGGAAGTTGAGAGAGTGACGATTAATAAAGCTGTTGCCAATGACAATGATAAGAAGTTGAAGAATCTGCTGTTTGAGGTTGAGGTAGCCATGGAGGAAGAGAAACACATAAGCTTAAGCAAGCAAGAGTCCACGTCGAAGGAAGTAGAGGTTAAGGTATTAACGATTCTGAACACAGAGGTCGAAACTCTAGATGCTGATGATTCTCATGTTAAAGCTTCTGTCACTGAAGATGTTTATAGTTGTTATATCATGGAGTTTCTGGGACAGATTAGAACTGCAAAACAGGAAACAGATTTGGAACATAGTTTGGTGAGAGAAGCAGGTTTGGTGAACCGTGTGAAGAAGTTTAATAAGGAAGTATCTTCAATGGGGAAACAACTGAACAGGTTGCTCAACTTGGTGAAGAGGACAAATTATAAAACTGAAGGAGACAACAATAGAAAAGGATACATGAGGAATGTCAGCTGTTTTAGATATTTGTTTTATATGACCAGACCAGATCTATCTTTATATGTAGAGGTGATAAGTAGAGATACGCAAAGATACAAAGAGTCTTGTGAAGCTACAATGAAGATACGTGCAACTTTTTGGATACCAATTGTTGGAGATAGTAATGTAAATCATAGAGTTGACCCGGATAATGGGAAGAACGTGGCGGGTACTGAAGCTGCAAGGCAAGCTATGTGGTTGTGGGATTTGCTTGGAAAAATCGATTTCACTGTAAGTGAGAAAGTCCAAAATGAATTAAGTGAAGTTGAGCACGAAGAAACGAGGGAGCTTATTGGAGTTGAATAATATACTTGTGTTCTTGTGCTACGTACTTTGGATAACATTGACAAAGAACAGAGTGTGTGCATCGGAGGAGCTTGTATCAGTTTAAAATTAGTGAACCATAACTCATTACAGGCAGAAGTTATTTGTATAGATAATAGCATAGGAGTACTAAGTCATGTTCGTTTGGTTGCTGCAGTTTTCGGCGTCGGTGTCAGCGTCGGCGTTGGCGTCAGCAGCAATAAAAATAGTTGTTGTTCGTTTCGTAGACGCCGACGCCGAAAACTGCGGCAACCAAACGAACATGACTTATTACTCCTATGATATTAGGATGGCTGACCCCTCCAAAAATCACTCTTAGTTCCAACACTCCTCTTTTCGTACTCGTTATCCCATTTTGGGACATGAATCACTTGTTCAGTTTTAGGCTTAAATCTAGGCAGCTAAAGCCCTTTTTTATTAATGTTGGATATGGTTCTGTAGTTTCTTTACAACTGCTCTTGCGGGTCAACAGTCTCCTGCAAAGTTCTTCTCTGGATATATCCTATACATGATGTCTCTCCAATGGATGTAACTTCTTCACCATTACACCTTCTCTGCGTTGCTGGAAAAATCTGCTTAGCCAATGATAGATCAATCTCACAACATTGCCAAGAAAAGAGACCCTTTTCCCCGTCAAAGGGAGAACATCTTCAGCAAGTTTTTTTAGTGGTAAAGGAGAATCACTTACCACCAAAATTGGTGCATTCTGCCAGCTCTCAAGTCCTCTCATTTGGGTCTATCAACATCGATATTATTTCTGGCCGTAAGTTGCTTGTTCTGAGTAACGTGTCAAAGTTTCGAGTGAAGTTTCTTCACACTGTCGAGCACACTTTTATCTTTTGTTTTATTGTACTGTGTTTCATTAGTCGTCCTGCTGACGTTGAGTATATCTCCGGCTATAATCTTCTAAAGCCTTTGTGCTCTATCTTAATATAATTGAGATGTTCAAGAAAAGTTGGGCGTCTTTAATTGGGTATTATTTGTATCCCTTCAAACTTATGGGGTAAATTTGCAACATCAGACACTAGTTCTGAGTCGTCACTTTCTAGATAAGAACAGCCATGATCTTATCTTTGTTGGCATTCAAATTAAAACTTATCTGCCAGCTCTGTTGCTAATTTGCTATGGCTTCTGTTTAACTAAAATCAATAAAAGAAATTTAAGAGACCAAACGAAATAACGACACAGCTTAACTGTAAAACCAACTGAATGTGATATAGTTCTTGTCCAACAGTTTTTAAAAAAAAACTCGTCTTTTTACCCAATTTTATTACCACCAGTCTCTTCTCTGTGAATCAAAGGTTCATAAATTCTTACATCACTTGAATAAGTAATCACATTTCCTGAACCTGTTGTGTGCTGTTCTCTATAAGATGCCCAAGTAACCATATAAAGCCCTGAAATGATGAGTACTCCACCCACAACGCTGCACATGAGAAAAAGAAAGACAATAGATTATAAGAGACTCTATCTAAGTAGGAACAGATAAAGATGTTGTGTCAGTGTATGTGTGTAAGGAAGGGTTAAAGATGAAAACAAGAAACCTTCCAAGATAGATTGGACTGCCGAGGAAAATCGTCGATAAGAATGCAGATGCTGCAGGCTGAAGAGGGTTGTAAAGAGAAACCAAAGCAGCTCCAAGAATTTTGTTAGACCAAGTCAAGAGTCCATAGTTCAGAGCTGATGCAAACACTCCCTGAAAAAAAAAAAAAAAAACAAAAAAAGTACTCAGATGAACTCTTTGTGTCAAACATACCCAAATAAACTTTTTTTTTTTTTTGCACATGTTACATAGGTTATTGCAAACTTTTTACCGCAAATATAACGGCAAGAATCTCGGATTGTGTCAAGTGCCACTCTTTAGGCTCTCTAACAAACACAAATGCTGTTGTGATCATTATTGATGCACCAAAGAAGTATGAATAGGCGGTAACAGAAAGATAGGCAGGATACTTCTTCAAAACAGGTATTTGGAGAGCAATAAAAGCAGCCATACACATGCAGTTTCCAATCAAGCATATAACTCCAATGTGCCACAGATCAAGCCCAAGACCAAGAAAACTAGAAACTAACCAACCATGAAGCTCAGGTTTACTTCTATCAGTGATTAGTCTGTTTACTGTAAAGTCTGCTTCTTGATCTCCAAACAAGGCTGGACCACGGAACAAAACCATCACTAAGCCACCGGAAACACAAACGAGAGTACCTCCAACTTTCGTTAGGCCCTCTATTGTAAACAAGTTCACTTTCTCTGTACTGCATACATAAGAAAGAAGACACTCAAAGATTGAATATATGTATATGTTAATGTTGAGGAAAATGATACTTACCCCATCATCACAGCTAAAAGAAAGGTGAAGACAGGGATGGATGGTTGTATAGCAGCAGCATAAGTTGGATTCGTGTATGATAAACCAATAAGAAATAGTAATTGAGTCCCAAATATCCTATCAAGATTGAGAAGCTGCATAAAGATGATGCTAGAAGATTATGGCAAATCAAAAATGATATGGTTAGTTACCCTGTTAAACCTAGGAAGAAGAGTGAAAAGAGAACGCTTCTACTCATAGGAGGTCTGATCCCTCTACAAAACCATCAAAAGAACAACTATGGTTATAGTTTTTTTTTGTCCTAAAAACAGAACATAACATTTTGGTCAATTCTCATAAATAGACTATTTTCAAGTTTTGATCACAAAAATAGATCAAAAAGAGAAAAATGACCAAAATATTTCATTTAATAGATAAAATGACACTAATACCCTAGATATATATAAAAAATAATAAAAAAAATAAAAAAGTTAAAAAACAAATTTGTTTTTATAGTTGTAGATTATATGTTTTCAAATTCGAACTTTTTTTTTGAATTTTTTTTTCAAATTTTCTTTTTGTAATTCGAAAATACTTTTTGAAACTATTTTTAAAATTTGTATTTTTAAATTTTTAATATTTATTTTCTATTTTATAAAATTTTAAATTTCAAACTCAAGTCCCCACCCCTTAACTCTAAACCCTAAGATTTGGATTAGTTAACCATAAGGATATAAATGTATATTTACCTCTTTAATGAAACATTTTGATAATTTTGATTCTTATAGTCTATATTTGTGATAGAAACTTTTTTAATGTTATCCTAAGGTATTTCCCTAACATTTTATCCAGTTATCAAACAATATAATCAGAATAAAACAAAAATACTGAGTCAGAAAGATGGAGCTATTATTGAGATTTCTTGATTTGCTGCAAAAAAAAAAAAAAAAATCAAGAAGTTGCATTGACCAAATAAAAGAAGCTTGATAGATGAAACCTTTCACGGAAAAAAGCGAGAGGAGCGAGGATGGAGAGAGCAATAAGATCGCGGAAGACACAGAAGACGAGCTGACTGATACCAACGTTAAGAGCTACTTTCGCACTCACATGGTAAGCTCCGTAAATTAGCTGACACAAGGTCATTGCAGCGTGCGCCCTTCTAGCATCCCTCCTCGTCGCATCGTTTAGGATCATCGGAGCTGACATCTTGCTTCTCTTCCTCCGATCGAAGAAGAGAACCTTGCTCTGCTTCCAAGTCAGACTTCTCTTTCTCTCTCTTATCTTCGTAGTTGTTGAGTTGTTCAAAATAGTATGAATATTATAAAAATATATAATCTTAAATAATACATGACAATTCTCCTAAATAGATCATTTTCAAATTTTTATCACAAAAATAGATTTTAAGAAGGAAAATGACTAAAGTATTTCATTTAATAAGTAAAAATTTCTTAATAACCTAGGTATATAAAATACAAATAAAAATAAATAATTTTTCTTTTATAGTTTTAGATTACATGTTTTCAAATTCAAACTTTTTATAAGTTTTTTTTTTGAAATTTTTTTTTTAATTTTCTTTTTGTAATTCGAAAATACTTTTTGAAACTATTTTTCAAATTTTTATTTTAAATTTTTAATATTTATTTTTTATTTTATAAGTGAATATTTACTTCTTTAATAAAATATTTTGGATTAGTTAACCCTATAGGTATAATCGTATATTTACCTCTTTAATGAAATATTTTGATTATTTTGATCCTTAGAGTCTATATTTATGACAAAACCTTTTTTAATGCTATCCTAAAATATTTCTTAATAATATATTAACTACATTTTCTCATTTTAAGTTTAGACTCTGAAGTCTTAACATCCATCTATTTTACAATACACCACAAGTTGTAAGAGGTTTTCTCTATCACAACTCTTCTTAGAATCCTTCAACACAAAACTCCTTTTAGAATTCTCCAACACTATTGTTTAGTTTAACAATCTATGTCTATTTTTTCACAAAAAAGTATCATATAGAAGTAAGCGTCTAAACTTAAGATGTATAATATAGTTAATATATTATTTTGGTCTAGATAATTTTGAACAACAATGATTTTTAAAAAAAGTTTAAATACAATTACCAAAATAAATGTATGTTTTTGGTCTTTTTAGCAAGATTGTTGTCTTAATATCAATTTACCGAATGTAAAACTAAAAAATATCAAATCATCTCTTTCCAAGTGGGGGTTTTATATAATTCCTAAACAAAGTAAAATGTTTAGAGCTGAAATGTGAAGTTGGTAAATATATGTCTTCATGCAAATTCCAAGATCTAGTACTTCACTCTCTTACGATTGTTCCGATCAAAATCTCGTGTGGTTATATAATGCATTGGTCTTAGGCCCCAACATAATCTAAACTTTTAAGGGCCACTAATTGTAGTAAATTTATGTAATTAACCACTATAAATCTCACATAATAAGGTTTTAACATAAGTTCAGTCTTCATTTTAGTTATGGTAATTACTCTTAACTAATTTATTATGTTATAACTCAAAATTTAATAATTAGTTTTAAGATATACTTTAATCTTTGCTTTTAATACCAAGTTTTTTATTAAATTAATAAACTAGCAATTATGTAAAATAATCTTATCATTTAAATTTTACTTATGATTAAATATTTTTAAACTAAACTTTTTTTTTCAACATTTTTAAACTAAACTTAAATTATTAATGTTGACTTTTAAGAAAATATTTGTTGCCTTATGCCTCTAAAATGTTTCGCACGGTGCTGTAAATAATTTTAAAAAGAAGAAAACATAAATATATTTTCATGGAAATTTCTTGAAGAAAATAAGTTGTTTATCCAAATAACAATGATTTGTTTGAAGAAATGAAAAATCATGTTGTTTATCCAGATAACAAGTGGACACTCCAATTTGTCCATTCAAAGCAATAATGTAGTGTAGTGACTATGCATCTCCAACTTTTCTACACCCCAATTTGTCCATTTATACCATGTCGTTTTAGTCCTATTCATATTGTTCTTGCATTTTTTATATTGTTTTTCCCGTTTAAACTGTACAAATAAATATTTTTATTTGCAATTTAAGGAACTTTTGGAACTTTTGACGTAAACTTTTTAAAAAATTTGTAGATTTGTTTGGATACAATAACCTTTGATATCCTGTTTATATATTGAGAACAATTTTTTTTCATTTATACATTTCTCACATAAGAAATTATACATTAATTCATCCTAATCATCTCTCTACTAAACCGTTCCAACTTCACTTTTGATCTACATCTAGTGTCGATATATAAAAAAAACAAATCTACATCTAGTATTAAAATTGATCAAATCGAACAAGCATATATAGGTCTGTAAAATTTCTCTGTCTTGTATATTAAAATTTATACAAAAATTGAAGTACATTTTAATACTTTTTGGAAACATGAATACCAATATAAATGAGAATTATTTAGAAATATAGATAGCAGTATAAAAAATAAGTATAATATCCTTTTAGTAATTACATTAATTGTTTTTTCATATTTCACTCGATTTAATAATTTTATTAATTATATTATCTTAACAATACATCACATCATTAATTATATTATCATAATAATAATAGTACAGATTTTTATTTATTAGTTAGTTAACGTTAATTTTGTGTCAATTATAAAATTAAAAATGTAAAATAATTGGGTTTTGCATATGGTTAAATGTTCGTTTAGTTTGTTAAACTTTTTTTTTACTTTCAATCGATAGAAAATTACGTAACCAAAAATATAATTCAAAGACATATCTATGTATTATATTTATTGCCACTTAATTTTTCACTCCATATAATTATTTTACTAAATAACAAACTCTTTCTATTTCACTTAATTTAGTGAAACACATAGAAATAGTTATTTTTATTAGTTTATAAAATCAGTTACTAGATTTTGATCCGCACTTAAAAGTGCGGGTTTGTTTTTTCACCTATTAATCCAATATTGATTTAAAAACTACATTTATCGTTTGTTTCGAATCTTAAAACTTTATGTTTTTTTTTTCACAAAAAAAATCAAAGTGCGGTATTTGTTTGAAATAGACTTAAAGATTATATGTGTGATTTAATAGTATATATATATATATATATTCTATAATAAAGAACAATGTGTTTTCATTATTGAAATGTAGTAACGATAAGAGTTGGTGATTTTAAATTGAAAATGAGTTTCTATTGTCACATATTTGTATCATAGTTCTAACCATCAATATATACTATTTTTATATATATTCAATTTAAAATGTACTACTTTTTGATCCGTTTTCAAAGCACGAGTATCTTTTTGTTGACAATTTCGTAAAATTTGCACATGAATTTATAAATTTTTACTAGAAAAAATAATTTAAGAGTTGTCTATTATGATGTTTGAATTTTAAGAAGTGTTTTCCTATCCGACTCGGGGTCGTGGTCTAACAATAGACCCAGTATCCTGTATATAATATGGTTCAGATTTTTTTAAAAATATATTAATTAAAAATCTGATATAATCTGGTAAAAACCCCCAAAAATTCACTATTATTGGAGGTAGTCTTTATAAAAAAGATTTGAATCTAACAAAATTTAAAAGAAACAAACCTATGGTCTCAAATAAATTAATTTTATTTCTTAAAAAATAATATATCATGTGGTCGAATTCGATATACATGATTCTGATGGGCTATAGTCATATTATTGCAGTACATTGTTATACTATAATTTTGAGTAATTATATTCTAAATAATAACATATGTGGCTAAAACTTTTTTCTACTAATTTGTATATGATAAAATTATTGTTTAATTTTGTTCCCCATCATCAAAACTTTCTTATATGACATTTTGAATAATTACTAATAACATTTTAATGTTGCGGCTCTAAAGTCCGTTGCTCTTTATTATTTGTAGGTGGAAGAAAAGATCAATGCCTGATTTGTGTATAACAGTTTGATGGGCTCTTATTCATGAACCAAAATGGATATGTCAACTTTATTTAATAAAATAGTGTTTAAACATATTGGGAATAGTAAGGTTTGTAATCACTAATTTAATAACACTTCAAAATATGAATCCTAGATAGTAGGCATTATTATTAGGATATTTTTGGAAAATAACGGTGTCCACAAAAATAGGATAATAAACAATAGGATATAAGAGCAAAATAAAAAATGAATAGGTCCAACAACCTTGTTTAAGTAGATTTTTAGGATTCCTTTCCTTTTAATAGTATAGACTAGATCTCGATCCGCGCAACCGCGCGGGTTGTTCGTTTTATTTATTTTTATATAAACATTCTTTTCGATTTTAAATTGGTATATATTATAATATATATGTGTCTATTAGTTTTTAAAACATAATAAGTTTACGGTATATTTTTTCATTGAATAGATTGTTTCAAACTTTCACGTGTATTTGTATCTTCTTCTATATATATTTTCGGATTATTATTTCATTATTAAAATCATAACTATATATATAAAGATTAGTAAAATATTATTTTATTGTCATATCCAAAGATATTGTAACATTTCACAAATTTAGAAAGTTTTTTAAAAATTAAACTTTTCGCTTTATAGATTTACATTATTGAGTAAATATTTAAACATTAAGGTTTTGTTAAATTTTTAAAATAAACTATATAGTTTAGAATTTGTTTTCATTGGTTTAAAGTGGTAAAGATTAATCATTGTTACATAATATGATTTTTGTTATTTAAAAACAATCTTTATAATTTAAAAGTTAACATCAATAAATATTTAAATAATTAACATATCGAGGTATAGTATTACAACATTAAAATTATATCTATTTAATTTATATTATCTATAAATCTAATGAATCATCTATTGTTTAAATCTAATTATTGATAGTCCAATAAAAAGTTTTAGTAGACCCAAAATTTAAATGATAAGATTAAAGATTAAATGTAATATGACTTTCTAGGAATAGGTCCATTAGGTCCATTTTTTAAAAAATCACACATGAATGAAGGTTGTGACTTCTGTTTTAATATATAAGATGCATGAACATTGGCTGTCTATTTCGATATTGGTCGTTCTTTTCGGGTATCTTTTTTTTTTAATTAGACTCCGCTTGAGTATTATAAATTTATGTGTGGGTTTTGAGTTGAGTCTTTCTGGATCTGCATGAGTTTGATTCTGATGTATAGGAACCTAAAAATATCTAAATAACAAATATATCTGAAACGGATTCAGATATTTGTACCAAAAAATAACCATATTACTCGATTCGGTCCATGTCTTTTGAATACAATAGTTATATTATGACTCATCTAAAATATACTCTTTTTGTTCCTAAATATAAGATATTTTAGGTAAAACACTCTTATTAAAAAAATTATTTTTTATCTAAAAAATATTATTAAAACTATAAATTAAAACTATGTAACCAATTACAAAATAGAACTATTAAATTTGATTGGTTACACAGATTTTGATAAAGTTAAAGCTACCTAAAAATATGAAAACATCTTACATATTGAAACATAAAATTTCTTCTAAACATCTTACATTTCAGAACGGAAAAAATATAACAGTAATTATGAAAAACAAATATCAGTAAATAAGAATGTAAAAATCGATATCCGCGCAGGTGCATGGATCAATCTCTAGTTAACTCTTTAAAATTAATAGAAATGTTTAGGCAAAAACAATTGGATACAATTATATCCCTTCAAATAATCCACTTTCTTCTGTTTTTCAACAATTATATTCTTGCAATTTGCAACATAAGCCACTAATATTGAGTCGTTATTTCTTGATAAGAATAGCCATGATCTTGATTCTGTTTGGCTAATCTCAAATTAGAACTTATCTATCAATTCTATTGATAATTTCTACTGCTTCAGTTGAATGAAAAATCAAGCAAGCAGCTGTTTAAGAGATCAAATCGAACAAAGCTAAGTGTAGAAAAAACTGTCTGTTATATACTTCTTCTCTGACAGTATAACTGAATTGTCTTTTTACGCAATTTTTTCACCAGTCCCATCTCTGTAAATCAAAGGTTCCGAAACTCTTACATCACTGGAAGAAGCAATCACATTTCCTGAAACTGTTGTGTGTTGTTCTCTGTAAGATGCCCAAGTAACCATATAAAGCCCTGAAATGATGAGTACTCCACCCACAACGCTGCACATGAGAAAGAAAGAAAGACAATCCATTTTAAAAGATTATGTATAAGAAGAAGGGAGTAAGAGGTTGTGTGTAAGGATGGATCAAAGATGCAAGCAATAAACCTTCCAAGATAGATTGGGCTGCCAAGGAAAATTGTGGATAAAAAAGCAGATGTTGCAGGCTGAAGAGGGTTGTATAGAGAAACCAAAGCAGCTCCAAGAATTTTATTAGACCAAGTCAAGAGTCCATAGTTCAGAGCTGATGCAAACACTCCCTGAGAATCAATAAACAAAAAAATACTCAGAAGAAAGCTTTAGTTTTTTATGTAAAACATACCCAAAAAAATAAACATGTTGCAACAAACTTTTTACCGCAAATATAACGGCAAGAATCTCAGATTGTGTCAAGTGCCACTCTTTAGGCTCTCTAACAAACACAAACGCTGTTGTGATCATTATTGATGCACCAAAGAAGTATGAATACGCTGTAACCGAAAGGTAGGCAGGGTACTTCTTCAAAACTGGCGCTTGGACAGCAATAAAAGCCGCCATACACATGCAGTTTCCAATCAAACATATAACTCCAATGTGCCATAGATCAAGCCCAAGACCAACAAAGCTAGAGACTAACCAACCATGAAGCTCAGGTTGACTTCTATCAATGATTAGTCTGTTTACTGTAAGGTCTGAATCTTTATCTCCAAACAAGGCTGGACCACGGAACAGAGCCATCACCATCGCACCGGAAACACAAACTAGAGTACCTATAACTTTCGTTAGGCCCTCTATTTTACACAAGTTCACTTTCTCTGTACTGCATATAAAATAAGGAAAGACACAGCAAAATAAGATTGAATACATATATACATTTTATATTGTAAATGTTGAGGAAAATTTAGACTTACCCCATCATGACAGCTAATATAAAGGTAAATACTGGGATGGATGGTTGAATAGCAGCTGCATAAGTTGGATTTGTGTATGACAAACCCATAAGAAATAGTAACTGGTTCCCAAATATCCTAAGATTAAGATAGAATGGCATTAAAATCTACATAAACAAGATGATGAGAACCTGGTTAATCAAATGATATGGTTACTTACCCTGCTAAACCTAGGAAGAAGAGTGAAAAGAGAACCCTTCTACTCATAGGAGGTCTTATCCCTCTACAAGACCATCAAAAGAACAACTATGGTTATTCCTTTTTGTCTTAAAAACAGAACATTACATGTAACCCAATCATCAAGAAATTGCATTGACCAAATAAAAAGAAAAAAATGAAACCTTTCGCGGAAAAAAGCGAGAGGAGCGAGGATGGAGAGAGCAATAAGATCGCGGAAGACACAGAAGACGAGCTGATTGATTCCAACGTTAAGAGCTACTTTTGTAATCACATGATAAGCGCCATTAATTAGCTGAACCAAGGTCATTGCTGAATGCGCCATTCGAGCTTGCCTCTCCGTCGCTTCACCGCCGTTTGTTATCACCGGAGCTGCCATCTTTCTTACCTTTCTGTCTCCGACCAGAGAAAGAGAACCAAACTCTAAATTCTAATCCTTTTTGAGATTATTTTTTGCTCTGTTTTGAAGTCAAAATTATCTTCTTATTATTGAGAAGAAGTAAGAACAATGTTTTTTAAGAAAAATAAAAGAGTAATTGCACTGGATGACTATCATATGCCAGTTATTTAGGTAAGTAGACATTTCCACTTTTGAATGAACCGGGAAAATAAAAATACCATTGCTATCCCTATTGCTGCATATCGGTCAGTTAGAATGACATGTTGTCGGTTTAGTCAAGCACGCTTCTGTTCGTAATAATGTTCTCAGTTACATTTACAAAGCCTTTACAAAACCCAAAAAATAACTAAATTTAATATTTAATTTTCAAATATCTTCTCCCAACTTCTACGAAACCCTCAAACATTTTCATAACCTCCGTAAGACCGTTCATTTTTCTCCAAAACCTCTGCAGTTTTTTTCAGAAATGGTCTCATGTCGCCTCGTCGATCTTCCAGAAGATGATGTTACAGATGCAGTGCCTCCCATACCGGATATGATGTTTGCCGCCGGTGAAGAACCGGTTGGAGTTAGGGTTCTTACATATCAATCCTCCAGGGCAATTAATCACATTCTTAATTCCCTCGAAGAAGACGAGATTCAGACACTACGCAAGTCTCCCTTTGGCAAGATTGTTGACATCGCCGAGAAACCCGGCTTTTCTGGAAGATTTACTAGGTACATCTTATCTAGACAATTAAAAGTGGAGAAAAAACACGAAGCCTGGTTCCGGTTTGCTGGTAAACCGATTAGGTTTTCTCTTCGAGAGTTCGCCATTGTAACCGGTCTCAACTGCGGTGAATATCCTAAAAGCTCTGTCGTAAGGTCGAAGAAGAACAAAAACGTCAAACCCTATTGGCCAGAGTTATTTGGCAAATCGGAGGATCTTCGCGTTTCAACAGCCTTGAAAATGCTTAGAAGAAAAACGGTTACCGAGAAAGAAGTACGGATTAAGCTTGCATGTCTTGCAATTGTGTCTTCTGTTCTACTCGCTACGAATCTGAAGATGAAGATGATTAAAGAACATGCAGAGGCCATGGTAGATCTTGAGGAGTTCTATTCGTTTCCCTGGGGGCGACTTGCGTTTGAAATGCTTATTGGGAGTATTAAGCAGAGGGATGAGGTATCCCTATCGCAGAATACTATAGCAGTTAAAGGATTTGCATTGGCACTCCAGCTGGTTATGATAGAGGCTGTACCGGATCTAACCGCAGTTGTTTTGGAAACCTGCTCATCTTCTGAATCCGATAGCTGTGATGACGATGATGATTTCACCCACAAGAAGACCAAAAAGAAGACATTAAGCCCTGGTCATGCACGTGAAATAGACAAAAAGACTAATGTATGTCTCCTCTCATCGGTCCTTGACATTAATATAGATACATGCTTTATATTTCAGCTGCGAACTGATGCTACTGTTTATTTCTTATATGATTCCTCCAGGTTATAGTGAGAAGCATAATCCCAGAAGACCCGGATCGGCCCTTAATTCCGGCCAATCTTGTTTGGGCTGACGAGGTCTTAGACGTCAAAGTTGAGAATCTTCTGAAACTAATAGCGCAGAGTCACCCCTTTACTGCTGAGATGTTCAAAGGTGGTGCTACTAAACTGGATGTTGAAAGAATGCGTGAGCTAGGGAGAGCTGGGGGAAAGCAGAAGAGGAAAACGAAAACTCAGACTAACACAGAGACAGTCGAGGATAAGCGTATTGCAGCCATTGTTCTGTCTATGCTCAAACCTGAGGTTGAAAGAGTTGAAGCGAATGTGGCCAAAGCTGTTTCTATGGCTGAAGATACTGCGACAAAATTTGCCTCCTTTGACACCACTGTCATGGTTTCAATTCAAAATCTGCTTAACAACTTCAAAGACGAAGTCATCCGCTCTGTAATGCAGATACACAACAGTGCTAATGCCCCAACACAACCGACACAGCCCGACGTTGACACTACTAACCATGTGCAACGTAAGGTAGATATCGTCCACCCCCACCCTGACCCAAACGATGACATTATTGCTCAAGTTATTGGGAGTCTCAGTCAATACTCCACGCCCCCACGGAATGCATCAGTTTGTCCAGTTAGTTTTCAAACAAACTTGTTCAATACGTCCATTCACTTTCTACCTGTTGCATTAGTAATGAGTATACGTATATCCGGTTATTATGCTCTCAAAACGGTGATGTATTTGGTTGGACTTTTAAAAAACCGGATATACTTAAGTGCACGTATATTCAATGCAAAACCCACGTGAGAATTATAAAAATTTCTCTCCCTCTTTTTTTGATAATCTTCCTTCCCTTTTGTTGCAGGGCTCAGATGGGAGGACTTGTCCTGCTGCTTCACGGTTGCCTTTCGTTTTGCAAACGCAAAATTCTCCCGGCCAAGACACCACTTTATCCGCCAATAGTCACACAAAGGAAGCAACCAAAGAATCGGTATGATTCATGCATTCAATTCTCCATTTAAAGATAAGTTAATTTACCATATAAATATGTACAGGAGGTTGTTCGTAATTTGGATGCCCATCCTTCTCAAGCTTCCGTTTTATCTCATGTAAGATGTCTTAATCTATCTATAATTAACCGGATATCAAATGGCCATACACACATCACACTGTTAACGGGAATCAATTATTATAGTTGGTAGTCGAATTACATGCTTTGCCTTATACATTCCATATTTTGTTCATTATGGTTAGTATTGAACATGTATTTTGTTATCCTATATCCATTCCCTACCTCACCATTGCAGGGCCAAACCGGAGAGATTTTTCACGAGACTTCCCTGCAGCCTGTTGGGTGTCAGACAGATGGGCAATATCTCGATCGGCCCACTGTATCAGTCACTGGTCAGACCAATAATGCTTCCAAAACTGCGGTAAGTTATATTACTCTGTATTTCCTGTTAAGTTATTTACCTAATAACTCGATACATATAGGATGGAGGGCTGAGTTTCGGCATCCGCAATATTCAGGAACCATCTTTCTCTCTTGGGCTGACGCAACCAGAGAACCCACCTCTGTCTGGGCCGGCATGCGATCTAATATTTGACACTGTCGCTGACCATGGCGATGAACATGTTGATGAACACACCAATGACGGTCCATCCCCTAACCCATTCGCTCCTCTCTTATGCCGGAAAAGCAAGCGCCCTAAGATTGTTCCAGCTGGTCTTGTGAAAGACTACCACTGTGGAGCTGATATACTAAGCCGTGCTCGTGCTGCCCAACCCCCTTTTTGTGATTACTCCGACCCTGCTGTGGTTATGTCCAAATTCTCTAATCTCGCGGACAAGATAAGCACCCCATTGTAAGTTACCCCTGTAACAACATTTTTAAGTCTTATATTATTTGTTTAAAAAAACCGGATAACATATACTGATGTTGGCTATTTATGTTGTCCAATACTAATAGTGTTATCAATATTGCCGGCCTGGCGGTCACTTCGAAGGACATCACAGGAATTGTTGAGCTCACCCGTTCATTGCCAGCTAGGGTATACTTGACATTCAGAGTTATTGGATTATCCTTACGGAATCAAAGCTGCATATAAAATTAATTGTTTTTGGATCTCTTAATCAGGTTGTTGACATATTGGTGCGCTTTGTTCGCGCCACATGCAACATGCAGCAACATTCGAGCCTTGGGCGGATTCCAGAGTTTCTTGACAGCAGATATGTTGCATTGTTGTTCAAGCATTTTCCAAAGTTCAGCCGTTCGAAAACTCCTGATGCATATCCTTTCCCGAAAGGACTTTTTGAGCTTCTTCGAAAGGACAACCCAACGGGAGCAGCAGTGACCCATTACTACTTTCCATTTGATTTAGGCAATAAACAGTGGGTAGGTGTATGTTTTGACTGCACCGCATGGAAGCTAACTGTCCTTGATTGCAATATATCGATCCGCTCCGACTCTGAAATAGCTACACAGCTGCGCCCTTTTGCGGAGATGATCCCCTCTCTTCTGAAGCGTACCGGGCGGATTTCGAACACTACTGCTTATCATGGGGTGGTGATAGAAAGACCCAAAGTCGTTGCTCAAAACACCAACCCATCACACTCTGCCCTAACCTCAATCTTGCTCATGCAGACCCATGCAATATTTGGCCTTGAATCGTGCAGGTGTATCACTCCTACTCTTCTCACGGAAGAAGCTCACCGTGTTGCTGTGATGTTGTATGAACTACACGAGAAGCTGTAGAAGGACTTGGCATAACCGAGACCTCTGACTCTTGTCTCATTTGTTACTTTGGGTACTATCTATGCTCTGCTTCTCTGCTGGTTATTTGTATCGTTCACTTATCCATACATTGTTCTGAATATTTTTAGACTTTCCATGTTGACTTTCAAACATCGTTTCTTTCATTGCACTATCTATAAAAACTGATATGATGACTATCCGGCTTTGTGCATAAAATATCTGGATATCCTAATACCGCTTTTCAATTTTATGAAGGAAGATTTCATGTTTTCCTTTTCAACACTCGTACCTACCCAAGTCGTTGGGTAAACAAGAATTAATATTTTCTTATTTAATACACATACCTACCCCATTTATGTGTGTTACCATTTAATTCCCATATCTCCCAACCAACTTGTAACCAATTTTTCCTTCTACGGTTTCAGTCACAATTTGCCCTTTCCCACATCCGAAAAATTAACCTAAGGCCAAGCATTACTGACCGCACATGGTCTTTCAGATATATGTTCCTCCTATGGCATCACATAGCTACCATATTAATGCTCCATAAATGACACCACAATACACAAGTATCCCTACGCATACACATGAATAATGTATGTTATCTTTATAACTTCTTCTATCTATAAATACATACGTTCCCTCAAATGTTATCTCTACACCAAGGAGTTGCACATCTTCTTCGTAAGGAGAAGATGTATTTTATCGGCAATTTTCTTGTAACTGTCACCCATGCTTGTATTTTTTTGGAGTCACCAACACTGTTCGTTGATCTGATAAGGTAATACAAGTGCTTATCAATTTTTGTTTTATATCATTGACTTATCCTCCATTTATTTAAATAGCGAAATTTACGATTATGATACATTCTGAACATATTTTCGAACACTAATTTCTCGGTAACCGTTTATAGGAACCATGCGGATCACACTGAAACTGTGTTGAAGAGAAGTGTTTTCTTTTGTCTTCGGTAGCGCACTGGCTTGGCCATAATTTTTTGTGACTAAAACCTGATACTTCCGTTCTTTATCTTTATAGTCGATGGCATTGTGTCAACGGGAGCACGTATTTCTATCAATTCCAGATTTTTCTCTATGTATAAGCATAGCGAAAACTTTGGCATTGGTAGTAATGCGTGTTCCCGCTTTCACAATCTCAACGATTTAATTGGTAAACGGTAGCCTTACATGTATTATTTTATATTTATCACTCTGTAAATGAACACAAATTTGTGACGTTACCAACAAATCTTTACAAAATTTCTGTGGCACTGGATGATGTAATTATATTTTTAAACAGAACTTTTGTTACTAGTTCTTGGCATTTCAAATCTTTCAAATGTAATACGCAATATTAGACTTCGAAGCATTATGCAACATTTTAGTAAACATTGTCATATTGTAAGTTACATTGGAAATGATATTACCGGATATCAAAATTGACCGGTCACTTTAACATTGTAACCGGTTAACTATTACAGTTTCAAATACTGTTTTCAAGCTTTTCTCCTATACTATCTCAGATACGGATGTTCATATTAAAGCGTTAATAAACATATCGTTCCCTTATTATTATTAGGTTTTCTCACTATGTATCTTTCCAATGTAATAGGATTCAGATCTAAATCTTGCTTTCGTTTATTTTTTTTAAAATATAAAGCTTCTTATGTTAGAAGTCTATAACTTATATAAACATAGAAATTTCGTTGGTAGAAAAATAACAACATAACCGGATATTCGTTTTTCACTGTCAACATTGTTTGCAACCGGATAGAGACGACCAATAAAGCAACAAACTTCATAATATAACATTTAATACAAACAAAGATGGGGATTTTTTATTTTAGTTTCATTCTATATACAACCTCGGGCATTAACTTACCCACTCCTCAACCCTTAACTGGTTAATATTATACATTAAGAACTTCTTATTCAATCTGCCCAGTAACAGACCCACCTCCTCATGCATACACCTTCATCATCCGAGGTACTCAAATCCCCACCAAACATCACTTGTCTTTGTTATATCGGCATTTTGCAAGTAGCTCGGTTGTGACCTAAGCCCTTGCATCTACCACACTTAGTGTTTCTCTTTCCTCCGCCCTGAACAACCCAATTGCTCTGATTTAGCTTAATATGTACGATATAACAACAACATATATAAACCTCGTACCTCATATTCCCCACGAGATTGTATCCTGCTTTTTCTGGGCCGTCCGGGGGGCCTTCTGGTTGTTGGAGGATGGATTTTGACGACGTTGTCTGAAGCGTCGCTTGCCAGGGTCTCCACATTCTCAATTTCGACAACCGGATTTATGGGGATAGAGTAAGCTTCCCTGTAGTAAGCCAAACTATAATATTCACAAGCCAAAGTTTCTACCGGGACCTTGTACCTTGTCGCTGCAGCGATAGCGTGTGTGCATGGAATCATAAGCGTTTGAAACTCGTAGCATGTGCATGTTTTAGTGTTAAGACTGACATGATACATATCTCCATCTCTTTCCTTAACCTCATACTCTCCGGTCTCGACCAAGCTGACACTAAACCCTCCACTGTTTTCAAAATTAGCCGTCATTATCTCCACGACCCGAGGTGTTAATATGCTGCTTCCTGTTGCCTTTATCTGTCTTCTTAATGAAAACCAGTGCATCAGCTTTGATCTTATGTACTCCACCAGCGACAAAATAGGAAATTCTCTAGCTTCACGGAGAACTGAGTTCCACGTCTCCGCAACGTTACTTGTCATAACGTTGTAGCGGTCCCCTGTGAAATGCGACCTTGCCCAGTGCTCGAACCCAATTCCAATTAGGTAGTCAGCACACGCTGCATTTACCCTTTTTATCTCGGTGAATGTCTTGTAGAACTCCGAAAGACGGTAAGCCCGTGCTGCTTTCCCAACGAGATATCCAAGGTGCTTGTCTTTGAAGTGTGTCCGGATATTCCTCTTTAGGTGGAGGATACAAGCGCAATGCTTTCCAAGAGGATAAACCTGAATACGATCCAAAATGTCTGTATCAGTTAACAACAAAGTTTGTACTTAAGCCGATTTGTATATATAACCGGTTATATACGTAAACCTTCGTATTTCTAGGTTATTGCGGGTATTACCTTTGCAATTGCGTAGTAAATTGAAGGATGTCTATCAGAAACAAAGACAACCTCCTCCTCGTTAGGAATAAACTGTGTAAGGTTTTTTAAAAACCATTCCCAAGCTTTGTCGTTCTCACCATCCACCACTGCTACCGCTATGGGAAACACTTGATAATTACCATCTTGAGCTGATGCTGTCAATAAACATCCGGCATATTTACCTCTCAAATGCGTACCATCCACAATCACCACCTTCCTCATTGACTTGTATCCTTCTACGCAGGCAGACAAAGCAAGGAACAAGTATTTGAATTTGTGGCCTATCCCTTCAGCGTACTCTGTATGCATTGCTGTGATTGTGCCCGGATTTGAATGGATCAGCTTCTCAAGATAACCAGGAAGGAGGTTGTACGATGCGCCACAAGTTCCTTTGGCATAATCCAAAGCAAACTCACGCGACCTCCAAGCTTTCCAATAGGAAATGTTGACGTCATGGTTACCCCGCATGGCCTGCATGATCTCATTAGGTCTCGGGCCTGCTCCTCGTCCAGCAAACTGTGCTTTCATTATGCCGCCTATAACAGTGTGCGTTGCTTGTGTCTGGTATCCGGATCTGTCATCAACCGAGCAGGTATGCCTGAGTTCCACTGTGCGTATCTCATATAGTTGCGTGTTCTTGAGAAGTGCTGCATATACTCGCCAGTTGCACGTCCTGCTGAAACACCTAAGCACCATTCCCTCTGGACATGATCGGCTATTCCTAAACCTAAACTTGTTCTTAATGGCATACATTGCCATATGCTGCTTGAATTCTTCTCTATTCTTAAACACCATCCCGGCAAATAAGACGTTTGGTTCAGGATTAAGGTTTGAGTCCTTACGGTTTCCTACAATGTGATTGAGTTGAAGAACCGTTAGGAATTATTGAGTTCTTAAAAAATCATAATTTATCAAACTGAGTCAAAATATATAGATGCAAATATTTAACATTATATATACAGATGCAAATATTATTCTACATATTTGTTTCTACAAACGACTTTGTTCTTATAAAATTGTAATTTAAAAAACCGAGTCAAAATATTTAGATGCAAATATTTCACATTATATATATTGCTTCCATAATTATACATTCTAAGTTCCGCTGGTTTAAAGCCAGATTACATATTACTTCCAAAAAATTTACGCCCCCGCCGATTAACCACAACAAACAAACATAACCAAATATTTCACACAAAAAGTTAACGACCCTAGTTCATTTTCTTTAGGGCAAAGGTTCAAACCCACCATTCCCTCCGGCGATTTCAGAGCTTGTATCTTCGATGTCGATGCGAGAAGTGTCATCTTCAACAACGTTGATGACGGGCACCTCGTAAACCATATTTTCGGGCTCAGCCCGACCATATGCAGGTAAAGGGTCCTCGTCGATTATATGCACGTTTGGCATTTCGTTTGTTTCCCACACACCACACTCCCTTGGTGCCAGACCTACAAACAAATGGAAAAGGACTCGGTTGTGTCATCTATGTTTATTATAAATATCGGGATATTTCTTTATATAACCGTTATTACGGAATAAAGCCGGTAATACATACTATTTGCTAACTAGTATATATTGTTAACAATACATGTTCTTCCAACTATTTACAACCATACTCTTATGCCACAATACCTGCATTTTTGTTAACCGCTGCATCAGATGAAGAGCCTGTTGAAGATCCTTCAATATCAACAATATATGTGGGTCTCGCCGGTGGAGATGCCACCGAAATATTAAGACCTTCGCCGACGCTGTTAACATTGACATTTGCACGGACATTCATACCACTTGAGCTTGGCAAAACGTAACCTTCACCTAGCATGTTTTCCCAGAACCCAGGACCAACTCCAACCTCTCCCCAATTAGGTATATAGGTCTGATGCTCTCTAGGGAACCCATCATCTGCGGATGCCTGACGAAATATACTAGGAGATGGGTTAAGGGGACCCACTGGAGATCCAATCCTAGCGGTCTCTAACCCTGTTCGCACATAGTTTGCAGTTATTAAGTATTCAACTTTATAATACATCCGGTTATAGTGCAGTGCTTATTATACTATTTTATCCGGATATAACACATTTAGCATAGCTCTACATACCTTCCATTTCATTACTACGCCCTATATGCTGCTGCGCATTTCCACGTCTTCCCACCTCCGGGACAACCCCATCATCACTCATACTCATATCAACTACCACTTCCTCCGGTGGTGGGTGTGCATTCAAATCGAGGCTTCTACGGGCCTTTTCAACCTCAAAAGATACTCGATATAAGATGACCATCTCATCCTCCCTGAATATCTCTCGCATAACAGTCTCGCTGCATACGAAAGGATCCCTCCCTATAAGTCCTGTATACATATTATAAGCATTAGATTTGCATGTATGCCTAAGTAATTAAATTGACTATTATATAAACATAGGGGCCTTCGTCATTTTTATATAAACCCCAACTAACCATTGATAGCCGCCAGGTGCTGCTCCTCGCTTACTCCGTGGCCTAGGTAAGACCTCTGTCCGAACCTGAAAGGAGTCCTGCAGAGGAAACCATATCTTGCGACGGCTTCTGCACCGTACGTGACACACAGATTGACTTCACTTGTCCACTCATGGACACTCATCATCATTTCAACGTCACCAGAACATACAATGTTCAATGGAGCGGCTCTAGGGCCGTCAGGCATGAGCATCCATGGCGGAAGCTGATAAGTCAGTAACAACGGCGTATGTGGGGTAAGCATAAATTCCTCGCGTACTAGGCCGATCAAGGAATTTATTGGTTCGTTTTGCTTGACAAGAACGTACTGTTCCATATCTCCAGGATCACCGTCGAACCTCCAAAACCCTTCCTCAGATTTTGACCACTCACCTCGTAAAACACGAACAAGACGACCCATCTGCATAAACGTATAGAGTAAGTACATTTAACAAATCAGGAAACCCACATACTAATATATAACATCAAAGAATCGAACATTAAATATAGTAGTATATCGTACGGTCCTATAATGTTTAATTCGTATAGCTTTGTAAAGATGACCTAATATTGTGGTCCCGTTTATAACAAGAAAGGAAATCTACGATTTTGTATATAAAACCAGAATTTACCTTTTTGGGTGGTCCCTGTAAGACTTGAGCTTCTGGCTTTCTTTTCGACTTGATCTTCCTTTTCACTTTGGAGCCGGAGTATTTGTTTTTTAGTTGTGATAAATCTTATAGAGGAAGCATGTATTTATAGCGAATTCTCCTCCACATAACCGGAGATACTTACACATATATGTAGAAGGTGAATCCAGATAATATCTTCAGCATTTAATGCGAGCAGGCTAGCTAGTCGTAGTGCTCATCATTTTCTGACAACCTATATACTAATTATATTCCATTTTAAATTTGAAAATCACATCATTATCTCTTCCTAACTATGTTAATTTCCAGTTATGATTTAACTTCTCATTATACAAATCTCTTTCCATTTTAACTTAAGGACTTCATATTTTATGAAGGTAATATACCTGACCCACTTCATATAAACGATTCCCATTTTATATAAATTATTAGTCCCCCATTTGATAATCGCTCAATCCGGTTTAAGCTTAATCTGAATTTGCTTTTATAATGCAGGTCTATTCTCAATATGTTGCACGTGTCGCAACTGCGGTGATATCTATTAAAAATTTGTTCGGTTCTCATTGCTTATACTCTTTATGATTTATATAACATCTCTTCCCTTTAACTCACACATTCACCAATTCCAATTTCCACAACAAATTCAATAGAGATATGTCTTCCAGCCATAGCTCATCGGCGACCAATCGTACGGCTTTACCGAAGGAAGGCCCTTTTTGTCACTGCAGAAGGCGGACATCGTTGACTAAGGCGTGGACCGACGACAACCCTGGCAGATACTTTTATCGCTGCAAAGCTCATGGGTTTTTGGTTTGGGCTGATATAGATGACCCTTATGGATGGCAACACCGGAGTTTATTAGAAGCTCGTGATGAAATACGTCTCCTCAGATCTGAAATCAGCAGTCTACAAACTACTATTACAAACCACACAAGCCACCCCCAACATACGGATGTAGAAATCGTGTCAAACACACTCCATCCTGAAGTGGTCAAACCTCATATTCATTGTGACCACGGCGATTCCCTCCTACGGTATTTTATTTTTATGACTTGTTTCTTCGTGCTCGTTATTGCTGTAATCGTTACCAGCCTAAAACATTAGTTTTATAAAAATCTTTGGAGTTCAATTATATTATCCTAACTGTGGCACTGCAATGTAATATGAGAAAATTTATGTTACTGGTAGAACGTTTGAAACCGGTTAGAAAATTATAAATACAGATGTAATAAATCATTATCGAATAAATATTCCGATTAGATGTCTTTGCAAACTAATTAATTTCGGTCAACTTGTATTATGCCACAAAAGTTTATGTACTTAACACCACAAGATGAAACAAAATATCTCGATTCTTCATGGCCACATACGTTGATTTTTTTACCACCACAAATTTTAAACAAATTTTACACCATAAGAATGTGGCAAAAGTCAACTTCGTTCAGTCTGACACATCTTCCCTGTCACTTGATGTTGCGACACTTCTCTGTTTCACTCTGCACCTACTAACCCTATATTGCTCATGTAATACGGAGGACATAACCGACTTTACCACAACTCCGACGACACGGTTCGCCAATTAATAAAAAATATGCATAAGTACCTAATTTCCAACGTTTCCATGTATATTGGGTTATTTAGGCCAAAATAAAAAGACATTGAAAGACAATTACAAAGAAAGTGTTTAGCCATTTTTAGTTCTAGATTATATTATCTTTCTGACAGTGCAGATTTTTTTTCTTTCTTATTAACACATCAAATCATCACATTAATTTATTGTGTTTATATTTCCTTCTTTTTTGAAGTGTGATTCTGATATATTTCCTCAACATTTTTTTTAAATGTTTGCAATATGTTTTTATGTTAATGTATTTCATTTTATTTAACTATGCAATAAATTATATAATTGACAAAAAGTTGTATACAATTTAAGTAGCATTTTGTAAAAAACAAGCTTAACATCAAAGTAAGTTTATGAATAATATTCCTTTAAATTGATGTAATACTATTTGCTATCCTAATTTTTTTTTAAATGGTGTACCATTAAAAACATTTATTTCATTTTAATGTATTCTTTCAAAATGAGAGACTACTGGAGATGATTTTATTTAAACTAGTTTTATTTTCTATTTATTTACTTTTTAGTTTTTTTTTTAATATTTGTATATTGTTTAGATATTACATGTAGATGTATTCTAATGATCTTTACCTCTCTTTTAAACCAACCCGTTGCTAAAAACAATTTCAATCTTTTATGCTTTTTTGGGTCATAATCTGTTATGATCATATATTTAAATGAATAAGAATAGAGTTGCATGAAAAAATCATGAAATTAAGTTGTTTATCCAAACAAAAATGTTCTGCTTCCAGAAAGGAAAAGTACAACAACCATACCCTTCTAATAATACGTGTTAGTTCTAGTATTATTGCATAACATTTATTACTCAAATCTGCATTAATAATGCACGTTTGTGGGTTGACAAAAATAAATAAATAATAATGCATGTTTGTGGTCGACAGAGAAAAGAATTATAGAGATATGAAATCTGTAGCTCAGATGTCGTTCTCGGCATTAGAGCTTCCGCAACGGAAGTTTATTACGAGTCTTTAGCACAAAATCTTAGATTAATATGAATACAATAATATTATAAAATTTAAGTTAGCTAAGGATTGGTCTTTAATTAAGGACTATAAGAGCAATATTATCGTCTAACATGTTTTTGGGGTCCTTAAATTTTTCTTTGGGGAAATTACATGTTTACCATTTTTATGGTACCATTTTTCATTTTTACCACCATTAATGAGACATTTTCAAAAATATTTTTTTCATTAAGTGGTAAAAGACTCTTATGCCCTTGTTATTTATATATATAATAAATTATTATTTAAATAAAAAAACAAAAAAAATAAAAAAAATAAAAAAAATAAAAAGAAATAAAAAATAAAAAAATAAAAAAATGTAATTTTTTTTTATGTTTTCGAATTATACTTTTTCAAATTCGAACTTTTTTATAAAATTTTTGTTTTAATTTTTTTTTCGATTTTTTTTTATTTTTTCAAATTTCTTTTTGAAAAAGGAAAATTATGTTTGAAACTATTTTTAAAAAATTTATATATATTTTTTAAGTATTTATATATTTATTAGAATCATAAATTTCACTTTCCAAAAATCCTACCCCACCCCTCAACTCTAAACCTTAAGTCTATATTAGTTAACTCCAAGAGTATAATTGTACTTTACTCTTCATTAAAAGTGAGGATAAAAGTGGTTAGTGTAAACATGAAAAGTGGTACTATGAATGTGGTATTTGTGGCAATTTCCCTTTTTTTTTTTGTTTCTTGTTTTTTAAAAAAAAAAAAAAATTAAAAATGAACTAATCGCAGACCGCTACGTGTTGTGGAGCCCGCAAACAGTGCTAAGGACGCAGTTCAAACGTCTTTTATTTTGATATTTTGGCACAGTAATTGAGAAAATGTGGTGGGGCCTACGCGTAAAAACCCTCTTCCATCACCGATAATGTTGTTCTAAGAGCAATATTATTGGGAGTCCCTTAAGGCATCCCTTAAGGGAGGGGGTGGGAACCGAGAAAAAAAGAGAAGGGAAAAATTCCTAATTAAGGATTGTCTCTTACTCTCCAATGATCAAAAAAAAAAAAAACAAAACAAATGACTCTCTTTCTCTCTCTCTTCATCCCACCAATAATATTGCTCTAAGGATTTGGTCCTTAGAGACGTGGCATCGTACCATTGGATCGGTGAAAATTTTAATTTTACATGTTTTAAAATTTAAAATTTTATCTTTATATTTAATCATGTCTTTATATTTAATTATGTAATAAATAAAAATTTTAATGGAGTTAAATCTATTTAATATTCACCAAAATTTTTAAATTTAATATTTTATCTTTATATTTTATTGTATCTTTATATTTAATTATGTAATAAATAAAAATTTTTAATTTCACATGTTTTAAAATTTAATATTTTTTAGTTCCTAAGAACTACAAATTGGAGAATAGTAGAATACTATTGGACATACAATTTTGATTAGAATCTTTAATTATTCAAACAAAAATTTTTTTAAAAAAAATAGTTTAATTATGCTAAGGATTCTAATGGTAATAACTACTACCATTAGAGATGCTCTGATTACTATATACATCTGGAAAAGTTTTTTTATTAACGAAAACATCGGTTGTTAAAACAGTACTAATAAACTTAAAAGGCCATTTTAGTATAATGAAAATCCGATTGTTAATGACGTTGAGAGTAGGATATCTTTAAGACTATATATGGGCCATTTTTCAAGGTTTCGTAGGCCCATTAATAAAAACTGCTCGGCCCAAAATTGTCTCCAATCTCACGCCACCGGCACAAACGCCCAACCCTCTCGTTTCTCTATCCCTTCCTCCCCCATATAAAATCCACCGTCCTCGCCGGAGCTCCGATCTTCACCTCCCAAAAAATGTCTCTCTCTGATGATGAAGACGAGTGCTTCGCTCGGTTCCTCGAATCTGAAGTCTCCTCGGTATTTTGCTTTCTTTGTTATCTCGTTTTTTTTCTTCTAAAGTTTCAATCTTTTTGGACAGAAACTAATCGATCTGTAATTAGATTGTAAATTCGATGTTTTTCGTATCATTCATGATCTGGGTTTGTGTGTATATTAATTTATTACATCAAATTTGGGTTTGGTCGATCTTATTTGGTTCATGCTTCTCGGTTTATGTCCATTGTGAGACCTCTTTGTTCATGCTATGTTTTCTTGTGAAAGGTTCAGTTTTTTTTTTATTGATGCATGTGTGTGTGTTTTTTTTCGTGGTTGTGAAGGTAGAGGATGAAGAAAAAACGAAGGAACCTGAACCAAAACGGCAACGTATTGAGAAAGACAAAACAAAGGTGGTTGTAGATCAGAAGGAAAATGGTAACAATAAAGATAGAAACGGTGCAAAGAGGATAGAGAGTGGAGATTTCACCAAAGTTCCTACTGAGCTGTTTCGTCACATCTTCAAGTTCTTATCCTCTGAGGTATCTTTCATTTGCATTCTCAAGCTAAATATTAGTAACTGTTCTCTAAATTGAAATGGTTTGAATGCGGTTATTACAGGATCTTCTGTCATGCGCTTTAGTGTGTAAATTTCTCAACTTTACCGCCTCTGATGAATCCTTATGGCGTCGCCTGTAAGTCTCTTCTCATACTACAGTGGTCTCGTGGATAATATAGTTTTCAAAATAAATACTTTGTACTCATAAACAAAGCAATATACCTTATGATTGGTCCTTTCTGCAGGTATTGTATCCGGTGGGGTCTAATGCCTTCAACTAGAATGTTACGTGAATGTGCTTGGAAGAAGCTTTATATCGATGTGAGTTGTTACATAGTCTGTAAGCTGCTATTAGAGGTCATACATGTATTAGTTCCTTGCAAGTGAAGTCTTTTCTCTTTGTTTAATTTTAGCGTGACGAGAAGGATATGATAGAACTTGTCAGAAGCTGTCCACCGGATTTTAAAGTGTATTACGTTCAAATGCAAGCTGCAAAGCGAAGCCAAGCTCCTCTTCCTTCCGAGGTAACATCTAATACTTGTTTTTTTTTTGCACTACTATCATTTTTTTATGTGTTCTCACGTTTCTTTGTTTAGATGGTGGATGACAGGGTAGTTCTTGACAAAACAGTACTTGACAAAGTATCTCTGTGGAAGAAAAGCAAGGGACTTACCAATAAAGCTGTGATTGGCCACGTTTGTTTGGGAACAAAATGTGGTTACCATCAGATTGACGATGTGTTCATATGCGAAGAGACTGGAAATGTTCATGGTATGATAATGAAACGCTGTAAAAAAATGTAAATGTGTTGCTTGTGTTTTCCAAACTTACCTTTTTGTGTTATGGTCTTGTAAACAGTATGTGATGAGAACTGCAAGGAAGTGATATTTTGTCCAGACAGTGGGTGTATGGTGTGTACTATCTCGGGGCTTTGTTCTGACAGTTTGGTCTTAGAAACTGATTCAGACACAGATCAGGAAGAAGCTGAACTAGAAGCTGAAATATTAACAGAAAAGGGCCGTTTTGGTACGTATCTATCTCCCTCTGCGATATTATCATCCTCTTATCTGTTACATGTAAGTGAATGGTTCTGTCTCTTCTTTTAACCGCAGATCGAGCTTTTGAATTTGGATATAACTGCGAGAGTGAGCAGGAATTAGAACGTACCTTTGGGTTCTGCTGATCAAAAGTCTCAGTTTTCACGGTAGCACATGTATGGGGAGTGTAATGGATCAAAAGTAGCTCTCTTTTGTTTCGAGTAGTCTTTATGCTTTGTATTTGTAAGTTATGCAGAGCCTTTCTGTAATTTTACTCGATTGCCCCTTGAAAAGTGTTTTTACATGTGGTAATTAAGTTCCAACCTTTTACAGTAAATCCTATTGGTACTAGTTAGTAGTTTCCATAGCAACGAAGTTTCATGAGTTCTCTATCTATTGAACATATTGGGGGAATCAGTATCATTATGTGTTAATCTGACGTTTAGTTTGTTACAAAAGAATTCAGAAAGTAATAATAATAATTTCGTGTAGATTCTTCGATCCTTTACGCATTTTTTCTCATTCAAAAAAGAGTACTTATATACATCACCCAACTAACGCATGCATGTTGGTAGGGATCACGGGTCCATTCATTACGCGTTCCCGCAACGCTAAATATTTACGTAACAAAACTATTCTTATCTTTATCTCCTTTGACCCCCCATATTTTATAATACTTCATAAGCGCCCCACAAGTTATAGTATGGGCAGCTCGAATTGTAAGAACTAAGAAGCAAACTATACAATTAACCAAAATTCACTAAAGATTTCAAATAAGTTCTGAATAAACCGTTACTACCACCATTACATGTCTGCTGTAGTGATGTATCGTTCCTGGAAGACCTGAACTCTCTTATTATTTATGAGGAATATGTGTCCAATTAGGAATCATACTCAAAATACGAGGACCATAAGATCAAAATATATATTATTTTGGAAACCGTGCCGCTTAAGGAAATAAATCTATGGCTTAAGCAAACCCCCATCAATACATATCTCCAAATATCTTCTGTTTTGTTTTCTGTTCCAATCCAGTTTCGACATTGTTTCGCGATTCGTCTCGGGTAAGAGATCTCTCATATTTTTCCCTTTAGTTTGATTATTTTATTACTCCCACTTTTGTTCCTGTGATCAATCTTTGCTTCGCTTGTTCTGATCCTTCGTTTGTGCAGTTTTATTGGGAATTAATAATTTCATTGATCTCTGACCTAATCTATGAAGCTTATGTCTCTGCTTGATCCTCTGATGAAAAGGATTCAAGCTAATGTTTTGTTTTGTCCGAATCTTAACCTAAATCGAATTTATTATTGTCTTTTTTTTTGTAGGTTTTGTTTTGTGATTGAGAGAAAACATGGGAGGTGAGGAAGACAAAGACAAAGGTTTTTTTGGGTACCCACCCGCTGGATACCCGCCAGGTCCTGGGGCTTATCCACCAGCTGGATACCCACCACAACAAGCTTACCCTCCCCCACCACCTGGTGCCTACCCACCTGCACCTGGTTATCCTCCGGGTGCATACCCACCTCCACCTGGTGCCTACCCTCCTGCTCCTGGTTATGGTGGTTATCCTCCTGCGCCTGGTCATGCTGGTTATCCTCCTGCTGGCTATCCTCCTCATCACTCAGGTACCCTATCTCCTCTTGCTAGTTGTGAAAAAAAATTTAGCTATGAATGTGGTAAATGTCACTTTAGAGAGAAACTGAAATGTAGAATTTTGTCTATATATGTGGTAGATATCATGTCACATAAGTAAGTTGAAACAAATAATGTTTATACATGGTAGTTGTGAAAACGATATTATCATCTCGGTTGTTACATTTCATTTTAGCAACAAGTTGGGCTAATAATATATTGTTTTGAAATGACCGTACTTTATATGGTAGCCAACAGGAATCCATAGTCATTTGACTGTTATTGGTATGCAAGAGTTCGTATTCTGATTGCAAAACCGCATCCATGAGATTGAAATCAGTTACATAAGTTCTCCAAAGATCGTACCTTTGAAAGTGTACTCATGTAGCAATCATCTCATTAGAGTTTTGAGCATCATAAAGACAACTTGTTTGTTTTTGCCTCTTTCTGTTTATTTCTTCTATTAATGTAATTTGCCTTAACTTGTTTCAGGACACGCAGCTGGAATCGGGGGTATGATTGCAGGTGCTGCAGCTGCCTACGGAGCTCACCACATAGCTCATAGCTCTCACGGTCCTTACGGACACGCAGCATATGGTCACGGATTTGGACATGGTCATGGCTATGGCTATGGTTATGGTCATGGTAAGTTCAAGCACGGGAAGTTCAAGCATCACGGAGGCAAGTTTAAACATGGGAGGCATGGGATGTTTGGAGGAGGTAAGTTCAAGAAGTGGAAGTGATCTAAAAACCTCTTTTAATCTTATCTCTCGCCGGTTCAAGTTTGACAATTGAGGCTTTAATAATGATTATGATATCACATGTTGTACTATGAAGCTATTATATATGGTTTTATGATATTACTGATTCTGTTTTTAATATAATTTCATATATTATGCCCTTGTATATATGGGTTTTGGCATTGCTTAACCTGTTTTAGAAGGCATGGATATGATATGATCAAGATGATCTACATGGTAGTTTCTTAATTCCTTACCCACCTTGTGGGTGTATTCAATCAAACATAAAATTATTTGATCTTGATAACTAGATGATTTTGGGTGATTTGAGAGAGAAAAAAAAAATTGTTATATTTGATTAAATACACTTTTTTTTTGTGGGACGATTGAATACACCCTTAAAAGGATAAATGTGAGTTTAAAATGGGTTTAATCAAGTAAAGTTTGTTCATAGCAACATCTCTAATTAAAATTAGCAAGAATGCAAAAAGTGTCATGTAGAGAAATCGCCATTAATACAAAGACACGATGATTAATTTGTTATAGGAAAAAGAAACAGAGTATATGTATGCATACGATTTGTGTGGTCTTTTAAGCATTAGTTTAAAGGAGAACTAGATTCTGACCAGCCTAAAAAAGCGGATATATTTTTTGTTTTAAACTTTTTTATAAATTTAATTTTTATATTTGCGTTTTCTTTAATCATATGTCAATAATGTAACTGCATAAATTAGTTACATGAAGTAACGTGTTATATTCATCAATTAAAATGTTCAAATTATTAAATAGCATAAAAATAGTTTGGGCTGAATTCAGTTCAAAACAAAAAAAAATTGGACTCAATATTGACAAAAGGGAAAAACGTAACCAACTGTAAATGGTCCGAGAATATTGGATAGGAGGTTACATATTGATTAATAAAAGTGATTACAATTATAAAATATCTGATTTATTTTTTAAGTTGGACACAACATTAATCAATTGGTCATGATGTTGTTTTAATAATATTGATTGGTGCAATTTTTTTAATAGTTGGTAGAAATTAACGTAAATCGTACTGCTAAAATCATGTATAATGAATTTCAAAACTAATATCTTTTTTTTTACTGATTCAAAACTCATACAATCTTATATTGTAAGTAGTTTTAGCAAAAAATGTTTGTTTCACAATATAAGTATTTTTCATATTTTAATGCATATATTCTTTTTATTGAATATTGTGTAACCAATCAAATAATGCTAGCTTTTTTATAATAGGTTGAATTTAAAATTAAATAATATTTTTTACAAAAGCAACAATTTCTTAATATTAGTGCTTTTAACTAAAACTACTTACAATATAGAACATATGGAGTATAGTTTTAATCACAGCTTTTTTTTTGTCAACTAATAGACTAAATGTTATTATATTGTTATACATCTAAACAAACTATTTATTATTTGGGTTATACTCTCTCATGAAGCCACATCATCATATAGCATAGGGTATTCATTGACACGTGGAATCTCCAGAATTTTCAACTAAAGTTTGACTTTCGTTCCATTTGCTATGTGGGCGTGTTGTTGTGTCTTACGTTGATGTTATAGTCTAGTTGATGGTTTGTCTTTGGACTTTTTAGAGCATCATTATCGGAACTTCTTAATAGAGTCTCTTAATTTATTTAAGAATTAAAAAAAAAAAGAAAAACAACAATTTTTTTTGAAAGAATTTTAAAATTTATTTCAATAAAAAAACTCTGTTACAAAATGTTTCACTGCCTCCTTTCTATACAACTCCAAACATTATGAAAAAATTCTATACATAAGCAAAAATCTCCCATTAACTTCTACTAAACCAAGCCTTCACCAAAATAGGTTTTTGTTTTGATAGATAACAAGATAAGTCCTAAGATTAGGTCTAAGAAACATTTATAGTAGCCTAAAATTGAACCGAGTCAATCCAACAAACTTGGGTTGACCCAAACACAAATGGGTAAAAATTTGGTCAAACTCCGAAATGTTGACTTTTTGGATTCGCAACGGCTTTTGGTAATCGCTCCATTAGGCCGCTGGAATACTTGCAGCGGTTTCATGGCATCGTCATCTGGCCACTTCATCATCCTAGTATTGGACAGGGACATGTGCATTTTCCCAGCGGCTTCGACACTCCGCTGCGCAAGGCCACTCCCATACTTAGGTTTTCGTTCTTGAATGGTTGCAGCGGCTTCTCGACGAGGTCACAAGGAAGTTGTGGGGTTGTGTAGCCGCTGGGACACTTAGTCATCTCGTCTCATGCTTGAAAATCACTAATCTTGCTTCCAAACCATCTCCAAATGCTCCAAAGTCACCATTTGACATCTTCATCACCTGATAAGGACATATATAATGTAATGCAACCTAAACATGTCTAAATGTTATTCTAAATGATCAAAATGTGCAAGAATAAATGGTTAAAACAATGTAAATAATCAAGATATCAGACCGTTTAAGCCGTATGGTGGATGAATCATGAACTCTTGAATCACAATTTAGTGGTTCTGGATGAATTTGGAAAGATTATTTAAACCAAGACCAATTTATGGGAATAAGGAACCAAATGAGGTGTGTGTCATCTATGCATATGGAGCTTGAAATGTTTTTGAGCAATGAAAACTATGTTACAAAACTCAACATGTTAATATTTTGGAATGGACAGCAAGGATATAATTTCACTAATTCATAGCCAACAATATGGCCAAGTTTTCAACAGAACTCAATGAATTAACTATTTTAAGATAAATATTTCAAGACTGTCTATCACCCTCGAACGTAAAATAAGACTGCACAATTATTAGTTAGTCCATATTTATCGCTGAGAACTCCGGCACGGTTTCATAGGAATTTTTTTTTTTGCTTTTTGATTTTTGATTTTTTTTTGTTTGATTTGAAGAAAGTTTGAACCAATCCCGTGCTGCCACGTGTCAGTGGGGCCCGCGAACAATGCAAGAAACGAATAAGATCGGTCCTTATAAAAGAATTTTAAGGACCTGTTTTAAAAAAACAATGGGACCCATGCAATTTTTTTTTTTTTGATAAAGACCCTATGCTAAGAGCATCTCCAACCCATAACACTATTTTAGTGTCAAAACCACACTATTTTAGTGTAGTTTCAACACTAAAAACAAATTCATCTCCAACCACAACACTAAACTTCACACTAAAAGTTATTTTATAATATTATATTTATTTAATTTATTTTAGTTTTCGTTTTTAATAATATAATTTATTAATAAAATAAGTGAATAGTATTTTAGTGGAGTGAATAGTGTTTTAGTGTGGTGAATAGTGTCACACCAAATTTGGTGTAAAATTATAGTGTTACACTAAAATGGTGTGATTTTTAGTGTTGGATTGGAAAAGGTTTTAGTGTAAAATTCACATTAAAATAGTGTTTTGCAGTTGGGTTGGAGATGGCCTAAGGATCTGCGTTGTGGATGCCCTTAAGACTGTACTTGTTTTTTAAAAAGATTTTTTTTATTAGTTATTTTACTTAAGTATTGCTCTTGAGACTACTTCTAGTGCTAGTTTAAGTAATATAATATATTTTCATGGACTTTTATTTGTTAAATATTTCATAAATAAAATAAAGAACTTACAGTTAAAATTGACGCATGAAAAGAGAAGTCATAAATATTAAAATTTACCCCCAAAATGGCTTTTGGGAAAGCAAACCGATACATAATGAATATTGACGTATACCTACTTTTGTTTTGGGTTAAAAATATTGGACTTGGAGTGTTTGTAACTTTGTATAGATAAATTACATAATTAATTATTGATTACAAATATGATAAACTAGGATCGGCCCGCCCTACGGGCGGGGTGTGCATTATAAAACGATCTTGAAGCTAAGTATTAGTATATTTAACTTGATAAAAGCTTATATAAACCAGTCATAATTCTCGCCTTAACATTTAATATTGTGGTAAGCTACGCCCGGGATTTTTCTATTATATTTATTTTTAATTTTCTCATTTTACTTTATTTCAATATTATGTATATATATACATTTATTTTTAAAATCAAAATTACTAATTTTTTAAAAAAATTGACTTTTTATTTTAATTTTTGGTCCAACAGATTTGAAATTTTTGCTACTCAAAATTTGTTACTTTATTATTATAAATTATATATCACGTGATGAACACACATATTAAATTGATTTAAGATTAGTTTAATCTGAATATATTTATTACCGCACTTATTTAAGTTTAGGTAAAATAATTTTTTTTTAAAAACAATTTTGTTAAACTTTTTTTTGGCTTAAGATCCATTAAATTTATAACTTTTAAAGGTATTAAGAAATTTATCTTTTTATTTATTTTTTTCCTCTCCATCTAAGTTGATGTATTTGCATTATTTAGTTTAAACAATGTCATAATTGTATTTGTATAATACTGCTATTTTCTCAGGATGGGTTGGTGATCAAAATAATTATTAACAAAGTATAACGAATTTTGCATTATGGTTAAAAATATATAGTATAGTTGTCTTTGGATGTCACATGCTAATACATGATATATAATTGGTGCTTTTTTCTCAAATAATCTACGAAATAATTTGCATGATCATTATATCATCCTTCTATCACAAATGCTTCTTGTTTTTATGTTTACAAATGCTTACTCTTAAATGTTTTTACTATAGTGGGCATTCATTCATGCTAGAATGAGGAAGGTGACTTAGTTCGTCTTGTTTCAGTATAATTACTCTTTCTTTCTTCTACCACAGTTTAAGCCATGTAAGAGACGAACTCATAAAGATTGTATAACAACCAGAATCTAAAAAACCATGAATTAAACTAAAAGCAGAAAAAACAATAATAATATAACTTCTAATAACATATTAAAAACTTGATTATTATATTTCTACCTTATTTTCAAAAGAATATAAAAGCAATCTTCACTCACAGAGCTGATGTTTATGTGCTTCAAGGGATTGAAGGATGGCTAGCAGAGCAAGTAGAAACAGGAAGTGATGCTCCTGTAGATACCCTTGTGGTCCATGAGCTCAGTAAACAATTGAACAATAGTTTTGCAGGAATAGTTTATGGAAATACAATGAATCAGAGGTCCATGGTTTTGCATAATGGTGCTCTACTTCAGCAAGCCCTTAAACTATCGAAGAAGCTTTATCAGAAATCAACTCGGAAAGGAACTTACTGGATTACATTGCCAGAGCACTTCTGATAGTGCGGATAGCAGTAATCTACTTCTAGACAGCAGGCTCAATCTCCCTTCTCATCCCTCTTTTCTCCTCACCTCGCCACAAACCATCTCGATCTCTGTTGTGATGGCTATTATCCAACTAAATTTGAAAATCATGTTCACATCACTCTTCTCTAAGCATTTGCGGTTCAAAGCGTTTGTTCATCAAAGTAAGGGTTTTGGTGGTGTGTTTGAGTGCTTCTCCAATGGCATTGTTTTCATAACAAATCCTATAATTCTCTTCCTTGAGTGCACAATTATCAGCTCTCTTGAGTTGTGCCTGCAAGAAGAAACGATGGAGAAGGAAAACTAAGGACTTCTCTTTATAAAAAGATAAAATAGCTATGAAGAAATCAAGGACTATATTGCTGGCGTGAGAGTTGAATCCACCTAGAGAGCTTGCAACAACAGAGAGCCGGTGAGGTTCTTGAGCATTTTGAGCTCCACCAAAGGAGCAGCACTCGTTTTCAACACCTTGTTCACGAGCTCTCCTCTAATTACTGCCTCACAAACTACTGATTTGCCATGTCCCTCGATTAGTTCACAGCAGCAGGTTTGTTGCCACGTCCCTCGACCCTCAATTTAAAAAATCTCAATGTAACAGTTAAAAGTATCCCATGGATAAGCTACAATTTCTAATCCAAAAGAAAAAAAAAGGAAAAAAAAGTAGATGAACTCCAAAGCATTTGAGATGGGTCTTACATCTTTCTCTGGCTTGGGAAGACAACATTCGATCATCTTTATATATAAAGAAGGCTTTGTATCCCTCCCAGCTATGCCACATAGGATGCCAGCACACAAATTGAGTTCAGGAGCGTCCGACACGTGTCCAGTCGATCAAAACTCACCGTTTCATTTACACACCGGTCTCTGATAGGCTTTGTTTGTAACATGTGTATCTCGCGGGTTTGGGCCTAAATCTTAGGATGGTGTATGCGGTCCGAGAAGCGCAGCTCTCAACTTGAGGAATCGACTGGATGGGTTTCGATTGCGTCGATTGATTGTCACCACGATCAACATACATGATTTCTTCCCCCCTCCTTCAATGGGAAATCGAAAACGTTACGGAACTCAACCAGATTCAATTTGTGTCATTAAAGTTCTTCTTAACTCCATCCCTTCCCCTCCCCCACTCCTTCCACGATTCTTGATTCAATGTTCCACCTTGCTTCCAGATGGTGAATCTACATATATAAATAGGTGAGTCTTGCTTCTAAAAATCTCATCATTTTATACATCACAATCGTATTAACTCTAAAATCTTATGTAGAACACAATGTCAAACTCCTCTCGCCTATCAGAGGAAGCCTGAGACTTCCCGGAGGAAAGAAAATCGTCGGAAACGAGTGCGGCACAGTAGGAGGAGGAAAGCGGCAACGGAGGAAAGGAGGAGGATGAAAGCGGTGAAGGATGATAAAGAGAAAGCCATTGATGATGGTGACGAGGATAGAGAGGAGAGATCATTAATGGAGAGTGGGACAAATCTAAGGCCGGTGACAAGGATAACTATGGCAACACGGAGGACACTGAGCTAAAGATTGGGACGTGATCAAGTTCGTCAAAGTTGAGTATCTTTGAATTTAAGTAAAGATTGAGTCTTTTGATAGTTTTTGATCGAAATATGGTTTTGAGTATGATTGATTTTGAGTAAAAATTGAGTCAAATTTGGGTTTTTGAATACGATTTAGGTATGATTGATTTTGAGTAAATGCTTTGATTGCTGTTGCAGTTGATGATTTTGAGTAAATGCTTTGATTGCTGTTGAAGTTGATGAATTAATCTTCTGTTGCAGTTGATGAATTAGATTCCAGCAATCAAAGTGTTGTATCAAGTTAAGCCAAACATAATTCTTATTTGAAAGTAACGATTTTTCAGTTTAATATTTTACTAATCTGTCTCTTATACTTCTTCTGTGTAGACTGATCCTGAAACAGAAGCTATTAGACATAGTAGAAAGCAAGATCTGATGGCTCGACATGGCACTATACTTCTTATAACCTTCACTTATGTCAGTTTATACTTCTTATAACCTTCACTTATATCAGTTTAGGAAACCATGACAATCATCATAGTCCAGAACAAGAGGGAACACCAGAAGATGCTAAAAGGTGTGTGTCGTTGTTGTCTATTAGTGGAAAAGAAGTTGATTTGTGTTTCCAGTTTGGAACTAATCTAATTTTTTATTGGAACATATGTTTAGGAAAGCTTATAAACAAATGATCGAATGATCGAAGGAAAAAAAGTAGATGAACTCCAAAGCATTTGAGATGGGTCTTACATCTTTCTCTGGCTTGGGAAGACAACATTCGATCATTTGTTTATAAGCTTTCCTAAACATATGTTCCAATCAGAAATTAGATTAGTTCCAAACTGGAAACACAAATCAACTTCTTTTCCACTAATAGACAACAACGACACACACCTTTTAGCATCTTCTGGTGTTCCCTCTTGTTCTGGACAATGATGATTGTCATGGTTTCCTAAACTGATATAAGTGAAGGTTATAAGAAGTATAAACTGACATAAGTGAAGGTTATAAGAAGTATAGTGCCATGTCGAGCCATCAGATCTTGCTTTCTACTATGTCTAATAGCTTCTGTTTCAGGATCAGTCTACACAGAAGAAGTATAAGAGACAGATTAGTAAAATATTAAACTGAAAAATCGTTACTTTCAAATAAGAATTATGTTTGGCTTAACTTGATACAACACTTTGATTGCTGGAATCTAATTCATCAACTGCAACAGAAGATTAATTCATCAACTTCAACAGCAATCAAAGCATTTACTCAAAATCATCAACTGCAACAGCAATCAAAGCATTTACTCAAAATCAATCATACCTAAATCGTATTCAAAAACCCAAATTTGACTCAATTTTTACTCAAAATCAATCATACTCAAAACCGTATTTCGATCAAAAACTATCAAAAGACTCAGGGGGTGGTATTGGATCCAGGAATGTAATTGAATTTGAATGAATTCATAAGTAAAAGCTTCTGCAGTATTTTAAAAGAATTGATGAGATTTTAATGCATTCATCCAATTCTTTTTATGATGGATTTTAAAGGAGTATACATAAATTTGATAGAATACTAAAACTGTTGAAATGTATATTTTAAAAATTTCACGAATAAAATATTTATTAATATTAAAACTGAAAGAAAAATAATAATAAGTACTACAATATTTTATTGAGTGTAGCAATTTTATTATAAAATCATAAAACTAATAAATAAAATCTATGGATCATCTTAACTCGTAGCATCTCTCCACATATCTTCTGCTATAGTCTTTCTCCAAGTATTTGCATTTTCTCTATCTTGCTCTTGTGTTCCTAAAGGCTCTTGAACAACTTGATTCGTAGTCGTTGCAGATTGTTGAGTGTCTTCTTCAGCAGGAAATTCAGCAACATCTGATCGGCATTCTTTACGAAGGAAGTTATGCAACGCTGCACATGCTAATACTAATCCAGCTTGTTTTTTGTAAGAAAAAGGAGGTGCAGATTTAAAAATCGCAAACCTCGATTTAAACATTCCAAATATCCTTTCGATCACATTTCTCAAACTAGCATGACGAAGATTGAATAATTCGGATGCAGTGCTAGGATCACGTCCTTGGCCAGTCCATTCTTGTAGATGGTATCGAACACCACGAAATGGAGCCAAAAATTGACTCGATTTGCAAAGCCACAATCAACTAGATAGAATTTACCTAAAATGTATAAAAGATAAATATTAATAATGGTTAGACATATAATTTATAAATAAATTGTAAATTTTTACCTTCTGGTACTTGGAAATTGTTTGTTCTTCTAGTTAAAGCGTCATTTAATACTTTTGAATCGTGTGCTGAACCTTCCCATCCACTAAGAACATATATGAACTCCAAATCAAAGTTACATACAGCTAACACATTTTGTGATATTGTTCCTTTTCGGTTACGATAACTTGCCACCTCTCGTCCAACTACCCTTGCAGGTATATGTGTACCATCTAGCGCCCCTACACAATTCTGAAATAAATTAAAAAGAAAGGTTAAATCAAATTTTTTTAAAAAAATAACAAAGATGAAATAGCAGAAAAATTTAATAAAAAATGAAATAATGTACCTTAAAATATGGATAGAATCGTGTACTTTCTCTAATTTTCATAGGAACTAAACCATTTGGTTTCACCATTTGGCTTGGAGCTATGACAAGTAAAGCTTTCAAAACACGATTAAAGCTAGTGCTTATTGCAAACTTGGACCTTTTAAATGTATCCTTTACTGAGCAATATCGTGAATTTTGCCCAACAGTAAGCATGAAAATTGCAAGCATCTCTTCGACAGATATGAATCTCGTGTCTTGTAAACCAGCTTTCTCTCTCAGAATACTGGATAACTTCAGAAATACATCTGGAAACATACGGTACAACACCCGAAAATGTTTAGAATCTTCTTTTAATACCTTTTGTATGTATTGTTCTCCAAGGTTTGTGACTGGTCGACGAAGTGGACGTTCAATGAAATGTTGACCCATGATACGCTTTCTTGAGTTTTGAAACTGAGCTCCGATAGCAACCATCACCACCATAAGAAATAGGCTTGCATCAAAATCATCATTATTTGTTTGATCGATATCCATCAAGATGTCTTCTTCTTCGTGGAAATTTTGATCCATGAAAAAATAACCAAGGATTATAAAATGAATCTTTAAGAAACTGAAATTTGGTTTTTGAGGTTCTCTTTTACTTTTGATTTTTGACTTTGATATATGGGTTATATAGGAAATATGTAACGTTAAGTTCTAAATTTTAAAATTGAAGTAGGTACTATTTTGTAGGGATTATATGCTATTAGTTGACTACAATAAAAACTATTTTCAAGGGCTAGTATGATATTGTTGACTACATCTACAACCAACACTATTTTTAGGGGATAGTATGATAACAAATCAAAGGATTTTATATTAAAGAAATAACACCAGGAATTTATCAAGAGAACACAATGTCATACTACGACAAATGTTGTTTACTTGCAAATATGATTTCATGCTGCGTATGTTTCTCTTTCCCTCTCCATGTGAACTTTTCTGCAATCACTTATATTTAAATAGTTTTTTTAACACAAAATACTTAAAACCACATGAAGGATATCAAATTGATCAAGTATGACACATAAAAAAGCTAGAGTTTTTATTATTGGAAGAAAACAAAAGACATTATTTCAAATAAAAACTAGAAAGACTACTGCTAGTAGCACGATTATTCAAATCAAATTAAATGCATAGCTAAAGCCTAAAATAATATCCTAAACATTACGTCGGATCCAACCCAAGCGTTCTTCAACTTTCATCCTAAGAAATACGTCTTTCATATTCAACGTATGAATTTTAGTTACTGCATCATAGCATATATCCTGTTCCAAGTCAGGAATCTCTTTGATTGCATCCCATACATTATTCTTTCTCTTTTCAGCTTCTTTTTCTTCAGCTTCTTTTTGATGTCTTTCTTCTCTTTGTTGCATAAGGTTCATGATATTAGTGCTCACTCCAATCATTTCAGTTAGCACCTTTTCAGAACGATCACCAGGATTAATTGACCCTGATGCATCTCCATCACCATTGGGTTTCGCTCTCTTCCTAGAAGGCAACTTTTCTTTAGAAGCTCTACGTGTGGTTTCATTGGTTTCAATGACATTCTCTGTATGAATCTCATCTTCTTTTTCTTGAAAATCATTCTCAACTTCAAAAGCTTCAGCATTTGCATCATCACCGAGTCCAAATGAGTTGTTTCCCCTTGCTGTAGCACTTTCAAAAATGATTTGTAAGTCTTCAAAATCTTCAAAAGTGTTGTCCCGCATATTTTCAGAGTTTGGATGTCCCTGGTGAAAATATGAAATATCAAAGTGAAACTTTTTTAAAAAGAAAAATTTAAAAAGTTAATAAAACTTTGAAGAGGAGTTACAAAAATTACCTTAAAATATTCTTTCCATACTTCATCTGGAGCTGTGAATCGTTTTGTGATAGGGTCCCAGCCAAAACCAGAGCTACATCGCAAAAGCTCAGCATAACCATTATATTCTTTTCTCAAAGATTTCATTCGATTTGTGTAATGCTTGTAACTCTTATTGCATCGAAGCTGTTTGTTTAGAACCGGTAATATCTTCGCCTCGACTGTTGTTTTGGTCATGGAGCCATTTGAATCACGCCATCCCCGCCTGATACCATCAACTAGAAGGCGCATCAACAATTGACTCTCTTGAGATGTCCATTGCAGATATCCAGCTCTAGCTTTTTTTGGTAGTGACGGTTCTCCAGTTTCCATCCTAATACAGAAATAATATACTTTTATTAGTCATCTTTCACATTCATATAAAATCAGATTATATGATATATACACACGTAAGTGATTATAAACATATAAAATACAGAAATAAAAACTCATGATAGACAAAAACTATTGGAGACTACTGGAAAAAACGCCATGAAGTAATGATAACAGAAACAAAAACTAGTAGTTTAACTTTTGGGAAAACTATACTTTTTCTTGATGATTTTTTTTGCTTTGAGAATGACTGGATACGCAGTGCTGTATATATAAGAGAAGTGATCTAGGTTTTGTTTTTTTAAGAAAAAGATAAGAACTATTTTATAGGGATTCGTTGCTATATGGTTGAGTATGATAAATAAAAAAAACGTTTTTTAAAAATGGTTTGTTGAGATTTTAACGTACTTTTTGACAAATGAAAGTACAGAGAGATGTTATTATTGTGTTTTCACACGAGCATAACAAATCTCCCCACAAAAGCAAAGAATTGGTTCTTTGTATTTTGATGGAAATTTTCCATTAAATTCTTATCAAATAACATTACTACAAAATCTATCAAATATTGAATAACAACAGAATTTAAAGTAACTAAAAAAATGATTACAAATGCTTAATCCAATAACACAAGAATTTAAAAGAATTTATGAAATCTATAATTGAATAACAGTGGAATTTAATGGAAACTATAATTCCTTCTAATTCTATCAAATTTCTAAATCCAATACCCCCACCTCAATCTTTACTTAAATTCAAAGATACTCAACTTTGACGAACTTGATCACGTCCCAATCTTTAGCTCAGTGTCCTCCGTGTTGCCATAGTTATCCTTGTCACCGGCCTTAGATTTGTCCCACTCTCCATTAATGATCTCTCCTCTCTATCCTCGTCACCATCATCAATGGCTTTCTCTTTATCATCCTTCACCGCTTTCATCCTCCTCCTTTCCTCCGTCGCCGCTTTCCTCCTCCTACTGTGCCGCACTCGTTTCCGACGATTTTCTTTCCTCCGGGAAGTCTCAGGCTTCCTCTGATAGGCGAGAGGAGTTTGACATTGTGTTCTACATAAGATTTTAGAGTTAATACGATTGTGATGTATAAAATGATGAGATTTTTAGAAGCAAGACCCACCTATTTATATATGTAGATTCACCATCTGGAAGCAAGGTGGAACATTGAATCAAGAATCGTGGAAGGAGTGGGGGAGGGGAAGGGATGGAATTAAGAAGAACTTTAATGACACAGATTGAATCTGGTTGAGTTCCGTAACGTTTTCGATTTCCCATTGAAGGAGGGGGGAAGAAATCATGTATGTTGATCGTGGTGACAATCAATCGACGCAATCGAAACCCATCCAGTCGATTCCTCAAGTTGAGAGCTGTGCTTCTCGGACCGCATACACCATCCTAAGATTTAGGCCCAAACCCGCGAGATACACATGTTACAAACAAAGCCTATCAGAGACCGGTGTGTAAATGAAACGGTGAGTTTTGATCGACTGGACACGTGTCAGACGCTCCTGAACTCAATTTGTGTGCTGGCATCCTATGTGGCATAGCTGGGAGGGATACAAAGCCTTCTTTATATATAAAGACTCGTCTCCTTTCGTCAATGAGCTGGCTTTGTTATTCTTATTCGTCCTTTCGTTGTACGTATTACGTATCTTTTTGCATTATCATATTTAAAGCCTAGAAACCAGATCTCTTCCATTGTTTGTTTTGTAGTATTTGCTTATTTTGTTCCAAAGTCAAAACATGAACCACAATAATCAAGGTATTAAAAATGTGGTGTTCTAAATAAACTAACCCATTGACAGAATAAGATAAAACTAGAGTCTGAACCGCACATCCGTGTGTACATTTTTCTTACTCTTAAGCTATCAATATATTTATATATGATTGATTATATATATAGTTCAAATTTTACTAATTTAAGTTATTAAAAATGGACATTGCTAAATATAAAATTTACATGCAATAATTTATTTATTTTTATTTTCAAGTATAATGTTTGTTGATTCCTATTATAATATATATATATATATATATATATATATATATATATATATATTAGATGTATTTTTTTAATAACCGTAGAGATTCCAAAAGCTTTTTACGCCCAAAGGCTAAGCCCATAAAGTCTTGTATCCGGATACGCGAAATCCCATCGTTAAGAATGCGGCTAGGTGGCCAATACTACTCGAATCCAGGATGGAAACTCTGTTGTACTAGTCCAAGGCGACTTGGTTTATTAGATGTACTTAGTGTTGAAATGAAGTGATAAATAACGAGAGTTAACTCGGTGAACAATAACTTCGATTATTTTGGTTGCCCTAGAAAGATAAACCTACTAATAATCTTGTAGCCAAAATTGTAAAGATTAAAAGAATAATTTTTCCTCATTCTCTTTTTCTCTTTATTAAAATATTTTATCTCTCTCTACTGTTCTTGCAAGTTCTTCATGTTCTTCATTTAAACTTTCATAATTCCATCAAATCTCTCTTAGGATTAGTTACACGTAAATATATGTATCACATATTTATAGATTTTCAAAATTTTAATTTATATACTATCAAAATTTAAAATATTTACTTGTAAATTAAATTTTAAATCATTTTAAAATATTTTTGTTCACAATATTTTCTTCAAAATTTGATATTAGCTATTTTATATATGATAAAAAAATTAATGAATTTTGTAGCAATTTTTTTTCTGTATATTCAATATGTAAGTATTGGATTTATTATATTAAAACATAAGTTGATAGATAATTTAATATTAGGTTTTATATTGGTCTACAAAACTTTAGTGAAACACAAATCATCTGTTTAGCTGATCGAGGATAAATTAGTGTGCCGAATAGCTCAAGGTCTAGTGGCCATTGACAGTTCCTCTGGACCTTGGCATCAGGGGTCAACCCCTCCTAAAGTGAGGCTTTCCCTTCTGTGACGATTTGGGCTATCGGCCGGTCCGTTGTGGTCTGAAAGTCGACAAAAAAATAGAGGATAAATTAGTATAAGAAAATTATAGATCAATTATAAATACAATAAAAGTAGCCTTCAAATTGTTCTTTCGATAGGCCCACTTAAACCATATACCAATAAGTGACACTAAAAGTTGAAAAAAAAAGGATAATAAAACCGGATTGTAGGTTCCTTCGCATGACCCATAGTATTAGATTATAGATTAGTTTCATGATTTTGGATGGTTATATGATAATGTTAAGAGAATAAAAAGCCATTAATGAAGACTCCATAGCTATTTTAAATAATGGCATTTTGTGTAATATTCCACATCAAATTAAGGTTATTTTTAAAAATGTACTTCTTTTTCAATAGGATATATTAATCTTTATTTTTTCTAGGGATGGACCATCGGATTAAGTTTAGATTTATTCAGAGTTCAAATTTTCAGAACTAGAGATTTAAACTCTATTTAGATATTTATAAATTTTGGTTTGTGTTAGGATCATCACACTGCGGGTACATAAATTCAAATATCCAAATATAGTTTAAATAAAAAATAATAATATAGTTTAAATTCTCAAAAGCCAAAAATAATATAATATAAATACATAAATTTGAATAATATATACCAAAAAAAAAAAAATTGGTTTGGATATTTGGTGGAGAACTCATAGATATTTTGGATTTCTTGAATATTTTTTTGTTATTTTGGATATTTCCTTTTGGATATACTTGAATAATTTTTGTATGTTTTCAAATATTTTGGGTTTTAGATATTTTTAAATAGGATCTTACAATGCGATTTGCTGAATCATTTTAAAATCATTGTAAACGCTTCAGTACTTACAATGCAAATACTTTTCTTAAAATACAATCTCTATATGTTTCAACAGGATATCAAAATTGAAGTAATATCAATTAAGAATTAAGAGTTTGAATGGTGAACAACCGCACCACACTCTTATTAATAATAACATTTTTTTACATATATCTATGTATCCATATATTTGTTATATTAAAATCACATCACAATTATTTCGCAGTTATCCCGTATATTATCATTCGGAAAGTTAGACATTAGACAAATGCAGAAGCGGATCCATTTTATACAATGAGAGTGCACTTACACCCACTCATAATTTAGTGATCCATGTAATTTTATTAAAGCTCAATTTTATTCGCCCACATTAAGATATAATTATGTTCCCATTGTTTTCTTTTCCTTCCTCAAAATCAGAATTAATACTCCCTATATTTATTATGTATGTAGTTTTAGTTGAATGCACAAAATTGTTTTAATAATATTATTATTTTTAAATAGCATTTGATATATAAATTAGTTATAGTTAAACCAATAATAAACAATTTTATATTATTTGATTGGTCACACTATATCAAATAAAAAAAATAAAATTACCAAAAAATATAAATAACTATTTCTATTTTGAAACAAATAGTTTTTTCTTAAACTATTTAAAATATGAAACAAAGGGAGTAATACTTTTAAAATGAATGTTTTATTATAATTAGTACAATTTTTAGTCAAACCATTCGGTATAATTTATTTCACCAAACACACATATTTTTTGAACGAACCATACTTTCATTAACTTATAAACTTAGACAGAGTTCATGAGAGCATACAAAGTTGATTTAGCAAAAGAATGAGCCTCAACATTATGGATTTCACCAAACACACATCTATATATGCATAATACTCTTTCGTTTCATTTTATACGTTGTTTGAGTTTTTTCCATATAGATTAGTGAAATCATTAAATTTATTGTTTTAAAATTAATTAATTTATTGTTTTATATGATTATCTTAATTAATGAACTAAAATAATATAGATAAATTAGAAAACTATCAAAAAAATGCATTGAAAACATAAGATGATAATTAATATGAAACATAGAGAGTATATATCTGGCTTACAAACATAGATAAATCTATTGCAGTTCATATATTAGTTAGAAATAGAGAAAGCTAGATAATTGTTGAAGTTGAATTAGATATTATCTGAATAGAAATAGGTGACGACCAAAGAATAAAGGGGTGCTCTTAAATAGCAAACTGTAATAGTGCTACTTACGTTCTGATTCTTTATCTTATCTGAAGTATGCGTCCCAATGCAATTTGTTTATCAAATAAAACTTCGACAACAACCAGACATTGACTAAAAGTAGCATATAGGCATATAAAACTATTATGCGATATATTTAAATAATATATATTTTCCTCAAATAAATTAAAAAGAATCATCTGATGTGCAACTGGCGTCTTACGAGCCACGATTACTTAGAAAGTCTCTGGTTTCGATCAAAACCGCTTTGACCAGCCCACTGTTATGTTTTTCTATTATTTATTTATATTCCCACATACTTACGTTTACTTAAACTCTCCCCCCCCCCCCCCCCCCCCCCCCCCCCCCCCCCCCCCCCCCCCCTCACTTAATTTTTTTCTCTAAAATAGAATAAACGTAAATATAGAATAAAAAATATTCAACATAATTTTATATCTCACTCCATAATGAAATTTATTCCATAAATAAAGTAATTTACTTTTTTGTTTGTTCATCACTCCACTATAGAGTAGAAAATAGAGTAAAATTAGAACAATTTTACTCTATTTTCACTTTTATTCCATTTAAAAAAAAAAATAGAGTTTTACATTAGAAATGCTCTAATGAATAATTTTTTTGTCAACAATAAATGATTAATTTATAAGAAAAATAGATTTGATAAAAAAATACAATTGATTATATTTTTTGTTTATTTCGGTTCATTTCTTTTGTTGTCTTCGTTGTTCATCGCAATTCTTGTTGATGGTTGTGTATAATATTACATGTCAAGCTTTTGTTCTAATATACTGTATTTATAATATTTTGCCAATAGTTTATAATCAGTTAGGTGGAACGTCATGATATTCACCCTTATTTGAATTTTTATTTATTTACTGTGAAAATTTTCTTTTTAACTTTATTCTGTGAAAATATCTTTAAACTTTTTCTTCTAATTATTACGTGGTTCTCACAAAACAAATTATAAATATATTTATCGGGATTTTTTTTCACATCATAACTTTTTGAACATAAACAACATCATCATAATTTTGCATTGAAGTTTTTGTTAATATTAATACACATGTTTAGTTAAATTTATACAGTTTTCATAATAATAAGAATATCTTGATCATATTTTTAACAAATTAGTTTTGAATTAAAGTGTTCGTTGATACATGTTATTATTATTATTTTTAGAATGTAATTAATTATTTTTTTAATTTTGCAATATATGAACTTAATTATTTTGTTATAAGCTAAAAGATTATCTAAAATCCATTTTATATTGAATATGTTAGTTATGATATATTTTTACGAAACTTTATTTTTATTTCTTTCGTTTATAAAAAAAACTAATCCTGAAGTTTAAAAATTGGAAAGAATTTACTTCTCTCTAGTTAAATCGGTTTGTTTACTAGCAAAATATCAGTCTGTCATCAGTTTGCCAAATGCCAAGAAGTTCCAATGAAGTAGTGTTTCATCCACGAGTATACAAGTATAAAGATTCTATCTAATTTAGTATTAAATTAATAAAAATCTTATTTCTTTTGTTTGTCGTTACAATTTAAAAATATGTGTTTCTCTTATATACTCATCTTCTTTCATTAAATATATTTTAATAGTTTAAAATTTTATGCTTAACTCTTTACATACTTATAATATGGCTGCAAACTAGCACGTGTATGCTTAATTTTAGACTACAAAATATTAAGTGTATAGTTTAGTTACTAAATATTATAATAATATTGTTAATGTAATGCAAAATATAAAAGTTAATTCGGTAATTTTAATTTTTCCGTTTTATAAATATGTTATATTAAAAAAATGAAAACATTCAATGACAATATATTATTTATTTATAATATTCAATGAAATCAAAAATAACTATTTTAGAACTAATAAAATTTTATTAGAACAGTAAATAAAAATTTAATTAATTTAAAATTTATTTTACATGGCTTCGTCTCAAAATATTGTTATTTTAAAATCATCCAAAATCAGATAAATATTTAATTTTAAAACTAAAAAGAATAATATATATGTTTAAAATAATGGTCTATTATATTGTGAATAAATTTTAATTATTTATAAAGTATTTTAAGAATAATTCTTTCTTAATTCTGAAATAAATAGTATAATAAATATTTATATACATTAATTTAAATTTGTACAGTACTTTGGACCACTTTTTATCCACTTTCTCCATTCAAACATATGTTTTGAACCGCTAGATCCACACTTGTACCACTCGATACGTTAGATCCACTCTGGTTCCATTGGATCCACTAGATCCGCAACGCTTGATCCGCTTTCTCCATTCGGAGCCTAAAAATATTCCCCCCCTTTTTGACCAACATAAGTAAATCATTTTTATATTTATGCGAGTCATCGTGACACAGCGGCTATGCTAATTTTATTTATATCGTTATAGTATTATCGGATATATTACAATATCATCTAATATTTCTGAAAGAACAATTTTTTGTATTTTTATTCTCGAGGATTGGTTCGACTGTAACTATAGAAAATTTACTGTAAAATTTAGGTGGTAGGAATTTTTATTTAGTTTTAAATGATTTAGCCTTAAAATTTACTGTTACATCGATATATTTCCTACAATTTAAAAAATGGGGCTTTAGAAAATAAGGCTATTACAACTTTTTTTTTACTGTAAATTTTAAAAATAATATAAAGCATGATCGGTGAGTTTAAAGGCTGTATATAAAAATTAAAGATAAAGTCACTTTCCACAGCTCAACCAATCACAACCTCTGTTTTGTTGGTTAAATTTCTGAAAAATAGTTTTTTTTTTCTTAAATTTGCAAAATAAGACAAATACCACAAGAAAGGTCACAACTTTCCGTTTGTGGTAATAAAAATTCAAACATTTTAACTTTAATAATAATTCTTTTTCCATTTTATTTTAGTTGTCGTAATAAAGTAAAAATTTTGTCTCAAAATAAGTATCGTTTTATAATTTTAATGCAAATTATGAACAATATTATCCTGTTTATTTTTTTATTGGTTAAAATATGATTAGATGCACATATAATAGTGTTTTTAGTTTAGAAATATGCAAAATTAAATATACTAGGTGCTGAGACTCCACGCAAGCGCAGGACTGGTTACTTTGGATATCGGTGGGACGGTATGATTTACGGGATGTTGGTGTTGTTTAAGATTTGTGCAAATTAAAGAATAAAATTTATCGGAAGTAAGACAACAAAATTGATCCTAACTTTTGACGATTAACTCAAGTTAGAGACATCTCACAAAACAAAAGGAAAATTCAAAAAGTATAATTAAGGTAAAATATAGAGAATGTAAAAAAGGCCTAAACATGAAACAGAGAGCATGGAACAACAGAAAGGGAAAGAGAAGAAGGTGAAGAAGCTTACGTCATGTATATGAAATTAAAAAGACAGATATTGTGACAGCGCAGCACCAACTTATTTGGGGGTCCATATCAAGTTATCAACTCTGTATATATCTGTTGTTTGAATAAATACTCAAAGTTTCAAACTACTTGCATTACAAAATTATTTTTATTTTTTCAAAATACACATTGTTTGCTAGTACTTGTTAGGGAGCTGAAGGACCGTAGTAGCATATATTAAAGCTACACTAAACTTCATCGCTAAGATCACACATTGTCTACATCCTCAACGTTAGGATATTCCAAGTAACACTTCTCCTCGTCTTCCTCGTCACGGGTTCCATCTTCATCTTGTAAACTCCAAGTAACCATCTTCCAAAACGCAGCACTCCACTTCTCTTTCCTTTTCAGGCTTAGCGGTGGTCTGTGATAAAATCCAGCCGTTGGATTGAAACAGAGCTCTTATATTGGCTTTTTGGTTCATAAGAGTTTCAAGAATGGTGAAACTGGAAGCATCGTGGCGAGTGGCTCCCCTTCTAAGGAGATATACCCCCTGTGTGAAATAGTTTAACAAAACATAAAGATTAAAATAGTTTAACAAAACATAAACGACGGTTGACGTTTTCACATTATGAAAAAGTAATTGTGGGTTTAAAATGTTTGGGCTCACATTATGTTGGGCTCTATGTCTAAAACATGATTTGAACTTAAAAACTGGAAAAAAAAAAAAACGTTAGGTTATCTTTCTTTTTTTTTCTCCGTCGTCGGGACAGCATCACATGTGGGATCCCTGGCATGATTAGAGCTTAAGTTTGTGAGATTAGGGAGCAATAATAGTGTGATGCGTTATTGAAGAGGAGTTTACTTACATCAGTTAGGCTTCGTCCGCATCATTCCATTGTCGTTGGTCCTCGGGTGCTTCGTCGTCGTCGGAATCTGCAAAAGAAAAGGTTTTAATTGGTTAAGTAAGATGTCTTTTATTTCTTTTAGATTCGGTTTCTAAAAACATAATTCATTCAGTTTACCTGTTTTGTTTGGAGATTGCAGGGATGAAACCGTAGATCACAGAATCCTGTAAGAAAAACAGAGAAAAATCATTAGTTGTTCATAAAAAAACCCATAGACAAAACCAAAACAAAAAGATGAAGACACGTTTCATATATGAACAAAGAGTAAGCAAAGCAGAGTTAAAGTGATAAAAAATAAGTTAGAAACAATCATCACCAGTTCATCAAGGAGGAGAATGGTGATGCCCATAAACTCTCCATTCTTGTTAATGTTCCTGGAATCCTAGAATCGGATGAGCCGACCAACAATGGACTGAGTGGACCTTCCAAGGCGGAGAGAGTTGAAGGTGGAGTAGGGAACGGCGGCTGAAGCGGCTGGAGCAGCTGGATAAGTCATTTTCGTGACGGATGTGAGAAAGTAAAGCAATCGGAAAACTGAGAAAGAAAAGTTCGAGACAAGATGGAGCTTTTACCTCGAGAGATTCTATATATATGAGAGCTCTGAAGGCGTTAGAGGAGAAACTAAGCGTTTGGTAGGCACAAAACGTGCGTAGAGCCTTAAAGATCGACCATAATAGCTGATTTCCGAAAGGGGAATCGCAAGCGACGAAGGAGATGGTGAAGATGGCGGCTTCCCTAATCTTCTTAGCTTTGTCTGTATCACCACTTTGGGCAGATACAAAGTCTAATAAACAGAAAATCAATAAGCCCAAAGCCTACTTTTTGTCGAAGTCCATTTGTTACCCATCAATTAAAAAAAAAAAGAGGTGGGGTCCACAATGTTATATTAGTTTCCGACCTTTATAATATATATTAGTTTCGACCATCAATGTACAAAGTATCCTTTATTGCAATGGTATAGTTGTGGATGCTTATATCTCAATAACCTGGGTTCGAACCACATATTTGACATTTTTTCACACTTTTAAAAAGTGAGACCCACAGACCGCTGACGTATCGCATTAGGACAAGAGAAACTCTCCTATTATATAATAGATTTTTTTAATTAATGTGTATAAATGTAAATTAACAAATAAAATAAATCGGAATGAGTATTAATAAATCAATCCAGTTATCTAGGAGTTGACTTTGTTGCCAAGCCCAAGAGCATGGGGGATGGAATTTCAAATTATAGTTGACCGACATAGCTTTAATGTATTCTCTTTGTGTTCTTTTTTTTTGTCAGCTTTTGTGTTCAAAAGTGTCTTCATTGTTTTCTTAACGAAAGAATTGACTTGTGAGCGATGAAAAAATGTATGTACAGAGAGGTATAATTGGGATCAATTATTTATTTATTTTTTTTAACTTAATTATCTATGTTTTTTAACTTAATTATCTATGTTTTCTTTTTGAAGCAATATTCGAGTTCGATTATGCAACACGTCCGTACTTCTTGTACGTGTCGAGGTCGATTACGTTATACTGTATATTGTTTTCGTTTCCGCAACCTTTGCTGACTACCTGATCATTCCCATAGCTAAGCTCCGCCATTAAAAAAATATTCAATTTTTAGATATTTTTTAGATAAATTTTCAACAAATAAATTTGTAGAGGACACCACAATATCTATGTCCTAACTCCTAATCATCTGTTGAAAAAAAAAATCTGTGTCCTAATCTTCACCAATAAAAATATCTGTATTAAATAGGGTTAGGCAAAAAACCCGAATCCAAAGAATCGAACCAAATCCGATCCAAAAAAGTAATATCAAACCCGAACCGAAATTGATTAAATATCCGAATAGGTTCAAAATTTTGATATACAAAGAACCGAACCCAAATGTAACTGAAATAGATTTATATATCTAAATGTATTGATTATTTTTAGATTTAATGTATATTAAAACATCCAAAATATATAAGATATTTTTAAGTTGTCTAAAACATCCAAAAGATCTATGAGGAACCCTTCACCATACTCATCAAGGATAGCTTTTCTTGACCACTGGTTTGTCAAAATGTGGGTCAGAGACTAGGGGTGGGTACTTTACCCGATATCCGAAGTGGCACCCGAACCCGATCCGAAAAACCGAACCGAAATCCGAACCGAAGTAGCAAAATACCCGAACAGGTATTGAATAAGGAGAGATTGGATACCCGAACCCGAACGGATAATACCCGAACCCGAATGGATATCCGAATATAACCGAACATATGTATAATTAACCTTATGTTTCTAGTTTATATCTCTCATTTTATATAAAATATTTATATTGATACTACACATAATTTAAGTTCATATGATATACATACAATTACGGAAAAATGATTTGCTACTCACTTAAAATGCATGTCAAGTTTTTTATTTCAAAAATTAACAAAAAGTTATATCCAAAATTAAAAAAAAATAACTAAATTAGTGCCTTTTTAGTTTTAAAATGTTATGTCCAAATCTATTAACCATTCAATCTATTAAAAATAAAAAATTAGTTAACTAAAAGTTATATTTTTAAATACAATAAACTTGAGAAATGAAAATTTTAATTTTTTTTTTCAAAATCTAAATATCCGAACCCGATCCGAAATAACCGAATCCGAACTAAAAATACCCGAACCCGACCCGAAGTACAGAAATACCCGAACGGGTTCTAGACCTCTATACCGAAATACCCGAAAATCCGAAATACCCGATCCGAACCCGAACGGGTACCCGAACGCCCACCCCTATCAGAGACTACAAGAAATACTAGGGGTGGGCACTTTACCCAAAATCCGAAGTGGTACCCGAACCCGATCCGAGAAACCCGAACCGAAATCCGAACCGAAGTAACAAAATATCCGAACGGGTATTTAATTAGGAGAGATTGGATATCCGAATCCGAACGGGTAATATCCGAACCCGAATGGATATCCGAAGATAACCGAACATATGTATAATTAACCTTATATTTCTAGTTTACATCTTTCATTTTATATAAAATATTTATATTGATACTACACATACTTTAAATTCATATGATATACATACAATTACGTAGAAGATGATTTGTTATTCACTTAAAATGCATGTCAAACTTTTTATTTCAACAATTAACAAAAAGTTACATCCAAAATTTAAAAACAATATCCAAATTAATGTCTTTTTAGTTTGAAAATGTTATGTCCAAATCTATTAACCATTCAATCTATTAAAAATAAAAAAAAATAGTTAAGTGAAAGTTATAGATTTAAATACAAGAAATTTGAGAAATAAAAATTTTCATTTTTTTTCTTCAAAATCTAAATATCCAAAACCCGATCCGCAATAACCGAAACCGAACTAAAAACATCCGAACCCGACCTGAAGTACAGAAATACCCGAACGGGTTCTACACCTCTATACCGAAATATCCGAAAATCTGAAATACTCGACTCGAACCCGAACGGGTACCCGAACGCACACCCCTAAGAAATACGATCCTAAGACATGGAAGTTCTCAGATACGTACAAGAAGGTCTTCAATGGCAATTATCCTGAAGAGTTTTCCAACAACAGAAAGTGGCTAAAGGATGTTGATCGGTTGTTTCTTTGCCACTTGATCAATGGTAACCATTGGATCGCTTTAGAAGTTGATCTTGACAAGAAAATAATTCATGTTTACGACAGCATACAGACAGCTGTCCCGAGCATCACGGATCTTCTAGAAGAGTGTCGTCCTTTCATGAAGATGATTCCGTTATTGCTGAATGAAATGGTTCCAGAAAGGAAGAAGAGTTCACAACAGTTCAGGATTTCAAGACCTAAAAGTGTGCCTAAGAATGAAGACCCTGGGGATTGTGGTGTTTACGCTCTGAAGTATATAGAGTGTAAGACAGTTGGCTGTGGTGTTGAAGGACTATCTGATCAGTGCATTCCGGCGATGTATATTAAGTTAGCTGCTGAAATCTATTATGAGGTCTCGGATCTGTAGTATTTTCATGTTTTGGAATCATTATCTACTTGCTGCCTTGAAGTTGTGTAATTATGTGTACACGAAAATATATAAAAATCTTATATTTTAATTAGAAGGGAAATAGATTTAGTTTTTCTGTTTGTTTTACTATTCCTTTGGATATTGGGTACCAAAAGAGGAACACTAATATATGTGGAAATATAAAAGTTACAGTTGCAACTTACAAGTTGTACGTCGGGTACAAACAATCTAACTAATCATTGTCACATCATATTATCCTTTCTACTTTAAATGACTGTATAGTGTGACTGAATAACACTTTCAGCGATAATATAATTGGGTGAAAAACATTTACTCCACTTTCAGCTGAAATTCTTCCAATCAGGCGAAACAAAATTTAATATTTTTTAATAATCTTACGCTGGCTACTATTCAATATAAGGGAAATGAGTTACTTTTTTCGCTCATGGTTTTGTAAGAGTAAACTCATTAACGCTCATATCCACTTTTCAGTTTTTTTTATTATTACTTTCTTTACTCTCCTCCTTCCCACTCATTTACTCCAATTTAATTACTCTGATTTACGCTGTCGATTACCAATCACGTGTGGGGGCAAGTACAGAAAAATAAACAAGACAATAACTTTTAACGTCTTTGTTAAAGGAACCAACGTTAGAGAGGAAAGAGAGAAAAGAGAGATCTTGTTTGGGGTTCGGCGCGCGGCCGGCGCGTGAGCGTCCGTGCCGGCGCCGGTACCTCTGTTTGTCCTTCGTAGTGTTCCCCCTTCGCTCTTCTTCGCCAACCTGTCAACGACTGCCTTGTCCGAGCTCTGGATTCGACTTCACCGCTTACGGTGGTTTCGGTCTTGGAGTAACGACGCTCTCGTCGGGAGGGTCCTGGTGGAGGAAGTGGCATGCATGTTCAGTGGTGGTGTTTTCCGGGAGGTGGAGACTTTCGTAGATCCACCGCCGCCGGCTCTAGTTCCCGGGAAGGGAGTCTTCTTTAGATTTGCCTTCGCCGGCTTTGGTTTTGGAGAGCGGAGGCTAGCACAGCTCCGCGCTTCCACTTAGGATCCCGCGGTTCTTTGGGAAAAGTTTTCTAGTTTAGTTTTGTTTCATGGTCGGCACAGTTGTCGGTAAGTCTTGGGTGGGGTCACTGCGGATGAGATCTTGGTTGAAGACAAGGTTCTCCGGCGAGGTGATGATTCTCAAGGAAAGGAAGAGATGGCTTCTTGAGTCGCGTGTCTTGGGTTTGAAGTATGCTAAAGGCGGAGGAGATCTCGAGGTTCGATTGATCTCTCCGGCGGGATGACACGGCGGTGAAGAATGGCTTTGCGTTTGTTTGGAGGCTTGTCTGGTTTCGAGCTCCGACGAACAAGGTGCTCGAGGGTGTTTGTTCCGGTGGCGTAAAGGCGGAGGTGATCAAGTCGAGGCGGTGACGACGTGTGACGCGTCAATGGAGCAGATCACTCCACTTGTCGAGCCGCCTCCTTGATGCGCTAGCCAGCTGGCCGGGCGGTTTCTAAGGTTGGGCCGAGGGCCTGTTTAAGTTTTTATTTTGCCCCTGGGGTTGGGCTTGCATTTGTTTTCTTTGTAATCGGGCTTCGGCCTTGTATGGGCTTGGCCCAATCATCTTATAATATCAAATCTTTGGCGGAAAAAAAAAAAAGGAACCAACGTAGAAAACTAGTACTGGTATGGAAGAGTTGTCTAATTCCCATCAACTTGTTCTCATAACATTTTAATAGTATTGTTATTTTTATAAGAAACCACTGATTAAGAAATGATGATGTTGACTGGACGGAAAACCACGGCCACGATTACAGATGACAAAACCAGCGATTAAAAAAAGTATCTTTTCTTTATCCGAAATGGATAAAACATAAGGATTAACATAAGAATTAAACTGTCATCAGATTTAGTTTTTTTTTTTTTTTTTGACAAAGGGCTTTGTCATCAGATTTAGTTAAGGCGATAATGTTACATTTGAAAGAGAAAAGGATGTTTATTTGGGTAAAATGTTAAGATGATGTTCCTTTCATTACCTTAAGTAAATAAAGTTTCTATTTTTTAAAACAAAATTGAACCTGAATGAAGTTAAAAAATGGATTTTTATCTTTACCATTTTCATGGTACCATTATTCATTTTTACTACCACTAAAAAGACATTAAAAAAAAGAGAATTTGTACTCCCTACACCCCACTTTTCCCCTATTTGCACTCCATACTCTATATCCCTCCAATTTTCTTCCCCCAACATTACCATTTTCCCCCCATTCAATGATATCCCACCTTTGTTAGTATATTTAGCTAATTTACTCTAAAAAAAACAATATTCATTAAGTAGCAAAAGACTTTCATATATATAATAAATAATTATATAAATACAAAAATATTTTCAAATTATACTTTTTCAAATTCGAACTTCTTTATAAAAAAAATTTTTGATTTTTTTTTCAATTTTTTTTTTGAAAATCGAAAAATATGTTTGAAACTATTTTAAATTTTTTATATATTTTTAAATATTTATTTATATATTTATTAGAATCCTAAATTTCACATTCCAAAAATTCTACCCCACTCCTCAACTCTAAACCATGAGTCTAGAATAATTAACCCTCGGTGTATAAATGTCTTTTACCTTTCATTAAAAGTGAAGATAAAAGTGGTTAGTATAAACTTGAAAATTGGTATTATAAATGTGGTATTTCTGGCAATTTCCCAAGTTAAAATTAGATTAACAGTATGCATATCACATACATATCTATCTATTTCTTTTTAATATGTTTAATGTCAGGATTTGGTTAATGTGAGGATTTGGATTTCAAATTTGACCAATCAATAAGACCACCCACAATGTGGGTGTTGAAATTCACTTTCAACAGTTTAACCCTTTGCAGTGCGGATGTTGTAAAAGTGTGTTTGTCTACGTGGTATCAACATGCGTTGTAAAGTTTCATGGCCCGCACTGCCACATGTTGCTATGTAGTTGGCCAGAAACATTTGTGCGTCATGCGTGTGGCTTTACCTGATTGTTTTTTAAAATCTAGATAAAATTTAAATGCTTTGTTCTCATTGACTCGACATATTTCACTTGATATTTATCCTCATCCAATAATTCAAACACATTTATTATATAATAATTGTTTAAAAAAATATCAAAATGATATCAAAATTCAAGATATTTTTATCTATAAATAGAGACTACTTTTATTTCATTTGAATACAGACAAAATCGTCATTTTCATTATAATCAACTATTTTAGTGTTAAAAAATTTTTTTGGTTAAATGGATCCTACTAATAATTTTTTTAAACCCAAAACTCTTCTAATTTTCCGTTCAAATTCCAAAATCCCAACAATTATCAATTTCAAAACCAAATTTCCAACAAACCCCAAAATATACCAAATTATGGTTAAAATTTGTGTGTTTTGTATCGTGTGTGTGTAAAATTTCTTAATAATTTGTGCTTGTATCGTGTGTATTTAAAGTTTCTTAATTTTAGTTGTTTTAATAATATTAAGAGGTTAATTGTTTGCAGATTCTACATTAGATTTTGGTTTTTGTTTTTCTAGAATCTACTTCTTTTCCAATCAAGATTTTGGTAAAATAGATTTCCTATTTTATAGGGAAACCATATTCTAACTCTTTTGCCATTTCTCCCATAAAAACCAAAATCTAGATTTTATGGTTTTCTATTTATATCCCACAACTACTTTTTTTCATCTCCTTTTTAACAGACTATTAATTATATTAATATATAAAAACACATCCATTTTTATAAAACAAACACAAACTCATGAAAATAATATTCTCTACATATCAAACTATTATAGTTTTGTTTATTTAAATGAATTCCAAAATAATTTAATCATATTTTATACCATAAATCTAAAAGTAAAATAATTATTTTTTAAATTATAGATATTATATATTTATTAAACTAAAATTTATATTTATTCTAAAAGTCGATAGATAATGTAATATTTTATAATATTAAATTGAATAAATTTAATATAATTTATTAAAATTTATAAAAATTTATTCAAATTTTATTTAGTCTTTCAAATAATAAACTAACTAATAATTGTGTACTATTTGATATGTCCAGAATAAAATAGTACTTTAAAAATAAAAATATAAATATATATTTATAATATTTTACTTCGGGAATTTTTAAAAAAATATAAAATAATTTATAAAATAAATAAATGTATTTTACGGGGTGATATTCTATGTTTTCTATTATTTCTATAATAAGTAATATTTTATTAATTTTACCAAGAATCAAGAAAATAATTTATTTATCATTAAAATTTAAATTCTAAAACAGTGAGTTGAAAACTACTAAGAATCAAATTTTTTTTAATTATTAAATAATTTTATGTGTGCTTTAATAATATTATTTTATATATTTTTCAAAAAGACATTTTACTATTAATCATTTTTTTCATTTTATTAATTTAAAAAAAAAAACTAAAACTAAAACCAAAATCTAAAGCAACCACTCATGTTTTTCCAAAAACCAGAATCTACTGCAAAATCAAAAACCAAAATTTAAAAAACTAAAATCTAAGAACCAAAAATCAAAATCCAAAAACCAGAAACCAAAATCTAAAAACTAACAAAATAATCATCACCTAAGTTTCATACTTTTGAATAAAATTAGGTAAATATCTAACTTAAAACTGAATATTTTCTTAATTTTTTTTTATTAATATTGATTTTGGGATTATTTAAAAAATAAGTTTAGTATAATAATTTTAAATAAATATTTTTAAAATTTATTTTAGTTTTAAAGTAATTATTAATATGTCATTGTTATGTTTTAAGAAAATATGAATAAAAAGTTGTGGGGTATGTTGTGGGGTATGGTGTTAAACCATTGTAGAAATATAGAATGAAATGTGTGTTGAACAAATGAGGTGGAATAGATAGAAGACGATGTGGAATGCTAAAAGAAAAATGAAAGTGTTGGAAATGGAGAGAGTGTTAAAATCATTGTACTTGGCTTTTTTTTTAACGCTGATTTATTATGATTTTACATTATAATATGAGAAAGATTACGTGGTCTAATATAATTTAAATACTATGCTAGCTTCTTGTTGTAGTTTATTTTCAATGTAAAAGATAACAAATTCATTTTTACATATGAATCTTCTCTATTAAAAGAGAAGCACCATTTTTATCTAATACAAAATAGTCATGCTAGAAGTCTAGGATCATATATTCAAATAATTTTTTTATTGTTTACATTAGTTTATTTAATGTATAACAATTCTAAATAATTATAAGGATATTAATAACAAATCCATTTTAACTATAAATTTAAATTTTAGTTTTAGGTATAACAAAATCTGTTAAAAAAAATCTAACAAAATGTTTTAAAAATTTAAATATTCTTTTCATTAATGCACTGATTAATTTCGTAATTAGTAGTATAATATTATTATAAATTAATTTTACTTAAATTTTTATTATAAACAAAATAAAGAAGTTTTTGCAAATTTTATAAATTTTATAAGTATATTCTACATTATATTAAAATAGAAGTAATTAATGAATTAAATATTAAAATTATGTTTTCTTTGCAAACATATTAAAATTATGTTGAATTGGTAAACCATTATATTTTGAAAAAAAATACTTTCATTAATATAAATAAATAAAATATCATTCACCGTTTAAAGTGACTAAAATATCATTCACCTTTTAAAATGATTAATATTCATAAATTATGTAATAATTTTTACAAAAAATAAAATTGTCAACATATGTTAAATTTTAATATTTAGAACTACATATCATCTATTTAATATTTTTAAAATGACAGCAATATATTATCATAAATTGTTATATACAAAATAATATAAAATTTTATATTTATAAATGAAATTTTACTCGCACGGTTGTGCGGATTAAAATCTAGTTTATCATTATTAAATCTGGGCGTTTAATTGAATATAGGTTTGTTTGTATATTTCATATGAATACGAGTATACGACACATCAGATCTTGTCGACCCATTTCTTGACTAGAAAATATGGACCTAGCTGATTATTTTTAAATATTTGATTGGATATTTGTTGGGAAAAATGTCAGAATTCCAAAATCATGTAGCATGGGAAAGTAATATGAGACAATGTGTGGAATATCCCCAATTAAGGTCCAAATTTGCTGAATGCCCATAATTATGGATGACCCAAAAAGGAGTAATCTTTTGACACTGTACGGACGAAAATGCCCTTATGCTTTGTCGAAAACAAGTAACTCTAGATCTATCAGCTAAATATTTACATAGCAGGTAACAATCTACATACCAACTAACATATCCGCTAATAATTTCAGTATCATCTAACAATCTATGTATCAAACAAATATATCGACTAACAAATCATATATCAGTTAATAAAACTAGTAACAATTAATTAGTTATATATTAAATAGCTCCAAATCTATTTATAACAGCTAACATTTCATGTATCGATTAAGAATCCATTAAAATCTAAATAATAGCAGGTAAGTAAGAAAATATCTACTAACGTATATATTATCTAAAAGTTGATTGTGATTCGAAATTAGAAACATTGAAATTAGGGTGAGATAATAAGATTAACATTATGGGTGTCAAAAGAATCATAATAAAAAAATAAAGATTTGTGTTGAATTAGAAGATGATTTGAAGAATTTGTACGAGAGATAAAAAGATTAAAACACATAAAAGGAAGAAGAGAGAGATAGAGATAAGAGTATTATAGTCATTAAAAATATTAAAAAGAAACAAGGTTATATGGTAAATTACAAGGGTTTTTGGGTTTATCTCAAGTAATATATCGGTCATGACGTGGACAGTTCCCTATTTTGTCGTGTAGTTAATTGGCCAAATTTGAAATCCATATCCTAGCATTAACCTTCTGCAAATAGACAGATTATGTATGAAAGATCCAAGTTTGAAACCATTCTATGTCGGATACCTGTATAAAAATGAAACTCTTAAATTTGTAAAATATCTAAAAGGTACTTACAGTTTTTTGAAATAATCTAAGTTTATCTGAACCAAACATATATTTTCTACCTTATCTGTTTATTTGATAGATTGTAGATAGTTAGATAGGGCTTTATATTTCAAATAGTAGATGTATAAAATCTATGGGGATACATCTGGTAAGATTTTTCTGTACTTTCTCTTTGTCCATGGTATACGCACACATTTCTTATTAAAAAAAAAAGGAATAATTACCATGAATTCAAATCCCCTCTTATTATATCTAACATTTATAATTTCTACATGAAATGTAAGCTTATTGTATTAGTCATTTGTATAAGTTCACCCAAATTTCAACTTACTGGAAAATATGACTTTTGTCAATAAAATCTATGAAATAAAGATTTGGTGTGGTTTGGATGATATTTTATAGTAAAAAGGCAATGACTCAAAATATCACCTTCTATGATGGTATATGAAACTTTTTAAAATAAAAATATACTCCAAATTTTTAAAAAGAAAATCAAACTGTTTTTTTTTATTGTCAGCGAAAATCAAACTGTTTGAAATATAAAAAGAATATTTGAAAATAATTTTTTAAAATTTTTTATGTATTTCATAAAACGATAAAAATATCAAATTACTGTAATTTTAGAAAATATAATATGATTTTAAATAAATATTAAAATACTTAAAATATTTTTTCAAAAACTTTGAATTGTTTAAAAAAAAACATAAAACTTGTAACAAATCTTTTTAAGTTTTACTCAAATCTCGGATTTTCTTGGATTTAATCAAATATTGAATTCTCTCGAATCCTAGATTCAATAACCATTTTCCCTAAAGTAAATACTTCGAAACAGAGGTTTATTTGTTAGTTTATATAAAAATGATCAAATTTAATGATGGTTCATTTTTTATATTATGCAAATATTGCTGTTATATTTTACTAATTGAGTTGATATTTGTCACTTGGTGAGCCTCTCCGAAATTTATCATAGTTTCTTATATGTGATATCTCTCTTTTTTTTTCTCTCTCTTCTATTTTATTTTTTATTCTTATTTTTATTAACAAAATATTTTTAAAAGTCTACCAATGCAGATGGCCTTAAGTTCCATTAAGTTTAGTGTATAACACACATTCTAATATATAATTTTAATGAACTAAAAAATTCAATTTGAATAAATTCTTAGCTGGAAAAATTATACAAATTTATGTTCTTTGACTTATTTATTATGATATTAACACTTAACAGCTTTACAGTCTTACAGACATGGCCGGCCCAGAGGACAAGCCATCCAAATAATTTTTTATATTTAGAATTTTTCGTTAATAGTCTTTTGATAATAACAATATTTGAAAAAAATACTCTTGTTTATAGAAATTTTTACTTATAAATATATTTAGTAAGTGTATTATTAAATATAATTATTTTTAAAATGCGAAATTTTGTATTAACAATTAATATTTATGATAACATTTGCTAATATTAATGTACAGTTAACTTGATAAAATTGTGATTATCTTTAAAATGTAAAATTTTGTATTAACAGTGAAATGTTTATGATAAACATTGACTAATATTGATATACAGTTAACTTGTTAAAATTATTTATCAATTATTACTGCACTAAATTAATTTATAAAGTTTTAGTGTGGCTTTGGTTTTAGTGGTTATATTAGATACAATAAAACATAAACGACATGTTTTTTTGAACTGAATTGGATTGTGGCTTTGGTCGTTTTTTCTTTGTTTATTTTATTTGCTTGTATTTTTTCACAAAATTTTTTTGTGTGTTTAAAACCAGAAAATTTCAAAACATTCAACATAAAAACCTTTTGAAAAAAAAACTTTGTTTAGTACATCTAAAAATGTTGGATCAATGCTGTTTAGACGTATATATACAATAGCAAATATTGGGAATTCTCCTTTTCTATATATACATACATGCATATGTAAAATCCAAACATAGGAGTTACAAAGAGATTTAAACGATTTGGTTATGTCCAAAAACTATAAGAATCGGTTTGGAAATACGTATAACCTAAAAGACGTGTCAGACCAGAGGTGTCGGCACATGTGGGATAAAGGACACGTTTAACAATTATCATTCGACGACGCTGGAATGTTTCGCCGGCTACGGTTATGACTTGGGCGTTAGCCTACCCTCACTATCATTTAGGGTTTTTTTTTTGCATCTTTGTCGCATTAACACTGATTCTTTTTTGTTGTATTACATCGATCTTATTTCAATATATATATATATTCTTCGATTTAATTTCCGATGTACTGATTCACCCGTAATAAATAATAATTGAAAAGGCCAGTTCTCAACGAGTGCAAAAATATCGCCATTAAACAAAGAGAACATCTTTTACTATGTGTTGCCGTCTTCTCCTAGTTTCAATATATTTTGATACAGTATAAATTGTATCAAAATATAAATTTTGAAACTTTTTTCCTTGGACGACATGAAGCTTCCTGCACTGGTTTTCACACACACACACACATATATATATACGAGTATACGACGAAGACTTTTTATGTATGTATACAATGTAGATCATGTATGAATACAGTATGATGTATGCATACGTACATAAGCAGGTAGAAAGACTGCAGTCATTTGAATATTAAGTCATTATCCTGAAAGAGGCTAGAGTCTTGATCAATGTTGTATTCATAACAATGTGCTTATATATATTTTTTCACAAAGAAAGTGGTTATATATGTGGATTATGATATTTTGTTAAAGAGAAAAAATAATATTACGTATATATTCTATCCGTTTTACAAAAATACTGTTTTAAGATTATATTATAAATAAAAAAAGATTATATTATAATTTTAGTCTTATTGTTTTGTCATGTTAATTAGCTAGTTATCCGTGCTACGCCGCAGATTTCTATTTCAGCATAATTTCTCATTTCTCAGAAAAGAAACAGGAGCATAATCTATAAAACCATGCATCTTTAGCCCAAAAAAATAACAAACGTTTTATCATGGGAAATTACACCCTATAACCAACAAGAAAAATAAAATAACTAAACTTCCATTCTTTCTCTTCCTATCTCTCTCTACCTTCTCTCTCTTTTTTCTTTTTCTTTCACCAATTCTCCTTTCTATCATTTCATTTTTTTTTTTCTAAAATGTATGTTTTATCATCTCATTAACTAGAAAAAGCTAAATAGAAAATATAATCATAGAGATGTTGACATAACAGTATACATCAGTAATTGCATATTGATCACCAACGTAATTACTGAAACAATCTTCGACTTCAATTACAAAAACAAAAGAAAATGATCCTCGACTATGCTTTTCTTATTCTTTCCTCGTCCAGTGATTCTAACCAACTATTTTTTGGATGACTTACCGACGAGCCTTTTTCAATTGTACGACTTGTATTTTTCACCAGTCGCAACTTCTTTGGATCTCTTGGAGTCATCCTTTTCCATGTTGAGCTACAACTGCATGGAGTCCTACTTTGTGTTTTTTTTTTGGTACACCCTTGTCTAAAAAAGTTTCTTATATGTTTAGATATTTTTTTTATTTATCCTCGTGTAGCTATTGAACATAATCAATTTATCTCGATCTAACTTCAGCCTTCGAGTACAATATTACTGGTCTGAAACAGTGCATTGGCCATCACCAGGAAATACAAGATGATTTCACCATTTGCAAACAAGAATATTTTTCAGTTAATAAAATCATCCAACTTGAGTCTAATAAACAGGAAAGACAATACACATTCGATTATATGTTCAAGTCTCAGAGATAGTATATTCTAAGAGAGTTTATAGGGATCTTCTTTGCCAGTTTTGAAGTAACTGCTAATGTAGCTGATTGTTCCTAATTAATTCATGTAAAATTCTTATGGACATCTTTGTTATACACAGAGATGGGACATGTAAGTAAATATGTATATTTCGATAAGATTGTTTTACCTTCTCCCTAAATTTCTGTTCTTCTCCCTAAGTTCAAGAAACATGTAATGTTGGTAACTTTATTAAGTAAATAGTTATACTTGATAAATTTTTGTTTCTTTTGGATAAAGTCGCTAGTTATTCTTAATTAATTCATATATACTTCTTATGGACATCTTTGTTATATTACAGAGATGAGACTCATCAATTGGAATATACTCTCTCCGTTTCATTTTATATATCGTTTAAGGTTTTTGTATACATATTTAAAAAACCATTAGATTTCCCATTACACCCCTAATTATTACAATAATTTATTTGTTTTTGGTTAATTAATGAGCTGAAATGTAGGGAAAAAATGGAAAAACTATCAAACATTTGTATTGAAAATAAAAGGACACTTATAATAAAACAGATTTTAACATCTACAACGACATTTAAAATGAAATGGAAGGAATACAATTCTCTCACATTTTTTTATAGTAAATGGGTATATTTCGATAATGACTTAGACTGGAATCAATACATTTGTATAATGGCTGTAAACTTGTGTCAAGTTTGAAATTTTCCAGAGCTTTTGGGTAAACATGTTTAATAAATTTTCACAACAAAGTTGGAACGATTGAATAGTAAAGACTTTTGTGTTTTTTGTTAATATATATCATCAAAAATGTTGATGTTTCATCTCCTGAGAAGCATTTGTGCTATTATTGTGTTGATTAAACAGATAAAAATATTAAATGTGTGAATAGAAAGTAAAAAAAAAAGTAATATATGTGAAAAACTTTCAATAATATTTTTTGTGAAACAGTAAATATACATGTAGTTACTATTATTACTATTGCAAAATTTGGGACAAGATTCAAAAAGGCAAGAGAAGATTTCCACAGCGGAAACAAACTAATGCTCATACGTACGAAGTTTGACATGTATATAGAATTTTAAAGTGAACTAGATCTCAACCCGCGCAACCGCGCAGATTTTTATTTTCATTTATTTTTATATAAATATTTTGTTTTCAATGCTAAATTGGTATATATTAGAATATATAAGTGTCTATCAATTTTTAAAACATAATAAGTTTACGGTATATTTTTTTCATTGAATAGATTGTTTCAAACTTTTCACATGTATTTGTATCTTCTTATATATATATATTTTTAGATTATTATTTCATTATTAAAATCGTAACTATATATATAAAGATTAGTAAAATATTGTTTTATTGCAATATTCAAAGATATTATAACATTTCAAAAATTTAGAAATTTTTTTTAAAATTAAACTTTTCGCTTCATAGATTTATATTATCGAGTAAATAATTAAACATTTAGTTTTTGTTTAATTTTTAAAATAAATTATATAGTTTAAAATTTGTTTTCACTGGTTTAAGGTAGTGAAGATAAACTAATGATCATACGAAGTTTGGCATGTATATAGAATTTTAAAGTGAATTTATACAAACAAAAAAAGAAGATAAATTTATATATGCTAAGGGACTTAAAAAAAAAAGATAAATTGAGATTTCCTCATTGGGAAGTAGTCTTACGTAAATTCTAGTAAAGTTGTTAAGCCTCTGTCACGCACGCAAATAAATGTACGTTTGCATGTTACGAAAAAGATATCGTCGGTCGAAGGTATAACAATCATCTACGCTTGTGACGTTCCTGATATTTGTGAGTATACCGTATATTATAGTAATGTTATGCTTGTGTTTTCTTTTTAAATTTTTTTTGATCAAAGTGTTTTGTTTTAAGTTTATCCCACATTTCAGAAACATAAACATTGAAAACGCAACAAGACATCGAAATCTCATGTTCACTTTTAATTTTCTTTCTATCTTTGTGTACCGTGCGCAACATACTCCTTAGTCCTTATTGTTCACGTTCAGTATTGTTTTTATTGATCAAATATGTACGAAACATTGAATGCAATGCAAAATGTATTTGACGTGAAATAAGCACACTTGAAAGACTTGTGTCCATCGAGTAGAATAAGGAATCTTCCCAGCTAGAATATAGTTTTTTCATGGTTCATGCATATTAATATTTATTTATAACTTCATCAAATGATAAAAATATAGATATTGCATCTAAAATCGATATATATATATATGTGTGTGTGTGTGTGTATGTGTTTTTTTGAGAAAAATATCTAAAATATATATTGTATTCTTGTAAGTTGTATCCCATGTTTCTCTCTTTCATATGATAGTTTATGTTCTTTTTGTTCTAAATTGAGTCCTTTGAAAAATTCAAGTCTTCGATTCTCTGGATTTATAGAGTTTTATTCGTTGGTAATTGTTTTCATTGTTGGTTTTAGATTTAGATTTTTTCGTAAGCTGTTAATATTTTTGACTCTTGTTTCTGCATTGCTTCTAGTCAAAGCGTCTTTTTTATTCATGTAGTATGATTGGTTGGGACATTACAAATGATATAGCTTTAATTTCTATCTATAATTATAAAAGTTACCAATCATTTTTTATCTTTTAAAGATAAAGTCAAAAATAAAAAAAAAAATGGTTGTAGCAATCTTGTTTCCTAAAACATTACTGCTTGTAAGCTGTAGAAAAAAAAATATTATTATAAAAATATCTTTTCATTTTTATTATTTTCTCGTTTTACTTTTAAAGCTATATTGCCTATAGCTACATAAAAATTCTACATGTAAAATTCTACAGTAAAAAGTTTACAATTACACCTCAACCAATCATCTACTATATTAATTTTGCGAAATTTACCGATTAAATTGTCACTTTGGTTTTTCTCCTTTACGATGTAATAACGCCAGCATGATTGCACGCCATTTTTGAAAATTAAATTCCAATATGTCATATAATAACTCAATATACATTATAATACAAATTAAATGGATGAAGTCGTACCACGACTACGTACAAACGAGAAGCGAAAGACAAAATCTTCGGCCGCGTAACGATGCATCATATTTATTTGACCGCGTATGTATGTTTCTTGTTCCAGAACATTTAATTGGAATCGTTCTATGATGTATATCCCCAACTATATAGTCCCTACTCTACTTTTAGAATTCATGAATACGTAATTATTAAACGTTATGTGGAGATGTGGACGTTTTTTTTTTGTAACTTAGATGTGGACGTTTCTTCAATATGAAGATTCACATCTTCTTATCTCTTATCCTTATAAGGAGGCCATAATCTTGGTAACATAATGCAACTAAACTATGTGCTGATTGTAAGTTTGTCGATCTCTGACTCTAACCAATTTTGACTGTCTCGAATTCAACTTATTTTTGTCAAAGTGTTTACCCGCTTGGTGCTGTTTTAAGTGAAAATATTTTTGTATCGGCTATATGATTTTTTGCCAACGACTAAAAATATGATCAAATATTATAGTTAACTTCAAGAAATTTCTATAAAGATTAGAATTTCTAACCAACAAAAAGAAACTCGAGACTTACACAGTATATGCATATCATCGAACTGTATAATAAAAACTGCTATCTACATTAATTTATGTTTAATAATTCGCTAATTATAAGTAATCTACGGTGGGTCATATATTGTAATGCCTGATATGGTTTTAAACATTATCTGCACTTGTTAAAAAATAATACTACTTAACTGTGAAATTCTTATATATATGTATCAGTTTTAGAAGATATTTGGCTCGATAGTTATTACTTTTATAATTTTCAAAACTAATAAGGAAATAAACAAATAAATACTCAAGTCTTTGGTCATAGATCCTCATAAATTAGTTAGTATATTTTTATTTTACAGGCAAAAAGTCAATTTATATTAAACAGATACAAAACAAAAGTCAATGTATATTAAAATATTTCTCAAAACTAAAATACTTTCTCAAGTTGATCATATTTGTAATTTAAACCTAATTCGTATAATATTATAAAATAAAAGTCAAATTTTATTTATATAATTAAGTTCTAATCACATTAGCTTTTAATAATTTGCATGTCAACCACGTAGGTGTTGATTAATTCGTATAAGCTACTAATAAAGTATTAATATATGGCTGTAATGCACGCTGAACGTGGGAGGGAAATTAGTATCTATAAGTTAGCATCAAGTGGGCTTACTTACCATTAGTGGCAGATATAACCATGACTAATTAATTCTGAAAATTTGTATTGTGTCTTTTGTTTTCATCACCACGTGGTTTTTCCATTACCGTCTACTTATCAGATTCACAAATTTTCATTAGCAGCAAAAAAAAATTTATAACAAAAATAAATTGAGCAAATATTTTATACCAAGTTAGTGGGAATCAGATTTTTGTTGATTGTTACAAAAAGCTTACTGATATTAGTTTATGGATTGTAAAAATCTTAACTAATCCACTGTTAACATTTTTTTTTAAACAATGTAGTCATTCAAAATCTATTGCTATTTAATTTTGTAAAACTAATTTATTGATTATATAACTCTATTAAAAATATTTTATTGAAATGATATTTTTAACAAATTAACTCGTAAAGCACAACTTAGATTTTTAAAGTTGCTGTGGTACAAAATTGGATGAATTTTAATACATGTAAATTTCTGTTGACTTCACATAAATGGAGCTTTAATAAAAATTAGATTTTGATCCGCGCTTAGAAAGCGAGGGCTTGTTTGTTTTTAATTTATTAATCGAAACTGATTTATAAATTACCATTATTTTTGTTTCGAACTATTACAATTGAGTTTTTAGGTTCTTATCATTTGTTTTTTTTCCTTCTTCAAAATATAGTATTTGTTCGAAATATAGTAATTGTTCTATGATAAAGTTTGAGTTTTAAAATTTGTTTTCATATCTGACCTAGATTTATGGTTGAACCTATAGACCTGATACATTGTATATAATCCGGTTCAGATTTAATAAAAATCTGTCAATTAAAATTCTGATATAACCTGGTAAAAACCCAAAAATTCACTATTAACATGCGATCTGATACCATTGATCCGGTTACAAAATATCTGATAGTACTTTTTAAAAAAATTGATTAAATTACTCATATATTTTTTTAATATTACATAAATTAGTGATTCCTTAGAATTTGATAAAAATTTATTATGTTATCCAAATAAAAATGATATTATAAAAAACTTATTGATATGAAAATATTAGTTTATTTTCGTTATTAATAATGTATTATAAGTTTGTGTTTTTATTTTAGATTTAAAAATTTATTTTAAAATAGTTTTTAAAATATTTTTGAACACTCGTAATTGCCATATCAATATCATGTATAAAATGAGATTATACATGGAAAAATGATATTCAAATATGTATATGATATATGGTGTAGGATATAGGATTTTGGTTTGTATTGAAAATCTGTATAATATTCAAATGATCTATTTTGAATATTGATACGTATATTTAAGAAAATAATATTGTCACGTTTCTTAATTTATTTATACTTCATAATATATTTATATTTATATTAAATATAAAGTTAGTATATCTTTTGAATATATATATAAGCTCATTATTTATAGATCTATTTAGGTGCATCTGTAGGCCCAAAACCAAAAAACTTAAATGCCATTAATGAATTTTATTAATCATTTGTAAAAATAAGAGTATTTTTGAGAAAACTACAATTTTCATTAAGGGTATAATTTGGGAATGATCCCCTTTTAATGGTATTGATTTCAGTTATTCTTAAATCAAGTAATTCAATATCATCCAAGTCCCACTGACCCTAAAGTGCTTCTTTATCAAGTCAGAATCTTTTAGGATTTTTAGTTGGAAAATGATATCAATTAACGTAAAACAAACCTCCTGTAAGATTAAGGTTGGGTAAGTTGATTACTGTTGGTTTGTTTCAACCAATTATACCATATACCATAAAACTGAGACTACCATAATTACTCTAACTAAAGTTATGAATACATTTAGCATCAATCATATATATATATATATTTAATATCTGAACCGATGATCGGCCTTTGAGTGGCATTTAAGTTACACGCACCCCTATCTAGTTTTTATCAGCTCTGTTCTTCGTTGTTACTAGGGTTTTTGGAGGCACTTTGGTGGTCGGCGAGCTCGCCGGTCTCGGAGCGACCTTTCCTCTTTGGATCTTGAGCGACAAGATGGAATAGTCGAGATCCGGTGGTGCTTCTCTCTCTCTTCTAGCCTGTTCGGTTTGGTCCATACAGTGGCGTATTTCATATGATAGCTTCTCCATTCTGGTAATTTTTTGGTAGTATGGTGGTGCTCTCGGTTAGAGGACACCGGTAGGTAGCTGGAATTCGTCAGAGTATCTCCAATGTAAAACTCCATTTTTTCTTCTAAAATGGAATAAAAGTGAATATAGAGTAAAAATGCTCTAACTCCACTCCATTTTCTACTCTACAATGGAGTAATGAACAAACAAATAATAGATTACTGTAAATTCTATTATAGAGTGAGATATGAAATTGGGTTAGAGCATTTTTTACTACATATTCACTTTTACTCTATTTTAGAGAAAAAAAATAGAGCGAGACGGAGATACCTTAGTTAGTTATCGGGACCGAGGTGTTGGCTTTGATTCGAAAAAATATCTGAAACACAGATACACACAAGAGGCTAGTGCCTAGTACTAATCCTTGAAGTGTAGCCATCAATTAACATGGCAAAAATTTAATTTAAAAAACCTTCTCCTTTGTCTCTACTTAAGAGCCACAATTTGCCCTTTCCTTGACTTTAATTCCAATTAAAAATAGGATGGGCTAGTACTGGTCAAAACCTCACACGCTCTTTTTTTTTTTTTTTCGGGGATGCTCATCGAAGACACGTGCTCTCGTCACTCTTCTCTGATATGAGCTGGCTCCACAAAAGGTTCCTTTTAGGAAACTCCCTCTCCTCCCCATTCCCTATAAAACCAATTCATCTCTCCCACTTGATTTTCCATCTCAAACAAACTTCCATTAGAGACAATTCACAAACACATTCTTCAAATTCCCACACGATTGATTTGGGTTTTGTCCAAAAGTTACATATATAATGGATTTCTCCGGCATGTTTCTCATTTTCTCTGCGGCGGCTCTGTTTCTATGTTTACTCCGGTTCTTAGCCGGATTCCGTCGTAGCTCCTCCTCGAAACTCCCTCTTCCTCCGGGAACAATGGGTTACCCTTACGTAGGCGAAACGTTCCAGCTTTACTCACAAGACCCAAATGTGTTCTTCGCATCAAAACAGAGAAGGTCTTGTTTGCACACCAAAAAAAAAAAAAAACTAAATTTTGCTCTCTAAAACAGAAAAGTTTGAATTTTTATTGATCTTTTTGGTAAAACAGATACGGATCGGTGTTCAAGACTCATGTACTGGGATGCCCATGTGTGATGATCTCGAGCCCTGAAGCTGCCAAGTTCGTCTTGGTTACGAAGTCTCATTTGTTTAAACCAACTTTCCCGGCGAGCAAAGAGAGGATGCTCGGGAAGCAAGCCATCTTCTTCCACCAAGGAGATTATCACGCTAAACTCAGAAAGCTCGTCTTAAGAGCTTTCATGCCTGACTCAGTCAGAAACATGGTCCCACACATCGAATCAATCGCTCAGGAATCACTCAGTTCCTGGGATGGAACTCAACTCAACACTTACCAGGAAATGAAAACAGTAAGCCCCACACCTATCTTTAAAAACAGAGTATCCTCTGTTTTTACTTTTCTCAGTCTAAAAACAGAGCATCCCCTGTTTTTGCTTTTCTCAAGTCTAAAAACAGAGTATCCCCTGTTTTTTTGTATCAACAGTACACTTTCAATGTGGCGTTAATCTCAATACTCGGAGAAGACGCAGTCTTTTACAGAGAGAATCTAAAACGATGCTACTACATTCTTGAGAAAGGTTACAACTCGATGCCGATTAATCTACCGGGAACACTATTCCACAAAGCCATGAAAGCTCGCAAGGAGCTTGCTCAGATCCTCGCAAACATCTTATCGAAGAGAAGAGAGAACCCATCAACGCACAAAGATCTTCTTGGATCATTCATGGAAGACAAAGAAGGATTAAGCGACGAGCAAATCGCTGACAACATAATCGGAGTTATCTTCGCGGCAAGAGACACAACAGCGAGTGTGCTGACGTGGATCCTCAAGTACTTAGCAGATAATCCAACTGTCCTAGAAGCTGTCACTGTAAGCACATAGTTTTCTAAAAGGACACTTAAAGATCTCATAAAGGAGTGGCAGTTTCGTAAATTAATGGGGGTTTTGTTGGGTAAAACAGGAAGAACAAATGGCTATAAAGAAAGCCAAACAAGGAGAGAGTCTCACTTGGGAAGATACAAAGAAGATGACACTAACTTCTAGAGTCGTCCAGGAGACAATGAGAGTTGCTACAATCTTATCTTTCACTTTCAGAGAAGCTGTCGAAGATGTTGAATACGAAGGTATGTACTAATATACGTATACTATATAGTATTTACAACAACATGTTGCGTATCAAATATGCTAAAGTTTTATTTTTACAATTTTTCTACAGGATACTTGATACCAAAGGGATGGAAAGTATTGCCACTATTCAGAAACATTCATCACAATGCTGATTTCTTTTCGGATCCAGGCAAGTTTGATCCATCAAGATTTGAAGTTGCACCGAAACCAAATACATTCATGCCATTTGGGAATGGGATCCACTCTTGTCCGGGCAATGAGTTAGCTAAACTTGAAATCTCTATTCTAATACATCATCTCACCACCAAGTACAGGTTGGTACTAGTAAAATCATAAAAGTTGACGTGAAACGGCGTCAGATCATCTTTTTGAAAAACTTTTGCTTATGATTTGTATTTTGGTAATTTCAGGTGGTCAATCGTAGGACCTAGCGATGGAATTCAGTATGGACCGTTTGCTCTTCCTCAAAATGGACTGCCTATTGCTTTAGAACGAAAACCAGAGGTGGACATCTAGAAAATTACACGAGCACCTCCTTAGCTTCTAAAATTAGAAGGTGGAAAATTCTTTTTCATTTTAGTGAGCAAATTATTTCACTGGCTAAGAAATACAATTATTAGACATGAAAAGGGAATAGAAAAAAAAATCCCTAATGGGACCCTAAATGTAAATAGTTTTCAGTTATTTTAAATATTTTTTTTTAGTTTAGGTTTATGAAACTAGAGAATTAAAATTTTGGAGTAATAGGAAAATAGGTTACTGTAAGTTGGCTAGTCCGTTATTGAGTCTTTCCCTTTTTTCTTATTTCTCTCAAATTGTAAATTATTTGGTTATATCAATGTAATGAATAAAATTATGGAATGCTTGAAGCAATTTTCCAACAAAATGTGCATTAGTCAGTAGATATTTCCTTTTATTTTTGTCAGTAAATAATAAATTAATTACTAATTTTATTAACCGCTTTGATCACACTTAGGTTACACTAAAATTATTAACTAAATTGCAGGACTGATGTAAGTAACCACTTTATCAAGTATGAATAACAAAAAAAACTCACTGCACTAACAACAATTTTTGGGAATTTCAGATAGCTTGATGTTAAATGACACAAAATGCAGTATGTATTATGTAATCACCTTTTTAGTTTTGACATTTGCAGTACAAAAGAAAGAGATCATGTAAGAATATATTGATATATGAGTTCTGCGACTAATAGAATCACAGCCAATAGTTTACCATTCACTAGTTTACCTTTTTTTATGGTTCTACACTTCTACTTCTACCATTCAATTTGTTACTTGTGTAAACACTTTAATTATTAGATAATGCTAGTAAAATAGCTGGTCAAAAGAATTCAATGCATTTTTGTGAAAAGTAGATGCCAAATCGACGACAGTTGGAGACTTGGAGTAACCAATTTTAAAATTATTTTATTAAATAGCGTAAGAATTGCTAAAAGCCGATTTTCTGATCTTTTTCACGGACGACTAACCGATTCCATTCTGTCAATGTGATTATTTAACTGCTGCATATATGATAATTAGATGACTATAATAATAATTCTTGAAATTATGCAGCTGTAAATTCTGATTTTCAACTTGTATTTCCTTTGGTAAAATCGAATTCTCGTATTTATTAAATATATTTCAATGTTGAACACGTCATTCTATTGGCGGATTGAAGCACATAGTACTACTACTCGTATAATTATTTTGCCAAAAACAAATTCTACTACTACTTGGATTCAAACACATTTGTTGCATCATCTAATCACAACTCCGAACAAAAAAAAAATCCTTTTTACCACTCCTCTCCTGAAGCTAGTGGTGATGGCATGAGCTATAGACTATAGTTGATTCGTTAGGTAAACCATAGACGCTGAGCCGTAGGATACTTAATACTCTCTTGTGTGTATGATTCCTTTCTGCTCTGTACATTACTCTGGCTGTAGTTTTATTGTTAGTAAAAATGTTAAGAAAACTGTTGTGGATAAAAAAAATTATAGTGACTAACCCCATTCTGAAAAGCTCTATATCCTGGAAACTTCGAAAAATTTATTTGGAGAGGTATAGTACCACGCACCGAAAAAGTATAGAATCTGCGACCTCTAACAGTCATCTGTGAGAATTTCAAAGAACCACTGGACCACCTTGATATTTCACTCTGGCTGTTGTTGTTTCTGAGCTTACGGTATGTAACATTTTAATTCAAGAGTTTAGAAGTGTATTATATATGGTTTGGATCACGACCAAAATATCTTTCAACAGATAATTAACCACAATTATACAAATAATAGACTATAGATGATTGACGAATACAATTATATTTAATATTGGGTTTACTGAAATGTAAAATAGTAAGCAATAAAATTAGGGTGTGTATTAAGTTGTGGATTTTAAGATTTTTCTAGTCATTTAATTTATAGTGTTTTGGTAAAACTATTTTGGTTACAAAAATAAAAATTCAAATCTCATAGTTTATACAAGATTTTAGAATGGTTTAAACAAAATTATATTAAATTCTCAATTCACCTAAAACAATCTATAAATTTATTAAAAATCAAATCATTCCAAACTATAGACTGAATACACTCTTTTGAAATAACGTGTTGGTTATTTGGACGCCAACAAACCGCAATATTTTGTTGTTGTTAGTTGTATATAACACAGATATACATAAGTTATATACACATAATCGAAATTGAATCTGGATAATACTATGGCCACAATGTTAATACAATTTGATTACTAGGATGCAAAGCTATTCTAAATAAATACTATTTCTTTTGTGAGTAAAATTATCGTATTTGAATTTATAAATAAGTTGTTTATTTTATATTTGCATCTTGTTAAAGTATCTTTATTCAATATCTATATTATTAAAGTTGAAGTACACAATCAGATTGTTTGGAAACTTAAATAGGACTATTAAAAAAAATTAGAGTGTTTGGAAACATGAATTGTAGTCTTTTAAAAAAACTTAATTTTGTTTGGAAACAAGAATAATAGTATCAAGAAAAAAAAAGGTAATGGACTCATGTTATTAAGAAAAATTGAAAATCCATCATATTATAAGAAACTATCTATCTGTACGAGTTTTAAAATATACGAAAATGAGTCAATCTAATTGCCTAAAACTTTTTTTTCTAAACTAACCATAAAACAAAATTTAAACTTTATATACATATTTCAAATCAAAATAATAATTCAAAGTTGATTTATATCAAAAATTGATTCAAAAATATACATATATTCAAAAATGGATTTTTACTAAACTATTTTTCAATAACCATTATAAAAAAATGTTGTCAATATATATAAGAACAATACAATACAAAGCTCAATTTGAAATACCAACTCAAATTATGGTTTTTATATTTCATAGTAAGTTATAAAAATATAATATATGTAATTATTTATATGCTGGTACGTATAAAATACTATTAATTATATGATTACTTATATGATGATACGTATAAAATACGATTAATTATATGATGACAATATACGATATATAATAATGACTAGGGATGGGCTTTCGGGTACCCACACGGGTTTGGTTCTGATCGGTTTGCGTTTCGGATTTTCGGGATCAAAGATTTCAGTCCTATTAGGATGTTTCTAAATTTTGGTTTGAGTTCGATTCGGATCTTTGCGGGTTTGGTTCGGGTTTGGATAACCCATTTAAATTATTTTTAAAGTTTTAAATCATTTTATATTTTAAATTTCTCAAAATTTATAAGTAAAATAATATATTACCTATAAATTTGAATAACATATGTCATAATACCTAAGCTTAACATATCAATTGGCTTGATTTAAAATTTTGGATACAGAATCAATAATTATTTTAAGTATTTTTGGTGATTGAGTATACTTTTACTATTTCAGATATTTACTTTTGACTATCAATATATATTTTCAAGTATTTAAACCAATTTAAAAGTATCATTCTTGATGTTTTATATACGTTAAATCTAAACATAATTAATATATATAAGTATATAAATCTATTTTTAGATAAATTCGGGTACCAGAATACTTCGGTTCGGATCAGATTCGGTTCTCTAAATAACAAAATTTTGAATAATTCGAATATTTAATCAATTTATGTTCGGGTTTGGTACTATATTTTCGGATCGGTATCGGTTTTGTTCCTCGGATACATTTTGCCAAACCCCAATAATTACATGAAAAATAAATATCAACATATTTTTCAAAATATACATCCGCGCACCTGCGCGGATCAAGTCTAGTATTCGTTATAGTTATAAGGTAAGACTAAGAGTGATTGGATAGTCATTTTAGAAAAAAAAAATATAGAGTAATTTTTTGTTACTCTAATTCTTTCTAAACGTCACCAATCACGTGGAAAAAGTAGAAAAAAAGTTTTACTCGCATTCTTGCTGAGTGCTTGTCTTTTTTGTGGTCAATGACATTATTTTTCTACTTCGTAACGTGACACATAACTATTTTTTCTATCATTTTACCAATCAGACTCTAAGAGTATCTTTACTTGATAATCTTTGTTGCAGCATGTCAGCATTACTGTACTAGAAAGATAATAGCATTCTGAAGTATTAAACATTTTTTTTCTATTTAACTGATTGTGAAGAATAAACAGTCTGTCTAAGTGCAGAAATGACTGTACATAACTATATATTGGTTGTTTAGTAGGCTGTAACCCACGATTTTAATTATTAATTTAATAAGTAAATTGATTAACCAAGGACAAATGAAAACATAACATACCCGCCAAAAATATCTAATCAAAGATTAAATAATTAGAATTATATTATATTCATCTGGATAAGAAGCTTCGTGAAATTCATACAACTGTATACTAATATTTCTTTTTCTTTTTGATTTTCCGCACGATAACAATCTAATAACGACCAAACTAGAATTTGTAAACAATGTGGATACAGTTCTGAACTCAGAACGTTTTTTTTTTTTTTTGATCAAGAACTCAGAACGTTTCTGAACCATTTTTATACATTAAAATAATCATAACCAATATTATTTTAAGATCATAGAGTTAACTTAGTGGAAATCCATAAAAGATCACAATAGTTTTTTTTTTTTTTTTTTTTTTTTTTTAGAAAACGGAAATCCATAAAAGATCACAATAGTTGCAATTTAAAAGAAGCTTAATAGAACATTTAGTTAGAAAACGGAAAGCACAACCCAACAAGTCTTATAGATAATGGACACGTCTTCTTGAGACATATGTTTTTTGTTAAGCTAGATGGGCTTCCAACCTAAAACCAATTGGTGATAAGTAGAGTGATCCATCCATCTTATATATTGCTAAGGATCCTTTCCAATATCCGATGTGGGACATTTATCCCTAATACGTCCCCTCGAGATGATGGCTCTTTGAACGTCAATCTCGGAATGTTCGGGCAAAGATCGATGGGCCAACTTTGGGCCAGATCGATGTGGATCGGATTGGACTGCGTGGATCAGGCTCTGATACCATGTTAAGCTAGATGGGCTTCCAACCTAAAACCAATTGGTGCTAAGTGGAGTGATCCATCCATCTTATATATTGCTAAGGATCTTTTCCAATATCCGATGTGGGACATTTATCCCTAATATTTTTAACTGTTGTCCGGTACCTTTTACAGCTTTTTGGTTAGTATAAAAAATCCATAAAAACCAATACAATTGGCAAGTGACAAATCCATTCTCCAATCTTTACATCTTAGTCGAATTTAGGATCAACTTAACCCATATTTAATTAATATTATGAAAAGAAAAAAGCCTCATGTTCGCCAAGTGTTGATACATGAGATGGAGAACACTGGACGCAAAATATGCAAGAAATCAAGTCAAAGATGTACCCGAGCTCCGGTGCCAAACTTGTCAAGCAGCCACTGTAACTCTTTAAGTTCTTCTGTGGCTTTTAACTCGCGAAAGTGGATTGGACTTTTGAGTGCGATCAACTGAAAAAAGGGGCCAAAAAATCTCAAAAAAGTGTACTCAAACTTGATCCGATCTTCATGTGAAAATCTCATTGTAAACTATTTTGAAATATAAACTTGTTTTAGTGCTGTTTGAGACCATGTGACAAAAAAAAAAAAGTGCTGTTTGAGACCATTTCATTTAAAAAGCGCTTTCTATTTTAAAATATAAGTTTGTTTTTGTTGTTTTTCTGTTAACAAGATATATATGTGCCCCTTTGTTTTTTTTTTTTGTAATTGATCCATTTAGTTTTTTTTTTTTTGCTAGAGTGGCTCAGACTTAAATCTTGCACCATGTAAAATCTTCAAATCATTATTAATATGATATTTATATTTCAGCAAAATAAAATAAAATAAAATAAAATATGTTTCATATAAAAATTAAACTATTTTTTTGAAAAACTTGCAAATACTTTTGGTATCATCACAATCTTTCACATTATTGTCATAAGCATCGTAGGGAAATAACTTAAACATACTTTTCGAAAGTCTTGTCCTAATTAAATTAGTGAACCGAAATACTCCTTGTGAACCGGGCTGATCCAATTGAATACCCATTATGTTTCAAATTAATACTGAATAAAAAACAATTGTGAGCTTAAAGAAAATGGGCCTCGAGAAGGCCCAAAATAGACTCAAAGATGGACCAACGGCACAGAGATCTCCCCGCCTTTAAAAATCACGACGGAGACGAACTCGAGCCACGACGGTTCCGAGAGACGAGAGAAAATTTTCAAAAATCAAACATTGCAAGAACCCTAATCGATTACAGTCTCTGATTCGTTCTACTTCGTCACTAAAATGGCGAGTGAGAGTTCCCAATCTGCCTCGCCGTCGCCATCTCCATCTCCGTCGATGGGCGATACGTTCGTAGGAAGCTTCATCAGTCTAGTTTCTAACTCCGAGATCCGCTACGAAGGCATTCTCTACCATCTCAACGTCAATGACTCCACCCTAGGTCTAAAGAACGGTACGGATTCTCGATTTCGAGATATACATGTTCACGCTAGGTCTAAGTAGATCTTTATGACTTTCATAGTGATTCTGATTCAGTTCTTGTGAGTGCTTCTTGAATGCAGTAAGATCTTGTGGAACAGAGGGGAGGAAGAAAGATGGGCCGCAAGTTCCGCCGTCTGATACTGTTTACGATTACATTCTTTTCCGCGGAAGTGACATCAATGTTTGTGTTCAATCTCTTACCTTCTTTTACATTTTAATGTTTTGAAGATTGCATTCTTATGTTTTTCTAAGTGACATGGTCATTGTTTAAACTTTGAAGGTTAGTTATATTGATCTGTAATGATTCTTGTTTGCTATATTCAGGATCTGCAAGTTAACCCTTCTCCATCTCCACAACCAAGACACCAGATTCAGCGTGAACATGACGTTAATCAGGTAAAGCATGGATAATGTAAACTGTATGTTCAGACTATCAGATTTCATGATTTTTTTCATTGTCTTATTCCCGGTTTCTTGTTTATAGTCCTCTCTTGCTAGGCCAACTATGAGCTCTCCGCCTTCTGGATATGATAGTGGCTATGGTTTGGGGAGAGGAGCACAATGGGTGCAAACACCTGCTTTGAGTAGTAAACCGGTTCCTGCTACACACCATTCACCAGTCCCTTTAGGATTCCAGCCTCCTCCATCTAATGCTGGAACAGAATCACCAGCAAGCCTTATTGGTTCAGCAAATAGTTTTCAGGCTGCTCAAAGTAATGCTGGTCTGTCTATGCCCATGCCTTCTTTTGTTCAAGGAAACAAACTACCTTCCACTGGTGTCCCTCCTGGTATGATGGGCCAGGCAGTTTCATCATCTGCTATGAAGCACAATGATCCTCAGATTATAGATATGTCTGCTTCACCAGTTATGGGGTTAGTAGATGATGCATCACAGGTTGTTACTCGTACACCCGACGTTGCTTCTGATCAGTCATACTCTTCTTCTCCCCTTGGTCAAGCACAACACCATACTCCACCTGGCCTTGCTTCTTCACCACTTTCTGAAGCACAGCTTTCTGCTCCATATATTCAGAACAGATACCCCATTGCACCCCAGGCTGTTGGTAATGGTGTCTATGACTCGCTGTCTAACCATCATAACCGATCTATACCTTATAATATACCAGCTATGACTTCTCACTCAGCTCCTGTCGTTCCTGGTCCGTTTTCGAATTCGCCTCAGTCATTTTCTGACATGAAGCCATTACTACAATCTAGGCAGATGGTCAATAGGGGTCAAGAGATGTTTGTTGCAACTAACCCGGTATCAGTGGGTGTGCCATCTCGAAGTCTTGCTGCCACATATCAAGAGCCATTGCTGCCTCTTGCGGCTACAGCTCATCAGGTCTCTCTCTCTCTTTTTTGCTTTTAATTCCGTTTCTGATCATATGATGTTTTTTCGTGATCATCGCACCTATGCATGACTTCTCATGGCTACTATGCAGTTTCATGATTACATTGGTTCTTAAATTCATGATGTCGCTACCTGTGATGATCATTTAGCTTCAAATCAAGCGCCATTGCTGTTTGTATCTAATTAGCAATACAGTACAATACATGCTATAGTTGCTAAATGTGTCCTTCTGGTTCTACATGTGTTGCAGTCTCGGATCCCTAGTTCTAGAAATGAGTTCACTGAAGAATTTGATTTTGAGGCAATGAACGAAAAGTTCAATAAGAGTGAACTATGGGGTTTTCTCGGTAAAAACAATCACAGGGAAGAAACCGTAGTTGAGCCTACCGAAGAAGGGAAGGCAAAGGTGTGATTCTCAAGCTCTTGACGTTATCTTAGTTAATATGATCTATATGATGTTTCAAGCAGCAGTTAACATTATTATTTGCTTTGTTGCAGCCTGCTTATAACAAAGATGACTTTTTCGATACAATCTCGTGCAATCCCCTTGACCGTGTAGCAAGAAGCGGACAACAACAACTAGACAGCCAGTTTCCGGAGCATATGAGACAAAATCCTGAGGTTTGTTTCGTCCTTTCTGTATTCACCAACCAAAAGTTGTGAAACTTTTCATCCTTAAATCGCAAATAGTGTTTTATTTGATTTGATGGACCGTTTTGTTCTTATTTCAGGCATATGGTAATCATTTTCAAATGCCACTTCAACCACAACCGGGCCAGGGTGCATATCTCGCTGCGCAGACCAACTACAGAGGCGGATATGATAATAATAATAATTACAGCAACAACTACTACTCGAATTCTGGTTATGGTTACTACTCTGGTGGGAGAGGCCGAGGCAGAAACACTCATTTCTGATTCTGAATTTCTGTTTTCATTAAGAAGGGATTTGCTTGGTCACTCACACTTCCCTTCTCTTAACCGCTGTCTTTGAAACCCAAGATTTGATGGCATATCATATTGGCAAGTTCATTTTCCTTTTTTTCTGTTTGATGAGCTTTAGCCTCTAGGGAGAATGTTATTTGTTCTTCAATGAAACAAAAAGTACTATGAACCTTTTGGTATATGCAAATCTTTATTTATACACTCTTGATAAGACTTTTTTCTTCCTCAAGTATGAAAATCAATATTATTAAAAGGGAAGGAGTCCTAAAAATCTACTTAAAACAAATCATAGTTGGACCATTTCATTTAACTAGAATTCCTATTATTTCTCATACTACTAACTTCATTATTCTTCACTAAAGACAAATTAGTCATAAAAAATGATACTAATCTAATTCTCTACATATACATTTACTATATACACATTATTCCATCGTAATTATTTTGTGTTATTATTAAATAATGTCCACCCTATATTTGTAATGGTTACTTGTGATTTATTTAATAGTAAATATCTTTGGAGACTATAAACATAATACAATTACAATATCCATTGTAAACAAATTGCATCTTTTACAGAGATCAACCATTATTTTATACCAACCTTATTAACTAAACTGATCTCATTAACCATGTTATATATATGAAAACTTCAGCATTATCATTCACAAACTAAAGGATGTTTGTCACAACTTAATATTCCAAATTGGTTGTATTATTTAATACCAAACCAGTTCTTATACGAATCCATATATATGATTATGGTCTACATAAAACCGGTTCAATCTTTCCATCTGCTATATTTTCAGAAATTGCTATTTATCTTTGGTTCTGTTAAATATTTAGTCTAACTAATTATAAATCGGTTAGTGATAACTTCTAAAAACTTTGAAAGCACATAGTTATGTATTAACACTATATCGATACTTTAAAATAGGTTAGCAGTAGAATTGTGTTTTAGAACAAAATTTAATTATTTTAAATATAATATTATTTTGAAAATAGTTTTGATACTATGTGTTATATTAAACATAGTTATATATATTTTAAATAAATAATTATATACATAATTTATACTTTTGGTTAACTAAATTATTTATCAACCAAATAAAAATATTCAGGTAATTCAAGTTTGGGTTATCCGGTTTATAAATAGAATTTTTATGATATTTGGTTATTTAAAATTGAATGTAATTAATATTTTTAAATATATAATTTTTATTTGAAAATTCAGGTACTCATTTGGTTCTCGGTTTAGTTTCAATTTTTCAGTCATAGATATATGGTTTGCTCTATTATTTATGCAATTCAGTTCAATTTTGGTTTTTCAGTTTAGTACGGATTGGTCTGTGTTTTTAGATAAATGTGCTCAAACTTATACATTATCTTATATAGAAATTTGTTTAAAATATATTAATTACAAAAACAAACCCGCGCTTTTCAAGCGCGGGTCAAAATCTAGTATATATTAAATAGAAAAATCGCATTTTAAACATTCAGGATGTCACTTTCTATCACTTTAAACACTGAATTTTTTTACTAGCACTTTAAACCTTCAAAGAGACATTTTTATCATAATAAACCTCTAAAGACGTTTTCTTGTTCATAGACGATCAGTACTGTTCATTTTATAGGTCAAAATGATGACGTGTCAGTTTTTTTTTTAAATACAGAAAAATTCGAATGAAATTGGAAAAAAATTGAAAACAAAATAAAAAAAAATCTAAAAATTAAAAAAAAATTAAAATTAAAATTTCAAACTTCAAAATAAAATAAAATATTAACAATTCTGAAAATTCAAAAATAAGATTTAAAATTAAAATGTCAAATTAAAAAAAGAAAATAAAATTTTACAAATTCTAAAAATTCTAAAATAAGAGCTAAAATATTTTAAAAAATAATTTGAAAATTTTCTTTATTTGTTTTTATTTATATATTTAAAGCATAAGAGTCTTTTGCATCTTTAATGAATAATTTTTGGCCGTTCAGTTGACAAAATCTCTGGTATCTTTGTTGGTTACCTATCTAAACCTGAACTGAAAAAACCAAAACTGGATTCGAACTGTTATATAAAAATATCCAAACGAGACTTATGAGTTTAGTATTTTGGAGTTTGGTTATAATCTGAACCGAACCAAAATCCAAACTAGGATCCGAAGATATCTGAAATTAGTTAAATATGTTAATGTTTTATATATGTTAAGGTGATTTAGATAATTTAGATTATTCAAAATATTTTTGTAGTTTTTTTATTTGTTATTTTGAATACTTTTTTGTTAACTATTTTTTTTAAATAGATTTACGAATAATTTCTATATTTTGAAAAAAAAATGTCAATTTTTTAAAATATATATTTTTGGACGATTTCAAACATTGGTTACAATCCGATCCGAATCGAACCCGGAAGGAACCGAACCAAACCCGACATGATATTAGTAAAATCCGAACGGGACTTATGATTATAACACCAAAAAATCGAAAATTTGAATCAACTGAACCGAAACGGACCGGGTCTGAACACCCATGCCTAGTTAATGACTTACAAATATTCAAAAAGGTGAAGGGTTTTGATACCTTTATATGTTTTACACTACATTTTGTTATCTTTATAGGTTTTTGGGCTTTTGGTCCGAAATATTTCAGTACCGGATCTGCTGCTAATGCCGGATGACCTTAGTAATCTTCCAAGATCTATTAACATTTTTAAAAAAAAAATTATAACACTGAACTAGACTTTTGGACCGGGTCTAGAATGAAGTGAAACTTGCGTACAACAATAGTCTTTCCTGGTTCCGTGTGTATCGTATCGGTATGTATATTGGATGTTGATTGATTCCAATCTGGGTGTTGCTTTCGAGACCAGTGGTTTATAAATTTCAAAACCTGGTTTGAAAAATTAATTACGAGATTTGTTTTTCTTCGAACATAATATTTTTAAAAAATATTAAATCAGCTGCTAGTTATGTGTTAGGAATATCTAAATATAGTTAGATTCGAATTTAATTCACATAGCGACGCTGGAAAGCTGTGCTACCAGCCGACCACTAGCACATATTTATCGAACATAATATTTTAATTGTTGAGAATTCTGATCTTTATCCAAATTCGAATAACCTGAGAAATACGTTCAACGTGTCGTCCATGGCTCTCCTGTGTCTGCCACATCTTCTGTCTCTTTCCCTTTCATTTGCTTTCTCTATGGTTCAGTCGCTACAACTTCTCATTTACTCTTACTCTTCGCCTAAATAAGGTAAGCTTTTTAATCTTTCCTTTCTTTTGTTGGAGTTTTATGCCGCTGCTATAAGAACTAGAATCATCTTGGTTCCGTGCTGTTCATGTTGTTAAAGGGATTTTTTTCTTGACGGTGAAGTAAAAAATGGATCTCGGAGGTTTGGTTTATGGGCTGATCTCATCTCCAGTATATCTAATGACCAGACCTTTGTTTTTCTGCATATCTGCATGTGTGTTCTGTCTTAGATCAGCTCTTGTTACAACCTTTGTGTCTGCTGATATTGTGAGCTCTGCTATTTGTTTCAACTTAAGTATGATCTGGAGAGCTGTGTGGGGCACAGTCTGGGGTTCTGTTCTCCTCTTTACGTTTCCGATTCGATTCCTGTTTTCTATACCAAGAGAAAGACTGGTTCGTTTCGGTTTACAAACAATTCTTGTATTTAGTGTTTAGTAATATTTCTTGTATTTTTGAAAGTTTTTTTTTAAAAAAATTTCAGCTTGAGCAGAGTCTTTATCAGTTGAGGTATGAGCTGGAGAGTCTTGAATTGAATAGAAAAGAAATAGAAGATAATCTGCGCGCCGCGATAAAAGAATATCGACTCATGGAACAGGAGTTAGATGAACTAGAAGATGAACATGATGGAGCCATTACAAGAATCAAAAAGCTAGAGGCTGAGGTACCAAAAACCAAATAATATCAATCTTTCTCATAACCAAATACATATGTTGACTAAAACGTATTTTTGATAGCTGCAAGAACTTAAGGAGGAAAATATTAAGTTGAAGGAAGCTTGCGGAAATGAATATTTGAGCATGAAAGGCAAAAATAAAGCAGAGGAAGAACCTAGTGAAGTCAGCAGCACACCAAAGCCAAAGAATATCCCTTATGGGTCAAAGGAAGAAGCCGAGTTTACATCTGTCGAATCACCTCTTTATCCATTTGCAAAAGCGACAATTCCGAAAGACGAAGAGCTAACACCAAGAGTTCTCGGGTTAGAGAGAAACGTTGCGGTTTCAAGAAGCGTGTTCAGTGCGATGCTGGCGCTGGTCGTGGGGGTAGTAATGTATGGAGCCAAAGAACAAGAGCTGTGTACTCCACTTATAGGAGCTCTCTTCACTGTGGTTGGTATCTCTTTGAGAAGTGTGGTTCAGTTTTTCTCAACGGTTAAGAACAAACCGGCTTTAGATGCAGTTGCTTTGATGAGCCTCAACTGGTTTATCGTTGGTACTCTTACTTACCCAACCCTACCGAGAGTTGCTAGAGTGGTGGTCCCACGAGTTTTGAGCACTGCTGGTTCGGTTTTGGCTTTGGTTCGTGGTGGCGCGGTCCCTTCGCCGCCAGAGATTGTGAACTATTTTGGTTAAAGTTGGTTAAAATTTTGTGCATATACTTGCATCCATCTTTGAATGTAATTATTATAGTCTGGCCAAACAGGATCGGGTCAACCGAACCGGAATATGATGTGATAAATAATGGTGTGATATATGTAAGTTTCGTGTATACAAATCATATCAAATCTTTAGGTGACTCCTGTGGATATGTGGGGGAGGAAACAAACCGATATTTGTCAATTTAAAACCAGACCAATAATATTAGCTGATCCATCTGATCCAAATGGTACAGATACTGTATAAACCGAGACACAATAAAGTTCGTAATTTTAACTACAAATATGATTATAAGTTTATAACATCCTTACTAATAAAAGGGACCTTTTGAGGCTCCATAAAGCGTCCACATCAGCAAAAAAAACTTCTCCCGTAAGATGACACATGGCATAAAATATAGTTTTACATTTTAATATTACTAATTTTCGAAAATTATAAATAATATGTAAACATACAGCATAAAAAAAATGGAAAAACTACATTAAACATATGTAAGATTATAATTTTTCACTTGAAAAAAAGACGGCTTATCTCCATAATGTAACATTACCGTTTTATAAAAAAAATAAAAAACATTATATATAATTTGGAAAATAATAAATATAATGTAAACATACAACATAAAAAATAGAAATACTACATTAAACATATGTACGATTACCATTTTACATTTTTATTTTAAATAAATAATATGTAAACATACAATATAAAAAATAGAAAAACTACATTAAACATATGTAAGACTACCATTTTTCACTAAAAAAAAGACGTCTTATCTCCATAATGTAACATTACTATTTTGTAAAAAAAACATTATATATAATTTTAAAAATAATAAATAATATGTAAACATACAAGATAAAAAAATGAAAATACTACATTAAACATATGTAATATTACCATTTTACACTTAAAAAAACGGCTTATCTCCATAATGTAACATTACCATTTTATAAAAAAAATAAAAAAGCATAAATATAACTATTTGACTATTTGTCCAAGTTCTTCTATTAAATATTACCGTTTTACATTAAAAATGGAAAAATACATTAAGACTTAAAATATAAAATATAAATATTAACTAAATATAAAGTATAAGAAAGAGAAATACTCAATATATAGAAAAATAAATAATAATTAAATATTATAAATATATTAATATACGAATTATATATACAATAATAAGTAAATGCACAATTTTAAAAAAATGGAAAGAGTACATTAAATATTAAACATCTATCTTAAAATGTAAAATATAGATATTAAGTAAATAGAAAGTATAAGAAAAAGAAATACACAACTTAAAAACATTGGAAAAAGTATATTAAGATTTAAACATCTATCTTAAAATGGAAAATATAGATATTACGCAAATAGAAAGTATAAGAAAAGGAAATACACAATTTGAAAAAAAATGGAAAAATTACATTAGTATTTAAACATCTATCTTAAAATGTAAATCTATCTTAAATTATAAAATTATTAGTAAATAGAAAGTATAAGAAGTAGAAATACACAATATAAAAAAAAAAATATTAAGTAGATATATAATATAAGTAAATCCCCAATTTAAAAAATGGAACATTAAATTAAGATTTCAAAATATATCTTAAAATTTAAAATATAGATATTACGTAAATAGAAAGTATAACAAATGGAAATATACAATTAAAAAAAATGGAAAACATACTTTAAGATTTAAACATCTATCTTAAAATGTAAAATAGAGACATTAAGTAAATAAAAAGTACAAGAAATGGAAATACATATACAGGAAAATAAATAATAAGTAAATAATATAAATATATAATATATGAATTATATAAATAATAATAAGTAAATATACAATTTTTTAAAAAAATGGAAAAGTTCATGAAGCATTAAACATCTATCTTAAAATGTAAAATGTAAAATATATAATAAAAGTAAATACACAATTTAAAAAAATGGAAAATGTACATTAAGATTTAAATATCTATTTTAAAATATAAAATATAGATATTATGTAAATAAAAAATATAAGAAATGGAAATAAACATTTTAAAAAATGGAAAAAGTACATTAAAATTTAAACATCTATCTTAAAATGTACATCTATTTTAAAATGGTAGTAAACTATATAAAAATGGAAATACCATATTAAACAAAAAAAATAAAAATGTATAGTTTTACATCAAGAAAGTCTCTATAAAACTCACTATTCCATCAACATCAACCTCACACTATCAAGGAAAACTTCAAAACACTCGAGCAAAAAAATGGTTCCACCATCAACTCTTGCCGTCCCAAAAACTTTTAATGACCTTGAAGGAGATTTTTTATAACAACGAACTTTTTGTTAGGTGGATTCATTGTTGGGAAACCCACAACTTCCAAAAGCCAAACTTATTCATGGGAATTGAATTGTTTTCATAGACTCAAAGGTATTCTTACAAATATAAATTAATCTAATCCATAATTTTATTGTTAATATTCATACTAACTCTTTCATGATCAAACCATTACAATTAATAACTATTCAAGCGTTTATCCCGAAACCATTACATCATGTTGGTTTAGTATTGTTTTTGGTTTAGTAACCGGTTTAGGATGGTCCTATTGTAAATATAATTTAAGTTGGTTTAGCATATTTTATGATTAAAATAACTTAAATTAAATAATAGTAATATTATGCTTAAAATACAATTTTAGAGAGTTTTCAAATATAGTTTACATAACATTATAGGTGATGAATTTAATTTATTAAATTTGTTTATTACTTAAAACTATTTTTTTTTAAACATACTGAGTTATAAATATCAATGATGGATTGGTGAGTATAACATGAAGACAAAAATATAAATATTTGATTTTCAAGATAAGAAATTCAGCTTTTATTCAGTTACTCAATATATAATATCTTAAATTATTTTTTTAAAAATATACATAATTTATATATATATATATATATATTAATCTTCCAAACTTAAACTATTATATTATATATGAATAATGTTTTTAAATAAAAATCATTTCTGATTTAAAAATAAAATAAAAACAACAAATGGTATTTTCAAATAATGGATATAATTTACATTATACTATCATTTAATAAGTATTACATACGTTTTGATATATCATTATTTTCTATTTCCAGAAAACAATAAATTGTTAAACATCAATATCACCTAGGTTAAGTATACGAACAACACAAATTCAAACATCACAAAAAAATATTTACATAAACATTATAATACAATGATTTAATCAGAAAATACCATCAAACCCAGTCTATTTTCCAACAAGTTCCCTATTCACAAATATGGATCATCTATTCTGGAGAGTTCTCCCGCAGATGGAGGATCACCAGTTTGCATGGATTCTATGGTATATCTGGAAAGGTAGGAATAATAAAGTTTTCAGCAACTTGGATATAGATCCTATGGATACGATTAAATTGGCGGAAACAGAATCAACATTATGGGCTGAGGCACAAGTAGTAAATGACCAAAGGATGCTAACACCAAGAATAGACACGGTATTGCCGTCGATCCCAGGAAGATGGTGTTTTACGGATGGCTCGTGGAAGGAGGGTACTAGATTTTCAGGACAAGGTTGGCTTAGTACTTTGGAAGGTTTCGATGGATTACTGGGGGCGAGGAATGTAAGGGCTAGTCTTTCGCCTCTTCATGCAGAGATGGAAGCACTTTTATGGGCAATGGAATGCATGAGGAACTTACGTCAATTTCATGTTACGTTTGCAACGGATTGTTCTCAATTGGTGAAGATGGTTTCGGAACCAGAAGAATGGCCAGCTTTTGCAACTTATTTGGAAGATATCAAGACCCTGAAAGAGAGTTTCACGCGATCAGAAATAATCTATGTACCACGGACGCAAAATACAAAGGCGGATAGTCTAGCACGCAGTGCTAGAAAACAACCGTCTTTCGTCGTTCACATGGATGCAGATCACCCGGTTTGGTTCACAGAGTCAATATGAGTCTGTATTGTTGATGACAAAAAAAAAAAAATCAGAAAATACAATTCAAAAGAAACAATATTCAAAAGAATAGTAATATTCAAAAATCAAAGATATTTTTGCTAAATTTGTACTTACCTGGCTAAGTAGATCGACCATCTTTTTACGGATCGATCGATTGTTGAGCATGTGGTCGATCCGAAAATACTCTGCAGTTTGATTAAATTTCTAAAACATTTATTCCAACACTCAATAGATAGTTTTGATAAATATGATAACTAGATAGCCAACAAAATTCAAAAAAAATATTTAAATAGTAAAAAATATGTTAATTTAATGTGTTATAATTTAAAAATAAATTTTAATTATGACATGCATCTTAACATTTATATAAATATATATCATAACCTAAATATAAATAATTTAACAACTTAAATTAAAGAAAAAAAAATCCCGGGCGTAGCCCGGGTTAATCCCTAGTATAATATTAAATATAAGCTTTCTTTCAATTTTAACATAAATTGTAATCTGAATTGATAGAAAACTCGGTTCACGTTCGAACCTATTTCTTATAGAACCTGAAATCTAAAACCCAAACTAAACCAAAGTGAAACGAAAAACCAATGTCTAGATTTTCTAGTCGGTGAGAGTCGCGTTCAGGTCGCGTGATAACACTATTTTGGAAACTAAAAGAATGTGCAAAGAGAACCTTCCAATATACACGCGTCAATTAATGAATGGTCTGTTACTCATTAGATATACATCAAAGGAGGCTAACATATTTCGATACGGTGGATGGAGGAAAAAAAAGGTTATCGGCGGTCTCGGATTCGCTTGGTGCAGGTCGGGAACTGATTGGCTGACACCGCCACGTGGGTTTTCACGGTTGGCTTGTGAGCAGGGATCGGATCCTGCCTTCCATCAACTGAATCGGAGCCCGAGGTGAAAATAAAATGTTTCCAACTTTCAGATTTGACTTGTTTAAGTTAGTGTAACTTTTTTTGTTAAAAAGTTTTGATTCAGTATTTAGTTCTAGAAACTTTATTCTTTGTTTCTCAAAAATTCAATCTTTTGTTATAGTTTTGAAGCAGAGGTACTCGACTGGCTAATTCAACTAGATGTGTGTGATGCTCACGCTGTTTCAATTTAGACCTAAGAAATTGTAAAAGAAACTTGTTTTAATGGTTAGTGTATCATCAACTAGTATAATAGTGTGTAGGGCTTTCTTTACATATAAAAAAGATCATAGGCCCTGAGAGAACATCAAGACAGAAACATAGATTAAAGTTTCAAAGTCAACCAACTTCTATTGCTCGGTTTTGATTTCCAACCGCTGTGTATGTGTCACCTTCAACAACATACAAAGAATTGTAAGAACAACAACTTCAGCAATGTAGACATGCACAATAGATTGTATGTACAGGTGGAAGCACCGTAGCCTATTGGTTAAGGTTTAAAGGCTTCTACACCCAGGTCTGGGGTTCAAATCCCAGACTATGCAAAATTTATTGCAGATTACAGGAAATCCAGGTTTCAAGTCCCGGAGAGAGCGGTTTATTAAACAATTATGCAGACTACGGAGGCAATGCTTGCAAGGGATCTTCAACATGGTGCAAGTACATCTGGTCAGGCGTGGATCTTCATAGGACGGCTCAGGTGATGCAGTTAGGCGTAGGTCTTCATAAGGCAGGTAGTATTGTCAGTTGTCGAATCGTCTATGTAATATTTCCTATATCATAATTGTAAGATCATAATAAATCAGCGTTAAAAAAAAAAAAAGATTGTATGTACAGATAAATCCTCACCGTGCATGCGTTTTATAAAGTAATCCGAATCTACAAAGCAAGTTGATCCTTGAACTAGAGGAGAAGGTTGGCGATAAAGTGAAGAAGGAAAGGCGATAGCTCTCTGGATGGTTTATTGGTACAACCTTCTCTGGCGAAACAAGTAATCACATTCTCTCCGCCAATGAGAAGTCCCTTGTCCCAAGCTGCATTGACCACCTGCCACACATAACCAAACTTAGGCTAAAGAAAAACAAGAGGAGAGAAACAGGACAGCTAAAGTCAACAATAAATACATCAATTAACTGCCAACTCAAACCTTCTGGATCAGCTAGACGACATATGTGGCCCAGGACACTGAATATTTCTTCAGAATTTTGAAAACAAGGGACTACCCATCAGCGTTATAGTATCCTACAGTTAGTTCAGCAGCATGACTAGCTGTCTTGTATGACCAGTAAATCGCGGGTATCTGCATTATTTTCTTGTTGTATGAGTCTCAATGTTATGTTCATCACGGGTTTTAAAGAAAAACTGGCAAAAAGATTATACCTTGACAATAATCTTTGTCTCCTCAAAGCAAGAGACAGAACGTTCAGTGCGTTGTAACTGTGAATACCCTTGATTTTGCTTCCTTTAGCAGACTTGATTGCTAATACTTGTCATAACACTGCAATAAGACATTTGTAGATGACATATCAACCATGCTCTGACTTAAGGTATTAAAGTTCAGCGATCTGAAAATTACCTTAAACTCACCAATACATGGATATATCCAACCCATCCTTTCAGGGAGAGATGGAAACTTCAGTTCACCAGAAGCTCCAAGACCAATCTCAATTTGCAACAATCTTCCCCTTCACAAACAAGTCATCAAACTCTGACTCAAAGCTTCTCATAAAATCAAAGTAGACCTGAAAAAAATAAAACATTACAACGAAGAAATAGGAATCTAACCAGTACAAAGAGGATGATATGTTCCCACATAATGGACCAAAATTCTAAAGTACTTCTATATCAGAGAACATACATGACTGACATCTTTACTCATGCTGGACTTTCTTCATCAAGACATGGAGTTCTGTGTAAGAATGTGCTTAACTTGGAACAGATTCATCTGCCGCTTGGAGATTCTCAACATGCCTGATCACTGAACTATCTTTCCTCCTTGCATCACTGTTTGATTGACACGGGATATTTATTTTCTTCTTCTTTGGCCTTCCATCATCACCTCTCGTTTTTTTCTTTTTCTTTCCTCCTCCTCCATCAACCTCTTCTGAAATTTCTTGAAAACTCGCTCCCACAGGCATATCATACTTTGCTTCATGACAACTGTTTTTGCTTTTATCCTTTGCATACACCAAACCCAAACCGCACTTCAACACCTTTAATTTTCCTTTCTCATTTGTACCACCTGCCACAGTAAACTCAAGGGAGGCTTCAGTAGAACTACATTTATCAGAGTTCTCGTCTTCAGGAAACTTTATAGTATATGGGCAATTGGTGTAGCCAATAAAGACATGGTCTGACTCAATCTTGTCTCCCTGTCTGGTCCAACTTCCTACTGGGCAAGGAAATGGGACCCACGACTTGTCTTCAACTTTTACTTTAAAGTTGCATGTCACTGACAAGCGGCTGATTTGATCATGGCAGTCATTAAATGAGACTACAGCACATAGAGCTATTCCAGCAAGCCTCTTGTCATGCCAATGTGGGAGAAGTTTTACTTCTAGCTCGGATCCAACTGTTTCATAACAAAGCCACGAAGGTACTTCGCATCCAGGAAATCAAGTGCTGAACAAAGCCTCTGAAACCAGACCCTGCAAAATTATAATAAAGGAGAATCATAAAATTTGAAACACAAGAATTTCAGAGAGGGTTACAAAGAGAAACAAATAGATAGATAAAGATATGTATAGAGAGAGACCCCATTGTAGTGTGTACGAGCATATGACAGTAGCTGACATTTCCTTTGGGCATACGAGCTGATTTCCTCCTTTGCAGCTTGTTCCAGGCTCTTACAGTTGGTGAAAATGAATGTGGTAGAATGGTTCTGCTCGGTTGGCATGATACGGGCTAGCGGTTTAGCAATGGTCTTCAGCGAGCTACAACCGTGTGCATCTAAGAACTGAAGATTTGGTGGAAACTCTGGAACAGATGTAAGACACTTGCAGTACTTCAAATCCAACCACTTTAGTTGAAAAAGTTGACTGATGCCAGCAGGAAGGCAGCTGATCTTACTTCTGCTTAAGCACAAATACTGCACTGAGGGTAGTTGTGGCATCACTTCTATGGCTGTCCCATCCAAAAGTAAAATATTTACAGAGATCATCATGTCGATTTCTGGAAAATACTTGAGATTTGAGCAATCAGAGAGTATCAGTTCCTGAAGAGCTTTCAGCTCACCAACCTGGACTGGGATTTTCTCCAGGTTTTGGCAGTTCTTCATATTCAATACAACACGTCTCTGGAGCTTCTCCATGTTCAATACCTCTGACATTGGCAGCACTCTAACAAAAGTAACAAAAACGAGATTAACAAATTGATCCTTACCAATAAAAGTTTTGAAAAATTGTTAACTCGCCATTTTATTTTGCAGAACATTAAGCATGCCTCCCTTCATTATGTCTTGATGGAGCCACAGCCTCCGTTGTTGTCTGTTACCATCTTGAGTGGATGCTTTGGGATCAAGCTCCCTTGAAAATGTATACAGTAGATCATGCATCTCCATTCGACCATCAGAAGTTAATCAGGAACTTATTCTTGAGAGCTTTTATTGCACTCGTTGTGTCAGCAGATTCAGAAGCCAGTAAACTTTCTACATATTCCACATTCTCCGATCTGAAGCAGGCTATGTCAGGAAATGCAACTTTATGCTCTGAATGCACTCCATCATAACTCATTTGGAAGACACTTCCAATATTAGGGATCAGCTCTGGGCGAGTGTCTTCAGTTTAGATTTCCAATGTATTGGGATATTAACATATCCCAAACCTAGATGACATTAGAATATAATATTTCCATTATTGTAGTTTCCTCTATTTGATAGTATTAGGAAATCTGATATGTATAAATATAGGCCTTGAGGTCTTAGATGAATGATAAGAACGATTATAGGATTACAGAACTTTTCACAATGGTCTATATTTTTTCTGTAATGCTCTACACCCAACATTTTGAGAGCTAGTGGATGGCCTCTGGCGTAATGTACAAACTCTTCTGACAGCTTCGGGAAACCTTCCTTGGGAGGATTGGCATGATCATCATTGAAGGCTTAAGAGTTGCAAGCTGTCTCTGTGGTCCAGATTTTGGACCACGTATGTGTCGTCAACCAGACCATTTGTTAAGGACGCGCGATAGATACCTTATGATAAATGATGAGTTAGCATTGGAAAGGAAGAAGAGGAAGCTGACATGGCTGTGGGTTGCTGAGCTGGCACTGCTGCAACAACTTGAGAGTCAAGAAACAGAGAAAGTTAGGAGATAGTACAAAAAGACTTCTTTACCTTTGTTGATTGATCATTCCTTTGGTGAGATTGGATCTTTTGGCTTGTTGAGTTTAGCTCTTCAAGATGGCAGTTTCAAGAGCTTGTTCTTGATTCTGAAGGCTCAAGGCATCGTTTGATGACTTGAGATCGTAATCGGTTCGATAAGCAATAAGAATTGTACTTAGAGACTTATCAACGCATCACTTATTGAAATCACAATCCTGTTTTCGTCACTAATCCAGTCCCGTTTCCCGAGGAAAGTATCTATCCGTTCCAACGTACTAACATCATATAGAAAGACAAGAACTTTGCATCCGAGCAGTTGGCACTTGTACATTTAGTACGAAGATCTTTCATGAGTGTGGTTTTACCAATTCCAGGCATCCTAACAACTCCAATGATATACGAGTTTGTTTGTGTTCACCACAATCCAACTTAACTCCTTGAGGTGTTTGTCTATTCATCCTATCATGGAAATTTTGAGCAAAGCTGTCTGAACCGCCTTGACAATATCATTGATTGTTTGGCACTCGTCACTGAAACATAAGGAAAATAATTACTAAGGTTCATGTATCACATTACATTTCTCAAAGTCTCTATAATTCAATTCAGTACCTTGTATCATCCACAATGCCGCATAAATTAGGAATCAACTTCAAGGATTCATTACACTGTTTCTTCTTCTTCTTCTAATCACCTTTCACCAGAATCCATATTTATCACCAAACTCTCCCTTCAAATATCTAAGGTGTATGGTTCCACCTTGTAGAAGATGGGAATTGCCACCAGATCTCCTGCATCCATTCATATTCTCCGCATCTTTCAAGCACGAGTTTGATTTGGTGTAGTTCTCAAAAAAGAAAGCCATAGCTACTTTCGACCCTTCTATCTTTGTCAGGAAGGAATCAAAAGGTTTGATTTTGTCCTTTTGATACTGTCTTTGAATTCATCCATGAAAATATTGATGTTTTTCCTTTTTAAGGCGTCGACGAGATGGCTAACGAGTCCACAACGTAGATCTTTCTCTCGGAAATTGAGGAAGAGTTGATGTTGCGGAGGTATTGTGGAAAGGGAGGAAGCAGCCATGAAAGAAAATAAAAAAAAACTTGATTTGTTTTAGTGCACAATTATTGTTCCTTACCATACAACTTCAAGCAATACTGTTTTATTTCTCTTGCTATTGTTGTTAGGCCATCTACTGATATCTTGCATATTTTCATTGTTTTGATCATTCATTCTTATGCATTTTGATAATTTGGATTAGAATTTAGGCATCTTTAGGTTCCATTTGCATACATAAGTCTTTATTAGGTGATTGGAGTATCCTTTAGAGTTCTTGGAGGTGTTTGGAGACATTTGGATTCATAAAGGAGTAGAAAATGATCATTTGGCGAGTAGAGCATCAGAACAGCTCGTTGCACCGACCTCTGGTACCCACTCCGGACATGACAAAGGGGGAAACGAGGTGTTGTAGTGGGTTGTGGAACTCGCTCTAGACTGACAACTCCGTGGACGAACATTTGAGAACAGAGCGACCAGCCAGAGCAAGTAGTAGCAACCACTTGTCATTTTCAAGTTATGGAGTAAGAGCTGGAGCAACCAGTTGGAACGACTAAGCCAAACCACTCGGCATTCCTTGACGTATCGAGCAATAACCTAAAGCGGCCATCCAGAGCGAGGAGATGTCACCGCTGTGATATAGAGCGACCATGTGGAGCGACCTCACCAGCCCACGCGCAAACATACATTTAGTTGAATTTTCATGTTTTGTTGGGCCTTCTCAGACTTGTTTACTGGGCCCACTAGATTTTTAGAAGTCTTATAAATACATTTTAGACCTAAAATATGGACTTATTTTGTTTTCTCTCTAAGCACAAACCTATTTTGGTGAAAGATTCAACCTTTAGATTCTTTTCATCTTTATCTGTTGTGTTTATTGGGTTATCTTGATCCCTAATCATTGATTAACCTTCATCATTATTGATTTTTAGGTTTATCATGTCTATTAGTGAATAGTTACCTTTTGAATCCATGGGTTAGGTAGATCTAGGATGATTAGTGAAGAGTTAAGGTGTTTATTATTAGATCTACTTGATTCTATGCTTATTAAGTGTTTTTAATGCTTGATTGACTTGATCATTCTCATTTTGATATTAAGATATTTTATACCCGGAAGGTGTTCGTTAAAATGCTTAACTGAACTTAATATTGTTCTAGCTTGAATAACGAAAGGGATTTGATGTTAGGAGTGCTAGATGGTTAGTATATTTGAATATAATGCATGGTTGAATGATTTAAACCAATAATAATTGATGTTTAGTTCATGATTGCATAGAGATATCTACGTTGGGAAATGATTGATCTTTATTAGTGTTCTAGACCTATAGGAGTTTGTGATTGTTTAAAGTTAACAACTTGACTTGAAAACTAATTGCTTTGGATCAACTACCTTAATCACATGGGTTCTATCTTATTATTTGATTGAAAGCTTTAGATATTTCTCGTTTGTTTGGTTCTCACTTAACTATATTGATTGCATTTAGATTAAGCATTATCTTGTATTCTCTTTGCTTCATTATCTCTTATGATTGGATTCACACTTTTATACTGACATAGGATTAGCAATAGTCTTTTTTTTTTAAACACAACTTAATTTCATTAAACCTTAACCTGCTTGATTACAACTATTAGAGGGAATTATACATCCTCTTTAATTGAAGGCATAAACTACAACAATGTAAAATAAACGAGATAATTCTTCAATCGAAGATGACAGCGGATTCGAGACGGAGCTTGAATGCGTCCAGGTAGCCTTCACGACAGTCGGATAGCATATAAATAGTCACATATAATGACGATGAAAACCAGCCCTCATGGATGAGGAAGCTGAAACCGAAGCTCGACATCAAGTTCAGATAATCATCTCTTTTCATAGAAAAAAGGTATGAAGATAGAGACCAACCCGGTGAACCCACCGGTAAACTATTTTTTCTTAAAAGAAAGATATGGCATTAGGCACAAACTAAAAGCCCCAGTGAACCAACCAGAAATCCTTTGCAACGTTACCACGTAGATCAAATCATCAAACAACATAGACATGAGTTTAAGATTTGGTGGGCTGACAATATAATCGGTAACTTCATAATTCTTAAAAGGCCCATAACATTAACCTTCTCAGCTTTGAGATGAACGCCCATCTGATCGGGAAATTTAAAAGCTTACGGTTCATGTCGGAGTTGGAGGGGAAAACGCCGGTTACGAGACACGGCACATCAGATGTTGGTGCGATAATCTCCCTGGAGTCGACAAGACTCACAGCACCATCTATCGGAGATGGAACAACAATGACGTCTGCGCGTTGGATCTCTCCGGATGCACAGTAGAAGCTTCCAAAATGGGAACTTGCAGGAACAGAGTTGGTGGTTGTGAAACGAGATGAGCTCGTCTAGGTCTGGGCGTTCGGGTACCCGTTCGGATTCGGATCGAGTTTTTCGGATTTCGGTTCCATTTTGTAACATCTCCTAGGTCCCATTCTAGTAACTTTACTAGTACGGATCGGATTCGGATATAACACTTCGGTTTCGGATCGGTTCGGATATGTCCGAAGTAACCATATATCATTCGGATTCGGGTTATATCGGATCGGTTCGGGTATATCGAAAGTAAAATCTAAAATTTAAAAGTAAAACATAAGAAATATATCCTTCTTTGTATATAATGAAGTATTTAAGGTGTTTATTTAAATTTTCAATACTTATTGTTAGATATCATATCCAAATAAATATGAAATTGAATATTTGAAGTACATATTTATGTTTCAAATATTTATATTATATATTAATTTGGACATTTGGATCGGTTTCTTCGGATATTTTTTTCGGATTTTTGGGTTTTCGGGTTCAGTTAATAACACTTCGGGTTCGGATATGTTTTATAACACCCTATAAGATCCATTGAGGTATTTTTTACATTTCGGATCGGGTGTTTTGGTTCGGATTCGGTTCAGATTTCGGGTTTCGGATTTTATGCCCAGCCCTAAGCTCGTCTATGTCAACCAAAAAGTTTCCAGATCTGAACGGCGGATCAAGCATGGAGCTCCACAGACAACAGACTTTCGGTCACCGGTAGTTAAAGGCGGAAGGAGGACTTGCGGTGGAAAGAAGAGTTCCAGCGATGGTCTTTGTGTAGGAACCTCTGCGTTACATTAATGGAGACAAGGCTCGTGATCTGCACGACAAACGATAAGCCAAGAGAGAGGCTGCAGCGAAGGGAGGAAACGCTTGAACGAAAAGTCAACCGGGAACCCCGGAGAAGCAAACAGTTCCGATGGTATCCAGACCATCAGAGAAGCCCACAAGAGACATCTCAGGTGAGGTAGGAACCGGACACGAAAAAAAACAACGGCGTAACTTCAAGAGACCTTACGTAGACAGAGAGCTGAGAGAATAGAGGCAGGGGAGAAGCGAAATAGAGGCGACACGGAGGAGCCGCCGACACCGTGAAAGGGTGAAACAAGGAGTGCCTCAAGTATTGTGACTGAAAGATTTATTAGAGCAAACTCATGTTCCAACCGATATAGCTATAGCAATAGTCATTATCATCTACTAGAGATGTCAATTGGGCTGTCCATGTCCAATGGGCATGTCCAAATGGACAAAATAGTTTATTGGACATTATTTTTAGAGTCTAAATTGTATACAATCTAAATTGTCCTAACCCAAAATGGACCATTCCAAATGGGCTTTCCATAAGGTCCAAATAAAATTTTTGTTTTAAAATATTAAATCCATAAAAAATAATTTGATTTTAAATTTTTATATAAAAATACATATACAATGTGAGAAATGTGATTTTAAAATTGTAGCGGAAAAATTTTATTTTTCGGTTTTGCCGAAAAAATGTGATTTTGTAGTTTTGGCGGGAAAACGTGATTTTGCGGTTTTTGCGGAAAAATGTGATTTTGCAAATTTGGCGGAAAAACATATTTTTGTTTTCTTTTTTTTTTTTCAACTTAAAAAATCATATATTCTTAGGTATATGACGCTCATGTCCAAATGGTTTTAACCCATTTAATTTGGAGTTAATGGTTTTCCGTCCAATTGGACAACTTTAATTTTTGGATCTAATATGATCAGATCATTTGGATTTGGTCTTAGCTAACCCATGGTCATTAATCCCATTTTGACATCTACAATCAAAAGCTATATTATCATCCCCTCTTGATTTTATGTCTTTATGTTTTTATTTCACCATATTTTACAATTTGTAATCTTTTTTAATTTTTATAAACAATCGTAAGATAATATATAAGTTATCAGAGTTATTATACATTGCACCTTGTAATATATAGAAATAGACGATAGTTGGTATCATTTTCGTACATCAATTATCTTATTATACATTGTTTCTTAGAGTCCAATGTTTTATATATATATATATATATTTATATATATATATATATATATATATATATATATATAATCTTTATATAAGGTGATATAGAATTTATTTTTTTGAGATATTTGAGTTAGTTCGATTTTGATAAATAGATAATTAAAATTTATTTAATTGTATTAAACAATATATAGATATAAACATAAATGATTTTACAAACATATTATACAATATATCATATAAACACATCTAGTTTATTCAACGATTTATAGTAATTGGCTTAGTTTTTTCGCCTTTTGATCAAAGAAATCGGATAAGTTATAATTTAATAAATAGTGACCCAATCCATTACCGATGGTTTTGAACTTTTGTTTCTTTTTTTCTTTGGTACAACTTTTATATTACCATCATAAAAATTGAGGATAAGTTCTGGCTGATCGAGGTCACGTGTGTTGGAGAACCTTTGCAAAAATTTCTGAAGTTGATTAGCCAATCTCTGGTATAAAATATGGCGCTTTCCACGTAAATGTTCGAACAAAGTTTTCACAGAATAATAATCCAATTGATAAAACCACCGATCACTAGTATCTCTTGTGATGAGGCCGGTCAGAATTATCGTATCTTTTGTGGCCTGAGAAAAACCAAAAGAGAGAGATGGTAAATCACTGTCAAATCTCAAAATCTCAAGTGTTTTAATGGGTAAAGAATATTATTAATTTGGTTCTCATCAAAGTTTTGGAGTTATTCAATTTATGATCTAAAAATCATGGGTTATTTACTCCAAACAATACAACTATCCAAACAATAAAACTAAAGGCCGAAATCATATCTTACTGGGATAATGATTTTTTTAATACAAGTTTATTTATGATGTTTAGTCCTAGAACATCTCCAATGAAAAATACTCATGCTCACAGGATATCAATTGAGATGTTTTCAGATGCTCTTAAAAAATATTGTGGCCACTTTTTCATTTTTAAGTGGTTTATTCAACAATTTAATCATATTAGGACAATTCAGTTTAGACTATTTTCAAGTTTTGATCTTAAAACTAGACCACAAAGAAGAAAATGACCAAAATGTTTCATTTAATAGGTAAAACGACATTAATACTATATATATATAAATAAAAAAAATATTTTTTTAGTTTTAGATTATATGTTTTCAAATTTGAACTTTTTTATAATTTTTTTTGAAACTTTTTTTGAATTTTGTTTTTCAAATTTTGTTTTTGTAATTCGAAAATACTTTTTGAAACTATTTTAAAATTTTTAATTTCAAATTTTTAATATTTATTTTTTATTTTATAAAATTTTAAATCTCAATCCCAAATTTCCACCACTTAACTCTAAACCTTAAGGTTTGAATTAATTAATTCTAGGGGTATAAGTGTATATTTACCTCTTTTAATAAAATATTTTAGTCATTTTGATTCTAAGAATCTATATTTGTTACATAAACTTTTTTAGTGATAACCTATGGTATTTTCTTATATTTTATTACAAGTTTTAGATTTAATAAATATTTATTTGTTATTGATATTAGAAAATAAACGAATCTTAGTCAAACCTCTCATATGTCAAACTGATCTTTACTGTGTCAAAGAGATCCATATTGATTTGATTTTGAAAACATTTTGAAATGCATAATGATGAAAGACTTTTTTTGTTTGTTCAAAGATGAAATACTTTATTAAAATATTGAAAATGATGAAAATTTATTATTAGCAACATTCATATATAGCTTTGAAAATGTTTTAAAATGAATAATATACACGTATCAGAGTAGAGAGTACTGTGACATACCAAAATAGAATTCTGATCTGATAAGAACTCCTTATTTGTTTCCAGTTCATCGTCTTCTTCATAGGGGGCAGTGCGAATATATGTGTTCTTCACAGGGTTGCCGGTAATGAACATTTCGTAATCATCAGGCAACGCCGATTCCATAGATTTTGTCGTCTTGCTCTTAAACTCCTGGGCATATGAGCGAAGAGCAGACGGATTCCCATCACAACATTCAATCGCTTGCACTGATGAATGGTCGACAAGATTTTCTTCTATAACATCTTTGCCAAAGGCACACCTTCTGAATAACTTCATAGAATCTTCATAATTTAGACCTTTTAACTTATAAATCTCATTCATACTGCACTCCTGAAGGACTTTTTTATATTTAGAGGTTATGATGATCAAGCTCCCTGGACCAAACTTATCGAATCCACCAAGAAATGACTTTGCGTCTTGAGCTTTTTCCACATCGTCCAGAGCAACAAGAACCCTTTTCTTGCGATACCGTGGCTCTGAATCAGAACTATTTTGGTCAAACTTTTCAATTGGAGTCTTACTCAAGTATTCAGTGGGCAAATACGTAAGTCTCTGCTCATTATATTCTATTTGAAAATTATTGACGAAGCAAGAATCGTCATAGCCAGCAGACATTTGACGGAAACGGATCTAGCCAGAGTTGTCTTGCCAATGCCAGGGTCACCAAAAATGCCTATGGTGCGAACACCCCACGGTTGCTTGCAGAGCAAGTCTTTTATGGTCCGTAGTGATGATTGAATCCCAATCTCTTCCGTTGGATAGAGTTTCTCAAACACATCCCTTACGATTTCTTCAAGAAATTCACGTTCACTGCAAACGCATATTTTTTATTACACGTTAATGTAAAGCTTTTACGCTTTTTCTAAGATTAAAAAAATTAACATGTAAAAAATTAATCTGTTGTAATGAAATTCTATATTTACTTCCAGGAAATATCATGTTTTTAAACTCATCTATTTAAAAAATATATATATATATTGTAATCATAAGTAGCTGCAGTAGAATATATTTGATAAATTAATCTACGCTGTAAATTAATTTTTTCGATTCTGAATTTGATTGACTAAAAATAAAATATGATTCGATAAAAAAATAATTTTTGAGAACATTTAGAAATATATGGTACATCAGTATCATACAACAACAGTTAGCACACACTTTTAAATAATTATGTTAGAGAGAAACTGTTTCTAATTATGTTGTAGTTTTAACATTTAACAATTTTAAAAATTATTTTAAGCGTTTTTTTCTACAAATATTTTATCAGTGATCAAGTTCTGCTTTTTATTTTTATATCGGAACTTTTATGCTGTTTTTACAAAAATATTCTTAGATTTAAACATGTGTCGAGTAATAAATTTATCATAGTCCCAAATGGATTAATTTATAGATTTGTTTTGTAGAATTTATTTTTTGAATTAACATTAGTTTAAACACAAAATAATTATTAATTAATAATGATTGATATCTCACTCTCAAAATATAAAACATTAAGTATATATAACTAATAAAAATATTTTTATATTTATGGTGACAAGCCCTGCATGTGCCGACATGATTTAATTTGGAAAAAATATATTTTTTTATAAAATTGTACAATGGTCACTGATGATATATATGTTGGCCTACATAAATATGAAAATGACATATGTACACATAAAAAGTAATTTATATATATCTAAGATTAATTGATAAATAAATAATATATCAATGTTTTTTCAGGAAACAATACGAAAATGGGAAACAAATTCCACAATGAAAATATAATTTTCCACGTAAACATAAATTTGAACTTATTTTGCTTGAAAAAAATTATTATTTTTTTTTTTTGAAAAAATTGAAAAAAATTATTCTAAATATAAAGAAGAGTCCATACAACGAAAATATTAAGGATGATGAATCCCAACGAAAAAACTATTCTTGTATAATTTTAATCAAATGTTCAAACCAAAATAATCTATCTGAATATAAAATGATATCTTAATGTAGTATAAATACATTCATTATTTTTTTGATAAAAACCGATCCGTTTTTCACATAAATCAAAAAATAAAATACTGTTCAAAATCAGAGTCGTGCTTGCATTTATAACTAGCATAAGCGGTTGAAAATAAAATGGATCAGACTTTATAAAAATATAATAGTAAATACTATTACCACAGAGAAAACACAGTGAAAAACACCAACAAAAATTTCTGGTTATTCTACAGTTAAAACAAAGAAAATGTCCATAAGTCTATAACAATCTATATTCTCTCACTATATTTATGTAGTCCATATTCAGCTTATCTAAATTAGAATAAAAATTCTAACATAAATCCATGTAGTGTATATAGATTTCTTCTTATTTAGGAATAAACTAATATTATTAAAAAAAATGTAAAAACAATAACTATCGCAAAATGCCCTGTTATTTATATTAGAAAATGCTGTCCTAAGCGAGTATTTCATTTTCCACAAGAGAAGCACGGCTCTGTTCAAAATTTACATTTATGGAAAATTTATAATTTATATCATACATCAATTATGAATAAAAACCTATATTGATTTGAAAATTAACAGTACTAATTGGTTGGAGTTTATCTTATTTTTCAAGTTTATTTATTTTAAAGAATTAAACTTATCTAATTATGATGTATTTTTATTTTTAAAAATTTATTAATTTTTATCAATCATGATACATTATTTTCCGTCAAGATGCAGCCAATATATTTTTTTATATGTTATAGGCAAAAATCTTACATTAATGTTATTTATGTTGTATTTTTGGTGAAAATTAATCCATAATGTTAAAAAATAGAAAATTTTAAGAAAATTTGTTACTATTTAGATAGTGATTTTTACTATAATTTGAAAATTTACACATAATTTTTTTTTACTTTTAAATAATTTTACAAACTATGAAGTTTTTGAATAACATAAATATTATTTACATATTATATTAATTAATAGTAAACTTTGATCGCTATATTATTTATTAATGTAAAGTATTTTAATCAACAAAATAATTATTTATATACAAGGCATATTTTACATATTTTATTTTAAAAGATTTATAGCCAACAATTTAGAGTTATAATCAACAAAGCTAGAGAAAAAATTTCTAAAAAATATATAACAATAATTTATAGATAATAAGTTTCATGGATAGAATCCAACTAATCATCCACAATGGATTTTACTTATTAGATATTTTACCATAAATCTAGAATTTTAGAAACAAAAATACCGCAAATATCAAATAAATGAAAATATCATTTTGTTGGTGAAGATTGATAATTGTATGCATATACATATATATATACATATATGTTTATATATACATATATACATATATGTTTATATATATATATATTTATATATATATATATATATATATATTATATTATATTAATGAAGAAAGTATTTTTGAAAATGTATTTGTAGTGGTGCTAAAAATGGAAAGTGGCAGCATGAAAGTGGTAAATATGTAATTTTCCCATTATATTTTGGTATGCCTGAATCGATCATCAAATAAATGTTTTTTTTTTGAAAAACTTGGTACCTATCAACTATTTGATAATATGTGTTGGTTTAATGTTTTTAATGATTTAGTTTTTTTTCTTTAGATGTCAAAAAATGATTTAATGTTCTTAGAGGGAATAAATTGGCTCTCCTAGAACTATATGTTATTATTGTGTAATAAGAAGCGCTATCTTTATAACAAAACAAAATGAAAACTAAAGAGGTACCTTCGTTTACCATCATATTCGTGGCATCGTCGCAATTTATGCATCGATCTTTGAACAGCCTCAAACTCGTCACCAGAATTTTCCATATGTTGCTTCACGGAGGATATGCTGACACGATAGAATACTGGAACCACCACAAAGTCGTCGTTTTTACGGCATGAATATATATGTTTCTCCAAGCATGGCAGATGAGACACAAAATTCAGGGAGAAAACAACCACGAAAACCTTTAATGTGGAGAATTTTTCCTCTGCCTTCTCCCTATCTGCAGGTTCAACATGGCTGTTTTCACCGTCAAAGAACGCAGAAATTCCGTTCCGGCTGAAAGCATCGAAGAGGTAGCTGATGAAAGAGGAGACTGATGAGTCCTTATGGTTAAAATTGATATAAACATTCCCGTTTTCGTCCATAATATATATTTTGGGAATCAAAAGACTAGAGAAACTTTGCTTTTTTTTTTCTTTCTTTTTGAAATAACTAGAGAAACTTTGTTATAGCCCAATAAAAAAAAGAGACGCCTTTTCTGTCCCGTCGGTTCAGAAATGTTCAGAAATAATCAGTGTTAGTTGTGTTCAAAAAAACAAAAGGCTTCTTTGAGTATAAAAGGGTCTTGTATTTGGGTGCTGATTTATAGGTAATCAAAATTTAAACAAACTAAGTTTACAAAAAAAAAAATAAAAAAATTTAAACAAACTGAACATTTCTTGGCAATTTCTATAGCCAATTCACACCTACTTGTTGCGTAAGCAAGCATATAATGTGTTTACTTTTAGATTGGTCGCGCCTACACGCAAAGCGCTGTTGGCACCGCGTATTATTTATCAAAGTAATTCAAATTTTATCATTATATTTATGATTAAAGAAATAGCCCGCTTGTTTCTCGAGAAGAGAATGCTCTCTTTTATTTGGTCAATCCGGAAACCATTTTAAAATGTGGTAAAGCCGGCCATCTTGACGTGGGACTTGCATCTATCAAATTATCAAAAAGATAACTTGTTATTTACTAAATGCGATAGTAATTTTTAAAAAGTATTAATAAATAATAATAATTAAATTTACACCTTATTTATTTATAGTAATATTCATAATAGAATTTTATTGTAAATATAAATAAAAATTTTCTCTAAAACATCTGACAAAATGTTTTTAAATTTGTTTTCTACTATTAGTATTGAGCATGATTATTTTTGTATGTTCAGGTCTCCTTTTGTGAAGAAAATAATGTTTGATTATGTGCATCAGAGTGAAAGGTTATAGAGACCATCAGAAAGCATGTTTTGAACTTGGATAACATTTGAGAGTTCTGTACATATTATTTTTTTTGATAATTTTGGTCTGATCCAAAAGATTTTTTAGGCCCAAAGACTAATTACGAAGAAGCCCATAGAAATCCGGATTTTCTTGCCACTTAATGCGTCTATGGGTAGCCCAGAAGAATCAAACCCAAAGCGAAAGCTTCAGATGAAACCCTTTTACCACTATGCCAAAACCACTTGATTTCTATACTTATTATTTCTATTATAAACTACAGAGTTTTCAGTAATTAGTGCCGTATTACACTAATAAGCTGCAATATTTATTTACTTTATCAGATAAAAATTGGTTGATATTTTTACTTAACTTTTTAATGTATTTTCAAATATTTCTTGATCTGGGTGTTTCACCTTCCTCCTTCGTCTTTGGATGGTGTTCGATCTTGTCCACTGGTTTATGTCCTATGCCCTTGCACTTTGTCTTCCAGATCCTCCTCAATTGTGGTTGTTGGTAGGGCTAGGAAAAAAAAAATCTGAAACCGAAGAATCAAACCAAACCCGATCCAAAAAATAGTACCGAATCCGAACCAAAATTGATTAAATATCCGAACAAATTCAAAATTTTGGTATCTAGAAAACCGAAACCAAACCCGACCCGAACCAAAATATTTTGGATACCTGAATGTATCCGAAATAAATTTATATACCTAAATATATTAGTTATTTTAGATTTAGTGTATATTAAAAGCATCCAAAATATATAAGATACTTTTGAGTTATCCGAAATACTTAAAAATATATACAAATATATATATCAAAAGTAAATGTCTTAAATAACTAAAATATACTCAAAATACCAAAATTACTTGAAATATATTTTTCTTACTACTTGAAATATCTATTGTTCTTTATTCAAATATTCAAACCAAACGAATTTATATGTTAAGTTTAGGCATTTTGACATATGTTATTCAAACTTATATGTAATATATTATTTTGTTTATAGATCTGAACGAGGCTGAAATTTTTGACCCTGAAAATCTGAAACCCGAATAAACCTAAATCGAACCGAATGGGTAACTGAACGCCCATCCCTAGTTGTTGGGCTCTAAAGTGCTTCTCTTTCGCTTCAGTTTGTGCTACTTCTCAGATCCTCTCCTACTTCTGCTGGTCATTGTGAATTCTTGAGCACAAACAGTATTTTCTTGGGGTGGGCTTGAGCTTCCCGTCATTGTCTTTAGCTCCACAACCTTAGTATCCATTTTGTTCGATTAACCATTTTTAATTACTTGGGGTTGTAGAGTTGTTCTTTTTGTTTTCTGTATTATATCATGTTGTATTAAAAATTGGTCAGAATAAAAGAAGAAATGACTATAAACTACTGGTCCTAAAACTCGTCTAAAAGAGAATGGAAAAATCAAGCTACAAGCATAACAAGATTTTTGAAATTTGTTTGAAGTACTAGAAGAAGTACTACTGCATTGGGGAGGGAGACGGAGACTTCGTTCCATTTCACTACGAACCGATTCGACCGTGACCCGTTGTAGAAGCTGAGTCCGGTTCGGTATAAAACCCAGATTTGAAAAAAACCTGTGAAACCAGCTAAAAACCGGTAAAACCGGTGATCTGGTTCAACTTTAAAACTCGGTTCAGAAAAAAATATAATTTATGTCTTTTCAATTGTTATTAAAATTTAAGATTTTATAATCAATGTTTAATTTTACTATTTAATTGGTTTTCTTTTAATTCTATATTTTTAAAACAAAATGTTAAAAAATCTTTTTGACTCTCATATACTATTCTCATTTTGCCATATTCATAAATTTTAGAACATTTAGTTGTAGAAATAAATAAATATATAATTTAAACGGTCAATCATTTGTTTTTTTTAACAATTTCAGTTGATATAGTATTCACTTGTCACTACAAGAAAACAACGTAATTCTGACGGGCATTCTGACTGAAAATGAGATCCTCGGAATATTCCGACAAATTTCTGAGGAAATTCCGAGGAAACCCAAAATTTTGGTTTCCTCGGCATTTTCTCGGAATATACCAATGAAATACCGAAGAAATCATACTCCTCGGAAAACACCGACGAATATCCGAGGATATATTATAGCCGCCACAGAGCCGTTGGGAGATTTTAAAAATTCTGAGGAAATTCCGAGACTTTTCCGAGACTTTTCCGACAATTCAGGGCTTTGCTTTTAGGGTTTCTGTTTCCTCGGAAAAGCCTCGGAATATTCCGAGGAAATTCCGAAGAAAAACAAGTGTTCCTCGGAATTTCCTCGGAATATTCCGAGGCTTTTCCGAGGAAGTAGGGTTTTTAAACCGAAAACAACGTTTTGTGGTTTGAATAACACTTATATAACCCTTATTAAGTGTCTTAGACTGATTATGAAGTCAAAAATTTGTTTCTTACCCTATAATAAACACTTTTCCGATTGTATGAACGAAATCCCCACAACATAAGAGAAACACTTATACACATTATTGAACGGTAAAGGGAATACTTACAATTCGTTTTGAAATTTTGTTATTTCATGGTTTATGATCATCTATACAAAGATTCCTCAATGGTATGCATTGCATTTGTATAAGAAATGATATAGGGCAAAAAAAATTGATGTTTTGAAACCCCAAACATGTGTTCTTCGAAATTTCCTCGGAATAGTCCGAGGAAATTCCGAGGAACAATATAAACCAATAGAAATACATGCACATGATATTCTTTTTCCTCGAATTAATGAAAATATTTCAAGGAAATTCCAACGGATATTTAAGTGGCCGTCGGAATTTCCTCGGAATATTTTCATTTAACCGGGCAAACCAGCCGCCAAATATTTCGCAATAATTAAAATTGAAAATACCAAAGAAATTCCGACGGATAGTTTCCGTCGGACCCTAGGTTTTATAGACACGAAACACTTCTTCTTCCCCATTTCTCTCTTCTTCCTCCGGCGATCTCTCTCTTCTTCCGGCGATCTCCCCCTTCTCTCGCGACGATCTCTCCGGCGAATCCTCTCTATTCATACACAAATCATGTAAGGACCCTATCCCACTCTCTTAGGTTCTATTTGTTAGGTTTTTAAGTAGATTTGATGATTTTAGAAGTTTTTTGATAGATTTTTGTTAGGGTGATTGGTCAGGATTGTGATTTGGTTGTGTAATAGGTTTAGAATTGTGATTTGGTTGGATAATTTGTTGTGTTGGATTAATTTAGAACTTCTTATAAATTTTTTATTATTTTTGTATTTATAAAATCGATTTTGGATTTTAAAAAACGTTTTTTGTATATAAATTCGATTTTTGGATTTATAAAAGATGATTTCATATTTATAAAAATATTTATATTTATTAAAACTAATTTTGTATTTATAAAACATTTTTTTTATTTATAAACACTATTTTATTATTTTTTGTATTTATAGAAACTATTTTTAAATATACAAAACGTTTTTTGTATATAATTCGTTTATTGTATTTATAAGAAGATGATTTCATATCTATAAAAATATTTATATTTATAAAACCAATTTTGTATTTATAAAACATTTTTTTCATTTATAAACACTATTTTATTATTTTTTGTATTTATAAAAACTATTTTGTATTTATAAAAAGATGATTTCATATTTTTAAAATATTTATATTTATAAAAATAATTTTGTATTTATAAAACATTTTTTTATAAACACTATTTTATTATTTTTTGTATTTATAAAAACTTTTTTAAAATATACAAAACGTTTTTTGTATATAAATTCGATTTTTGGATTTATAAAAGATGATTTCATATTTATAAAAATATTTATATTTATTAAAACTAATTTTGTATTTATAAAACATTTTTTTTGATTTATAAACACTATTTTATTATTTTTTTTGTATTTATAAAAACTATTTTGTATTTATAAAAAGATGATTTCATATTTATAAAAATATTTACATTTATAAAACTAATTTTATATTTATAAAATATTTTTTGATTTATAATCACTATTTTCTTATTGTTTGTATTTATAACTGTATATATAACTAAACTTATGGTTATTGTTTATTATTTAATTAATAAAAGAGAACATCGAACTTATTATACGTATAACTACATTTCCGGTCCATATAGTATAAATTTATGATTATATATATTTATTTATTTTTTAATAGAAAACCTGGTTTGATCGGTTGAACCGGTCCGACCACTCAACCAGTAGCTATACCGAATTGGTATCTGGTCCGGTTTTAAATTTTTTTTTTGTTATAACTAAATATTTGTATGGTTGGTTTGGGCTTTTCAAAGGCAATCGCACGATGATATCTTTTGTTTTTCATAAATAAATCAAAGTTATGGTATTTGCCAAAAATGACTTAAAATTTGAATTTAAATGCTAATCTAACCATAAAATCAATTAAATGCAAAAGTAAATGGACAATTGTTAATAATAGCAACTTTTGAAGTTTATGTCTTAAAAATAGCATTAGAAGGAGAAAGTCACAAAAATGACATTCATTAAAGGGTAAAATATCCCTAATACCCTTGGTTTAAAATTAAATAAACAAACAAAAATAAATAAAATAAAAAAAAGAAATTTTTTTTATAGTTTCAGATTATTTGTTTTCAGATTCGAAATTTTTATAATTTTGTTTTTTGAATTTTTTTTTTTGAATTTTTTTCAAATTTTCTTTTTATAATTTAAAAATACTTTTTGAAACTGTTTTTAAAATTTTAATTTTTAATTTTAGTATTTATTTTTTATAAAATTTTAAACCCTAATTTCAAAACCCCACCCCTTAACTCTAAATCCTAAGGTTTGGATTAATTAACGCAAGGGGTATAAGTGTATATTTACCTCTTTAATGAAACCTATTTTTGTGACTTTGAGCCTTGAGTGCTACTTTGGGAACAAAAACTTGGTTTGGTGCTATCCTAATCTTTTTCTCAAAGTAAATGGTTGTGAAATTACAATTATCCTATTACTAAACAAAAAGCATGTAAACATTTTTGTAATTATAATTTTGAGAAGTCTTCTTGAAAAATAAAATTTTCTCGAAAATACTTTTCAAATAGTCTATTGATATGGAGAAAACTTCTTGAGAAATTTACACATGTATTTAATTTTAAAGTTAATTTATAAAATTTTGAAAAAATATTACTATGGAAACTAATTTGAATTCATGTAAATATAAATAGTTATAAATCATGGAAATTTAAATTTAATAAAATAAAATTTCATTTTACATAGATGAATCAATATAGATTGTAAGCCATGATTGTCCATTGTATTACGTCAACAAATCGCTCCTTGACGCAGAGACAAATTATAGTCACTTCGAAAAACTTGCTCTAACTCCGGTCGTAGCAGACAGAAAACTACTTTCTACTTCCAACCTCATCAAATTATTGTGGTAACATATCATTATGCACCCTCAATTCTACGCCACCTTGACATTTTTTCAAAAAAATTGTGTTATCCACACTACCTTATCCACCAATTCAACCTCACATAGACATTGATTCTTATCCACTTTTGTTCTTTGTAATAAGACATTCGGAACCACATCATTCTTTCACCTTCATTTAAAGTCCAATTAAACATCGTAACAAAATAAGATCCCATCGTTTTCTTTATAAATTTCCTTTTCAACTTATCAAAGTTACATAATCCATAAACATTTATCCATTTTATCGCATCCATCAATCTAACCAATCATCAACACTAACCCATCTAACTTGAGAGCTTTACAAGTTAACATACTTTAGAGGTGATGTGATGTGCTCATCAGATTATCAACTGAACCGGAGGTCAACCCAAAGCCCTACTCAACCAGCCAAGGCGCAAACCAGGACATACGTGAACTAAAAATACCTTATCTTTCAAACCAGGAGGGTTTAAATTACGAGGCTAATTTTTTTGGATTCTACACTCAAGAAGAAGTCCAGGCCAATTGGAATTGGGCCAAAATATTCACGGAGCAAGAAGTTATGAATTTTACAACTCAGAGGTTTCTCAGCCTATCCATCTGCGAGTATCCGACTTTAGAAGGAGATTTAAGCTCAAGTAAAGAGTTGCCTGAAGAAAAGCCTGTCATAAAATTCAAGAGAATTCTTTCAGCTTTCCAGAAAGCCAAAGATCAGGAGAAATGGACACGGAAATCAGAAGATATGTTCAATTTTCCAGAACCGGTCAAACCAGTGCTACACTCGCCTCAATTGGAAGCTAACCGGTTCAATCAGCTTCAAACCAGAAATTGGCGACCAGGAGATCATTTCAACCAATCAGGAGGTATTCCAGAAGTTCTTAGCTGCACCAGAACCCAGGAGATCAGTCGGTTCAATGGAGAATCACTTAAATCAAACCGGAGCTATTTATGGAAAGATTGGACAATCTTTCGGTTTGATCCATTCCAAGCAATTCCAATCCAACCAGGAGAACCAGACGACATCCAGACTAAACCAAGACATCAAGGAGACATTATACACGAGCCAGAAGAGTTCTACAACTTCATCCCATGCACCAGCCCACATAGGAATAAGAAGATCCCCATTATCACCAAACTGCCTTATTTGGAGTCTCTTGCATTCAAACTCCAACAGCTCTTTTTCTACCAAGGCAAGGACGAGATCAGCATCTATCAAGCATTCAAGAAGGTCCCAAGAAAGCTCTCTTATCCCCTTAAACCGTCCAGATTCAAGCAAATCAAGTTTCTTCACTTGGAGCCAAAATCCCACAAAAGGCTCCAACGGCTAGTTTTCAAGGAGCCATCAATTCCTTTGCTTCCAAGTTTATTATTTCGATTTTTATTTCTTTCCTTATGTCATTTTATGGTTTTTAGAAAGTTTTTGGTCGAGCCTATAAAGCTCTAGTCTTTGTTTCATTGTAAATGACCCATCTTTGAAAGTATTATGAATTATTCAGTTTTTCTAGTTTTGTCAAAACTATTGTTCTAAGTCTTTTGAGTGTGTGAGAAACAACTCTGGAGCAACTTGACTTATCAAAGCCTCCTTTCACCGAGCTTTGTGGCGTCCATCATCCCATCTTCATCCATTAATCGATCTTGAGAGTGATACACATCCAGCAAGACCGGTTCCATCTTCATTCATCTCCCATCCATTGATCCTTGTTGAGAGTGATACACATCCAGCAACAAAGATCCCATCTCCATCAATCTATCCATTTTCTATTTGTTTTTATTCATATTATCATTTTGATTCATATTCATATTTGTTTCTGTTTGCATTATAAAACTCTAAAAACTCATAAAAAACGGTTTTCATTGTTCTCAGGTTGTAGCTTGGATCCAACCTCTATCAATTCGGGGGTTACCTCCCCTGTGCCTACAACATGATGTCTTACAATTTTACATACTTCTAGCTAAAGGTGTACTTTGTGCAGCAAAAGATGGTATAAATGTCTATTTTAGCCTTCATTTAATTCCATTCACGTGGTCAAAAAAAGTGTGGTCATGAAATCTATTTCAAATTCTATATGCATAACCACCTCCTTCACCACCACTGTTGTTTCCCTCTTTTGCACCGCCATAGCCACCTCTTTCACAACCAGCACTTCCTGAACCATCCACCGATGGTGTAGTTGTGGACATGATTATCCGTCTCCAGCAACAACAATTAGGCATCCAACCACATCAGCTAATTTCATCCTTTTCTTCTTTCACCACTGCCTCAGGTCCAACACAAACACTCCGCCGGGATGACAGCGTTTCACTTACACTTACTGTTCCTCTCCTTCCAACCACAACAATATGGATCCAACCACAGCAGCCGTCTTCAGATCTAAGAACACCATGTATGGTTGTGGACAGGATTATCCACCTCCAACCACAACAATCTTCGCCGATGTGTTGTCATCGGTGGATGTTGACTCGTAGAAGAAGTAGTCGGTGGAAAAAAATAAGAGATTTTTCAAGAAGAGATTTAAGAAAAGAGAAGAGGAGAGATGGGAGAGAGAGAGGTGCAGATGGAGTTGGAAGAGAAGGGTGCAGTGGCGAAGGCAGGTTATAGGGTATGGGGGCATGTGCACCCTGAATTATATTAAAATTTAAAATTTTGTATGTAAAACATCAAAAATTTGGTAGCTTATATGGTAAATGTGCACCCTCACTTTCCAAGGTTCAATCTTTTTCATATGCAATTTTATCATTTCATCACCACTAGTGCACTCATTGTTTTAATTGTCTAGATTCGCTTTCACTCTCTCTTCAAATTCATCCAAAAACTCTAAGATTTGATTTCAAGCTTTGTAAGGTTCATAGAGACATTGAAACTCAGGATTTGTGGTCATTAATGATTTGGTAGCTTTTGTGGTGAAGTTCTGAGTACGTGGAGAAGCAAAACAAGTAATCTCACATACTCAAGATATGAAATCATTTTTATCAGATCTATTCGCGAAGACTTTCAGAAGACTTCGCTAGATCTCGGGAAATTTGTCAATTGACCGAAGTTTGTCAGAATTTTGACTTTTTGAAAAAAAGACTTCTCGGGAAGTCTTCTTGGAAAAAACTTCTATAGAAGTCTTCTGAAAGTTTTCCTGAAGTATTCTCACTGTCACAAGAAGTCTGCGTAGGTTACTTTTGCAATTTAAAAATAATAATGAAACATTTAATATTAATGAGAAGACTTCTTGACAAGTCTTCTTGACAAGTCTTCTCGAAATTTTATTCCGGGTTTTGGTCAAACCTTTGGTTACGAGAGAAGACTTCTCTAGGAAAATCAAATATACTCAATTGCAAAAGTATTCCAATTAGTCTTCTTGCGACATTGAGAAGGCTTTCAGACGACTTCTATAGAAGTCTTCTCCGAGAAGATTTCCCGAGAAGTCTTCTATAAAAGTCAAGTTTCTGACAAACTTCAGTCAATTGCAAAACTAACATGTTTATCCAAGAAGACTTCTCGAGAAGTCTTCTCTGACATTTTCGATAATTTTTCAAATTCAAAATTAAGACAATATTTACAAAGGAAGACTTCTCGAGATGTCTTCTGCAGAGTAGAATTTTTAAGAAGTCTTCCTTCGTAAATTTGCAACTGCAAAAAATGACCTAAATAGAAGACTTCTTAAGAAGACTTTCGTAGAAGTTTTCTACGTCAATGTTTAATAAACTTTTATTTTCCCTACAATTAAATGACTTTTTAATATTTTCTTATTAATTATATGTATTAGTCAATATTAGGGCTCCTGGATGAAACTCATAACTTATTTGGTGATAATTATGAAATTTCAAATAATTATGTTTACTAATGTTTCTAGCTAATCCGAGAAGAAGTCTTCTAGATGTCTTCTGGAGAAGTCTTCTATGTTAGATTTTCAAGAGTGTTAAGTAACTTCAAGAATATCCAATCATGTGGTTTAATGTGTCTCTTTAGATTATAAGGTATAATTTTAACTTACATGAGATTTAAAATTTCAACTTTCACTTAAAATTCAAGTTTGATCTTTTGTGAATTTGACTAAGTTTTCTTGTGAAGTCTTCTCACTTAGTTTTAGTAAATTTGACTAAGTTTTGTGTTATTGTGTTATTGTGTTTTGTTATGAGTGGGTAGAATGGTTTAAAAATTTAATGGTAAAAAAAAAAAGTTAATGGTATGTTGTATCAATAGCTTCAATAATGTCAAGTACTTTGGAAAAAACATGAACATATATACCAAATTCTTTTGATTAACATCTCTTCAAGTTTACAAAAAAATTCACAACTAAAATAATACACTTACAAATCATAAAACATACCATAAAAAAACTATTACATATAGAGCTAGATATCATTCCTCAACATAGATAAGCTTGGACTCCACTTGACATCATTCCTTTGTACCACCTTGGGTAGAAGACTTCCCAAAGACTTCGCGGGAAGTCGTCTAGCATAAAATACATTCGAAGACTTTCCAAGAAGTCTTCCAAGAGTCTTCCAAGAAGTCTTCCAAGAGTCTTTCAACAGTTTTCTGAGAAGTCTTCCAATGTATGACTCAGATCTGAAAAAATATACATATTCAAAAGCATTCAGATGGCTTCAAAACAGAGCAAGCTTCAAAAATATTTTTCTTAATGCTTAACCTAATCAAATAAATAACTAGATAGCAAAAAATAATTCATTAAATTTAAAATCAACTTATAAAGCGTTTAATATACACAAAACTAAATACATGTAGGTCAAATTGTTTAAAAAAGTTAAGATTAAACCCTAAATACAAACAATACTATAACATATGTTAGTAAACCCTAAACCAAAGTCTTTTCGGAGTCTTCCAGACCCTATAATCAAATAACTAAGCAAAAACACTTCATTAAACTTAAAAGAAACTTAGAAAGTGTTTAAATCAAGTAACTAGATAGTTACTACACACATATATATCAAACTAAAAAAAATTAAAAAGATCATATTTTAAAATCTAACCCTAAAAATACCAACAATACTATAACATATGTTACCAACCCCTAAACCAAAGGCTATTATGACTCAATCTACATCCATTCTTCTATGTTTACGTGGAAATGTCAGAAGACGTGAGTCTAGTCTTCGAGACCTTATAATCAAATAACTAAGCAAAAAATCACTTCCTTAAACTTTTAAGATACTTAGAAAGTGTTTAAATCAAGTTATTAGATAGTCACTAAACACATATAGGTCAAAAAAATTTAAAAAAAAAAACAAAAGATAAGATTTCAAAATCTAACCCTAAATATACCAACAATATTATAACATATGTTACCAAACCCTAAACCAAGGACTATCATGAGTTAATCTACTTTTACTCATCTATGTTGAAAATAATTCAATTTGAGTAAAGATAAATTTACATCATTTAGAAATGTTTATTATTACACGATTTCAATTTTTCCCCATCAAAATATTTTTTTATAAAAATTTTAAATTATTTTTAAGATCTACTGAACGAGATGACTTACAAAGAAGTCTTCCTAGAAAAGACTTCTTTGTAAGTCTTCTCACACAGAGGGTTATAATGGTAAAACTCAATACATGTTTTTTGTTTAGTCATAAGGAGGTTGTTGTAATTTCACTAGCCTTTTGGGTTACTTTTACATTTGATTGAATTTGAGGTATACTTTTGTATTCAAAATCAAATTTTGAGTCATTTTGGGCAATTTCCCCAAGAATCTTAGCCTTTCACAAGCTCTAGAAGCACGTATTAGACCACGTTTCTAACTTTTTGATGATGATAAAAAAAATTCTTTTTTTTGTTTCTTAAATCACATCTTCCCAATTTTAATTTTTGACAATTTTTATTATAATTATTTAATTTATGATCAATTATACTAAAATAAACATAATTATTCATTAAGGGTATCAACGGCTTTAACATTTTTAGTGTTAGAGATTGAATGCAAAAAATAAGGGGAAAATTTTACTTTTACACTTTCTTAGGTACCACTATTCAATTGTACCACCAATCAAAGGACATTTTCATAATACCACATTCATAAATGTGTAAATGAGTTAAATGCCACAAATTAACCTAGATCAAGCGAAGATATAATGTTTCTCTTTTACGACGGCGACAAGAAGATCAATCTTCTCTCGCGGCGGAAACGGCGGCTCTCACAACGGCGACGAGGTAAGTTCTTCTCTCTCATAAGGTCTCTCTGGAAAGAGCATCCGGTGACGACGAGTTCGAGATCATCTCTTTTAGGCGACAAGAGCAATAACACTACACGATTCAAAATCTCATCTCAATAATCTCGGCTCTTCTTCACGATTCTTAACAAGTATGTTTCTAATTTGGGTATTTTTTTGTTTGTTTCAAGTCATTTTTTTATTTTGTTCTTTATGTTATCAAAAAATCAAAGAATTTTGGTTAAGAATTGCTATTTCCCTAGTTAGATCTATAAGAGAAAGAGTATCGATAGTGAACATTGAGTTTTTGAAAAATTATAACCCTTTATAAATCTGGGTTTCAAGTAATTTTAAGATGTGTGAACTCGAGAAGTGTTGTCTTGTATTATCCTATACTCTCTTTAAGATTGTTGTCGAAATACATGAACATTATGCTTGGATAAGGTATCTTTAGACCATGATTAAAAGTTCAAATCACCGTTTTATAAAGTAATTTTGTTTCTAATTTGTTTTGCAGTTAGATAGCAATGAATTTTGCACAATTTTGAGATAACATGCGAGGATTAATTATGAGGCTGGAACATAATCACCAGACAATCCAAAAGTGATGATCCAACATTCAAACATGGATTATGTCGATAAGGTAGCTGATGATGAAAATGAAGAAGAGATATGAGATGAAGAAGCAAATTCTGGTGATATAAGACGTGCACGAGATAATGAAAATGAAGAAGATACAATTGATGAAGAAGCATATTCTGGTGATAGAAGAAGTGCACTAGATGATGAAAATGAAGAAGAGATGTGATGAAGAAGCAAATTCTGATACAGAGCATCTAGCGGAAGAAGAGAATATTCTTGGGGAAAATGAGAATAGAGAGAAAATCACTCAAGACAAAGACACAAAAAAAATTGAAGAAGAGAGTTGCATGAAACAAATGTTGCAGATATAAATCTAAAATGGGATATTATATAAGGTGTATAATTTTTTTGATTAAAGGCTTGGCAAATTGAATTTCTTATTTTTTTTGTAGGTTACGTCGCTTACTCCAACATTCACTACTTCAAACTTTGATACAAGAGTACAAATTGAACATATTTTATAAGGCCTTGCAAAGTTTAATGTATCTTAAACATCTAGTTTTCAAATAATTTGTTTGCAGGTTACATCATCTACTCTAACATTTACGTCTCCTAAGTTTGATCTTTTTTCCTAAGAAAAGTCGTCATAGTGGAAAAGGTACAAAAGAGATATTTTATAAAGCTTTATAAACTATTTCATTATCGATAAAGTCTCTTAAACAATTTTATAAAACAATTTGCATGAATCAGATTCATGTGAGAGATGTTTGTGAGATTCATGTTTTTTAACCTCTAATGAAAATTTTAAAAAGATTGGTACAGCAAGACAGCCAGGTTTTTTTTTCTTTATGATTATTGATTTATTTTATAAACATATAACTCTTTGTAAAATCTATTTTTTTTTTGTGTGTAGGTAAACGAAGATGTTGAGCCTCCACTTCAAAAGAAGATTAAAGCTGATACAAATAATGTTGCACTAAGAAGAAGTGAAAGAGGTCAAATACCATCCATTCATACACAACCACCATTTACAGGAGCAAAGAAAAAACATCCGATAGTTCATCCCTTTGAGCTAGTTGATAAAACCAGAAAGGAAAAGATAAGAGAATGGAAAATGTCAAACAAAAAGAAGTAAGTTTTATTTTATAAGATACTATATATTTCATAAGGTGAAACTAGATACCTACATAATAAATATGAGTTCTCAGTATAGGAAACTGAGAATCAATCAAGAGATAGTAACGCAAAGTGGTTTTCAGATCTTGAAACTCCCAAAAAAAACTTTCAAAAATGGTTAGACTATATGTGAAAAAAATAGTCTTTATAATCACTTATAAATTTATCTTATTCTTCTTTATAAGACTATATGATTGCTTTTATGAGTATTTGTTATTTTTGTCTCAGCATATTGAAGCAGGTTTAGAGTTGCTGAAACTGAGAAAGAGAAACAACCTAGATTTGTTTCCAAACAAAACTGCCTTAGTTGTTGGAGTGAAGTTTCTTAAAAAATAGATGAACTTTATGATAAGTTTTAGATGACAAGGAAGGTTTCCGGTTTGGAAGTGGCTTTGACAAGTACAACATAGAGAAGAATATCAACTTCCTCTATTCGGCTATTGCACTTTAAAAAAGTATTGGCTTGGAATTGTAGTCAATTTGGAGAAGAGAAGTATCACAACATTCAATTGTGCAACACTGAAGTTCACAGATACGAATGTAGACGCTTATGTAAATGCATAAGCGATGGTTCTCCCTTTCATGATTTGCAACATCTTTATAGATGTCAACATGGATACAAGTAAATTCACTATAAATGTTGTATCTAAAGATTTTCTACATGTAACATGATTATAACTGCTTATAAATCTTCATGTTAGATTTGTATGATAGATCAAAAAACTTATATTATAAGTTATCTCCTATGTTCTTAGGCCTAATATATTACTAACACATGTTTGTTTTAGGTTCTTAAAATAGAAGACAGTGGAATTTATCCATTGGAGCTAATTGTGTGCCATGCAATGTGTATAGTAGATTTGACAAAGCTGAGTGAAAAAAAAAATTGCATACATCAAAGAAAAGTTGGTTGTTATTATTAATATGTGGAAAACTATTTTTTTTTACGTTTATTTCGTGAAATTTATTTGTAGAACTTAGAATACTATACGAGTTTATGACTTTGCTTTATGTGTTTAATGCTTTTCTATAATTTATAAAGTTAATAGGTAAATTTGTATTTCACAAACTTTATAGCAACTTATTAAAAATGGTTTATAAACACTTATAAAATCAATAATAGAAGTATGAAGGAAAGAATAAAAATGTGAAGTGTTTTATAAAGGGTTATAAATTTCCTTATATATTATACAGAAAGTATTAATTTTATAAGCATTTATAAAATGTTATAAAAGTTCATATATAACCTGTAAAAATTTATTAAAAACATTATTAAAATTTATGAGAACAACTTATAACTACTTATAAACTTATTTATAAGATCTTGTAAGAGTTTATAAAATGTTATCAATGTTCATACAATAAAGTATAAGGATTTTTAAAAAGTTATAATATGTTAGTATTTAAAAAAAATTCATAGTACCCACCCCTCAAATATAAACCCTAAATCTAGATTAGTTAACCCTAGGGGTATAGATATTTTTTTACCTCTTAAATAAAATCTACTTATGTCATTTTGACACTTTCATAATATTTGTGATAAACGAATTTTATTTTTAGGATTTATAAAGATTTTTTATAAAATAATTATCCAAAACTGCTAAATGTGTTGTATAAAAAATTATAAGGGTTTATATAAATCAGTTATAAGAGTTCATAAAACAAACAATTAGGCTTTATCTTTATAAACAATTTTGAAGTCTATATAAAGACTTTATAAGCCTCTATAAAATTTTAATAATTATTTTCAAGGGCTCAGAAAATCAGTTCTAAGTATTATCTAAGTACTTCATGCATTAATTTTTATTAAAGTTAATAAACAATTATTTAAAGCCTTATAAATCTATAATTCTTTGATAAGAAGCCAACTCTGAAACTTTTATAAAGCCTTATAAATCTATAATTCTTTGATCGCACAAGCCATATTCTTGTTCAGAGTCTCTCTTGCTTCTTCAAGCGGCTCACCAAGCTCCTCGGTCTTCAAAAATATGAATTCAAGCCAGTTACATATTATTCCTACACATCAGTACTCATTCCAAAAACAAGATTCACTGTAATTTAACTCGGAAAAAAGTACACAACCTATCTCTGAGTTTGTCAATCGTGTTCATCAAAGCTTGTCATCTCCGAGTGTCGTTCGTCCCACTGAATTCCATTTATTAGTTTCCATTCTACACATATAGAACAAATTTTGATCATCATAACCTGTTTATAAGAATATAGGGATCAAGGAAGGAAAAAAAAATATTTAACACAAAATACTCAAAGCATAAAGGATCAACAAGATATATCAAAAACAATAATACATAAGCACTAAGTTCTTCATGGATAAATTTATAAGGTCTTATAAATTTGAGATTTGAAAATTTCATGAGAAAAACTTCGTCTCCCTTCTCAGAAACTGATCGATTTTGAAAAACTAAGCTAAAATTACATAAAGAGATGAAAATTACCATATATTATTCTCTCTTATTTGTTCATTTATTATCCGTTCGTGTGAGAGATCGTCTTGTTCGTCTGCATCGTCGGATCTGGCCGGAGAACTCGTGATTCGTCGGATTTAATCACCAGATATCGTTTAATTTGGATCTGAAATTTTAAGAAATCGTGGGGAAGAAGAGAATAGTTTTAGGTTTAATTAGTTAGGGATATAATAGTATTTTGCCTATTAAATTTTTAATGGTAAAGTTGGTTAAGGTAGAAATGAATTATGGTACAAGAAAAGTGATATATTTGGCAAATTCTCAAAATGGGGATTACTTCACAAATCTTCTTTATTAAAAGAGAAGTACCATTTTTATCTACTACAAAATAGTCATACTAGAAGTCTAGGTCCATATATTCAAATAATTTTTTTATTGTTTACATTAGTTTATTAGATGTATAACATTTCTAAATAATTATAAGGATATTAATAACAAATCCATTTTAACTATACATTTAAATTTTAGTTTTAGGAATAACAAAATCTGTTGAGAAAAAATCTAACAAAATCTTTTTAAAAATTTAAATATTCTTTTAATTAATGCACTGATTAATTTTGCAATTAGTAGTATAATATTATTATAAATTAATTTTAATTAAATTTTTATTATAAATAAAATAATGATTTTTTTTCTAATTTTATAAATTTTATAAGTATATTCTACATTATATTAAAATAGAAGTTATTAATGAATTACATATTAAAATTATGTTTTTTGCAAACATATTAAAATTATGTTGAATTGGTAAACTAATATATTTTGAAAAAATACTTTCATTAAAATAAATAAATAAAATATCATTCACCGTTTAAAGTGACTAAAATATCATTCACCTTTTAAAATGATTAGTATTCATAAATTATGTAATAATTTTTACAAAAAATAAAATTGTTAACATATGTTAAATTTTAATATTTAGAACTATATATCATCTATTTAGTTATTTTTAAAATGACAGCAATATATTATCATAAATTATTATATACAAAATAATATAAAATTTTATATTTATAAATGAAATATTATCCGCACAGGTGTGCGGGTTAAAATCTAGTAATAATATAAATCAGTTAATCGGTCGGTATAAAAAAACTTACTTAGTGGTACAAAGTTAACAGGCTATTATATAGACTAATCCAATCTTGAAATGTTTTCTACTTAATATTAGAAAGTAGTCGGATCGCCTGTTATTATACTACGTAGGTAAATATCATATGCACAATTGTCACTTCAAAGGAATATATATACAAACTATATATTACGTATATTCCATGTATGCAAGTTTCTCTATACAAAGCTTTAATTTTACATTAAAAATGCCAAATATTATCTTTTCCATTGACTTCCAATGTCAAATCTTTTTTGTGGTAGCCTTAACAATGACCGCCCACCTTTTTGTGGTAGGTACCTCTTGCATTTTACAATGACAGCACAACTTACTATTAAAAACAAGTCTATATGTTGTTATTTGGGGCTGAATTGGTACGGTTTCCGTGGAACAAATGCAATTGGTTTATTAAATATAAGTACGCAACTGAAACATGGAATCATTCAGAACAGTTAGCAATATAACGGTTAGCTAACCTTAAAATAATATGATGGTTGTCAAGTCAGATAAGTTTCCTCGAAACTTCCGTATCCATCATAAAGGTTTGCAACCATGAATTCATTATATAAACGTCATGTTTTCATTAATTTAAACTTCGTATTTTAACGCCAAAACGCAACCACCGGGAAATATTATATTTGAACATGGATTATTACGGATCGATTTACATAATTTAATTGAGTTAGTTAATAACTATTCGCAACTGTGTGAACTAGAACAGTTGACATAATTATAATATACACAAGCATGTTCGAGGCAATGATAGAAATCGGAACGAAAACGATAGTTTATCCGGTCAAGAAAATTAATTTCAGAAGTTAATTACCAAAATATAGCATGTGAGTTTTTCAGCTTATACTTCGAATGAGATCTTATCGAATGTAAAAGTGCTAAACCTAAACATTACTAACATAAACAATTGTATAAGTAAAGGAAGAACAAAATCAAGCAAATAAAATGGTTGTGCAATCTTTACCTTTGATGATACCTCAATCGTCTATCAACCCATACATAATATTTACACATGCTCAAAATAAAATTTGACACATACTTCAATTTGACCATCATTTATGTGAAGCAATTTCTAAACTGAATTCTACTTGACCAATTAATTTTAGTACTCTTTTTGTTTAATCCAATTTAAAAACACACAAGATTTGTTAACCCAATTTTCTTTATCGGTACATCTTGGGAGAAAGGGAGAAGATGTTCTCAATAATCCACTAATATCAAATGTATACAAGAGCTTGAGTTACACACTATAGCTTCATTGTTTCTTTATGCACCAAAAGAAAACACCACAGTAAGGTAAAGACTTCAGTTGCTCAAAAACGAAGAAGGTAAAGACTTAAGTTTCCTGTAAATTTGAGAGTATAGAAGATAAAACACACAAATGAAAAAAAGAAATAACCGCTTGGACTCTTCATCGTGTTCTCTTTCTTCTTCTCTTGGACTTCCTGCAGTTTTCTTCACTCTTCTGTTTTTTTTTTTTTGACGTCGAACGGCCATTCTTCGCTCTTCTGTTTTCTTCTGTATTTTTTCTCTTTCTATCTTTTATTTCTATTAGAGTTACCACAAGAAATTATGTTACGAGATTATATATTGTTTCACTAATTCCTAGACAAAGTTAATACCAGTCTCATGAACTATATTGTTGACATAAAGCCAACTTTGTGCTTGTGTTCTCTAGACTATCATATTGACCAATATAAGTTTTTGCATTTCTTAATTTAAACTTCTAGGTAATCTAATTTCTAAACTTTTCATTTGTTAACCCAAAAGCCTATATATGCTACAACATTTAATAAAATAAAAATATTAGTTAAATTTTGTTAGTTTTAAGATACCATTATGTGAATAATATCTAACTAGAATTTGACCCATGTGAATATTTTTCATTTTATATGTATATAACATTAGTTTTATAGTAAACATTTTAACTATATTGTTTAAATTTTGGTGTAATGTATTATGTAATTCTATAACGTTATTGTGTCTTATTTCATATTATTACTCTATAATAATTTATGTTTTTGTACATAGTTTATTTTGTTATTAGTTGCTAACATATATACCAATATGTTTTTGTAAAATTTTGATAGAATAAATTTATAATTTAAAATAATCAAAAGAGAAACACTCTCATATTGAACCCAGTTGACATCAGTCAAACTATATTGATTCATCACCTTAATAACTTTGGATTCGATTAGCCGTCCGGTTTTAAAAGCATTAATCATATGTTTTTTAATATTTGTACTAATTTGCTTAATTGTTCAATATATATATATTATCGTAATATTGTGTACATAAATACTATCAGTATCACAATATATTTTAGAAATTGTAAGATTATCGTAATATTTTATACTTTTCATCAAATTTACTGTTTACGTTGTGTATATGGTTGTTTTATATACTAAATAAAATAATCGAATATCCAAGTACAACCAACCGATTATGTAGCTTCAATATGTTTGGAAACTATAATTCGTTGACATTTAAATATTGAATTGTGTAATATACAAAAACAATTGTTTAAAAAAATTGTGAGGACCGATCATTATAATGGGTTGCATTATAGAACATTGAATTTAGGAAATGTTCTTATGCATAAAAATAAAACTGTACCTTAGGGAAACATTAAGGAATAATGATCAATAAAAACAGTAATGAAAACATAATTTCAGTATTATGTGAAATAATGCAAACTTTTTTCAGTTGATTAAACCATATTGTGCATGGAAAATGTACCAAGGAATAAAGTGGAATCATGCATTTTGTATACAATATGTTAACATGATATTAAATCAAAAACTTTAAAGTGAAAATTGCCAAAACAGAACAAAAAAATAGTATGGTTGTCCATTTGGTATAAAATCATTTTTATCCATTTTGTCTCTCATTTACCCTTTCAATTTCTGAAATTTAATTAAATAAATAGTTTCATGTATCAAAACATTTATTAAAAATATAAAAAATTAATAAAATACCCATATACACAAAATGGTATTTTTTAGTTGAAAAACCTAATAAATAAAAAAAATTAATTATGTTCTACTAAAAGTAGATTTTGTCTTCTACAGAAAATGAGTTAGTAAAAAACGAATTCTAAATTATACAAGTTCATCTACTTTTTTAGAACGAATAATCTACTTTTAATTAAAATTCTAAATATGGGAAATGCTAATTCTACTAATTGTAATGATATCTACTTTTATCCATAATGCAGTTTGTACTTTTATGAAATATTTTAAAATTCTCCGAATGCGAAATCTAAACACTACTCTTACGTTTACATTAGGTAGAAATTGTATTATGAACTTTTGTCATTGTTCTATACAGTGTAGAAGGTGTTTTCTATTGATCAGAAAACATGTTTTTTGCAAAAATTAAGGAAATTTCAGTTAAGAAAATATTCTAACTTCCCTAAAATATGTATAGGTTGATTTACCTTGTCAAAAATATTTTTTTCCTTTTTATTCAGCTTTTTTTAATAACGTTCTTTCTTTTTTTGCTAAACCTTTTAATAAAAATAATAAACTTTTTTAATTTTAACATTTTAAAAACGTTTGTAGAAAAATAAAAATAAAACTTTGTAAAACGTTTTTAATAAAATTTAATAAAAAATAAACTTTATAAAAATAAAAATAAAACTTTATAAGAAAGTTTTTAATAAAACATGAAATAAACATTATAAAAAAATTACATAGTTTTGTTTTTATAAAAAATTTAAAACGTTTGTGAACTTTTTAGTTTTATTAAACTTTTTAATAAAAAATAAAACTTTTAAATTAAAACATTTTTTTCCTTTTTATTTACTTTTTTAAAATTCAGTTAAGTTTTAAAATTGTGTTTAATGTATTTAATTTGATTAATCAAGGGTTAGTTTTGGTATTATGAAAAATATTATACTAAAAGGACAACTTAATGATAGTATTTTACCACATGGACAGCCATGCTATTTTTTGTTCCATTTTGGCAAATTTCCCTTGAACCACAAGTAAAACCATGTTGGAAATGAATTTTGGTTAGTATAAGTTTAGTCCAAATGTTTTAGTGTTGGTTTAGTCCAAACGTACGTATGGATGATAAATTTCTGCCTATTTTTAAATTAATACTTACAAACTATCCTAAATGTGTTTCAAGAAAAAACTATCCTAAATAAAATTTCTAGTCCATGAATTAATTTTAGTCGCATTTTCACAATAAACGTAGGTAAATGTTGTTTCTATATTGGAACTATAAATTAATTAAAAAATTCCTATTTTATTTATTTAATCGTTAAAAACTAATATGATATATAGTCTTTCAATGAGGATGTTTTAATAAGTTTATACTTCTGTTTTACTAAAAAGTGTAAACTGTTTTGTGAAAACAAATAAATTACTTTTTCAAAAAAAAAAATTTTTTAACTGTTTAGTGGTCAAATCTTCCGAACATGTAGTGTGATCAGACGATTGGACCGACCCCATGTTGATCGATCTAGATTATTTTTAAGATGATCGGATTTGCGTTAACACACCACTAATTTATTAGATGTTATATAATTTCGTTGATTTATCATTTATTAAAGGGCCTTCAAAAGTAAATTATTTTTCTTATAAGTAAGAACTTTTATTTTGTATTGCATTTTGATGACAAGTTGATCATGATTTTTTTGTGACGAGTTTATGTCCAGATTATTGTTTATAGCACACATTTGGTCATTTAAAATACTAACCCGTAAACGACCATCACATATATTATTTACATTATACGTCTTAATCTTGACGATTAATGCAGCCAACTAAGATATCTATAAGAAGACGTCAGTGATATGGTATAGTATCGTAAACCTGCATTTGCATCTCCAAATAATCAATTGCAAAACCCCCCCCCCCCCCCCCCCCCCCCCCCCCCCCCCCCCCCCTACCATGCAAATATTAGGTAACTGAAACTATACTATTATGCATATACGATTGGAGTATAGGGTTTGTTTTTTACGATAGTCCAGTGTCAACATTCATAGATTAGGAAGAACTAGCCAACTAGGTGTTCATCGAACAGAAAAAAATAGGTATAAATGGATTAGATAGTAGAATAGAACTAGGTATTAATTCATTAATACATTTTTTGGTTGAGAAATTAAATGGATAAATCTATTTAGATGATGTTTTTTCTTAAAGAAATTTAGATGTTAATGTGCTCAAGCGAATATTTTGTACTCTTTCGGTTTCAGTGTTATTCTCACATTTTTCTAATTTTATACTATCACTTTAGAATTTTAATACAATTTAGTTTACGCATATTTTGTTTTATATAAATAGTTTTATTTATTTTAAAGACTGTTAGTTAACTAAATGTTCATGTAATTCTTTTTTTTAATGATCTTTTCTTTAGATAATTCAAAGATCATTTTGAATATTTAATATAAAATATTTGGATAATTCGATTGTTGAATAGTTTGGTCTATATTTTTTTTTTTAAAAGAATAGTTTGGTCTATAACTATTATATTAAAAATATTTGGTATTTAAAAATTAAATATAAATAATACTGTGAATTATATAAATTATATTTGGAGATTCTACCTTTCGTTTATCGGTTCGTTTGTAATTCAAATTTATTTTTTATTATTTTGAAGATATTCAAATATTGTGAATATCGAATCGGTTTCTTTTTTTTTTTTACAGCAAAAAACACATCAGATCGGTTTCAGAATCAGTTTTTACGAATTCGATTTCACTTCGGTTTTCTGTCTTAGTTTATATTGCCAGGTCTACTATGAATAGTAGTCTGATGGAGTTATTGGAGATAAAAGTCAATATGAGCCTCCATTTTGTAAACCAACAAATGCGATTATCTCATTTGAACAAATTAACGAAAATGCCTTCTTAACAAATCTTTTTTTTATTATTTCGTTGATAAACTTTTTTAACTCATAAAATGTTAATGTATTATATAATTAGATAGTTTTCCCACAATATAAAATACCTACATCACCAAAACTTTTAAAAAAATCAAATATCATGTTGTATTTAAAGCATCAGTTTATATATGATAAATTTATAATTTATTTAATATATATTACAATAGAAATAAATAGAAATACCTAAATACCTAAATATGATAATTTAAATAAAATAAAATATTATTAAATAAAAAATATTCAAACACTACACAGCAAAAATAATATATATATATATATATATATATATATATATATATATAATTATATTTTAAATCAAACTATTTATTTAGGATTTATTCTACTGAAATATTAAAATATTTTTATATAGTGTATCACATTAAATTTCAAAATTTAGCAACAATTTACACTTTATTTTTATTTTTTCCATATATTATGAAAAATAGAAATGAATTTCTACTATAAAATGAAAATCTCGATAAAAATTCATTTCACTATATCTAACTTAAAATATATTTAATTCACTATATATAGTATGCTTCTATGTTTAATATATGAATAGATTGCAAATTTTATAACTCATAATAAATTTAATATGAAATAATATATAAGTTTAATTTTATAAATTTAATGGGGTGTAATATGATACTAAAATGAAAACAATTATAAATTTTGATTGATAAGCATATAAATGATTTAATTTCAAATGATGACATATATTTTTTTGTCAGCAATGATGACATATATTTTAAAAGCAACTTCAAATTATATAAATATTTTTTTATTTATATGAAAACAATTTAATTACAAGGATTTACAGTAATATAATCGAAAATAAATATATTTTGCTATTTACACTATTTTAGAGTTAGAAAGTACTACAACGTATTGCAAAAAGTATTATTTTCTATCTACCTTTAATCAAGTCAAAATAATGTTAAATGAGAAAAAAATAATTAAAAAACTATAGATATACAATCCCTTATATACGTACTTAAGAAGCATTACAACATTTTAGCTACGACATGTGTCATCATTAGAACGCTTTTCAATGTCTTTAGAGAAATATATTTGTTCATCTAAACATATATTATACTTCCCATTAAACTAATCATAAAAATATTTAAAATATCCAATAACTATTTTCATTTTTTCCTAAAATAAAATCTATGAAATTACCTAACGTGATTAAAATCTATAAATGATAATTAATGATTTTAATAATAATTTGATAACAATTTATATATTCTAAATCATTTTTGTTGAATTTTATATCATTAAATAAATTAAATAATCATATTAACCACTTAATAAAAATTAGATTTTTTATATATGTTATATTTGAATTTTTAAAAACCACTATAAATTACCAAAACTGTTAAAAGTCCCGCTTTGAAAATTTTATAATTAATGGTTGAATTTCTTTTACAATAATAAGATAGTAAATCATTTGAGTAAAAAATTCACTTAACAGATATTCAGAATAATATATATATATATATATATATATATATATTTATTAAACATCATACCATATAAAATAAATAAATATTTTAATTTCAAAAGTTGCATCGAACAAATATTGATAACTTAATATTTTAATTTTGATTTCAAAAGTTGCATCGAACAAGAGTTATTACTTATTACTTTGATTTATGTGTTTGTGCTAATTTAATTATATATTAAATAGTTAATGGTGTCTCAATTATTCAATATATATTTATTATCTTTTTATTTTATAATATATAAAAGAACGTAAAATAAATAATAGTACGCAAATATAATTTATATATAGAATAAAAGTTTGAGTCTTAAGCTAGCAGTATAATAAATAAAAAGTTTTCATCGGGATAAATCGTAAAAAAAAGGTGGAGGGTAACATATGTTAACGCAATTATAAGTGTTTAACATTATAAATCGTTAATGTATTACCTCTCCATCACAGTTTTTTAGACGGATGGTAACATATGTTAACGCTAAAAATGTTTTATTTTACACGTTTTTTAGTTGAGAGTTTTTTTTACGATTCATCTTTAGTTGAGAAGTTTAATTACTAGAAACTTTTAAAAATAAATAACAATATGTAAAAATTACTTTAAATAGGTAAGTTTTAGTTTGTACGTCAATTTTAATAGAACGTATACTTTTAGAAAATCTCTTGCAAGTTTCATGAGTGTGAACTGAATGAGATTTACCATTTTTACTAAAATCAGTCCAACTATTTCATTAAATACTTCGCATTGGAGAGAGAATCTGCACATGGTTTTTGTCTTTACTTTTACAATTCTTAAAAATACAAATAATGTCTAGAACTGAAAATTATTATAATATTATTTGACAAAAAAAATGTTTTTTTTACGTGTTGCGATGACATTAATCATATATATCAGTTATAAATATCAATAATGATACCTAACTTGACTAACGCTATTATTACAATTTTTAAATATAATAATATTATTTAAATTTAATAAAGGATTTCTTTCTTTCTTCTACAAGTTGTAGTCACAGTATTATTACGAATCTAACTAGGTGTTTTGCCCGTGAGTCGGGCTTAAACATTTTCATAAACTTTTGAAAAGTCTTTTGTACACTATATTCATTACCAAAATAAATCTTAAAATAATTCAATATTATATTTTTAATTATATAATTAAAAATTTTGTTTGATTAATATTTAATTATATAATTTATGTTTTAACGTTTTACTAAAATACTTTTTCAGATAATAATACAATATATATATAGAAATTATTTTTTAATTATATTTTTAGATTTTGGATAATTCATATTCTATTTTTAATTATATAATTAAGAATTTTATTTGATTAATATTTAGTTATATAGTTTATGTTTTTAACTTTTTACTAAAAGACTTTTTCAGATAACAATACAATATATACATAAATTATTTCTTTTTAAAATTATATTTTCAGATTTTGGATAATTCTTACTATTATTAATATTAATAAATGATCTAATCAAATCAATTAAAATTTGGTTTTTATTTTTTAATTTATTTTATACGTTTTATTCATTAAGGGTATAAACGATATTAACCACTCTAACTTTTAACGTGAGAGTTAGATTTCAAAAATTTACTTTGCAAATAATAGTATTTTTAAAATTATATTTTCAGATTTTGGATAATTCTTACTATTATTAATATTAATCAATATCTAATCAAATCAATTAAAATTTTGTTTTTATTTTTTAATTTATTTATACGTTTTATTTATTAAGGGTATAAACGATATTGACCACTCTAACTTTTAATGTGAGAGCTCGATTTCAAAAATTTACTTTGCAAATAATAGTATAGATTATATAAAAATATTAAGAAATTATTTTTACTATAATGATTAATTTTATTTTCTAAATATCACAGTTTAATAAAAATATAATAAATTATAGATAAAAAAAATATAATTTTAAACAGAAGCAAATCAATCATTACAATTTGATTATCTTGCAACTATTTATACTAGTGCATGGTGCATGATACTGGAGAGTCGAGTAAAAAAATAAATGAAAAAGAGTATTATTTGATTCGCTTACATTGTTAGTTGTTACCTTCAACCCTTTTACTGCAAATAAATCAATAGCCTCATTGGGGTTTGCCTCTCTGTTTCTCTGCAGAAACCAAGCAGAATTCACAAAAAAGATCGCAGAACATGTTCGGGAATACCTAGACAAAGATTTACAGCTGAGAGAACAATGCCCCAACCCCCAAGGAAGAGGAGGAGAAGACTGTAAGCCCGAAGAAGGCTCTGACCGACCACTAAATATCATCAAACCAGGAAAAAAACGCCTGGAGCAGTTGGAAGAAAAGTTGGCTATGGACTGCGACGACAATGAAAATCGTATAGTTGGAGTCGTCGGGATGGCTGGAGTCGGAAAAACCTATCTGGCTAAGACGTTATTTAAAAAGCTGAAGAAGAAGATCAGCAGTCACGCGTTTATCGAGTTTGACAATGAGGTGTGGAAGGATCAGAAATTGCAGAAGACACTTGTAGAAAGTCTGCTGAATAACCCTATATCTTGCGATCATAGAAATCCACTTGAGATTTGGAAGGATACCCTTATCAAGAAGAAAGTAGTGATTGTTTTCGATAATGTGAGAGACAAGAAACAGATCGAGCCGCTTGTGGGGAACTGCAACTGGATTAAGAAGGGGAGCAGGATCGTAATCACGACACGGGACAAGTCACTGCTCAAGGAACTGACCTGCGATCTCTATGAGGTCCCAAAATTGAGTGATATAGACAGCTTAGAGCTCTTTAGAGCTCAACTAAGCAGTACTCTTGAAGGAAATTTTATGGAGCTAGCTAGAAAGTCTAGAGTTCAAAGAAAGTATAAAGTATAACTCACTTTATTAATGCTTAAGAAAACTAACTCAAAAACTTAAGCTCTCAATCTCTAAACTCATAAGCTATGTCACATCTTGACATCTTCTTATATAGAGATTAATATTTCCTAATCCTTATAGGTAATACATTTAGATAACTCCTAAATATGTTAGTATTCCTATTTCCATAACTCGGTAGGATTAGGTTAGAAACTTATAACTCAAGTTTCCTTTTCTTTCAAGCTTACTCCAACAATCTCCCCCTTAAGCTTGAAATCTCTATTTGATATGTCTTGCATCCCAATGAGGTCTCTCATTTCTCTGAACTTGATTCTTCCAAGAGCTTTGGTCATAATATCAGCCTTTTGCATATCACCCGAAACATGCTCAACATCGACTTGTCCCTTCTCAATGCACTCTCTTATGAAGTGATAACGTCGGTGTATATGTTTGCTTCTGCCGTGAAAAACAGGGTTCCTAGTAAGAGCAATTGCGGACTGATTATCAATTCTGATGAGTACTTTCTCGATAGGTCGCTTGGTGATTTCACTTAGTAGCTCTTGTAGCCATATAGCTTGTTTAGCAGCCTCTGTTCCAGCCATGAATTCTGCCTCACAAGAAGAAAGAGCAACTGTGTCCTGCTTACTTGAGCACCACGTAATCATGCTATCACCCAAGTAGAATATGTGACCTGCAGTGCTTCTTCCATCATCTATGTCCACATTGTGACTGCTATCGCTGTACCCAATGAGCTTTGGAATCCCTGGCGATGATCTAGCAAACGTGAGACCAAGTGACGTAGTTCCTCGAAGATATCTAAGACAATGCTTCATTGCTGCTTCATGTGACACCTTCGGAGATGTCATATATCGGCTTAGAACTCCCACCGTGTATGAGAGATCAGGCCTTGTATGTAAAAGATATCTTAGGCATCCGATGATTCTTCTATACCTTGTAGCATCAGCATCTTCTTCTTCACCAGATTTTGACAGCTTCAAACCATTCTCCATTGGTGTGTGCGACATATTGCAGTTCTCCATCCCACTCTCTTCTAAGATTTTCAATGCATATCTTCTTTGGTTTAGACTTATATATCCTTCTTCTTGATGAACTTCAATCCCAAGGTAGTAACTTAGTTTACCCAAGTCACTCATATCAAACTTTGACTCCATCTCTCTTTTAAAATCTCCAATAATCTTCTCGCTTGCTCCACACACAAACAAGTCATCTACATAAACAGCCACGACGAGAATACTCTGTTCCACGGTTTTCCTGTATACAGAGTGTTCCTTGGAGCACTTTTCGAACCCAAACTCGAGTAGTATCCGATTCAACTTGTTGTTCCAAGCCCTCGGTGCCTGTCGCAATCCGTACAGTGCTTTGTTGAGCTTGTATACCTTTCTCTCTCTTCCCTTAACCTCGAAACCTTCAGGCTGTGCAACATACACAATTTCTTTTAACTCCCCATGAAGAAAGGCCGTCTTAACATCGAGATGGTGAACTTCCCATCCGTTCGTAGCTGCGATGCCGATAAGTAGTCTTATGGTTTCAAGACGAGCTACGGGAGCAAAAACCTCATCGAAATCAATCCCTTGCTGTTGTACATATCCTTTTGCCACTAGTCGAGCTTTATACTTATTGATCGATCCATCAGAATTGCGCTTTATCTTAAATATCCATCTGAGACCAATGGGTTTAACTCCGACCGGTAAGTCAACTAATGTCCATACCTCATTCTTCTCAATGGACTGTATCTCATCCTTGCACGCGTCTATCCATTCCTTTAGCATACTAGCCTCCACAAAACTTCTTGGTTCGTTGTTTATACACAGCAGCAGCAACTCTCCTTCTTCTTCAGCTACCATCACATAATCTTCAAGGTATTTTGGTCTGGAAGTTTGTCTCTCACTTCTTCTCAATGCTCTGTTTTCTTGTTCTCCTTCGCTGACTGGTCCAAACATATCTGTTTCCGAGTCTTGAGCTTCATCATCATCGTCATCTTTGTTTTCTTCCTCATCGCGCGTCGCTTGAATCTCTGTAAGCTTATCGGTGTCGTGGTTTGAGTGCTCAGTGATACCATGATTACCGAACTCACCCATCGTGACCGTGAAGTCACCATAGCTTTCTACCTTCGCATCGTATTTTTTCCAGTTCAAGCTTTTTGTCTCGTCAAATACGACGTCGCGACTAACTACAACTCTCCGTGTTTCAACATCGAACAATCTGTAGGCCTTGGATCCCGGCTCTGTTCCGAGATGAACTAGCATTCTTGACCTGTCGTCGAGCTTCCTTAGGTGCACTTTATCAACTTTAGCATAACTCAAACATCCAAATATCCGTAGGTGACTTATGTTTGGCTTTCTCCCTCGTAGCACTTCGTATGGCGTCTGATTACGCAGAGATCGCGTGGCTATCCTGTTTATCAAGTAAGTAGCATGTCTTATTGCTTCACCCCACAAATAATTAGGCATGTGCATATGCTTGAGCAGGCTTCTCGTCATCTCCATTAACGTTCGATTTCTTCTTTCCACCACTCCGTTCTGTTGTGGAGTATATGGAGCTGTTAGATGCCTTGTGATCCCTTCTTCATCGCAATATGCATTAAATTCGTTTGACACGAACTCGCCACCTCGATCAGTTCTAAACGTTCCCACCTTTTCTTTTGTTTCTTGTTCCAATACTCCTTTCAGTTTTCTAAACTTATGGAACGCTTCACTTTTCTCTTTGAGTAGAATCGTCCACATATATCGCGAATGATCATCAACAACAACAAAGATGTAGCGATTTCCTCCAGGAGTGCTTGGAGTTATCGGCCCACACAGATCTCCGTGGATAAGCTCAAGTGGTTTGTCTGCTCTGTACAATGTAGCTTGAGGAAACGTTTTTCTTGTTTGTTTTCCAAGTAAACATGATGAGCAGATTTCTTTAATGACGTCAATGCTGGGAACTCCTTGTACGAGTCCTTTGTCGATCATAGCCTTCATGGTCGCTGTGTTAACATGTCCAAGTCTCGAATGCCACCTATTTGACTCGCTTATCTCGCTTAGGTGCAGTTGTGGAGTATCTTTTATTCCCATACGAACTTTGTAAAGCCTGTTCTTCGATCTAGTTGCTTTGACAAGGAGCTTTCCGTTCTGATCATGCATGGTCAGTGATTCACCTTTTAGCCTAATATCACAACCAGACTCAGTTGCTTGACCCAAGCTTATGATGTTACTTCTTAGCTCAGGGATGAAATACACATCAGTCATTCTTCTTGGCTCCCCATTCATGTCTATAAACGATATAGCTCCTTTTCCCTTAATATCAATTCTGGAATCATCACCAAATCTTACTTTCCCCGTGATTGACTTGTCCATGCTTGAGAAATACCTTTGATCTCCTGTCATATGATTGCTAGCTCCATTATCCAAGTACCAGATATCCTCAGCGTCATTATTCGTTTCATACTTGTCTGGATTACAATTCTTCTCATTAAGATAGACTATCTCGTTCATCATCAACTCATCTGCATTCTGTGTGTCCAAGTTGTCATTCTCTTGTGTCTCTTGCAGTTTGAGGAGGCGGTCAGGACAGTCTGAGGCGTAATGTCCTAGCTTATCACATCGATAACACATTATCCTTGATGTGTCTACTGCTCCATTGAAGCGCCCTCTTCCACGTCCTCTGTAATATGATCGTCCCCCACGTCCTCTACCTCGGTAGTTCTTGTTGTAATCTCGGTATGGTTGATTTGATTGTGACTCTGAGCTCGCGTACATCAGTTTAGATTGATCTTCTTGTGGGTCTTCTTCTTCATGTACTCTTTCCTCATAAGCTTTTAGTCTTCCTACTACATCTTCAAATCTCGCCGTTTTTAAATCAAGTATCTGCTCAAGTGCTGCTACCATAAGTATGTATTTCTTTCTTGGCAAGCAATCAAGGAATTTTCTCACAAGTTTTGTTTCTTCAATGTCTTCTCCTAGAGCTGCTGATTTCGATGATAATTCTCCAAGCTTGCCGACAAATTCATCAATTGAATCAGTCTCCTTCATCTTCAAACGATTAAAATCCGCCATTAGGGTTTGCAGCCGCGCTTCTTTGACTCGATCAGCACCAACATGTCTTGTTCTTATAGCTTCCCATATCTCTTTCGCGGTATCTAGGTTTCCAACCTGCAGTATCATTGATTCTGGTATCGACTGGAACAAAAGTGCCTTTGCCATAACGTTCTTTTCTCCTTCGGTTTCACCTGGGTCTATAGCTTCCCATGCTTTATGAACTTGTAAAGCAACCTTCATTCGTATCGTCCAAACCGTATAATTTGTATCACTCAGAATCGGACACTTTATGCTTGAAGAACCTCCCTTCATATTGCTTGTCACAGCAACGATCTCTCCCATGATTTGATTTAGCTCTGATACCAAATCTAGAGTTCAAAGAAAGTATAAAGTATAACTCACTTTATTAATGCTTAAGAAAACTAACTCAAAAACTTAAGCTCTCAATCTCTAAACTCATAAGCTATGTCACATCTTGACATCTTCTTATATAGAGATTAATATTTCCTAATCCTTATAGGTAATACATTTAGATAACTCCTAAATATGTTAGTATTCCTATTTCCATAACTCGGTAGGATTAGGTTAGAAACTTATAACTCAAGTTTCCTTTTCTTTCAAGCTTACTCCAACAGAAAGTTCGTGGGTTATGCAGGAGGGAACCCATTGGCTCTCAAGGAATTTGGTGAGGAGCTTTCCGGGGGAAACGAACATCACTGGAAAACAAGACTTGGAACATTGACACAACGTGTCAGAGAGAAGTTGAGGATATGTTATGATGAGCTAAACGAGCATCAAAAGAATGTTTTTCTTGATATTGCATATTTTTTCAGATCACGAGATGAGAAATACATTACAAGTTTGGTTGATTCTTTTGACCCTGAAGATGCCGAAGGTGGGAAGAAACTTAGAGGTCTCACAGATAAGTTCTTGATTGACGTATGTGATGGTCGAGTTGAGATGCATGATCTACTGTTTATGATGGCCACGGAACTTCTTGAAATAAATGGAGGAAAATATTGGCTATTTCCTTCAAATTGTGCAGAGATCACTAGTGCCTTGAGAAAGGAAGAGGTGAGATAAATAAATTTGAAACTTTATATGTTAGCACTTTTATATAACATGTGCTTTAATAACGTATGTAATACTTACTTGATCAGCAGGGGAGAGACAAGGTTAGAGGAGTTGTCATAGACATGTCTGAAATGAAGGAAATGGCCTTAGACAACGAATTATTTGTTGGTATGAGCAGTCTACGGTATCTGAAAGTCTACAATTCCCGCTATCCTATAGAGTGTAAAGCTTACTGCAAGTTGAATGTACCAGATGGATTTGAGTTTCCATTAGATAATATTGTCCGGTATCTCGACTGGGTGAAATTTCCAGGGAAGGTACTTCCGTCAGACTTTGATCCGAAGAATCTTATCGATCTTAGGTTGCGTTACAGCAGCATTACCAGTGTATGGAACTGTGCCAAGGTTTGTATCTCTCAAATGAGTTGAAAAGTAAACTGGCTTTGTGTTGTTTTTGTGACTAATATTGGAATTCTGGTTTTTTTTCATTACAGGATACACCAAAACTGAGGTGGGTTGATCTCAGTCACTCGAGTAGGTTGAGTTCTTTGTTGGGCTTATCAAAAGCTCCGACTCTATTGAGACTAAACCTTGAAGGTTGCACGAGTTTGAAGAAGTTACCTGAAGAGATGAAAGAGATGAAAAGTCTGGTACTCTTGAACCTTAAAGAATGCACCAGTCTCTTGTCTCTACCAACAATCACTATTGATTCCCTAAAGACTCTTATCCTCAGCGGTTGCTCAAATCTTGGGACATTTAAGGTGATTTCGAAAAATCTAGAAAACGTATACTTAAATGGCACTGGTATAACTGAACTCCCTCCAGCTATTGGTAATCTTCAAAAACTTATCCTATTAAATTTGAACGATTGCGAAAAGCTGGCGACTCTTCCTAATTGTCTTTGGAATATCAAATCTCTTCAAGAACTCAAACTCTCTCGTTCTTCAATGATCAAGAGTTTTCCCGACGTTAAGGAGAAAATGACAAATTTGCAGCTTTTACTTCTTGATGAAACATCAATAACAGAGATGCCATGCAGTTTTATCAACTTATCCTTCCTACGACACCTTTCCTTAAGCAGGAATAATAACATTTGCAGCCTACAATTTGATATAAGCAAATTGTTCCATTTGAAATGGCTCGATGTAAAATGTTGTACGAATCTGACATGTCTTCCGACGCTTCCACCGAATCTCAAGTGCTTAAATGCATATGGTTGTACCTCACTAAGGACACTGGCGAGTCCAGTAGCCGTTCTTATGCCAACAAAGAAGATTCATTATTCCACCTTCATTTTCACTAATTGTCACAAACTGGAACAAGCCTCAAAAAGTAGTATAATATCTTATGTTCAGAGGAAAAGTGAGTTGATGTCAGACGATCGATATAATCAGGTATTACTACTTTCTTCTCAGTCTCTCATTATTCTCTCTCATAAATATCAAAGTTAATGAATTACCTTTGCATATATTTAATTTCTAGGATTTTGTTTTCAAATCCTTGATCGGTACTTGCTTACCTGAATGTGGCATGCCTGCATGGTTCAACCACCAAGAATTTGGACCAGTATTAAATCTGGAGTTTCCTCGAGACTGGAATAAAGGCAAATTAAATGGTATAGCTCTATGTGTTGTAGTCTCGTTTAAGGATTATAAGGACCAAACAAACGGTCTCCAAGTAAAATGCACTTGCGAGTTTACTAATGTATCCTTGAGTCGGGAGAGCTTCATTATTGGTGGTTGGTCTGAACCAGGCGATGAACCACATACGATTGAGTCCGACCATGTCTTCATTGGCTACACCACTTTGTTCAATATCAAGAAACGTCACCAGTTTCCATCGTCTACCGGAGTTTCCTTTAGATTTGAAGTGACAAATGGTACAATTGAGGTCGCAGCATGCAAAGTGATGAAGTGCGGCTTCACTTTGGTTTATGAGCCTGAAGATGATTACCTGAGTGAAGCAACTGTAAAAACAGGGAATGGGAAATTTGCGAAATTGTTGAGCATGAAAATATAAGGAAGAATTATTTATCCAGCAAGGTCTGCCAAGATTAATGTTAGCAAGGTTTGCCAAAGAGAAACAAGCAAGGCCTCCCAGCATGAACAGTACTCGCGGAGCTACAGTAAAAACAGATAGATATTTTATTGTAACTTCCCTAGTAAGCCAAATGTGTTTGGCTTCTTGTGTAAGACAGTTCTTGTTTATTTTCTTCTTCTTCTTCCTTATAATCTATTGTAATGATATTTTTCAGATCTAAGAAAAGAGGAGTTCTCTTTCTTCATTTTCTCTTTACTCTCACTTGTTCTCTTCATTCTCTATCTCTTGAAATCAACCATACTTTGTTTCTTCATTACTCTCACATCATTATCTATCTTTGCTAACATGGTATCAGAGCTTCAAGCTCCTGAAAACCTATAAAGCGCAAACCGTTTGGTTGTTGAGCTCCTGGTTCAAAAATCACACAAGGGGTAGTGGAGAAGAGATAAGGAAAGGAACCGGTTGGCTTAAGCGCAGCTGTAGGGGTGATGCGCTCCTGGTTTCAAAACTCAGTGTTGCTCACTTTCAAGCTTGGTCTTTTACTCATTTTCTCCGGATCAAGCTTGAGGAGGGATAATGGTGAATTATCCTAAAGGTCAAAGTCGTTCATTGCCTCAGTTTTCTCCAAAGCCATTGCAAGAAGAATTCAACAAGGACAACAACAGCTTGGTGTTAGAACAGTTACCTTCTGGTTGGGAAGCTATGGATCAGCTTCTAGATGGAGTTAGAATAGTTACCTTCAGTTGGAAAGCTATGAATCAGCCCATAGCATGTATGCTTGTACCTGATTGATGAAGCTTCAAGAGAGGCTACAATAGAGATTTCAAAGTACTTGGAGCTCTCTGTAGTAGAAGTTGGTGGTCCATAAAGCCCTTTGAAGATGGTGAGTAGTCAGAAGAAAGAGGGAGACATCAAACCAGCCAAGAGAAGAGATCCGAGATGTTGGTGTGTGCAAGTTGTGGAGATCACCCTTGCAGCACAAGTTAGGCCATAATCCAGAGTCTAAGGACTCCACTATGAGGTATCTGAAATGCCTTAGAATCACTGGCCAATCCCTAGGCATTGTTGAACTCCACTCTTTTTCCCTAAGTGTTGGTTTTATCCCATGAGGTTTTCCACACTTAGGTTTTTAATGAGGGAGCTTCTTCAATGTTCCAAGCTTGTCCAAGGATCTCCTATGGTCAAGTTTGAGGGGGAGTGTTGGAATGAAGAAGAATTGTTGAGCATGAAAATGTAAGGAAGAATTATTTATCCAGCAAGGTCTGCCAAAATTAATGTTAGCAAGGCTTGCCAAAGAGAAACAAGCAAGGCCTGCCAGCATGAACAGTACTCGCAGAGCTACAGTAAAAACATACAGATATTTTATTGTAGCTTCTCTAGTAAGCCAAATGTGTTTGGTTTCTTGTGTACGACAGTTCTGGTTTATTTTCTTCTTCTTCTTCCTTATAATCTATTGTAATGATACTTTTCAGATCTAAGAAAAGAGGAGTTCTCTTTCTTCATTTTCTCTTTACTCTCTCTTATTCTCACTTGTTCTCTTCATTCTCTATCTCTTGAAATCAACCATACTTTGTTTCTTCATTACTCTCACATCATTATCTATCTTTGCTAATAGAACATGAATTAGAACTGTAAGTCGAGCTAAAATTAAGTTTTGGAGACATTATTGTAACATTTTTAGTTTCCTTTTCAATTCAATAAGAGTAGTTTCTCAGATCTCCACTTTATTAATACTCAAAATTCATCTCGAACACAATAAATTTAATAAATAAAATAAAACCTGAACAAATGTAAATCATAAAATCGGAAATCTAGTGGAAGCCCCTTATTCCAGTGGTTTGACTAAAGGTTCGTTAATGTTTCTACACCAGGAGGTCTGGGGTTCAAAACTCAAAAAACGCAAATTATGCAGATCATGGAGAAAAAGGGTTACAAGAAGTCTTCAGCATGGTGAAAGGGCGTATCATCGAACATGGATCTCATAGGGCGGCTCGGAGCGATGCAGTAAGATGTGCATTCTCATATGATGGTAGAATTGTCGGCTGTAGAATCGTCTATGTAATATTTTTCATCTTTGTAATAGTATAATTAATCAGACGTTAAAAAAAATCAGAAATCTAAAAAAGAAAGAAAAAAATCACAAAATACCAATTCGATAAGAAGAACTCGCCAGTCTTGCTTCAAAAGGAAAAAAAAAAGAGATGAGTAACAGAAGAATCATTTAATGAGGTATGATATGCTCTAAACCAGAAAGTCCAAAGACCTCGACGTAGCACTCCGACCCAATAATTTAGTCTTAAGACCACCTCCATCGGGGGACTCCTAAGAGGAGTTTCAACCAAAAAGAAAAAAAAAAAGAAATGATAAAGGCAAAAAGAAGAAAGGACCGAGTCTTAAATTAGGCTTTTTAGGACTGGTAAGGAACCATTACGTGGCAAAATCCTATTCGACCATTCCTTAATTTCTCTCTCTCCTTCGCCTCGCGAAACCATCGCCTAGCGAAACCAGTTTGGCTTCCTCCTCCATTCTCGATCAATCCGTCTCCAATCTGAGAAACCGATTCTATTTGGGAGCTTATCAAACGGCGATCAACAACAGCGAGATCCCTAACCTCTCGCCGGACGATGCTGTGGAACGCGACTGCCTTGTCTTCCGCTCTTACATCTCCCTTGGGATGTGCTCTGTATTCATTGATGAACGTGGCCGAGATCCACAAGTCAAGTAAGTCTTCTGACATTACTACTCACGAAACAGTCCAATAATGGGAAGTAAAAGCCATGCGCTTGATTGGTTCATAGAAAGTAACTAGAGGAACTGGGAATATTCAATCATGTAGCCATTACATGTTAAATAGTCAGTCATGAACATGTTTGATTCTTATTTACCATTTGCAGGATCCAGAGTGGTCAGCAGCAAAGGAGATGACTTCGGAAGCTGGCCCTCTAAACCCATAATGACCGATCTCAATGACATAAAAAGAAGAGGAAGACGCTGTTGCTCAGACGGCTTCTTTCACTTGATGATTTTCTACTTGTCTTAATACGTTGAGTCATACATAAAGCCTTTCCACTGCTGAACCCATACTTTGTTGTGATTTTAATTGTTTTATATAAAAAAATTACATCTTTTGTGTGTTTTACTTGCTGTTATTGTCTGTTTCCTTGGCTTTTGTTTGAAATCAGAACATATATGCCTTAAGCTTCAAGAACATTCTTTACTGATCTAAAACTGCTTCCTTTTGTTGTTGCAGGGAGCGTGCAGAGACTGATATATCTGTTCCACATGCTCCTGTTCGAGGTTTGTTTGCTCAAAGGAGCGTGCAGAGACTGATGTTTGCTCAAAGGTGCGTTTTAGATATTTAGAATGATATCAAGACTCTCTATGCCAATGTTTTGAAGTCATCTGGAAAAGAAGTATCTGCACAAAACAAAGAGTTTTGTTAACATATATGTTCATTGTTCTTCTATTACCATTGCTCAAAATTTAAAAGTCTTTGATCTGAGTAGATAACATATATGTTCTTACTTGCAGCTGCTACAAAAGGTCTTGGAGAGCAAAAGGCTAGTGATTCAACTGAAGGCAAGGATCATGATGACCACCGTAAAACACTCTTCCCTCTTACATCTGTATAAGATATGTTCCATGTTTGTTTCTAATGTATTCTGAATCAGTCTATTTACATGTTTTGTTACAGTGGCAAGTAGGAAAAGTATGCTTGATGCTATTGAACGTGAGTTTGAAGGTACTTCAACACATTCCTCTCTATGAGTCTTGACAAAGTATATGAATCCAAATCAGAATGTTATAGAAAGAGTTTGCTTATGTATTATTTTTCATATTCCATGTATCCAATCATTCAACTTTAAAAAAAACTTAAATTTTTTTTTAAGAAACCTCAATGAGGTTCTCCCATTGGATGATGAGAAAATTAATTAGACTACTAAGGGTTCTAAACTTTTCAGATCACAAAAAACTATTAATTTATTCATTAGAACCTATAAGGGTCTCTAACCAATGGACTTGCTCTAATATGAGCAAACACGACACCTTAAGCCCCACACGTTGCAAACAAAACGATGATAATACATAGTTAATCCCTGCACCCTGCATTGTCCTCATATGAATATATAAAGAAAATATTACATCCAAAGATAGTTTTAAGTTTTTATTAACATAATAAAACAGTTATCACTACTAAGGTAGTTTTCTTTAACCAAAACCTACTTTATGTTACAATCTAACTAAATAAATGTCTACTACACTAACTAAGTGGGTCCCATATATCTTCTTCTACATTTTCTTAGTTAAGAAACAAAACAAAATGGGCCCATGTATCTTCTTCTTCGTTTCTTCCTCTTGAGTTCATTATTTTTCCTTTTGTAAAATGAATGTTAGTTTTCCAAAACAATTTTTCGAGAAAATATGTTCATAATCAATATATTTATTATCCAACCTATCTTTTGAGATGTGTCAAGCTATATCTCTGATGGTGGTATAATCATGATGTATAAAAGCTCTCTCTCACAATGGATATACCTCTCCCTCAAACTCTAAGACGAGATTCAAAACTGTGGCACTAGTTCTGAAGCTCCGGAGTTGTCATCGCCGTGCTCCTTTTTGTCACAGCCACCACTTGTGAGAAGCTTGATAGAACAAATGGCCAAATCTGACATTTGATGTTTGTCAGATCTTTTGAGTTTATATCTTTCGTAAAGTTTCGATCTTGAATCAAGTTTTAATAATGCTTGTTTGGCTGCTTGGTATATTAACATACTTTTTTCAAAAATAATTACGACATGAGCAGATTCCCAGATATAGTGTGCATGTGAATATATTTACAACAGTGTACATGTGGACATCGTTACAACATGTACCTTTAAACATAGGAACATGTGGATATGTTGAGCCAAGATCGTATCCATGTGGTTACTCAATATACTCGTGTACATGAACATGATATACATAACAACAAAAATGCAGCATGGATTTTGTTTACTTTATTCGAATAAATCAAAATTTAACACGAACATGATGTACATCTCCAATTATATCCAAAAGAATCAAAATTTACATAATTAAAATAATTTAGACTTTGCTTTGGATTCTCCTGTGGCATAGATTTTGTGTACACATATTCACCATTTGAACATAAATATTTAAACTTGTAAATCTATGTTACAAATTCGTAAATGTCTAATTGAATGTTGCACCATGGTAAAATGTACATGTCGATATTGGTAGACAAGTGTACATGTAGATATGTTTATTATTGAGCTACTTGTAATATTTCAAAATGTACATGTCGATATTGGTAAATAAATGTACATGTGGATATTAAATCTTGGTGCACATGTGGATAATGTACATCACCCATCCTCATGAACTTTATTTAGTGTCAATGTATCCATCATACTCCATCAATTAAATATATGCTCCAGCGTATAATTATGTTTTAGCTAGTTTTTTAGATATAGAAAATATTCGAATAAATAATACATCATAAAGAACCACATAATAATGAAAAAAAATCTAACAAATGGGATATGAGTTATGTATCATTACTTCGATGTACACATATATATTATTATTTCGATGTAAACATATATATCATTTGCAACTGTGTACACGGATATAGTTATCATTACTTCGATGTACACATATATATCATTTACAAGTGTGTACACATATATATTTACAACTGTGTACACAAATATAGTTGATTTGACTCATTACTTCGATGTACACATATATATATATATATATATATATATCATTTACAATTGTGTACACGGATATATTTATCATTACTTCGATGTACACATATATATCATTTACAAGTATATACATGTGTACATATAGATATCTTTACAACAATGTACACATCGATAAAGCCCACAACCGATGTGTACATGTGTACACATAGATATCTTTACAACAGTGTACACATCGATAAAGCCCACAACCACTATGCACCATGTCTTTAATGAGTGGAAATTTTGTAAATAACATATCTTTTTCCTTTTAGGTTACAGAAAATTCTGCAACTTTCTATTCGAGTCGCCATCAATTTCTTTTCACTTAATCATCATTTTCTTTGCAATTTTAACACAAAAACTTACAAATCTTATTTAGATTAACCGAAAAACAATTAAAAACAAGATTTTCAACAAATCAAGTTTTTAACTGATTTTAACCAACATTTTTTTGTCGATGTCCGCTAAGTGTTTATTCTTTGATTTCTGGCCACCACCGCCGTGCTTTTGAACATAGGTAAGAGAGTTACGACACGGTAACAATATGGACGACTAGATCTTGTCTCCGACGAGAGCTTGTCGACCTTCTCGTATGACTCTTCCCAAGAGAGAAGGACGAACAACATTGTTTCCTTCTTTTGTCATTAAAAGTCTCTTTATCCTCTTCATCCTCTTTTGCCATAAAATCCTTGTTTCCCAGATTTTTTATTGAGATTTCTCTACCATTAAAAGTTATTTCTCTTTTACAGAGAGAAAAAGAAAAAGAAAATTAAAAATTATGGGGTCCGTTTCAAAAAAAGAACGTAATTAGCTTGTAGTTGTGAAAAATTATCCTAGTAGCACAAACTGCCTTATAATGTTATAAAAACTCATAAATTGTCCTATGGTGAAAATAACTCATATAAATATAAATTTCTGTATGCGATAAGTATGCATAGCACATAAGTCTTCCATGCACTCCCGCATTCTCCTCGTATACATTACAGCGTAGTACATAATTCATGCATGTACTCTGGCAGCTCATACGTGTACAGAAGTCCTACATGTATATATGCATGTCTATTCTATGCGTCACTCTAACACAAACGTCTTTTCATTCCCGCATTTCACTACATAAACAATATATGCATGATACAGAACTCATGCATGTACCCCGTAGACTAATTATGTGTAGTACAGTCTACAGAACTCATGCATGTACTCTCGCAGTCTAACACCATACTATATTTATTTATATATATAGATATAATAATCTCCTAACATCATCAAATCAAGCAACATTTGAATCCTCTAAAACTTTATTTCCAGTTTACGTAAACAATTTAATTCATAAGAACAAGTAAATGCCAAACAGACTCAATCCATCACAAAGAAACATATTCGAAACAAAACTATATGGATTGAAAGTTCTAAGTGGAATAGCGAGAATTCACGAGAATATCTCTCGTATTAGAAATAAGGAAAAGTGGTCTCTAAACTCTTATTGCTCAAACAGACTCCAAATATGAAATTAGAGAGAAAATCGAGATAGAACGGTAACGTTATAGTTTGTATATCTAGCATGCAAAAGATATAATATAGCTATTTGGTTAGTTCAAATGTGATATTCACTTCATAGATATGTTATTTTAATTATTGGTGAACTTTAATATAATTCAAGTGTCCCGTTTTGCCTTTTTAAACGGTTTTAGAAGCAGCACAGAGAGTGAGTTCATCGACAGTATGTATCGTCAAGAACGTATCGGAAATGCTACAAGACATTTCCTAGGCGCAAAATCCAAATTCTTCTTCAAACAAGCCTGTCGAAAGAGAAACCTAGTGAGTCCACCTATTGCTGAGTTTATAAAAAGTGTATTGCGATAAAAGGTACGCACGCGTGATGTTATTTTCAGCTAGCTGCATTCTCTTCGGTTCCATATAACTCCATCCATTTCTTAACTTCAACTTGTTCATTGCCAGAAAAATGCAATAGATAATGTCGAAAAGCTTACCTCTGAGATCTGGAGTTCAAGAGTGAGTCTCTTCTTATATGCCTGAAAAATTCTTCTTCAGATTGGAACAAAGAACTAGAGACCTTTTTTTCTCTTCTTGGTTTATCTTTTTGTGCTGTAGGTTTATCGATGATGCATACACTGAGAAAATACCTGTTGCTATCGTAACAGCCTACTGCAAGAGTGGAGACAAAGTTACCTTGTAATATTTATTTCTTAAAATTAATTAGTTACCTGTCGTATAATAGATCCTATCTTTAGTTCAAACTTCAAAGATGCACAAATATCAGTCGCTCCTAGAGATCACTAAGGTTCACATGCATATGAATATAATATAATCCATAATGCACAAAAATCAGTCGCTCCTAGACACAAAGTTACTATATAATCTTGACGTTCATGCTAATTTGTTTTTTTGTGATTAACCCACATATGCAAGGTGAAAGTGACAAAAATTCACGAATAAAAAAAAATCCAACGTAGATTTTTCTGTGTTGTTTCTCAGAAATCTTGATTGCTCTTTTTTTCATTTATGATGCGGGTATATTTAATAGATCCATAGTCGAGATGCTTGGCCAAGAAAGACTTCCCAGTCTGAAGGTTATCGGAGACAAAGAGGTGGACAGGGTATGTATGGCCAACTTGTTCTTGGCGAAGGAGTTTCTTCAAGTCTAGAGGATCAGCTAGTGAAGGAAGTATAACAAGCAGGTATAGAGTTCGGAGACAATTTGCATCTTGATCCCTTGTACTTGCAGTATCTCATCCTCCTGATTTTTTTTTTCTTACTAGCGTCTGCTGAGACACAGAGGATAGCAGAAGAAGTTACTTCGAAGCTAATTAAGTGTGGACATCGACACAAGCTCAGCTGAGAGGGGATACTTTCTGTTCTTCTCTACAAGAGAAAAACTGAGTTCTAAACCTGAAAAAGAACAATAAGATTATCTTAATCGTTTTCTTTTTTTACTTTTTCTCCAGACTGGAAAAGGTTGTCGTTACGTGTAGAAAGCTGTGTACTTGTTGCTCCTAGCCAATCTGGTGTTTATGCTGCAAAGATGATAGGCATGCGAAGCAGGTATGGTGTGTCTGAGTTTGATGTATCTTCTTGAAAGTTGCTTCTGTGTAGCATTGTTCATTTCCTCCTTTTCGCTAACCATCTCCTTGTACTGCTAGACTTTTGGATGGGTTTGGTGGTGCAGACTTGTTGACTATCTCTAAACTTAGGCAAAAGATTAAGTCCTTAAGAAACAATCCAAGAAAGGAGTCTTAGATTATGCCGTCGACCAACCATATCTGTTTAGTTCTCGAAGTTGTTGTAGTGTTTCAGCTTGATGATATTTATCTATCGCTACATCATACATGTTGCAACATATTGATTACTGTTTTGGTTAGTTTTCAGACATCAAACAAGCTTATATTCAGACACAGTAGTGTCCATCTTGATCCAAAATTTGTTCATTTTTTGGATGTTCAGATGAACAAGAGATAAAGAAATGTTTTGTTCTCACTGTTCTGAAACTTGAAATAAACAATTCACAGGACATTGTACTTCATCAAAGACAAGACAACCTTAGAGAATTACACAAAAGGAAAATGGAAACTGGTACACAAAATATATAGAAGCAAACACACGCACAGTAAGTTAAGATATCTAACTAATTACAAATGAGATCCAAACCTCTCTTTCAAATACAAATACTTTTAGATTCCACAAGGTTTGAAATATCATGCATATACACTTTTGTTGTCAATGCAATCAAAGTAAAGCGACATTGTCAAAGATAAGAAGAAGATATCTCTCTTAAGCACAACATGATGCGCTTGCTGCCGTAGCTCCTGGCCCGTTTGGGAGAACCATCCCTGTTGGGTTTTCTGCTGGCTGCACGCGCGGTAGCCTTTTTGCTGTAGCGGTTTGAGCAAGAAAAAGCAAAAGGAATTTAGTCGTAAAACATAAACATTTTGTTTGAAATTTGGTTTCTTGAGTGTAAGAATGACTTACCGATTTCGTAGAAGATGTCTTTGACATTTGTTGCAGTCTTCGCTGAGGTTTCCATGAAGAAAAGGCTGTTCTCTTGCGCATATGTCTCTGCCTCCTGCAAATATGACAAATAGTATATGACTATCAAGAGCTACTTAACAACAGAAAACAAATTGTTCTTTTTTTACCTCTGGAGACACTTTCCTTGCATCCAATAAATCAGCTTTGTTTCCAGCAAGAGCCATCACCATATTAGGGTTACCTATTTGACACGACAACAACAAAACAAGAATACAGAATCAAATCCCTATTATAGTAAATAAGCCATAGTCAGCGAGTTATGTACCTTGTGCCTGCAGTTCTTGAACCCATTTCTTCGCTCTCTCAAATGACGCCTGTGAGAATAGAGAAATAAGTTAAGTTAAACTAAAGCCCACTGTTGATCAGCAAGTCAGCGACTAGATCACGGGACTGAGAAATTCGTACTTGATTAGTAATGTCAAAGACAATAATGGCAGCAGCTGCACCCCTGTAGTACATAGGAGCCAAGCTATGGTAACGTTCCTGACCAGCTGTATCCCATATCTCAAACTTCACAGTTGCGTCATTCACAGCCAGTGTTTGAGAGAAAAAAGCTGCACCTATGGTTGATTCCTGTATACCACAACAAGTATCCAAACCTCAAGAATCAGCCACGGAAACAAGATAAAAAAGTAGAGACTATTGTGAGAATCTCCACAAACCTGGAACTCAACAAACTGATCTTTGACAAACCTAAGCACAAGACTTGATTTTCCAGCCCCAACATCCCCAAGTAATACCTGAAGAACGTAACCAAGTTTAGCACCAAACCCAAAATAAAGGATCTGCTACAGAAGCTAACTGGTGTGAGAAACCCTTAGCCAGCCTAGATTAAAATCAATTCTTGGATATTTGATAACTAATTAATCAATATAGACCCTTGTTGTATAGGTTTTAATACAACTCAATCATAACACTAATGCAGAAATTAAATTAAAAAAAAAAACAGTCTTAACATAGAAAGATAATATCGGAAACCTAATCAATAAAGTGAAACACTAAAACTAGTTAAATAAAAACACCCTAACCTAACCATACCTAACAAGAGTCGCATATCACTAACAAAAAGAGCTCATAATGATCATAGTCACAAGATATAACAAACACATAGGGATACAAACGAAGTAGCTACACGCAATTCAAGAAAGATATAACCTTTACTACAAATCATAGTTTCACAGTGATAAAGCATGCAATTTGAGATAGGAATCTAATCCGATTTCGTAATTACAAATTTGACCGAAAATTCCCCCAAATTGGAAACAGAATTTACATCAGAGATCAACGATCCAATCAAAAGCCCAGAAAGAATCTAAAGCTAATTTAGAAAACAAAGCAGACCAGTTTGGCGTTGATGTTCTTGTTTCCAGCGGTGGCCATGATTGTTGATCTGAAGCTCCGAGAAATCGCAGATGAGAAACGCGTTGACAATCTAAAGACGGAGAAAAGTTCCAAACGAGAAGAGCGAAGAAGCTTCTTCGTCAAACACACACAACCAAATCTATCTTTATATTGCTCTCTCTCTCTCTCTCGACGACGACGATGAAAGCAAAATAAAGCCAGAGAAAGGTCAAAGAAACAAATATTATACGGCACGATACTTGTGAGGAACCCCCAGCCAAGAGTATCCAAATTGCGACAGTCTCCTGTATTTATATATAATTCTACAAAGCACCCATAACAAACATTCAGATTGGATTGGTCAATTTTTTTTTTTGGTAGGTTGCAGGAGACATGAGTCTCCTATTCTTTATTTAGAATAAAACAAAAAAGTTACAGACAAACTTGTCGAGGTCTAGAGACCCCCTGACTATCCTCCAAAGAGATAGCACCAATACTATCAGGCACAAGTTCAAAAACATGCAAACCCAATGATAAAGAAGAAGCATAGTTAGCTAATCCATCTGCTAGACGATTAGCTTTCCTATACACGTGCGACACCTTGACTAACCAGTCTCTTGATATGAAGCCATAGCACAAACGTACTAGGAATGACAGAGGATTAGAGTCGTTAATCCTTGTCTGAAGAAAGCCCACCACACTCTCTGAGTCCACTTCCAGCTCTAACTGCCGATATCCCCGGTCCCATGCTATACATAGACCGTAATATACTCCCCACAATTCTGCCAAAGGTGCTGAACAGATTCCAATATTAAAGGCAAAACCTCCCTGCCACACACCATACTCATCTCGCATAACACCCCCCGCAGTAGCAAGACCCGGATTCCCTTTCGATGCTTCATCGGTATTTAGTTTTATCCATCCATGCGCTGGTCTCTGCCATGATATCTGCATCCCCACACGTTCCCGAACTCGACTGCAATCCCTAAGTTTATCATGTGCTGTTAGCACTTCCCGAGCTTTCTCTTTAAGAAACTGCACTCTGTCTCGACACTTTCCTTCGTCTCCAAAAACATAACCACATCTCCATTTCCAACACCACCAAGCCGTTAGAGCAAAAGTCGTGGGCCATAGATTTCCAAGCTCTGCTTCTCTCTTCGCAAGATTCTCAAAGAGCCATGGTAGGAGTGGAAGCTGAAAGAAACGTTGCTGTCTACTCGGAGGGAGAAGTCGCGTCCACAACCCCACCGCTGCTGGACAGTCCCGAAGCACATGAAGAATAGTTTCATCTCCACCCTTACACAAAGGACACACACTGGTCTCACTCAAATGTCTACGTTTACGTTCCACATTAGTCATAATCACCTGATGCGTTACCAACCAGAGAAAAACACGGACCCGTTCTGGGGTCATCACACTCCACACCCGCTGATATAAAGCTTCCATGTTTGGCCGTGGCACCATATTGCTTGTCAAGAAAGCGTAGGCTGACTTCACTGTAAACACACCATCTTTGCTCTCTCCCCACGACATTCTATCTCTAGCACCAGTTACTTCATCGATCACCACAGATGCCAATCTCAGACGATCGGACATCGACATATACGGTGCAATCTCTTCCTGTAACCAACCAGATCCAGTTTGCCATACCTCCCGAACCCGTACCTCCATTTTTTCTTCCGGAATATCCACCATACTCAACATGGCCAAGGGTTCATTGGCTAGCCAATTATCCTTCCAGAACCGGATGCGAGAACCATCACCAAGAACCCAAGCCATTCCCGGGACAACCACCTCTCGTAATCCCATCACTAGGCTCCTCCATGTCGACGACCACGTTCCCTTTGTTTCCAACCACGATGCGTCCTCTACTTCTCCCACTCGAAACTTCTTCCTCAGTATATTGACCCAGAGTCCATCTTTCATGTTTAACAACCTCCAACCCAACTTAGCTAATAAAGCAATATTCATTTCTCGAGCTAAGCGTATCCCAAGTCCACCTTCACTCTTTGGTTTACATATCTTCTCCCAAGACAGCAGATGTTGCTTTCTATTTCCCTCGTGGCTACCCCAAATGAAAGACCGAGCAATTTTGTCTAACTGATCCAGAGTTGATACCGGGAGAGCTATGGTGCTCATGGTATGTACTGGGATAGACGCAAGAACAGACTTAGTCAGTGTAATCCTCCCTGCCAGGCTTAAGAACCTCCTCTTCCAACCAGCTAGTTTAGATGACACCTTTACAATAACTTCTCCAAACGTCTCCTTATTAATTCTTTTTTGAAACACAGGCATACCCAAATATTTTTCCAGCTCTTTCGTTCCCTTAATTCCACTCTCACTGCTTATTAAACTCGCTAAATCCCGGTGCACATTCTCAGAGAAGAAGATTAGAGATTTTTCTAGACTTACTTTCTGTCCAGATGCTCCGCAGAATTTCTCCAACACTCTGCGAATCACTCGAATCTGCGAGACTGACGCCTCCGCAAACAAGATCAGGTCGTCCGCAAAACAAATATGTGACAAAGATGGCCCTCCCCGAGATAGCTTTATTGGCTTCCACTCCTTCTCAGCAACAGCGAGTTCAATTTGATGACATAAACGCTCCATACATAGAACAAATAGATATGGAGACAGAGGGTCTCCCTGCCGAAGTCCACGCTGAGGCATAAACGTCTCTGTCCTCTCCCCATTCCACAGTAAACTCATCTCTGGATTAATCACGCATTGCATAATCCATTGGATCCATATCTCTGGTAACTTTGCTGCTTGGAGAGTATTTTCCAAAAAATCCCATCTGATTCGATCATAAGCATTTTCAAGATCTAATTTAAGCAACATCCAGCCTCTACGTCCTTTCTTCCTCCTCATCGAGTGAACTGCTTCCTGAACTACTACAATGTTGTCCGTACTAAGCCTGCCTGGTATGAAACTCGCTTGCGCCGGACCAATGAGATTGGGCATAAGCTTCTTTAATCTCAGCACCATCGCTTTTGTTATTGTCTTGAACAAGACATTGCATAAGCTTATAGGACGAAACTGCATTATTCTTTCAGGCTTGAGGACTTTCGGTATAAGAACCAACATTGCATCATTCATCCCTTTGGTGAGTATTCCTGATTCAAAGAACTCCAGCGCGCACCTCGTGACCGACTCCCCCACTACTTCCCACGAATCCTGGTAGAAGACAGGTTGAAAACCATCCGGTCCTGGGGCCTTAAACTTACCCATAGATCGAACCGAAATCTCCATATCCTCAGCAGCAAACGGTTTGTTCAAAATCTCCTTCTCATCTCTCGTGAACGCAGTAAAGCCCTGCTGCGGAAGTTTCTCTGTATTCATATTGAGATCCTCCGTTGAATACAATCTTCTATAATAAGCTATTGCTAGCTTCTCCAATTCTTCCGACTGATCTATCCAACGACCATCTTCATCCTTCAGCATCTCAATTTTATTTCTCTTCCTTCGAACAATTGTACTCGTATGGTAGTAGTTTGTATTCCTATCACCAAGCACAACCCATTTCTCACGTGATTTTTGATACCATAGAACCTCCTCCTGTTCCAAAACAACATCAAATTCTTTCTGTAAAGTCACTTCCCTTCCCAACAAGGCATCTGTCGGGTTTCGCTCCAGCTCTTCTTGAATCCCCTTAATATCATTCATTAACTTTTCTTTCCGTTGTTTCACATCTCCAAATACCTCTTTGTTCCACTTTTTAAGCTTCACTTTCAACAACGCAAGAGCCTCAGGAGTACGCATTTCCCTGTTCCGAGATGCCGAGAGTAGCTCTTTGAATCCTTCATGTTTAAGCCATACCGCTTCAAAACGAAAAGGTCTCCTCTTAGGATTACCTCTCCTCTCAGGTTCTAGCTGCACATAAATTGGTGTGTGATCCGACGCTAAGAATGGAAGGTGCGAGACCACCGCCTCCTGCCACCTTAGCCTTGTCTGAGCATTACACAAGACCCTATCCAACCTTTTAGCAACAAAATTCCGAGTATCTTTACCTCTTCTCCATGTGAATGTGCTTCCTCTAAAACCCATATCAACCAACGCAAGTTCATTTATCCACTCTCCGAACGCCAAGGAGTCTGGTGAAAGTCTACCATTTCCTCCTGACCTCTCATCCAATCTCAAGATAGTGTTAAAATCTCCTCCTATCAATATCGGCTCAGCGATATTTTCGATCACCCGCTTCAACTGTCCCCACAAGCCACTTCGACGACTGACTGTAGGCGCAGCATAGACCGCGATAAGGTGAATAACTTCCATTCCAACTTCCACCCGTGCATGGACAAACTGTTCTGACGATTCCACAACCGTTAGGACACCAACATTATTCCTCCACAATAGCCAAATGCCGCCACTCTGTCCAACGGCATCCACCCGAAAAGAATTCTCAAAACCTAAGCTCTGACAGATCTTCATCGCTTTATCCCCTCCCGCATGAGTCTCGAATAGCGCAAGAAAGTCTGTGTCGAACTTCTTCAAAATATATCTAATAGAACGTCTGAAATTGGGTTTATTTGCCCCCCCGGCAATTCCAGAATATGCAATTCATCATTCTTATAATGATACAGTCTAAGTGAACTACCGGGGTGTCCTGTTATGCAAGGGACAAAACCCTTTCATCTCCCTGCGAACTCGTCTGCGCATTCGACTCGCATTTTTCCGTCTCGCCGATGATACCATCCATCGGGTTCTCCAACTCTTCATCTCTTAATTGCAATGGTTTCACCGTGACCCCGATTTCCGTCGCATTCTCTCTGAAGACACCACCAGCTCTCCCTGCGTCCAACCTCTTAACTCTCAGTCTCTTACCAGATTCCGACAGACTGATCCCCCCTTTAGTTGGCCCAAAAACTAACCCTCTAGCAGGCCTGTTATTTAAATTTTTGGGCCTTCCCCGTGTTCCCTCTCCTATCTTTTTGTTTCCGGTCCACTTCTCTTTGTGCACCACTTTCGACCCAGTTGATAAATTTGTCGACCCCCCAAAAATCAAAGCCTCCTTGCCTTGCAAGTCTCTCTTACTCATAGTTCTTTCAATATTTAGATCATGGTTTTCCTTGTTACCCTCCCCAGAAACCAGCTCTTCTTGTGTTTCACCCAAGTTCGTATCCATCTCCAAGTTTCCATATTTGTTCGATAGAATAATCTCTGCGTTCTTCCTGCTCTTTAGGATCTCTTGAGTATTCTGGTTTGCCTCCCCGCTTGCTTCACCAGTCACTCCCTTCTCCAGCCGAGATCTCATATGCGTCGCTCTCTTTGGTCCTCTTACAGGGATAAAACCATCTTCTTGCACTTGCTTTCCTTGTCCAGTGGCTAGCCTAGAATTCGCTTGCGACTCTGTCTGTGTGTTTAAATTAGCCATTCTCTCCGCAATTGTTCTTGGACATGCATGCACCAAATGTCCATAAATTCCACACTTCAAACAAATTACAGATAGCCCTTCATAAGCCACAGAGTATCTCTCCCCGTTTATTAGTACTGTCCCCTTCAAAGGCTTTGCAAGATTCACTTCAACACAAATTCTCGCAAAACGTGCTCTCTCAAAGTTCAAGGTAGTTAGGTCAACTCGAATTGGCCTCCCCAACCCTCTAGCTATGCCCATGAGTATTGATCGATGATAGAAATTCACTGGAATGTTCGACAATCTGATCCAAACCGGTGTCGTCACAATATCATCCCTTAAAGGATCAAACTCTGGCGACCAAGCTCTCACCATGAGATAACTACCAAAAGCCCTCCATGGGCCTCCTGTTAGTGCCGCCAAATAGTCGTCTTCCTTCTCAAACCTAACCATGAAGAATTGTCGTGGAAGATCCATTACGTGCATCGTTCCATTCGGTCTCCATAGTTCTCTTAGTTTCCTGCTCAAGGCAGTAATCGCAACGCTCCTCCCCAAAACCTTAATAATCATGCACTGCTTCCACATCCCGTTCATCGCTTCCAACACCTCCGTTCCAATTATGATCGATGGTTCACCATCCTCTCCATTAGGAAACTCCACTCGAAGTCTTTCCGACACGAACGAATCATCAATCAGACTCTCTGGATCTGGCATGCCTCTCCCATTCGTTCCCGCTATCCTAGCTGCCCATGAGGTCACCGCATCCGGCGGATCTCCTGGTGGTCTCGCTCTTTCTCCCACATCCATCATGGTTGCATCCCGATCTCCTGCCTCCAAAACCTACCCTCGCCAGTCGCCAAAACTCTAGCCATTTGCTTTGTCAACACGATTGGATTGGTCAATTAACATATATAAAAGTGTAGTTTTCAAAAAACAAAAAACAAATTGGCGTAGTTTTCTAATAAAAAGCTCATTTGAATATTTTTTTCTTCAAAATTAAAGCAGGATTCAAAACAAATTAATATCTATACTATAAATATAAGCCAACTATTTGAAGATTGTAGCTCTATTTCTGTTTTAAAATAATTATCTCATCGTTTCACACATTTTTTTCATCAATTATTTAATTTTTCTCATCATTTTTATTACATCCTTAAATCATCGGAAAGTATCCAATGAAGATATTGGTCTCCACACCATTATCACATTAACACATTTTCCACAAAAAAATCATTTACAGATTCATTTCTAACCTCTTTTAGTTCAATGGAAAAGACACCAGCAGTCTAATTTTCTTTCAAATGCTATTATAACTTTAATAAATATAACAAATAGACCTATTCTTCAAAAAAATAAACATGCACTTCGAACATACCCATCAAAATTTAGTTTCTTTCGTTATTTTATTATGGGTAATATTCCAAAAGTTATATATATATATATATATAAGAGAAATTAAATAATCTATCAAACTCAGCCAACTCACGCCCTAGGAGGTGTTATTGGTTGTATAAGTTGAAATCAATTCTATTAGACTTAAAATAGATGAGATTTTAAAAGTTTTTATTCAGTTTATAGATTAAAAACATGATTTATATAAAATTTTCAATCCTTTTTAAACTATTTATAAAATAATTATGATATCATTTGATTTATGTGACAGAACCGAACTCTATTTTAAGAAGATTCTCATTTAAAATTAATTTCAATTTTTTTTTCTAAAAAAATAATATAAGAATATAAACTGAAATTAAAATACCTAAACACATATAAAACTATATCAACACAAAAATCACCAATATACAATGGAAGTATAATTTTGCGTCAAGAAGATCCTTTATTTTCTTACCTATTCATCATGTGCACAAAGGCTTTAATTGCGAATATTAACAAGGTAGAGAAAGAGAAACAATAAACGGAAATGTAAGTGACCAGAGCTTGTCTATCGATATCGCATCTGCTCTTTGTAAACAATAGTTTTTTTTAAGGATTTCCAGGATTTTAAAGGAGTACGAGGTAATTTCGGATCAACTAATAAACTTTCAGAAATCATCAATTCAGTTTGACCATAAGATATATGACTCGAGATGACAAGAACTGCGAGATATCTTAGGAATTCAGAACCTAGGGGGATAAGATCTTACTTGGGACTACCAGAGAGTTTTGGGGATCGAAGATACATGTGTTTGGCTTTGTTCAGGAACATTTAAATAACATGGTGAATGGTTGGACTTTTACGTTTATTACTAAAAAGGAAAAGGAAGTGATCATCAAATTAGTGGTGACGGCTTTACCAAATCATGTGATGTCTTGCTATCGATTACCAAAGACAATCACAAAGAAACTGACGAGTGCGGTGACAAAATTTTGGTGGAGTTCAGGAGGAAGCGCAAACATCATGCACTGAAAATTATGGGATAAATTATGTATAAAAGGAGGTTTGGACTCTAAAGATCTCATTTATTTTAACACGGTGATGCTTGGTAAACAATTTTGGCATCTGATTGAGAAGTCAAATACTTTATTCTCTGGAGTTTTCAAAGAAAGGTACTATAGGAAGGCTTCACCCCTGGAACCAATCCGATCATATTCCCTATCGTATGGCTGGCGGAGTATGGTTTCTGATAGATCTCTGGTTAGCAAATGACTAATTAAAAGAGTGGAATCATGATTATCTATATCCATATGGAATGACCTATGGCTCAATTGGTGAAGATAGTTTTGGGAACCGGAAGAATGACCAGCTTTTACAACTTACTTGAAAGATATTAAAACCTTGAAAGAAAGCTTTATCAACCCAAAGATCAATCATGTAGGAAGAATGCATAATTAGTGTCAAATTAACTATCCAATAACACCCCTTTAAATTAATAGTAAAGTTAGAGTCGGTCGTTCACACATATTTTTTCCGTTAATATCAACAAATTAAAATTTAAATGAAATTTTTTTTTGTGTTGTTATATCAATGGAAAAAACATAGTTATGAAGGTTGTTTAAGGAAACTGATCACTTTATATTTTAGTTTTGCGCTTATTGCATTATGTTTTAAAAATAATTTTCTTAATTTACATTTGTATGAAAATTAATTAACGATCTTTTTAAAAAATAACTCAATTTTGTTTTTTTTTTTTACAATGTTCAGGGGTAAGGTTTGTTCTATATCATTATTTGTTGGGCAATTCTCTTAAATAGTCTATTTTTAATTTTTGATCACAAAAATAGATCACAAGGAGGAAAATGACCAAAATGTTTAATTTAATAGGTAAAAAGATCCTAATAACCTAGATATATAAAAAATAAAAAAATTAAAAAAAAATAATTTTTGTTTTTATAGTTTTAGGTTATATGTTTTCAAATTCGAACTTTTTTATAATTTTTTTTATAATAATTTTTTCGAAAAATGTTTTTACTTTTTTTCACTTTTTTTGTAATTCAAAAATACTTTTTGAAACTATTTTTAAAATTTTATTTTAAAATTTTTATTAATTTTAATATTTATTTTTTATTTTATAAAATTTTAAATCTCAATCCCAAATCTTCACCCCTTAACTCTAAATCCTAAGTTTTGGATTAGTTAACACTAGGGTATAAGTGTATATTTACCTCTTTAATGAAACATTTTGGTCAGAAACTTTTTTAGTGTTATCTTAGGATATTTCCCTTTTTGTTTTAATAAAATATATTGTTGGTTTTAACTATATACTAAGATAATTTTCATTTTCAAACTAAAATTGAGTTAATATTTATGTACATTAATTTTTAATAATAATTACAAATTTAATTAATTATAAAAATGAAAAAATGAAAAGATTTTATAAGATTGTATTATTTAAAAATAGAATATATAAAATAAAATGTGGGATGGTGTATTATATTAAATAGTTTTTTTTTTTTTTTTTTGCTAAATATTATATTAAATAGTTTTATATGTAAAATACTAAATTAATTTTAGTGAAATGTCTATGAGTAGTTAAAGTTTGTGTGACATAAATCATAAATCGCAGGTAGATGTAAGATAGCTTAAGAGCTTATCATTTTATTTTTATTTTAATTTTATATTGACACAATTCATAGAGAAATTAATAAAAGGTGACGTAGGTACAAATTGAAAATTGGTGTAATTGAAAACGCTGAAATAAAAAAATTCTCTTTTCAAGCACACCAATCCTCATTAGTTTATATGTTTTCCCCCAAATATTAGTTTATATGTATGGCAATATTAGATAAGGCAAATATTACCAAATATTACCAAATATTAGTTTTCCCTCACCAAATATGTTTTCCCCCAATCCTCATTAGATAAGGCAAAAGAGTTACAAAGGATGAAAGTTGGAAATGGAAGCACAACCTCTTTCTGGTTTGATTCATGGTCGCCTATGGGTAGACTACATGATCTTCTTGGACCTCGAGGATGTATTGAGATGGGCATTCCAGCTAACTCAACAGTCTGTATGGTCATGACCGGTAGGAGACGGCAGCGACATCGCATAGATGTATTTAATGAAGTTGAAACTCTAATTGATGCGCAAAGGGAGAAGATGACATTGGTGCAGGATCAGGCTCTCTGGAAACAGGGCACTGATAAGTTCAAATCTATTTTCGTGACAAAGTTCACATGGGAGCTAACACGAAAGCATGAGGCACCAGTCACATGGTGGAAGGTGATATGGTTCCAACACTGCACTCCGAAGTATGCTTTCTTACATTGGGTTGCAATTCATAATAGGCTGTCCACAGGAGATAGAATGCTTGCTTGGAATGCAAGTGTGAATCCATCTTGCATATTATGTCATGACCCTTTGGAGACTCGGGATCACCTGTTTTTCGAGTGTGCTTACTCATCTGAGGTTTGGTCGCTTCTTATGTCTAGTCTGCTCCAAGGGAGGTACACTACAAAATGGTCGGAACTGGTGGACCTGAGTATGGAGACAAATCAAGGTTTTCTTGAAGTTTTTCTTATAAAGTACACTATCCAAGCAACAATATATTCGCTTTGGAAAGAAAGAAACGAAAGGAGACATGGGGCTACTCCCATTGCAGCAGTAGCGCTTGCAAGAATGGTGGATCGCCAAGTTCGGAATAGATGCTCAGCTTTTCGCCAACAAGGAAACTACAAATTTGCAGCGGCGCTCTCTTTGTGGTTTGCCACAAGATAACACATATGGTTTTCTTTTTAGAAGATTTGTAGTATTTTTTTATTCTTCAAAAAACTGAAGCACTAGTTGTAAAAAGGTATTTTCTTTTGAATAAATTTAACATATATTCAAAAAAAAAATATTAGTTTATATGTTTGACACATAATATAATCATTATTGGTATATGTATGTGCACATATACATCTCATGCGTTAACAGATCATGTAGCTTTGTCCTCTTATATAATACATTTCGATGTATTATACACCTCGTATTCCACGACGACATGTTCCTTAATTATAAGTTCCAACTCATTCAATTACTAAAACAAGAAAAAGTCCCAACTCATTCCCTATATTTGGTTAAGGTCTCGAGCTCAAAAAACCCTAATCATTAATTCCAAAAAGGGCTCTTAATTATAAAGTCACAAACATAACTTAATCAAAAGAAAATAACCCAACAAACACAAACAGACATAACATAACATATAACAAACAGAGAAAAAAAACTGAAAAACAACTCATCAAAAGATTGATGATTTTTGTTGTTATTCACGAACCTTGGAAAGTCCATGTGAAACAGCTTCTGTGACACAATCCATAACTTGAAACCCTATTCTTTCTTTCTCCAAATCATAAAAAACCTTCACATTCTGCTGTTGAAAGCTCCCAAAAACCCCGGCCGGACCGTAGTCTCCATCTTCCATGTTCCGAAACAACAAGCATTTCACAACCGAACCGTCGCTAGGTGCGCTCATTGCGTAAAACGAGTTGCCTTGTGGAAGAATTAAGGCTGCATTGTTCAAGAAATGGAAAGTGATCGAAGGAAACATCATCGTTGCATCGTTTTCGAGACTAGTGAGATTGTTATTAGGACATGGCACTTTGTAGCATAGATCAAAGCCTGTTCTTGATTCTGTTTCCGTTGCTCTAGGATATGTGATCGTTGACTGGAGACTTGTGAGAATTTGTGAGTACAAGGGATCGGGTAAATGTGTGTAAGTTGTACCCGAATCAATCAACATTCCTCCATTTCCTTGTGAATCAAACTGTTTCAACGTTAAGGGAACTTGTGTAGCGGTGACATTTGTACCTATTGTAATGGACTCTAAGCCGAGGTAGTAGCTGTTAGGGTACATTGGAGTATTCAACATGGGGGTAAACTGCAAAGAGTTTGTGAGATTGCCGGATAAAAGAGAGTCTCCTAAGATCAAAGGGCTTGAGATATTAGGGTTATTGACAAACTTGAAAGGCAAGAAACAATGAGAAAATCCCTTTTGTACAAACCCTAACTGCGATGGGAGAGAAAGCAAACCTCTTCCAAATCCGGCAATGCCTATAGGTTCGTGGTAAGTGGATGCAACGCACCCAAAGGAAAATCTTGGTACGTCCCTGGTTTGAGTCTTCAATATATCTCTGGTTAGTATCCCAGAGACAAGACCACCTTCACCATACGTATAAGCAAAGGTGGGACACGGCCTTAAGCAAGTGGACTTGAGAAGCATACCCACAGAGCAGCCAGCTATTGCACAAGGGTCAAAAGCATTGTCTGAACTATGAATCTCAACGCAATAAGAACTAGCACAAGAGGCTCTAAAAGATGAGGATGAGTGAAGAGGAGAGAAGGTTGACGATGATTTTAGATTGTTGTTCTTGAAATCGTAACAATCTATGCAATTAAAACTTAGATTCCCACATGGGACCCAAGTGAGATCACTTCCTGTGTCCATGTACACTTGGACTGATTGTGGAGGTGTTCCGATGTTTAAGGTTATCAAATAACCATCTCTCACTTCTCTCAACGGCTCCATTACAGCACCTATTGATGATTCTAAAGGCTTCTTGATCCTTTCTTGGATTTGAGAATTTGGTGTGGGAAGAGAAACACTTGATTTGGTCAAGGCAAGAACATGAAAGGAAGATGGTGATGATGATGATGATGACGACGATGATAATGATGAAGAAGAAGAAGAAGAACTAGGGTTTTTATGTTGTCTTGCTTGGTTTATGCTGAAAATATTGAGAAATATCGTTATAAATAGGAAGCTAAACAAGACATTGATTCTGGTTGTCATCACTTATAACTTACAAGATGATGGTGAGGAAGAAAGATTTGCAAATGAAAGGTTTCTATGTGATTGTGTTAAGTTGGTTTTGGTATTTATAGAGACGAATTAGGGTATTAAAGCATTTCTTAAAATTATTTTTGTGTACTTCATATGAAAGAGTTAGTAGTATATATAAATAACGTATTTGATAAACTAAGATTTATATGTACCCTTCCATGTGATATTAGAGCATGAGCATTGGTGAACCCCTCTTTGGGGTTCACAAGTTTATTTTAATATTTTTTTGTGGGTCCATGAATAGTTATGAACCTGTAATTGTTTTTTTCTGCATTGGTGAACCTGAAGTATGAGTTCATAACAATAAAATAATAATATATATATTTTTTTTTAATATTCAAATTATCCAGAAAACAAGAATAAAATATTTAAAATATTATTAAATTTTTGAAAACTATTTATTCAATACATTAAAAGATTAGATTACATAAATTGAGAAATAGAAAAACAAACAAAGTTTATTCATCTTCATCACCAAACTTTTGCCAAATATTTTCCATTAAATCAGCTTTCAAACGAGCATGCTTCTCTTGATCTCGGACTTCTCTGCGCATGGCTAACATATCACCGGCATGAATACTTTCTCTGGTTGTCACCTTTGAACTTCTGCTTGACTCTCCTGATTCGAACTCAGAAGTATTTATTTGAGCGTATCCGTGTCGTTCGTTCTCTACAATCATATTGTGCAATATGACACAAGTTCTCATTATCTTTCCTATCTTTTCCTTGTCCCATTGTAGAGCTGGGTTTTTAACAATTGCAAACCTCGACTGCAATACTCCAAAAGCCCGTTCGACATCTTTTCTGGCGGATTCTTGCTTTTGTGCAAATTTCTCGGCTTTAGGACCTTGAGGAAGTGGGATGGATTGGATAAATGTTGACCAGTTTGGATAAATTCCGTCAGTAAGATAGTAGGCCATACGATAAGTGTGGTTGTTGACCTTGAACTTAACTTTAGGTGCTCGACCATGTAAGATGTCATCAAAAACCGGTGACCGATCGAGAACATTGATATCGTTGAGTGTACCTGGTAAGCCGAAAAATGCGTGCCATATCCAAAGATCTTGTGATGCCACGGCTTCTAAGACAATTGTCGGCTTTCCTGAACCCCGTGTGAACTGACCTTTCCAAGCCGTTGGACAGTTTTTCCACTCCCAATGCATGCAGTCGATGCTGCCTATCATCCCCGGAAACCCCCGTACCTCTCCAACATCGAGTAAGCGTTGAAGATCCTCGGCTGTAGGTTTTCGTAGATACTCATTTCCAAACAATTCTATTATTGCATCAGTGAAATTTGCCAAACACAAACGTGATGTACTGTCACCAAGTCGGAGATATTCGTCATATGTATCTCCCGATTGACCATATGCCAGCATACGTATAGCTGCGGTACACTTTTGAAGTGCAGATAGCCCATTCCTTCCGCAAGCATCCCGTCTTTGCTGAAAGTATGGAACTTCATTACTTACACGTTCGACAATGTGGAGGAACAAAGGCTTGTTCATTCGAAAACGCCTCCTAAACATTTCCGGTGGATATGTAGGATTTTCCTTGAAATAATCGTTCCATAGCCGATTGTGTCCTTGTTCCCGATCTCTTTCGATATAAGCCCGTCTTTTGTGCTTGTTGGGGTGAGCATGAATCACTGAGTCGATGAAATTATCAACTACTTGGTCAACCATTTCTTCTAAAGCTTCATCAACTTCATCACTTGATGAGGAAGACATTTTTGTTTTTTATCCTAAAATGACAAAAATGGCAAAAGGGGATTTGTAACTATCATCATTTTCATAATCTACATTCTTTTTCACATTATATTAGATTTTTTTTTAAATTCTATTTTTATTTCATTACTCTATCATATTTTGCATAAGCTATATTTTTTTCATTATTATATCATCATTTTCATAATCTACATTCTTTTTCACATTATATTAGATTTTTTTTATAATCTACATTCTTGTTGCATTATCACACTTACCTTGATTTGGAGCTGTTGTTTGTTGTTGAATTCTCTTACTCTAGTAGTGGTTGAGCACCACGATCACCACGTTCACTTCCCTTTACCTCACAGTTTGTTGCGATGAGAAGAGAATAGAGAGACAAGAGAAGAGAAGAGACTAGAGTAGAGAAGAGACTGGAGAAGAGAAGTGAGAGACAAGAGAAGAGAAGTGACTAGAGTAGAGAAGAGACTGGAGAAGAGAAATGAGACAGATTCTTTGTGTGCTTTGCTCAGTTGTAAGAATAAAAGACACACATGGAGAAGAGAAATGAGACACATTTTTAAACCAAACTGAAAGACATAGTTTATATAGAGAAGGCAGAGTTTAAAACATCCGTGAATCAACATATTTTACATCAGCGAATCAACAGCAAAAGACAAGTCCTACACATAGTACATCCTATTTTACATCCGTGATTAAAAACTGACATAAAGTCCTACATCCTTGACCCTCACCTGCAACCTTCAGACCCGTGACCTGCAACACCCTGCCCTTCCAACCCGTGACCTGCAAAACAAAATAGAACACAATGAGTAAGCAAAACAAGAGATAGGCTTATTCTTAAGCAGCTATTACACTAACCAAATCAAAGCATTTCAGAGATAAGCTTATTCTTAAGCGCCACTTCATGATCAGATAGTGTTTCAATGTTTTTGGCTAAGAGACGATCTAGGATTTTTTTATTGGAAAGGGTGTTTTTCTGAGCTAGAATGATCTGTATCTGGTCATAAGCTGCCTCGTTCGGCTTCTTGCGTTTGGCAGCTTTGCTGGCCTTGACACCCGGAGGCCTAACCTCTTCCTCAGCACTCACCACCTCCGGACCACTTTCCTTCCTTTTCTCCTTCGGCTGACAGTGTGATCTCCATTTCTGATCGAACCTAAGTTCCCTCCAGCAATGTTCAAGACAGAACTTGACATTATAGTCATTGAAGAAGATGTCATGAGCAAGCTTCATGACATCATTCTCTGTTTGCCCACTCGCCTGCTCCTTCAACGCGCTTTCATGGCATCCCACAAACTTGCAGACCTCCGCATTCACCCTTCCCCACCTCTGCTTACATTGACTCCACTCTCTTGGAAGGGAGCCAACGAGGTGAGGACTTGAATTGAAATACTCTTCTATCCTCTTCCAAAACGATCCTAGCTTCTGTTCATTGCTCACTATGGGATCCTTGCTGGTGTTCAACCAAGCACTGATCAGCACAATGTCCTCTTTGGTTGACCACCTTTTCCTTTCCGCTGGTTTAACTAACCCGGGAGAGGTAACATGTGCTTCAGCAGAGTCTATGTCTATTGGTGGACTGCTCTGCGAAGCTAACAAGTTAACAAACCCGTGAGAGTTACGGGAAGAAGGGTCCATTGTGTTTAGAGGTTTGTGTGATTTTGGTTTGGTGTTTAGAGGTTTGTGTGATTTTTAAGCTTTGATTGTTTGTGTTTTTAGAAGTGGAATTCCTATGTTTTAAACTACTTTCGCATTGGTTTATTACACAACAACCACTGCAGTTAATTAGACAACAACAAAACTTAATTAACACAACAACTTATTTACAGAACTACTTTGCATTCATTACACATCAAATCACTTCAAAACTACACAATATTTAAAACTTCAACCAACAAACGTACACTTATTAATGAATTGTAGTCTAGCTAGTTCAGTTCAGTTCAATACGAGTTGTAGTATAGCTAGTTCAGTTCAGTTCAATACGAGTTGTAGTCTAGCTAGTTCAGTTCAGTTCAATACGAGTTGTAGTCTAGCTAGTTCAGTTCAGTTCAATACGAGTTGTTGTCTAGCTAGTTCAGTTCATTCACTTCTATTTCAGTTGAGATTGAGTGTTTACCTTCGCTTGTTACTCGAAGCAGAGCTTCTCCAGGTCAGCTACTTGCACCGTCAAGTTATAAACCTCCGCAGTTAGGCGATCAACCTGCCGAGTGAGCCCGCTAGCCTGTGCCTATACATGGAAACAACAATTATAAGTTATTAAAATTAATAACAGTAGAGCAAAATGTAGAGATAAACGTACAGAAAAATAAATAAAATAGTTGACAACTTTGTGACTAACCTCCAGTGTCTCAATCTGGTTTTTGAGACTCGGAATCAAATTCAACAGCTGCTCAGCCTCCTCCAGACGCTTAGTCAAGCTTTCGATCTGCTCCTGGACACCAATCACCCAAGGCTGACGGTAGTGAAACCCATCAGCCTTGTTTATAAACAAAAAAATATCAGAAAACCATTTTCTAAAAACATAAATGAATCGAAATGGTCATCAGTGTCTTACCTCGTAGTTGGCACAGGTGAAGAACCGCTTCCCGGGTTGAGTATCGTACTCCTGCTTCACTCGAACCTCGTCTATGATTCTCCCACCACAGGCACACCTTCTCGGAATGCCATATTCAGAATCGCAAGTGTATGATAGCATGTTGACGTAGTCCTTTTGCTTCTTTGAATGACTTCTCTCTGCTGCGGGATCCATCTATAAAACAAATCGAATGAATTTGAACATTAAAATCCAAACAATATAATAAATTTAGAACTATCAAACGCAAAACCGAATCAATTTTGAACCCTAACTCCAAACCCCTCTATCGATTTGAAATCTCATAGAAACTAACCCTAAATGAAACGAGCATGCCGATTTACATCAATTAATAGAAAACCCTCTATCGATTTTCATCCCAAAAACGAAAACCCCAAAATTGATTTGAAATGTGCGAAAACGATTTCGAGCAAAATCGACCAAATTAAACCGTCAATCTACTCGATACTAACCTCAGGTCGTCGAGAAGACAGTCTGTCGTCGATTCACACACAAACAACTCAGAGACTCGGCGTCGCTCGTAAAATCGCCTCTCACACACAAACCCTAGTTTTTTTTCCGAGAAGAGAAAATGAGGAGAGACACGGGGAAACCCTTCTTTCCTCCCCCTCTACGCGAAATCTTTCATCAAGTAAACAACTGACACGTGGCTAAAACCGCTTGATACCGGATCAAGCGCAAGGCCCGCTTCATCGAAACAAACCCATTTTATATTTCATTTTAATCACCCGGGCCTTAGAACTCGAGCCCGTGAACCTCACTAAATACCCCGATGCGCATGGTCTTATATATTAGATACCTTGTTCTAAAACTCGCCCGAGTTACCGATTACTCGGCCGAGAACTCGTTACGCAGTGGTTCACCGTGGCGAGTTAGAGGTGATCGGTGCAATTATTCGGCAAACCGATTTCTGTCAGCCATGAACGTTGTTTAACGAAAATCGCCGATTAGTTAACTAAACCGTGGAATCTACCGTAGAACAATTACTTACTTTCTTTAATTTATAAGTTCAAGATCGTAACTTTTGTTGAGAATCAGTCAAATTTGTGTGAAAAACATCAGAAGATCATTGAAATCTGTTTAACAAACGTGAAAATGGTGAAAATGGACAACTAGAGAATATGTTCTACAGACATTCGAGAGGAAGGAGATGATGTCACTATGGTAATTTCTCTCCATTAAAGAAAAGTGAAAAGAAAACACCATTTACTTACCTTGAACACGTGTTATGTAAGACCATATAAGTAATATATAATTGAATATGTATACAATTCATTAAAGACTAAAATTAATTTCAAAAACAGCGACATACTCACCTCAAAACCCTGATCTATCATGTATTTAGCCTAAAACTCATATAATTGGGTATTTATTTAAAATTATGAATCCCAATACATGTTTTATACGTATATATATATATATATAAAGAATTATACATAAAAATACAGAAAATTCATCCCCGAGTACTCCCCGTATTTATTCCGCATTTTTAATAAATCGCTAGGCCCGTGTGCACCGCACGCGTAGCGCCTAGCGAGTTTCCGAACAAGGATTAGATATCATAAGCTTCTAATGGACACTTCGTCTCACGTGGGATAAACTACTATATATGATCGTGAACCTATAAGTTTTGAGAACCTACCTTTTTACTGTTCTAAAGTTTTCATAAACTGCATGATAACTAATTAATATATTCTTCTTTTGAACGGTTTGCCCTTCATTAATACTAAGAAAATATGTTAACAACTTAACATCACAATAAACTAAGAGTTATCTCCAAGAAATGAAACAAGTTATTGATCTTTGATACATTTATGATAGTGAACCATTATTTTTTGTGGTGATAAAATGTTTTAAGCTATGGATTTCTCAAGAAAATAGTCTAAACATATTTACTTAAATAAATGTACATAAGCCTAACTTCGAGAATAATGTGACCTTATATTATTCTTAAATGTGGTTTCAGGCTATTATATTATTTCTCTGAAAGTGATATATACAAAACGTAAGAAAAATTTATGAGTAAAATAATTCTTGTATAGTGGCGGATTTCTTTAGATAACAACTTTTTGTACAGGTTTATGAAAGGTATTGTTCCATATACTACCATAATGCCGGCTTTTAAAATTTAACTAATCTATAGATCAATTAATAACTACTAATTTAAAAATATTTATTTTAAAACCCCTTTAAATTTTAATTTTTACACTTAAAATAGCTAATTGCTTTCACAATGCAAAATTCATTGAAGGATATGCAATATCAATGAATTCAGAATGAATCCACTTATGTAAACGAAATTAATTATTGTAATGTCATGATTAGTACTATTTGTTATTTCAATAAAACGTATTTTATTGAAAATAATACAATGTGGAAGTTATTATTATTATTATTATTAATAATAATAATGAAGTTGAAAATAATGTTATAATACTAATTAAATGTAAATGTACAAAAATAAATACCACACTTAAAAAAAGGGGAAATTACATGTTTACCACTTTCATGCTACCACTTTTCATTTTTACCATCACTAATGAGACATTTTCAAAAATATCTTCTTCACTAAGTGACAAAAGACTCTTATGTCCTTGTTATTTATATATATAATAAAGTATTATTTAAATAAAAAATAAAAAATAAAAAATAAAAAATAAAAAATAAAAATAAAAAATAAAAAATAAAAAATAAAAAATAAAAAATAAAAATAAAAAATAAAAAAAAAAATAAAAAATAAAAAAAAAATAAAAATAAAAAAAAAAAAAATAAAAAATAAAAAATAAAAAATAAAAAATAAAAAATAAAAATAAAAAATAAAATAAAAAATAAAAAATAAAAAACAAAAAATAAAAAAATAGAAAATAGAAAATAGAAAATAAAAAATAAAAAATAAAAAATAAAAAATAAAAAATAAAAAATAAAAAAAATAAAAAATAAAGAATAAAAAAAAAATAAAAAATTTTTTTTTTTTTTATTTTTCGAAATATACTTTTTCAAATTCGAATTTTTTTATAAAACTTTTTTTTTCAAATTTTTTTTTTCGAATTTTTTTTTTAGTTTTTTTCAAATTTCTTTTTGAAAAACGAAAATTATGTTTGAAACTATTTTTTTTAATTTTTTTTATATTTTTTAAGTATTTATGTATTTATTAGAATCATAAATTTCACATTTCAAAAACCCTACCCCACCCCTCAACTCTAAACCCTAAGTCTAGATTAGTTAACCCTAAGGGTATAATTGTATTTTACCCTTCATTAAAAGTGAGGGTAAAAGTGGTTAGTGTAAACATGAAAAGTGGTACTATGAATGTGGTATTTGTGGCAATTTCCCTTAAAAAAAATATATTTTAAAAAAAAAAATTGATGCAGTAAAATTACAAAAAAAAACTCCAAAAAGTTTTTATAAAGAGAACAACGGGTAGCCCTAAAGTTATATGTTTATATAAAGAGAACAACGGGTAGCATTAAAGTTATATTTAAAATATTGTTTAATTTTATGTATATACTAAATATATATTTATGATATTAATAGGAACGTGAAATTTTCATTACCTTAATATATTATCAAATTGTTCAATTTGAAATATTTTACTTAAAATAATAATAAAAATCTTAACCTGTTGTGCTATAAATCTGTCAGATATTAATTTATACTTTTTAACAATAATAGCTTTTTATTTGCTATAGGTTAGGAAAAAATAGTTTTGTTTTGATATGGTTTCCACCGATTATAAAAAAAATAAGGACACCTGGTTATAAGCATAACCATGTTTAAACACATATAATTAGTTAAAACTATATTTCTGACCAGGTGATCTATTAAGTACTTGTGGAGTGAAAAGTTTGTAGTTTCTATTCATTTATATTGAGGTAACACTGAATTTTAATTTATTATTACAAAATGTTCATTGAATATCCAGAAATTAAGGAAGATACAAAGATGAGGACTCACATGGCGAGGTGTACATGACTCATCCACCTAACTGTCGACCGTTAGTATCCGGCTAATTTTGTTTTTATGTTTACTTATCTAGTTATATTTTATAAGCAATTACATAAATGATGCATCAAGCTTTTTCCATGTGAATTAAAATATAGTCAAACAAAATGATAGACAATAATATACAGAAAAGTTCAATAGGACAATAATCAACAGATAATATATTTGTTACATACCCATGAGTGCACCATCAAATCATAAAATGTTTATTGTTTTGCATGTTGTCCAATCAAAATCTATTCTTATGGAGCTTCACACGTAAGCCCCACCATATGTTGTCTTCTTTGCCAGACTAAAGTACATTCACAAAAATACAAAACCAGACCCATTATATTTCGTTCATTTATTGTCTTTCTCGTTAATTGTTATAGCAAATGTTATATACATGAGTCTATATATATTGTCGTCTACGTACATCAGTTCAGGGATTTTCTGCTCTCTGTTGAATAATTACTGTGAACAGATATATATTGTCGTCTACGTACATCAGTTCAATGTAAACCACTCCTATTTCAATTCCAATTGATCACTGATGACTTCGAGAAGATGCAATGGACTTGATTGGGTTTGAAGATTGTCATAGCTTGCAAACATTATGTCGGTATTTAGACTCGCTTAAACATTTTTGTGTGCAAACATACTTAGCTGTAAATTCATGACCACTTTAACGTGAAACTGCAAAAGGTGGAACAATATAATCAATAACTTTTTTTAGTAAGAGTATTATTCTGATCAGTAATCCGATTCCAGATTCAGTAAAAAAATACTATTTTTTGTTGCTATTACCAGAAGAATTTTGAGCATTGGACATTAATCTATCCCTAAACACAAAACCAGCAAACACTAATGAAATAGTTCTTCCACATAGCTAAAATTATTGTTACTTAATTTTACACCCAAACCTATCAGTGGCACATAATATAACGACGTGTAATCATGCTTTGTATAATCTATCTGCCTCAACCCTTGTCAAAACTATCAATGGCATGTCCATTTCGGGATGGAACGTTCAATCATAGACAGTTCCAAATTTTTTGTCCTAAATCAATTTTTTCAAATAATTTTCTGTTTAGTAATATTTGAATTTGATATAGATATATTTTTAAAAATAATCTAGGTCCCAAAAAAAATAAAACAGAAGAGTAACTAAATAATAAACATCTACTTCACTTTTGATCAATAAATTTCATATTTCATCAAAAAAAAAAAGAATAGTCCAGTGATAATGTAAAATAAAATTGGCAAAAAAAATCAATTAAGATAGTACATATTATACAATATTATAAACTCTAAAACCAATAGAATAATACATTATAGAAAATGGTAATTCTTTATATTTGTGTGATTGCTAAAAGATTATGGATTGTTAATGTCAAATTGAAGTCAAGTAGGTCTTAGTTTCCGATTGCTAAATTTTGATTGAAATCTCTAGAGTTGGACCGGTACAAATTTCAATGTAGTTCAAATGCTGACTTCGTCTCTCTATATCACTACAGCACTCGTCCATGACAATGTTCGTTGCAATTACATAAATTTGGACACATACTCCGTTACGTAAGCATATTGCTGTATTGGCTTCCATACACATTCCATAATTCGAATTACAGCCCTCAAAGACCATCCGGAGACCCGGAGTTAAAAGCTGATGTCTGGAAACTCTAATCATCATCCCAAAAAAAACATTTTATTTGGTATATTTTAACCAAAGCAACCAGCACAGAAAAGGGGTGTTATTGTGCCATTGATCCTCTGTATTAAGATCAAGCTAGAGGTATCAAAATGGGTAATCCAACCAATACCATATCCAAATGATTTTACGCTTATAAGGATTATGAATTAATATAACACATTTGACAAATAGTTTAGTCAATCCATAACTCATTTAAATTAATAAGCTAATGGTTTTAGTGGTTAAACTATAAAGCTTACATTTTGGGAAAACACAACTTAAAGGTTTTCGATGAAAATTACAATTTATTTTTTTGGTGGAAAACACGATGGTTTTAGCGGAAAAGTGCAATTTTTGCAGTTTGATGGAAAATATGTTTCATCAGTTTTAGCGGGAAAGTAATATATTAGAGTTTCTGCTGGAAACACCCAAATTTGTGCTTTTAACTGGAAATCATAATTTTATGATTTTGGCGATTGTTGGTGGAAAAATAAAAAAAAAAAATCAATTTTGACAATAAAACATGAGTTTGCAAATTTGGCTAGAAAACATGATTTGTGATTTTGACGGGAAAACTAAAAATTGTAATTTGTCTAGAGAAATATGATTTTACGGTTTTGGTAGAAATATATGAGTTGTGACTGGTGGAAAATTGATTTTGTGATTTTGACGGAAAAACAACGATTTTATGGTTTTGATGGAAAATATTCGATAAGAAACCAGAATGCCTACTTGCTCGAGTCTTCCTCAGTAAGTACTGCAAAACTAACGGTTTCCTAGATGTTGAAGCATCAAACTCCTGTTCCCATGGATGGAGGAGTATCCTATGTGGTAGAAATGTGATCCGAGTGAACACTAACCATAGGTAATGGCAAAGATACGTACAAAGGTCTGGCGTGAAGCTTGTTGCTTGACAGATGCAGTTATCAGACCCATGGGATCGGCTGAACTCTCTTCAAAGGACCTCAAGGTAGCAGACCTGTTCTGTCCCAGAACAAAGGAGTGGAATAAAGAACTTATCCAACAAATACTGCCACACGAAGCTCCTGATATATTGTGCATCAAACCAAGTACAACCGGAGCATCTGACACATATAGCTGGACCTTAGCATCGAATGGGGACTACTCAACGAAGTCAGGTTATTACACAGCCTTGAACATCACCTACTCTGCAGAGCCGACAACAACAAACCAAGCCCACTGTAACTGGATCACTGATATCTGGACCTTACCATTACCACCAAAAATTAGAGTGTTTCTTTGGAAGGCCATTAGAGGTGCGCTACCTCTTGGATCCAGCTTGGAAATGAAAGGGATAACTACAAACACAGGATGTGTTTTCTGTGGAAAGAGGGAATCAGTGAATCACATGTTTCTATCATGCCCTTTCACGGCAAATGTATGGACCATGTCACCAATCTCAGATGCTCACACCATCTCTCCAAGCCCGACCTTTACGTCAGCACTCAAAGCATAACGCAAGCTCACGAACCTTCCCCCCCCCCCCTCCCCCTCCCCCCACTGGAGTACATCTTGTATCTATGTTCCCTTGGATTGTTTGGACGATTTGGTTAACTAAGAATCAAAGAATTTTCGAGAAAAGGAAATTTGATGAAAAAGAGACACTAAAAAGAAAATTTACGACGCTTAGGAATGGCAAGAGGCACAACAGGAGATCCCACAACCATCAGTGCAACAGACGACACCAAAGCAGCGGATGACGGCAACTATCCTCATTAACACAGATGCAGCGTGGAAGGAGGATACAAAAACTGCAGGATTAGCATGGATCTTCTACGACAACACCGGGAAGCAGCTTCAACAAGGAAGTACTACAGAGGAGTGGGTGAATTCACCACTTACTTCAGAGGCGCTAGCTATCAGGGAGGCTCTCTCTCAAGCAAAAGCGCAAGGCTACAACAAAATCGAACTCAGATCAGATGCCCAGGTTCTAATCTGGGCTATCAATGCACGAGATCATCTCAATGGACTTTTTAGAATTCTTCAGGACATCCACAACTTAACTTGTCATCTCTCCACCTTTTTTCGCATATCTCTCGCAAAGACAATGTTGCAGCCGACAATCTCGCTAAGAGGACACTGTCAGATTTCTTTATCGCCATGAAATTTATGTTGGTTTTAATTAATTTTTCTTTATTGGTTTGGGTATGTACAACTCATTATTTATTCCAATCCAAACCCTTTTAACTCAGTTCACTAAATTCATTCACCCACTAATCCATTTGCATATTCATTTTTCTATCCATTAAAACTTATGATTTCTTTTTAGCAAAAAAAGTCATATGATTTCGATTGTGCTGGATTAGCCCAATAGTTTTTGTCCATTTTAATACCTCAAGATCCAACTTATTTTAGAAATAAAATCTATATCTGTTGATGATTAGTCTTAATTAACCTTATTTGAAAGAATAAATAAATACTACTTACATTTTGATCAATATTATCTTTTACTTTCATTATTTTTTTTTAGTTGAACTAATCAAACTCCAGTCAAGTGTTATATTTAGCTGTCCTATAAAAATAAATTGTGTATATGTATGAATACCATTTATGAATATGTTCTTATTTGTACTAAAACTAAATCATGAAAGATTTGATTGGTATAATATATTTTGGTGATATTCTTTTACCTCCATGAGAAATATATTTTTGTTTACCCATACAATTTTTTTTGTAAATCAAAAACCTCTTAAAATAGTTTTTTTTTATTAACAAACATCGATGGGGTAGATTGGTTAGGCAGAAGATAACTTTGTATCTTTAGTTTTTATCTAAAGCCTTTAAAAGTACCAATCATTCTTTCAGTCAATTTACAGCTACAAAATAAAAAGTGATTGTAGAATTCTTATTTACTAAAACAATATTGGAAAAATTGCCAAAAGAGAACAAAAAAACAAAGTTATTGTCCCTTTGGTATAAAACCAATTTTTTTTATTTTTTCTCTTTTTTACCCGTTGTATTTCTGAAAACTAATGAAATAATAATTTTGTGAATCAAAAAAACTATTGAAAATATAAACAATTAATAAAACATCCATATACACAAGCTGATAATTTTCTTTTGTTCAAAAACTTGGTAAATAAGATTTTTAAAATACTTTCTACTAAAAGTAGAATGTGTCTTCTACGAAAAATGGTATAGTAGAAAATAATTTCTAAGATAAACACGTTCATCTACTTCTTTTAGAACGTCAATTTTACTACTTACTAAATTTCTAAAAAAGAAGAATGTGCATTCTACTAATCGTAAAGGTATCCACTTTCCTCCTGAATGCATCTTCTACTTTTATAAAGTATTCTAAATTTCGGGGAATATGTTTTCTATAATGTACTCTTACGTCTACTCAAAGTAGAAAGTGTATTCAGAATTTTTATCATTCTTTTAAACTTTTAGAAGTCGCCTTCTACGGATAAGAATACCTAATTTTTTGCGAAAATTAATGAAATTTCAGTTAAGAAAATATTCTAAAAATCTCCTAAAAATATTCTAACTTCCTACAACGTGTTATGGTCGATTTTACTTGAAATTTTTTTAAAAAAAATGATTCTCCCTTTTCTTCTTCATCAACCTATGGTTTTTCCATAGTTTTTCTTTTGATTCTTCTCACAAACTCTTGTTCTCTATGATGCATATCTATACCCTTTTTTCTTTTTTGTTTTCAATTGCTTTGTTTTTTTTCGTTTTTTCCATTAACTTTTTTTTAAAATTCAAATTAAGTTTTAAATTGTGTTTAATTAGATTAAATATAAGGTTAGTTTTGGAATTATGAGAAAAATTATACTATTGAAACAACTTCACGTTGGTTTTATACCAAAGGGATAACAACCTTGTTTTTTTGTTTTTTTTAGCAATTTTCCCAACAATATTTTATGTGTTGTACGAAAATATACAGTTACATCAGATACATCTACAGCAAAAATAATATAAATTTTTTTTTTAAATTACATCCCAACCAATCACTTCCGATTAAGCCATCCTCAATGGAAATATTTCAAGTAACTTTTAATATTAAAAAAACGTAGTAAAAATGTGCATTATTTCTCAAAGACTCTGAACACAACTGGTCATTTGCTATTGGTTCTGGTTTATTATAAATTAAATTTATATTTAAAATTAACTTATCTTTAAAATATTGATACCATCTGTTTCAACTTGTTTGATACTTAAACATGTTTTATTAAAAATTAAGTGATATTCTCTTTATTCTAGATAAAAATTAATATAGTTTAACATTTGTAATCAATTACATAATATTGTATTCATTGATTTATTTAGTTTCATTCAATATTAATATGTAATAAAGATAAAATTTTATGAAATTGGTATTTTTGATCTTTATGCATTGAACTTACACCAATAAAATAAAGCAAAGGGAGTATTATGTTTGTGAGAAACTATGAATAGTCTCTTAACCGATTAAGATGCCCCAACATATTTTTGTCACTGGAAAAAAAACTTTAACAAATTGTCAACGTGTAACATTTCTTTAATAGTTTTTTTTTTTGGTAGGATGCAGGAGACAATGTCTCCTACTATTTATTCAAAATAGAAAACCCAATCACAGGCAGACTTGCCTAGTTCTCGACACTTCTTTAAATAGTTATAACATTCATCATAACATCTATTAATAATTCGTATTAATTATTATGTAAGAAACGTCACAAAATTATCTAACTTGTGTGCCGGCCCGGTTATTATCACGACCAGAAGCTCAAACCAAACTTATGGGGGCCGTTTACAGATATATATATATATATATATTATAATAATATGCAAAGCAAAAAAGTCGAATATATGACATGTAAACAAAATTTTCGGTGACCATTACCACAAAGCTACAAAGGGATAATGAAATTCAAGGCGGGAAGCTCAGGCTTCTAAAGCTTGGTATCAGGACCTGTACTGACTATCCTTGCCTCCCACCTACCCCCTTTCAAATAATTCAACATATAACTGTGACCGCACGCGTTAAACGACTTGGGTAAAGGCAAGATCCGTATAACTCCATATTACGTACGTGAGAAAGAATATTGCAATTACACCAAATCCAAAACATAAACAATCGTTTTTTCACCTTCGTGTCATTCTTCTTCCGTAATAAGATGAAACCTATTCAACGTCACCGAAACTCAGGTATGGGAATAGCATGCTAATTTTTCCTATATAAGCTTAAGTCGTAAGAAAGCAAAATAGAACTCAAGAGTGCAAAACATCTGAAGAAGACAAAAACAAATAGAAGTTTCTAAAACAAATATAATTGCGGTTCCGGCAACAACACTCATCAAGCTCTTTTTATTTGCACTATTCACCGTATCTCCGGCGATGTCAACGCGTCTGATGAATCTGAAGCCGAGTCAACAAACCCATGCGTCAACAAGGCTAAAGCATTACCTCTAAAAATCATATCGATCATCGCCATCCTTTTGACAAGCATGATAGGCGTCTCAGCTCCTCTCTTCAGCCGAGATGTTCCTTTTCTCCATCCAGACGAAAACATTTTCACGAGTGTTAAGGCTTTTGCGTCAGGAATCATCTTGGGAACAAGCAGGGGCGAAGCCAGAAGTTTAATATTATGGGTGCATTTTAATAAAAAGAAGCATTAAGGGGAATCGAACATGAAAAACTATGGGTGCATGCCTTAATTTTTACCACATAAGCTAACAAATTTCAGTTGTTTTAGGCTTAACTGTTTAAATCTTATAATTTATGTGGGGGCACGTGCACCCGTTATGATCAACGTGTCTTCGCCCCTGGGAACAAGCAGCTCCGGATCTGGGACAGCCGGATGAAACACTGGCCTCCGCCTCCAAAATTTTTGGAGAGATTTTACATAGTTAAGGCCTCCAAATTATGAAATATTTTTTTAATAAAGTTTTTTACAAAATGTTTCAGACCTCTGAAATCTCAGATCCGTCCATGGGAACAAGTTTCATGCATTTTTTACCTGACTCCTTCCAGATGTTGTCGTCAGAATGTTTAGAGGATGACCCGTGGCAAAAGTTCCCATTCACGGGATTTGTCACCAGGCCCGGCCCTGAAATATTTTAGGCCGGAAGCCCAAAATCTATAAAAATAAAAAAATGTGGATGATAGCACTTACGCTTATCGAACCCGTCACCTCTCCTTGTATTTGATAGCCATTAACCAACTACGCTACAAGAGATTTTGTGCAAAAAAATGGCCGATAATTTACTTATTGTGAAAAAGGCCGGAAGCACATGCTTCCATGGCTTCCCCTCAAGGCCGCTACTGTTTGTCGCTATCTTGTCGGCACTAGTCACTCTGCCATAATGGCTACTAGCTTCTACAGTAGCAAGACCGGTAGTGAAATTGTGCCTGCTGCTGGTAACGGTGATCAGGAGAGAGCGAATCCGATAATAGCTCATGGTCATAGCCACGGTCACGGAGTTACATTAACTACTAAAGATGATAGTGACTCACAGTTATTGGGGTACTGAGAAATGGTTAGTACACCACTTAAACGTACCTTTTTAAAATGCTCTAAGTTATAAATAATTAAATTAAGCATTTCATTTCCATATGTTTGTGCAAACACATATCGACAGGTTTTGGAGCTTGGAACTATAGTTCACTCTGTGGTCATTGCACTATCTCTAGGTGCAACAAATGACACATGCACCATTAAAGGTTTAGACCTCTTTTGTTGCAAATCTTTTTTTTTTTGGTCTAAATGTTAAGTGTTGCAAATCTTTGTTTTCACCAAATGTTTGAAGGCATTGGTCTTGGTGGCTGCATCCTCCAGGTAATCTGGAAGCTACATATTTATTGAGTTTTGATACAATACATATTTATAGAAGTACAAATGGAATTGAGATAATGGTTTAATTACTCATGTAAATCCATTATGTCTTTTAGATATAGCACATGTTTATACTGACAAAATATTGTATATTGTGACTAGGCGGGATATACAACTGTGAAAATGTGACAACCCGTCCCGTGGAAACTACCTGCCCCGTGGGCCCCAGGCTCACAGCGCTACAGCGCACCGACCTCAACCCCACTATTATGAGTTTTTACTAACTCCATAATTAGGTTGTTGGTGAGCTTCGAACCCAAAACTTCATCCTTTAACAGCATTCCCAAAGGACAAGCCAAACCAAGTTTTTGTTTCCAAACTAGTACTCAAAACTCAAAGTCACAAAAATAGGTTTCATTAAAGAGGTAAATATACACGTATATCCCTTGAGTTAATTAATCCAAACCTTAGAGTTTAGAATTAAAGAGTGGGGTTTTGGAATTAGGGTTTAAAATTTTTTAAAAAAAAAAAGAAATACTAAAAAATTTAAAATAAAAATTTAAAAACAGTTTCAAAAAGTATTTTTGAATTATAAAAAAAAATTTCAAAAAAAATAAAAAAACAATTTCGAAAAAAAAAATTTCAAAAAAAAGTTATAAAAAATTCTAATCTGAAAACATATAATCTGAAACTATATAAAAAAAAATTTTCATTTTTTTATTTTTATTTTATTTATTTTTGTTTGTTTATTTAATTTTAAACTAAGGGTATTAGGGATATTTTACCCTTCAATGAATGTCATTTTTGTGACTTTCTCCTTCTAGTGTCATTTTTGAGACAAAAACTCAAAATGTGCTATTATTGACAATTGCCCATAAAACAAGCTTGAAAGATTATCCCCCACACATTATTTGAAAAGTGATTTGCCATATAATAACTTTCACAAAAAAATTCGACATGACTATTAAAATTGATGATATGGCTTATGACTAAATATGACATGAAAAATTATATCTAATATTAATGTATATATTTGATAAAAAAAATTAAGAATATGGTAGTAAAACATACAATACCATTAAAATAAATATATTCAAATATGACACTACAAATTTGAAATATTATTTAATAATACTCTTTATAATTATACAATTTTTATTATGTAAATTTTATACAATTGTTTAAAAACTTATTAACTTTTAATCGTAAAATTATTAGTTTCTTTTATATCTACATATTTTATAAATAATGTCTAATCTTTTTTGATAATTATATAATTTTATATCAATTTTATTAATCTTATATAAGTTGATATAATATATTTAACCAAAAGGAATAGATGTAAAAATGTATAAGATTATAATTTTAAATATATGCCTATATTAATAAATATAATTTTACATAAACAAAATTATTTTTATCTTAATTTTATGTTTAACTAAATAAAATTTTATATTAAAATATTAGTAAGAAAATAATAAAATATACAATATTAATAAAATTAATTTTAAATTTAGTTTAAATTAAAAAAAATTATACTACACTGACGCAGGAAAATACCCAGTTACCTATGGAAACATCTCCTATATATTAAAGGAGAAACACTTTTAGAATTTACCTTAAAACTTTATTGGCAGGAATATAACGTGGTGATATGGTTTCACGAGAAACTTTTATTTAGTAAAATGCTTAGGTGTCATGCAGAAAACGTTTCTCACCAAAACTGTGGATTTAATGCATTCACACTAACATTCCTTTAAAAGAATTTCATACCATCTATATTTTTCTCGGCGAACATTTTTACGTGATAAACCTTCAACTTCAAGTTCGATTACTTAATTTATCAATCCTCTCAATATAATCATAGCATCAATAAAGCTTTCTTATTCCTCTATACGTTTATGTTAAAAACGGTAATCCATCTGATCTATCGCCATTAAGTCGATAGATCCGTAGAGACGACAAAGCGATAAAACTTTAGTACGATGCCAAGTGTTAATGAAAGAATCCTTTTCTCCATACCTTCTTTCATGAATTTAGCAGAGCACTCACATTATTGAGAACCGCCTCTCTTTACTGAAAGATGACGTTGAAAATCAATTTCTAGATAAATGTGTCGTATTCGGTTTTGTTACTGCTCGATGAAGTGATCTCTGTTTCGAGGAGACTGAATCACTATAAATCGTCTCGGCTTGGTGTATTAGTCTTCTCGAGCAAGCAATATAAACATCCGAGTGTCACTACTTTCGCCGCCATGAGAGCTCTGTATTAGACAACCTTGAAGCTGAGAAGAAACTTCCAGGAACGAACCACCACCAAGTCTCACGTGCTGGTCGCATCTGGAACAACCTTTACAATTTAGAAGGTCAAATAACTTTCAATTTTTTTTATTATGCAACAATGTCTTCTAAATTTAAAGTACATATACCTTTTTATTTCACACAATTATTGTTTTGTTTATAATATGTTATTGATCTATATTTTTTTCGATTTTATGTGTTAAACCCCTAAGTCCATAACTACTACAACGTGATAGGCAAAATATAAAAAAAAAGTTATTTTCTAAAGTTTATTCTCAAACTTGCAAACATCATACATTAAATTTTATATTGTGAACCCATTATAAAAAGTCTTTGGCTTCACATGATAACAATAATACATTTAGGGTTTGAATGAAACACAGTACAAATGCAGAATAATTGCAGTACCTTTTTGATGCAGATTGGACTGTATTTTATTTGCCATTCATCTTTTTATAGGCAGGTAAAAAATATATATTAAAATAATACATATTGGACAATTGATCTGTATAACTAATGGTCTGTATATATTCGGGTCCATTATATACGAGGGTCGCGTATAGTTTTTAATTATGAAAATGAGTCGGCCTAAGTTTTTATTGGGCATTTGCTTACCTATAGGAGAGATAAATAATTTATGACCTTTTTAGCCTTTCGACCCAATAACTTATACTTTGCAACCCACATAACTTAACCCACACCGACATCTCCACGCAACCCAAAAACTTTCCCGCACGTGCGAAACTCGGCGATCAGACTCGGTGGTTTAATTTTTTTTTTTCATCCCGTCGGCAAAGGTGAAATGCTTTTGTACCTAGGTAAATCCGTGTATTTTTACCGCTCAACCGACAAGATACGGTTGAGGTGTACGACCATAAACGGTGTACACCTTATACTTGTACATATATAATCAGGACGATAAAATTGTAGCTTAAATAATATTAAACAACAGTTTAACAAAACACAGATGCATATAATTACCAGTAAATAAAATATGATCAGTTATTGCTGAGGTAATACTTCAAACATAATAATCTAGATTTTGTGATAAACAAGTTTCATGTAAACTGTCTGTCCTACTCCGTCCGCCATACTATGTTGTGAAGCAGGAGTAAAGGTGTTTGCCAGTGAGGTTGATAATTGAAACAGTGTGATTTTAATTATGAAGTAAATGTTCCACCAATACTTTTAACCTAACAACCTTGTACAGATATTTTAAATCTCGCGCTCTGAAAAAGGTTTCAAAGGTTGGTGAAAAATTAATTTTAACATTTAACTCATTGCCTTCTTAGTGGAATTCCTCTATTTAATAGAATCAGTCTTATATCAACTCAATACACCAAAAAAACCTTCCCATTCTCTATAATAGTATAGCAAATTGATGCATCACTCGGAATGGTTATCAAGAAGGCTATGTCTTCTCAAACTCCTGATTTGTCAAGACGGCTATGTCTTGACAAATCTAATTGATACTTCTGATGATATATACACGGCTATGTCTTCTGAAACTCCTGATTTGTCAACTGTCACTTCTTTAACTGATCATGTAAGAGAGCACTAGAGCATCAACTTACATCTCAATCTCTAAACATGAATATACATGTTTGTTGTGACATGTATCTAATTGTTTACTGATGTTTTAGATATCTCAAGCAAGCTGACAGAGACTGTAAATCATTCTTCGATGAAAGCTCCAAGAAAGGAGATCAACCAAGTCCGGTTTCAGTTCTAGAAGCTTCTTATGATGATAATGTGTCATCGAGTTTTGAATGCTTTGAGAATGTTAGCGCTGATCTAAAAGATAGTCAATCAATGCTTGTCAGTTTACTGATTTCGTTTGTTCTTTTAAAATTAAAAATTTTTGCGATCTTCTTCCCCTAGGAACTATAATACATACACACGGCTAGTTGCTAAAGGAGGTTTATGAGGGTTTGTAAATCTAGTAGTTATTTATATTGGTTATATTATTTGTAAGTTTTTATAAATTATCTACTAATTGCATCTAAAATGAAAATCTTTCAATTATAAAAACAGTAACAGCATGACACTAACAAACATGACACTAACAAACATGACAATAACAACATAAGACACTTACAACATAAACACTAACAACATGATGAACTTGCAATCTTAAATAAGTCTGACTAGTTATCCGATGAGGATGCACCATCATCACCACCCAGTGGTGTACGTTTTCCAAACTCAGTTTTGTAGACCCTCAACATACACTCATAATGTGGTTTGAAATGTGGAGGCAACAACATAAGACACTAACAACATGATGAACTTGCAATCTTGAATAAGTCTGACTAGTTACTCGATGAGGATGCACCATCATCACCACCCAGTGGTGTACGTTTTCTAAACTCAGTTTTGTAGACCCTCAACATACACTCATAATGTGGTTTGAAATGTGGAGGTAACAACACAAGACACTAACAACATAAGACACTAACAATATGATGAACTTGCAATCTTAAATAAGTCTGACTAGTTACCCGATGAGGATGCACCATCATCACCACCCAGTGGTGAACATTTTCCATGCTCAGTTTTGTAGACCCTCAACATACATTCATAATGTGGTTTGAAATGTGGAGGTAAACAAATGATGTGCTCCGTGAGGTGATCTACTCTTGCCGATAAATATCTTCTTTGCTCGAGATATACCCGATGTTGACATTGACCGATAGATTTGAGTTTTTCCTGCAATTCTGATACAATAGCATTCGCTGCGAAGGAGTATGAAAACGTTTTTTTCTTGATAGCAGCGATTTCTTGAATCGTCAAGGTTGATGAGTTTTTAATTAGGCAAGTAGAAGCAGTTGAAGCATCTTTTGGATTGAACTCACAGACGGCTAAAAGGGTCCAAGGTTTGAAGGATAAAGATAGTGGAGCGGCTGTAGATGGGGTTAATCCGGCTTCGGGTAATATGCTACAACAAGAGAAGCAAAAGAGTTGTGCACTAGGAACATTAGTGGAGAATGAAAATAAAAAGCAGGCTCACGTTGAAGCAGCTGAAGATGCCGTTTGTGGGGTTAATCCGGATAATATCCATCAATAAAACTATACGCTATAAGAGAAGGAAAAGAGGGCTAACGTTGAAGCAGTGTCGGAAGAAAACAAAAGAGATCACGTTGAAGATGAAGATAAAGATAAAGATGAAGATGAAGATGACGAGGACTATGTTGATAATGAAGATGAATATGAAGATGAAGACAATAATGATCCTGAAGATGAAGCTGAAAATGAAGGTGACGGTGACGGTGAAAATGAAGAAAGATGACGTTGGAAATGAAGATGAAGATGAAGATGACTAGGACTATGATTATAATGGCCGGCATGAGTTTGTTGGAAGGGATTGTGAGAGAGACGAAGATGATGATTTTGATGGATGTCCACCAAAAGGAGGGCGTGGTGGACGGTCTGGTCGTAGCGGTTATGAGCGTTCTATGGTCACCAAAGTTAGAGGTCATGGGTCTGGAAGAGGCCAACAGTCAAGGGCTACAGGTGGATCTTTGTCAGGTAAACAGTGTTGCAATATGAGACATTACGAAGACAACACAGACAACCTAAGGGATTTCGTATGTACCTCATGAATCGTTGACTTTTCGTACACCGAAGATTCTGATATCTGCGGAAGCGTCGATGTTGTTAATGTAACTCCACCTAAAGATAGAAACCAACAAAACCACGTCGATGATTCTGTTGATCGTCGTTTCACCTAATCGTCTTCTGAAACTGTAAGGTGTGCACTGACCTTTGCAACCGGGATCGATGATGTTGGCAATGTTGTTTTGGTTACACCACCACAACAAAACGAGACGCGCAGCCACATGATCGAAGATGATGATGAGTATATAATCAGGACGATAAAATTGTAGCTTAAATAATATTAAACAACAGTTTAACAAAACACAGATGCATATAATTACCAGTAAATAAAATATGATCAGTTATTGCTGAGGTAATACTTCAAACATAATAATCTAGATTTTGTGATAAACAAGTTTCATGTAAACTGTCTGTCCTACTCCGTCCGCCATACTATGTTGTGAAGCAGGAGTAAAGGTGTTTGCCAGTGAGGTTGATAATTGAAACAGTGTGATTTTAATTATGAAGTAAATGTTCCACCAATACTTTTAACCTAACAACCTTGTATAGATATTTTAAATCTCGCGCTCTGAAAAAGGTTTCAAAGGTTGGTGAAAAATTAATTTTAACATTTAACTTATTGTCTTCTTAGTGGAATTCCTCTATTTAATAGAATCAGTCTTATATCAACTCAATACACCAAAAAAACCTTCCCATTCTCTATAATAGTATAGCAAATTGATGCATCACTCGGAATGGTTATCAAGAAGGCTATGTCTTCTCAAACTCCTGATTTGTCAAGACGGCTATGTCTTGACAAATCTAATTGATACTTCTGATGATATATACACGGCTATGTCTTCTGAAACTTCTGATTTGTCAACTGTCACTTCTTTAACTCATCATGTAAGAGAGCACTAGAGCATCAACTTACATCTCAATCTCTAAACATGAATATACATGTTTGTTGTGACATGTATCTAATTGTTTACTGATGTTTTAGATATCTCAAGCAAGCCGACAGAGACTGTAAATCATTCTTCGATGAAAGCTCCAAGAAAGGAGATCAACCAAGTACGGTTTCAGTTCTAGAAGCTTCTTATGATGATAATGTGTCATCGAGTTTTGAATGCTTTGAGAATGTTAGCGCTGATCTAAAAGATAGTCAATCAATGCTTGTCAGTTTACTGATTTCGTTTGTTCATTTTAAAATTAAAAATTTTTGCGATCTTCTTCCCCTAGGAACTATACTACATACACACGGCTAGATGCTAAAGGAGGTTTATGAGGGTTTGTAAATCTAGTAGTTATTTATATTGGTTATATTATTTGTAAGTTTTTATAAATTATCTACTAATTGCATCTAAAATGAAAATCTTTCAATTATAAAAACAGTAACAGCATGACACTAACAAACATGACACTAACAAACATGACAATAACAACATAAGACACTAACAACATAAACACTAACAACATGATGAACTTGCAATCTTAAATAAGTTTGACTAGTTATCCGATGAGGATGCACCATCATCACCACCCAGTGGTGTACGTTTTCCAAACTCAGTTTTGTAGACCCTCAACATACACTCATAATGTGGTTTGAAATGTGGAGGCAACAACATAAGACACTAACAACATAAGACACTAACAACATGATGAACTTGCAATCTTGAATAAGTCTGACTAGTTACTCGATGAGGATGCACCATCATCACCACCCAGTGGTGTACGTTTTCTAAACTCAGTTTTGTAGACCCTCAACATACACTCATAATGTGGTTTGAAATGTGGAGGTAACAACACAAGACACTAACAACATAAGACACTAACAATATGATGAACTTGCAATCTTAAATAAGTCTGACTAGTTACCCGATGAGGATGCACCATCATCACCACCCAGTGGTGAACATTTTCCATGCTCAGTTTTGTAGACCCTCAACATACATTCATAATGTGGTTTGAAATGTGGAGGTAAACAAATGATGTGCTCCGTGAGGTGATCTACTCTTGCCGATAAATATCTTCTTTGCTCGAGATATACCCGATGTTGACATTGACCGATAGATTTGAGTTTTTCCTGCAATTCTGATACAATAGCATTCGCTGCGAAGGAGTATGAAAACGTCTTTTTCTTGATAGCAGCGATTTCTTGAATCGTCAAGGTTGATGAGTTTTTAATTAGGCAAGTAGAAGCAGTTGAAGCATCTTTTGGATTGAACTCACAGACGGCTGAAGGGGTGCAAGATTCGAAGGATAAAGATAGTGGAGCGGCTGTAGATGGAGTTAATCCAGGTTCGGGTAATATGCTATAACAAGAGAAGCAAAAGGGTTGTGCACTAGGAACAGTAGTGGAGAATGAAAGTAAAAAACGGGCTCACGTTGAAGCAGCTGAAGATGTTGTTTGTGGGGGTAATCTGGATAATATGCTTCAACAAAACTATACGCTACAAGAAAATGAAAAGAGGGCTAATGTTGAAGCAGTTTCGGAAGAAAACAAAAGAGATCACGTTGAAGATGAGATGAAGATGAAGATGACGAGGACTATGTTAATAATGAAGATGAATATGAAGATGAAGATGATGATGATGTTGGAGAGGAAGATGAAAATGACGGTGACGGTGGCGGTGGAAATGAAGATAAAGATGAAGGCTATGTCTTGACAAATCTAATTGATCCTTCTGATGATATCATGACGGCTATGTCTTCTGAAACTCCTGATTTGTCAATTGTCACTTCTTTAACTGATCTTGTAAATGAGCACTGGAGCATCAACTTACATCTCAATCTCTAAACATGAATATGAATGTTTGTTGTGACATGTATCTAATTGTTTACTGATGTTCTAGATATCTCAAGCATGCCGACTGAGACTGTAAATCATTCTTCAATGAAAGCTCCAAGGAAGGAGATAAACCAAGTCCAGTTTTAGTTCTAGAAGCTTCTTATGATGATAAAGTGTCATCGAATTCTAAATGCTTCAAGAATGTTAGCGCTGATCTAAAAGATAGTCAATCAATGCTTGTCAGTTTACTTATTTCGTTTGTTCATTTTAAAATTAGAAATTTATGAGATTTTCTTCCCCCATGAACTATACTACACTCACACGGCTAGTTGCTAAAGGAGGTTTATAATGGTTTATATATCTAGTAGTTATTTATATTTGTTTTGTAATTTGTAAGTTTTTATAAATTATCTACTAATTGCATCTAAAATGAAAGTCATTCAATTATAAAAACAGTAACAGCATGACACTAACAAACATGACACTAATAAACATGACAATAACAACATACGACACTAACAACAAAAGACACTAACAACATGATAAACTTGCAATCTTAAATAAGTCTGACTAGTTACCCGATGAGGATGCACCATCATCACCATCCAGTGGTGTACGTTTTCCAAGCTCAGTTTTGTAGACCCTCAACATACACTCATAATGTAGTTTAAAATGTGGAGGTAACAACATAAGACACTAACAACATGATGAACTTGTAATCTTGAATAAGTCTGACTAGTTACCCGATGAGGATACACCATCATCACCACCCAGCGGTGTATGTTTTCCAAACTCAGTTTTGTAGACCCTCAACATACACTCATAATGTGATTTGAAATGTGGAGGTAACAACATAAGACACTAACAACATAAGACACTAACAACATGATGAACTTGCAATCTTAAATAAGTCTGACTATTTACCCGATGAGGATGCACCATCATCACCACCCAGTGGTGTACGTTTTCCAAGTTTAGTTTTGTAGACCCTCAACATACACTCATAATGTGGTTTGAAATGTGGAGGTAAACAAATGATGTGCTCCGTGAGGTGGTCTACTCTTGTCGATAAATATCTTCTTTGCTCGAGATATACCCGACATTGAACTTCACCGATAGATTTGAGCTTTTCCTGCAATTCTGATACCCTATCATTCGCTGCAAAGGAGTATGGAAACGTCTTTTTCTTGATAGCAGCGATTTCTTGTCGTCAAGGTTGATGAGTTTTTAATTAGGCAAGTAGAAGCAGTTGAAGCATCTTTTGGATTGAACTCACAGACGGCTAAAAGGGTCCAAGGTTTGAAGGATAAAGATAGTGGAGCGGCTGTAGATGGGGTTAATCCGGCTTCGGGTAATATGCTACAACAAGAGAAGCAAAAGAGTTGTGCACTAGGAACATTAGTGGAGAATGAAAATAAAAAGCAGGCTCACGTTGAAGCAGCTGAAGATGCCGTTTGTGGGGTTAATCCGGATAATATGCATCAATAAAACTATACGCTATAAGAGAAGGAAAAGAGGGCTAACGTTGAAGCAGTGTCGGAAGAAAACAAAAGAGATCACGTTGAAGATGAAGATAAAGATAAAGATGAAGATGAAGATGACGAGGACTATGTTGATAATGAAGATGAATATAAAGATGAAGACAATAATGATCCTGAAGATGAAGCTGAAAATGAAGGTGACGGTGACGGTGAAAATGAAGAAAGATGACGTTGGAAATGAAGATGAAGATGAAGATGACTAGGACTATGATTATAATGGCTGGCATGAGTTTGTTGGAAGGGATTGTGAGAGAGACGAAGATGATGATTTTGATGGATGTCCACCAAAAGGAGGGCGTGGTGGACGGTCTGGTCGTAGCGGTTATGAGCGTTCTATGGTCACCAAAGTTAGAGGTCATGGGTCTGGAAGAGGCCAACAGTCAAGGGCTACAGGTGGATCTTTGTCAGGTAAACAGTGTTGCAATATGAGACATTACGAAGACAACACAGACAACCTAAGGGATTTCGTATGTACCTCATGAATCGTTGACTTTTCGTACACCGAAGATTCTGATATCTGCGGAAGCGTCGATGTTGTTAATGTAACTCCACCTAAAGATAGAAACCAACAAAACCACGTCGATGATTCTGTTGATCGTCGTTTCACCTAATCGTCTTCTGAAACTGTAAGGTGTGCACTGACCTTTGCAACCGGGATCGATGATGTTGGCAATGTTGTTTTGGTTACACCACCACAACAAAACGAGAAACGCAGCCACATGATCGAAGATGATGATGAGTATTTTGATCCTACTCTTACCAACGCTACACAAGTTCATGGTAGAGAAGCAACGAAGACAGGAACCCTTTCATGTGCTCACAATGATGAAACACCTTCTGGTGAAAGTGATCATATTGTTCTTGTTACACCCCAGAAACAATATAACAAACACAACCGAGTAATCGAAGCTGATGATGAGTTTGTTAGTCATCTTTTTACCCAAACTATAGATTTTGAGGGTGGCGAAGTATGCATCCCAAGAAAACATTTTCCATCCACCTCTGTAACTGTTAGTTGTACACAGTCGGATGAAACATATACATGTGCAAGTGTTGATCTTGGTCAAGCTAATACACCAGAAAAGCACAACACACACAGCCGTGTGATCGAAGATGAGGACCTGTTTGTGGATCCTCCTGTAAGAATAAGTTCACAAGTTCAAAGTGGAGAGGCTTTCATGAAAGGGATACAAGTTTCAGAAATGTATGGATATAATGATGTAGTTCATGTGTTTAATGATATGGAAGGAAACGGGTTCCAGCCGCAGGATATCGACTTCAGCAAGGAGGACTCGGATATATTTGTTGGAAGGCAGTTTAAGGACAAAGCGCAGTTTAAGTTGACGATGTCGATCTATGCAATCGCGGAGGTGTGCAGGTTCAAGTTCAGGCATTGCAAACGCTACGTCACGGCTAAATGCGTTGATAATATGTGCTAAGCAAATGGGTGATTCTCCTACGTATTTTGTGAAGAAGGCAAGTTTGGGACATCAATGCACATCTGATATGCGAGGGCCATACAAAAAACATGGAACATCTAGAGTTCTTGCTGCTCTTCTGCGCTCGAAATACGAAAGACTTCACTGTGGACCTCATGCTATGGAACAGCCGAAAGTACTGAGAATGGAATTCAACTATACATGCACGTACTGGAAAGCTTGGAAAGCTAAGGAATTAGCAATTGCGCCTGCCCAAAGAATAGAGGAAATGTCTTATAAGATGCTACCATAGTACTTGCACGTACTGAAATTAGCAAATCCTGGAAAAATCACAGATATTAAAACCAAACTTGATTTAGAAGGAAAATCGAGGTTCATTTATGCATTCATGTCACTGAATGATTGTATCGATGGGTAGAAGCATTTGCGTAAGGTCCTTGTGGTGGATGGCACCCACATGTTTTGAAAATACAAAGGGGTATTGCTTAGTGCTAGCGGGCAAGACGCAAACTGCCGCGTATTCCTATTGCTTTCGCAGTAATGGATAGCGAGAACTCAGATTCTTGGAAGTGGTTCTTCGAAAGGTTGTCAACAATTGTAGAAGATAGTTTGTGAATTAACAATAATTTCCGACAGATGTGCCGCTATATTTGCAGCTAAAGATAAATGGTATCCATCTACACACCATGGTATTTGTCTTGAACACCTTAAGCGTAACGTGGGCGATAAGTATAAAGGAATGGATCATAAGCAAATGGTGCCCAGGGCAGCATAAGCTTTCAAAGTTTCTGAATTTCAAAAGATCTATGACCTTATAAAGCTCACGGATTGGAGATGTTAGGATTACTTGGAGAAAATCGACAAAAAGTTATGGACACGTTCACATTTCGAAGAAATTAGGTTTAACTTGATGACTTCAAATATAGCTGGATCGTTGAATAAGGCGCTGCTGCGAGCGCGTGATAGCTCTATAATGGCACTGCTGTAGTTTATACGACGGATGTTGACTAGATGGTTGAAGTGCAGGCGCTACGATATTAGTAAAAGGCAGGAAAATATTCCAAAGAAAATTAATGAAATAGTGGTCGAACAGCTAGTGTTGTCAACTGGCCTTCTTGTTTTGCCCTGTTCTACTAGGCAGTTTGAAGTTACACACAAGCCAACCAAATACAAATTTGTTGTTGATTTAGAGAAACAAACTTGCTCCTGCCTTGAATTCCAGATTCTTGGGTTGCCATGCCGACACGCTATCGCCACTGCTTCTTTTCGGAAGATGGAGTACGCCTTGTTTGTTTCACAATACCATGTCAAAGATACTTGGTCTGAAATAGTTAAGGGTATCATACTACCGGTTCCAAATCCATAAGATATCAATATTCCCGCAGATATACTAAAGGTCGACATTTATCCACCAAAGACGAAAAGAACGAAGGAAATGTCAGACACTAAAAGAAAACTTGGAACTTCCGATTATGCAGTAAAACCTTTGTTTATACCTTGCCTATTGAAATGCATTGAACGCTTTCATTTCTAACTACTTTTTTCATTTATAGGAGGGCTCGAGGAAAAGAAGAAACCGGCTTTAGAGTAAATGTTCAGCCGCAATTTCGTGGGGTAAAATCCCGGAGCAAACAGCCTTCTAGGGAATTTTGTGGATGAGCCGCCATCAACGGCATCAACCGGTGGAGATGTCAGTGCCGTGGAATCCATGAAGGAGGGCGTTTTATCGTCGTCGGAGTCAGAAACTACAGAACGAGATGATTTCGTATTTAGTAAAAAGGAACCCAATATCAAGGACAGTTTAACGGAGTCGCAAACTAATGTTCAGAAAAAGCAACTGCATTCCAGTGATGACATGCATAATTTAAGGCGAGGACAGAGTGAGTCGCAAACTAATGTCTGAATAGCATTTTAAAAATAAACTGTAAAGTAATAACATCAAAAGGAACCTGGGTACCGCTTCGTCTTCTTAGATCGGGAGACGGGTTTAGCTTTCGGTGTGTTTGCTCGATGGCGCCGGAAGATCCTGCGGCGTTCGATTGTGATACCATCAGAGCTGAAAGCTGCTCTCACTCGTCACGAGAGCTAAGAAGAGGGCCTGCTACACATAAATCGGAGCTGTAAGCTGTTCTTACTCGTCACGAGAGCTAAGAACAAAAAAACTTTTCATTTCTACTTTCAGGTGAGACGGATAATTTGATGGAGAGAGAAAGAGTGAGAGGAGAAGAAAGCTGTTTAATTACCGCGGTGGTTTGCGGATGAGAATTAACTGCAGAGAAGTTTTGGGATTCGCGCTGGTCTGTCTCACGTGTAAAGAAGAGAGTGGCAATGTCGTTATTTATCAGCTAGAGAATGGGTTGAGAATTCTTTGCAACATAACTTGTATAGGGTCGCAAAGGGTCGCGACCCAAATGCCCAATAAAAACTATCTCAGACCCAAAATCCAAATTCATAACTTCTACGCGACCTACTTTTCTAATAAATCCGTATATATTCTGCATGATCTGCTATTAATATTTCATCTGCATTTTTTCTATCAGCATCTCATTTGAAGCCTAATTAGTTCTATCTAACTATTCCTTAAAATATATCTTATGTTATACATAATCATAATATATAATTTTAATATGAATATAAATACTTTATTCCGGATAAAATGCGGATTACTATCCAGTAAACATTAAAACTGATTAAAAAAAGTGTATGGAATAAGAATTTATAACGTCTTTTGGACGCAAACATAAAAAAAAAAAAGGGAAATTACTTAGAATAACACACATTTTATGAGTAATGACTAGAATAACATACCAAAACAAAGAAAGAAGAAAAAAGTGAGTTAATGTCCAAAATACCCAATCAAGAAATATATTTAAACATAATATAACTTTTTAATACAGAAAATGAAAGACTCTAGATAAAGTAGAAGCTTTGGTTGAACAAAAAAGGTAAAAAAAAAAAACATTTTCTTCCCCACGACACTTTCTCTTTCCCGTGACCCTCCTCCCCAAGAACCCTAAATCCCCAAATTGTGTAATCCTCAAAATTTCGATTCACTTTCTTATTAAGATGATTCCTCATCGATTGGGTCATGTCGACACTCTACTCTACCACTAAAAGCCTTCGATTCCTCATCCACTCGGCCGACGAACCCTAAATCCCCTTTCTAAAGTTCAAAGTTTCGTCGAAGGTCGTAGCTTTATTTACGTTTTCTCAGTTGTTTCTTTAGATACAACCTCATCTCCTCTTGGAGCTATTCAATTGACCAAGAAATCGTGGCATCAAGGTTTAGTCTCTTTCTTAGTTTTTTGGGTTTTTTTTAATTGGATTTCTGGAAATATAAAACTTGTGTGTCCCTTACTTCATTGTTCATTATTTACAGAGATATGACTACATCAAGCACCCACAAAAAATATCCAGAAAGACTTTATGAAGAGGGAAAATGTCCACTGCAATATCGATCAATGAATCATAACTGTCACTTTGCTGGTTTGCAGATGGTGGAGGAATCTGTTGGTTTGGATGCGTGGGAATCCATTAAGGCATCTTCTGTTGGAGTTATTATAAGGTTGAAAGAGATGGATTATACATGGTCAGCCCAAGTCGTTCACCATTTGAAAGAGAGTCCTAGACGCAGAAGCTTTTGAAAGATATCCTTGGGGGCGTGTCGGATTTTCCAGCCTCGTTAATTCAGTTAAGCTTGTTTCATATGAAGGAAAGAAGAAATATACACTTCGTGGATGTGTTCATGCTCTTCTCATCTGGGTGTATGAATCAATACCTGGCATTGGGCATGAATATGGGAACCATATTGAGGGTAACCAAGTTCCTCTTCTCTCTTGGTCTGCATCCCGTCCCCGTATACAGTGGGATTTGTTTTATAAAAAAGAGAAAAAAGCTCACCAGAAGGTAGTTTCTTACATTATTGTTAACTCTTATTAAAAGATATCACTTGTAAATGTATTCATACTAATGTTTTTTACATGACTTGATTGGTAGGTGCGTGTCAGACATCTCATTGTTAAGGCAGAATCGGACATATATCCTCAATGGGATGATGACAAGGTTGATGATGATCTTCATAACTTGATTTTAGAGATTCTACATGACCAGCTTGATGATAAGTACTGGAGCTTGAAGGCAACTAATGAACCAGTAGCAATCAAAAAGCAAAGGAATTTAGTGACTGAAGAAGATCATTGCATGAAGAAAAAAAATCCAGCAAAGAGGAAAATCACAGTGAGTATGCTTGATTGTTTACTTGTAAGATTGTTTACTTGTATGTATTGATTAGTCTAGTTTGTGAAGCCGTGCTGAAAGTACTTTATTTTTTACTTGAGTTTATTGTTGAGTTCGTTTACTGTTTTATGGCAGGACTGTGGATCCAGCCTTAACTCAGGTGGAGATGATGGATTCAGGCATGATCTAATGGAAGCAGTGAAGACATTGACTGCAACGGTTCAAAATGTGGACACAGTTGTTGCTGAGAAGGTGTTGACTACATTAGACACAAAGATTGAAGCAAAAGTAAATGCAAGAGTTGCTCAAGCCGAGCAGGTACTTGGCTGTCAAATCTTAGCATTACAAGAACAAGTTGCTAAAATTACAGAGCAGATGCAAGAAACTGCCCCCAAAAATGATGGACACATTGTAAACCAAGAAGATGAAGTCAACAGCAATGACCCGGTTAGTCTTTTGCTTCACTTATGAGTATGTCTATTTTAGGTTAAAGTAACTTTAGATTCGAAATTAACTTGAAATTGGTTTTGACATACTCAAATAGTCATGGATGGTCCAAGACAAGACACCATTTGATGTAGATGCGGCAGTGCAGTGTGTGGTTAGAAAGAAAGCCAAGAAATCCGAGGTCAAGCTAACGTCTCCTATTCTACTTGACACTGTTGGAGGGAAGGTTACTAAAAAAAATCAAGTAAAAGAACCTGCTGGAGGTTTGATAAACGTTAAGAAGGAGAAGAATGCAGTTCCACAGCTTAGAGATTCTGCTGAAACATGGTCTGATTTAGAAGATAAGCAAAAATATGACATCCTAGGTACCACGTTAGACCAGTTAGCGGCATCACTTTTAGAAGGACCTTTGCATAAACGCAAGCCACAACTGACTAAGACTCAAGTGTATCCATATGTTGGTAACTCAACTGTGAAGAGGATCATAACAGGCGATTCTGAGAGTATAGCCGACTGTGATCCCTTAACTAAAGTTGAGGAGGCAAAATTTCAGAAGCTAATGGATTATCTACGAAGTATTGCGTAAGTGTAATGAGTAACATGTCTTATTTTTTTTTTCATAATTCAAACTGTTAGACTAACTTGAGCTTGTTTTTCATTCATTTCAGTGGTGATAACGATGTAGACACTCACTTCTACATGAAGCTAATAACGCCAAGAAAACTCTGGAAAACAGATGAGTGTGGGTGGCTAACAGATTCTGTAAGTTTTTCATTTTTTTCTTGTATCAACATGATTCCGAGTAGCTAACATACACTCTATTTTTTTGGTTGACAGCATATGGCATCTACTTGTATGTATTGATTAGTCTAGTTTGTGAAGCCGTGCTGAAAGTACTTTATCACAGATCTTCTAGAAGAGTGTCGTCCTTTCACGAAGATGATTCCGTTATTGCTGAATGAAATGGTTCCAGAAAGAAAGAAGAGTTCACAACAGTTCAGGATTTCAAGACATAAAAGTGTGCCTAAGAATGAAGCCCCTGGGGATTGTGGTGTTTACGCTCTGAAGTATATAGAGTGTAAGGCAGTTGGCTGTGGTTTTGAAGGACTTTCTGACCAGTGCATTCCGGCAATGCGTATTAAGTTAGCTGCTGAGATCTATGATGAGGTCTCGGGTCTGTAGTATTTTCATGTTTTCGGATTAGTTATCTACTTACTGCCTTGAAGTTGTGTAATTTCATTATGAATTTTAGTAGAAATCGTTGGAATCAAGCGGACTCATATCTGCAGACATCGTTGCCCATCTTGCCTTTGCTTATTATGAGTACAACAGGACAAAGGACACACTGTATAACCAGAAAAAAAATTGTGTAACTAGAAACAAGAAACAAGCATGTCAAATTGTCACCAGAAACAAGAAACAAGTCCAAATCGAAACAAAAAAAAAACAAAAGATTCAAACTGTCTAACCAGAAACAAGTACAAATCGAAACAAGAAACAAAAAAAAAACATAAGACTCAAACTGTCTAAAGAACAGGACATGTTTTGCAATTGTGACCAACATGATTACAAATAGAACATTTATGCTCTTTTCTTGGGCGTTTCTTATTAACATGAAAGAATCTATTGTCAAAAACAAGACATCGTTACTTGGAGAAGAAAGAACTAACTACGGCTAAACCTAGGTTTTCATAACTGTTCCGGTTAGTGGTCGAATTTTTTGGTTTAATTAGTAACCCAGAATTGATCTAAATCTAATTAGTAAACCGATTTTCGCGAATAAGTCTGCTATAACATATAACTCCTTCAAAGTCTGCCATAACGTATGTTAAAGTCTGCCATCACATAAAAGTTACTTTTGTTAGTTTATAAGTCTGCAGCTTAGCATACATAAAATATAAGTCTGCGATCCCATGAACACAAAAATCTGCCAAATTATAAAAAATATGTGAGAAAAATATGTGTGCGATTATGAAAGTCTTTGAAATATTATAAAGCTGCCATCAAAAGACAAAAATCTGCTATAAAAACCTGCCATTTAAAAACAAATTTGCTATTGAAATTAAATCTACCATAATGTGTGGTAGACTTTTTCAGAAAGTCTTTAACGATATAAAATCTGCCACAATAAGTTTGTTGAAAAATATTAATCTGTCAAGTACTAATAAAACTGCCATTACATGTCGCAGAGTTTTAATAGTAGACTTATTTATATATTTCGAAAATATTTATTTTCTGTAAATTTTTTTTTTGTAAATTTTTTTTTTGTTAACAAAGAAAACAAAGACATTCTGGACATAAAAATAGTCTAGTAATTAAAAAAAAAGTATGTTATTCTAGTCATTACTCATAAAATGTGTGTTATTTTAGTAATCTTCCCAAAAAAAAAAGGTGAATTTACACAGAATGGCGTTCTGATATGCAATTTAAATGTAGTACATATATTTGAATTCACTTATTTTATTATCTGATCCAGTCGTATCAATAATGATTAGGTCTTTTGTCTATATGCATTGCACAAGATACGACTCCAATTTTAAAAGTTTACATGACAAATAATAATGATTTCGAATTGTAAATGTCGTTGAAGGTATCAAATTCAGACTACTGCTTTTATTAGTTGGGGATAGCGAGATTTGATTCGTGTTAGAAAATGAATATATTTACGTTTTTGTATGTTAAACATCACTGGACAATTTCATTATTGGTGATTGGGACATATATACACATTACATTTTAGAAAGTAGCAATTTAAAGGATTAACATCATAAGTTTCTCATTATAAAAACAGTGTTCAAATTGGTATCATCAGGAGGAGAAATTAAATTCGCTGTGCATAACTCGATTTATATTAACAATAGAAGCCGGAGATTATATCATATGGGTTCCTCGACATTTTAATCAAGCAGCTGGTGGATTAGCAAAAGTATTTTCAGTTTATCCATCTTTTATATAGTTTTATGTTCCTTTTTCTTGTATCAGTTTTACATGACGACCATACAGTCTTGATTTAATGGACGTTGGATGATGTTAAACATAAAACAAAAGAAATATTAAAAACGTTATAGTTTTGAAAGATTCTGGCAATTTATAAGAAACGTTAGTCCAGGGGTGGATCTAGAATAACTTTTAGTCGGGGGCACTTTCATAAATTTTAAATTAATTGGGGGCACATGTGTAAAATTTGAACTCATTTCTTACAGAAAATTAAGATTCTGAGCTATTACCTATGAAAAATTAAGTTTTAGTAGGGGGCACGTGACCCCGTTGGTCGTCACCTCCGTCCACCCCTGAACGTTACATACACTTGTTATGTTATAGATTTTAATGTCAAATTTATGAAATTTTAAAACAAGTATTTTAATACTTTTAAGTATAAAAATATATTATCAAAAATGGAAAATAATCTCTAACCAAATATGATGCTCATATTCTTATTTAGAACTAGGGTCGGCCCGCCCTACGGGCGGAATATTAGTTAATTTGATATTCACTAAATGCTCGAGTTGAAATTTGTTTTAAGATTCAAGAATTTGGTTATCTGTTATGTCTTACTTATTAGTATGCGGTGGTATAGTTGTTTTTCGATTATTATTGCTTTGGTATTGTATCAAATTAACTAACTGTCCAACTCATAATTATAGATGTACAAATGTGGACTTGTGATAAAGTTTGATGACAATACTGTTTTTTTTTTAATTCTTATTCATAGTGGAGTGTGCATGTGTCAGAAAGAGGTCTATAACAACTTTTATGTTTTTTTGTATGGATTTTAAATATATATTGTTTTGTATAATGCTCTACAACATTTGCTTGTAGACTAAAAAAATTATTTTCTATATTTTTAAAAGAGAAAATATTTAGTCTAGAATATAACATGGACATATGTATTTGACTATATATAGAAGTTGGGTGTTATTTTAAAATGACATATGTATAGAGATTTTTCAACCATTACTTCACTGGCACAAAATATTTATAACTGTAAATACCTTCTTTTAAAAGCAAAACTAATAAAAGCGTGTACAACAAATGTATTTTGATATATATTATATGCATCAAGTTATAAAGGTTGGAACATTGCAAAACTGTTTGGAGCAAAGTTTTTAACTTCACGATCTTCATCTTGACGTCAGTTCAGTGTCGGCCATGGCCACAAGCAGAAGAAGCATGGGCTTTCAGCTGACACGATAATAAGTATTTTCGCGGACACATATTTATAAAAAGTGACTTTAGCCTAGTGGTTCTAAGAGAAATTACCAGTGCTAGAAGTGCTGGGTTCAATTACCCTTAACTTCATTCATTTATTTTGGCCCTAAATATAAAATGGGACACGTGTCACTCATAGAACGCACGAATTGATGACATGGCTTCACGGAAGAGAGGCGAACATTTCTTTATATATATATACTAGGATTTCTTTATATATATATACTAGGTTAAGACCCGTGCCTTGCACGGAATGAACATTATATATATAAATTATTTTATATATTATATGTTTATAACATATTATAAAATAATAAATATATATTAAATAATTAAAAAGTTATTATCTACTACTTATATAATTAAATTGGTGCGAACATATAAATAAATTTTATAAATCTAAAAAATATTTTTTTTATTTGATAAGATATATAATTAAATTTAAATGATAGTAACATATATATGGTATATTTTAATATTAATATTTATTAAATGATGCTTTTTGCTCATTTTTTTGTCGTTTGTATCTGTTATAGCAATGTCTAAATTAGTGATAACAAAATTTTCACTGTGGGATTAATGGTTTAAGTAATTTATAATATTTTAAAAAATTAAGTTGTCAATATTTTTTCAAAATTTTTAACAAAAAATGTTCAAAGTAAATTTCAAAATTAAGATATTTATGTATTTTTATATTGCATATAGTTTAATTTAAAATGATACATATATTTATATATATTTTATTTTTGATACTTATTAAATGAGACTTTCAACTTATATTATTTTTTAATTATTTGTATCATGTCATAACAAAAAATTTTAACAGTTTTAGTAATTTATACTCGTTTTTAAAAATTCAAAATATAATATATATAATTTTTTTTTAATTTTTATTATATGGTTACTATGATTGTTTAATTTATTTTAATAGCTTAAAATTAAACAAATATATATATTATAATACACACTTATTTTTATGAAATCTTTATTATTCAAAATCATTAATTGTCATATATACTTTAGCCACATTAGGCAATTCCGTAATCTTATTTAAGAAAATAATGAAGCACATTAATAATGTATTTATTATGGTTTAATAAAAAATTTATTATATATTTAGATGGACCAACCTATTTTTCTAAGGATTCTAAGAATCATTCTAGTAATAACACATGGCTACAAAAAATGTTGCAATGTTTCTCAAATAATATATAGGAGATATATAGATTCATCAATGAAATATATGAAAAATCAAATACAAAATACTGAAAAATCAATATTATTAGGGTGTTTCTGTATAGGTACCAATATTTTTTTTTTGGTAAAAATGTTATAATAAATAATCAAATTTTGTTAAGAACAACATTAATAGTTAGGTAAATTTGTATAGGTACCAATATACATACACTAACTAGAAAAATCCTTAATGCCATTTTGAGTGAAAGTTAAATCCCAAAGCTTTTAAATGTAAACAATCCGTAACCAGAAGTGAATCAAACAAAGATATTTCAGGAATACTATTCAACTAAATTCGATTTAAATTACTTAATAACTTCCTGAAACTAAGAGCAATATATGTTTTTTTCCTATTTTTGTTATATGTAAATGCAATTGATTGGCCAGAGAATAAGTAAAGGGCCAAGGACCACCGGTCCACCGCACATGTTTTGGAAAGACTTCAAAATTTCGTTTCCCAATTCAATTATTGTGTCGTCTTTTGCAACTTTCATCTTTGGCTTCCATTGAAGTTTCCAGGAAAATAAGCATAGATATTTTCTAATATCAATAATAATGACGATAATAATATCAACAAATATCCCTATAGCACACGATGGGACGTGCTTTCAAGTTCAAAACCAAACCGATAAAGACGATTTCAGAAACGAATTCTGTTTAGAATAAACCAAACCAGCAAGGGCATCTCTAATAAAATACTATTTGATCCGCGCAACTGTGTTCAGTGTTTTTTCAAATTGAATTGGTGAAGTTGTAAACTATGTTGGATGCGTAATTCGGTATTGCATGATGAAACAATTAAATTGATATATTAGATAAGTAACTTGTAACTTGATAATTTTATACAAAGCAAAAAATTTTCTAATGTTTTTGTTTATATAATATATTCAGTTTGTTTTTAATATATGACGTTTTAGAGTTTTTTCACTGCAAATCAGATGATATTTTCAATTTTTAAGGCAAGTTTATTAATTTTTCTTTTTATATCTTTTATATTCTCCAGTTAGTATTTTTATTTGTTGAATTATGATTAAGTGAATAGTTAATGATTTTTTTGGTTACATAAAATAGAAAATTATATTTTTTCTTTAATTTCTCTGAACAAATCAAATTTAAAAGTAAAAAAATGGAAATAGTGTCATTTAGTTGATTATATATATATATATATATATATATATATATATATATATATATATATATATATATATATATATATATATATATATATATTAGTACATTTATATTTTTGTATACATTTCTTTAACAGATAAAATATGCTATATTTTCTCTATTATATAGATTAAATTTATTTTATATTTTAAATTATTTTTTAATTTAGATTTATCGTTTGAACAGCATTCTAGAGAATAGTATTAAATATATTATTAAATATATTTAAATTTAGTTATATAATTATAAATGAATTATAATATATGTTTTAGAATGATATAAATTTGATAAAAAAATGTTAATAATATTAAAGAACAGTCACTTGTTGTGATACTTTTTTGATATCATCAAAATAATAACATTAATCATATGTTATGGTTGCGTAACATAATACTAAAAATAATATACACAATCATATGTATCTATAATCATATGTTATGACTGCATAACATATGAATTTGTTTTGTTAATGACCTGACCTACAAAATAGTTAATGACTTACAAAATAATTATATATGTTATTAATAATTATTAGATTAATAGGTTAAAATATTTTTTATAAATCAGTTGGTATAATTAATTATATTTAATTTATTGGTCTTGAATACATATTTTTGAATTTAGCATATTGTTGATTTTATTAAGATATTAATAAGATATATTTGTGATTATATTTAAGTGTGACGATTTTTTAAGAGATTGTCCAAAATGAAATCTCATACATGAAAGAAGTCATGATTTTTATTTTAATAAATAAGATTTTTAAATTTAGCGTGTATTAACAGTAAACAAATTTGAGTTTCTCTATAAAAATAGTATATTGTTGATGTTATTAAGATATTAATAAGATATATTTGTGGTTATATTTACATGTGATGATTTTAAAAAAATATTATCTAAAATGAAATATCACACATGAAATAAGTTATGATTTCCGTTTTAATAGAAAATCCAATTTTTATTATTTGAGGAGTATTGATAAAAAAATAACTTTGGCTTCATGTGTTTATTACATGTGTGTCATTTCCTAAGTGTCATGACCATATGCTTTCTCACCTCATTTTTTTAAAAGTCCTTTCTCAACTAGACTAATTACAAACAAATACCAATGGTCATTACATTATAATATAAGATTTTTGATCAACATTACATTACATTCGGATTAAAAAAAACCGAATATTTAAATAAGGCAACATTTAATTACCATTCAAAGAGAGACTTTATTGTTTGTTCGAAAACTTGGAATTGATTTATTTAAATAAGCCAATAAAATATACGCGTGTCTATAATCCTTTACGGTTGAGTAAATAATTGGTTCTTTAAACTTCTTTATAATCTGTTCTTTACGGTTTGAATTGGTTCTTTTAGCTTGATACGCGATTTGTAAGAAAATATCATAACCAGTATTGCAGTTCATATCTAATCCTGCAACAAGTTAACCATGTTTTCATAATGTTTTGAAAAACTAATATGAGCTTCAAATCGTTTTATGATCTTTTAGATTCAACTCAACGAAAATAATGGATTATTCCCAAAACTTAATGCTTCAAATTTTAAATGAAACACAATTGATTTGATCACGGGATCAAATATATTATACAAAAAATAAATGAGAATGTTAGCGTACTCAAGGAAACAAAATTCTTAGAATTGAAATACTTTCTATATCACGGATTTAACGAATTCCAAATTGTCCATCTTTCATTTACACTTACCTTAATCGACCGGAGAATATTTGTGAAATTAAGTTTGCGTGACCAGAACTTCATTTTGTTACCTATTTGATCATATGTATATTTTGCTAATATTTTTCATCTTCCATTTTTCATTTTCTTTTGTTTTCTGATACATTGTTTCTTTTATATTTTATTATACTATTGCTTATGTTTCATTTAATCTTATATTTATAATTTATCTTTATGCAAACAAATATATAATTTAATTTTAAAGTCCATCGCATATAAATTTATATTGACATACTAAAATTCTTAGCTATAACATGTACTTTCTTACATATATTTTTCTTATTATGACTTTAATTTTTATTATGTCTACATATTAAAAGTTATAATACTTTTAAATCTACTCGTTCTGCGCAGGGCGCAGGTTATCACCTAGTATATATTGTTAATGTTGTTTCAAGAAATCCACTCGTTTTTTTAAACAAGCTTTCTTTTTTTACTGTGATTCCACTATTCAATTCTACACATTTCTTTATTTTCACGTGCATACAACGTTAAGAATTACAAAACATGATACACATTCTAGATTTCAAATTTTTATTTACAACTTATGGCGAATCACTCCGTTGTGTAACCTTGCATGCAGTGTTAAACTGTTAATTTGCTAAGCGTGTCATTATCCGGTTGGTAAGTTCGACTATAAAATTACGAGAATTGCATCATTCTGCGATTTGAACAAGATATCCGGTGGCGGTAACTTAAAATATTATTAATTTTAAAATACACTTTACTAAAAATAAGATCCCACTGATTAAAAAAGTATATTACTTCCATTTTTTCTGGAGTATATAATAATTTTTGTTAGTTTTTTATTTGTGGAGTACATAACCCCAACCGGCTATTCTGTGGATTCTAAAAGTGCAATGTTAAATTATCTGGTGGTCAATAGGAATCAAATTGTGAATTCACTGTATTGGGGTTATCCCTCAAGTGCTACTATCAAAGCATGTTGGTTAAATTTTTTAAAGATTTTTAATAAACATACTATTAGTTAATAGTAACACGATAGGAGAATGGGGAATGATAGATTCTCTCTCTTCTCTCTCTTAAAACCTTGAGAGTGAGAGAGAGTCGTGGTGGTTCCCTAGTCGGCGATATCCTTTCGACGATGTAGTTTCCTGGCAAGAAGACTTTGTCTCTGGTATACGGTGGTCCCCTTGATACTGTGTAGCAGGCTTTGGACTCTGGTGGTTTGCGCTCTCCTTGATAGAACCATCCGGCGTGGATGATTTTGATCTCGGTTGGAGATTGATGTTGTGATGTGAAGATCATGGGGTATGGGGTTTGGTTCGGCGTGTTCTGTTTTTCAGGTTCTTTTTGGTTAGCCGCTTGATGCTAACTAATTGATTACGTTTGGTGGTCTGAGTTTGGATGAGATCTCGGTTCCAATCGATTGATGCTCTTTGAAACTCAGGCTATGTGGTTTGCTGCTGAATCTCCTAAACCTCCAATACAGTAGTTGGAGGTGGTTTTTTAGTGGTTGTGGTTGAGGTCCCGGTGGATTCCGGTGGTCAAGTGCATTGTTTGGTCTGGTGGTGACTATTAAGTCGGAGAAGATGGTGGAGGATGGTGTGACGCGGGGGTGACGCTGGTGTGGTACGGTGTTTCGGTGCATCGTCGATTCGGTCTCCGGCGTAGAATCTCGAAGTGGCGAAAGCGGTGGAAGAGAAATGACGCGTGTTCTGAGGTACATACACGTGTTCCACCTGTGCTGATCTCTTTACGCGTGTGTTTGTTTGGTTTGATATGTGTTAGACTGCCCTATTGTTTTTGGGGTTTGTGTTTGTTTTTTGTTTTTTGTATGGTTTTTGTTTGGGCTTTAACCTTTTAGACTTTGGTCTATTAATATAATCGGATGGCAAAAAAAAAAAAGTTAATAGTGACAGATTTCGAATATCAAACAAAATTCACTTCTATTGGTTAGAATCATAAGATATGATTTAACTGAAGTTGTATTCATTTATAATTGATTAAACGTTATATTTTTTTTAGATACGGTTGTATGGATGATTTTTCTCTGAACAAAAAAAGTCTTTGGAAACGGATAAAGAGTAATATACTTAGAGCACCATTATCCCTGTTGCTTATGGGTGTTGCTTAGGTTAATTGTGATTAAAAATAAATGGAAATTACATATTAATAGCGGCAACGTTGCTTAATTAGGGGAAGAAAGCGACGACGCTTATGGGACACGCGTCCACCTTTCACGGTTTCTTCTCTCTCTCTTCTCTCTTTCTGTCTCGGCTTGAAAAAAAAATCAGAGAGTTGCTATTGATCTCTCCGGCTTCGTTCTTCACCTCTCTTCGCGATGAATCAGTCGGCGACGTGTATCGACTCTGCGCCTTTCTTTCGCCTCTCCGCCTCCGCCTCCTTTTCGCCTTTCCGCTTCTCCGCCTCTCTTGCGCCTCTCCTCTCCGTCTGTCTTTCACGAGATAACGTCGACGATGAAGCACTGGGCGTCTCTCTCGGTTGATCTTCTCGACGGACCTCGCTCGGTGTGTCTCTCCTCAAATCGAAAGGTAAACATCACGGACCTCTCTCGGTGTAGTTCAATCATGTATGCCTTTGATTTTGATTATTCTTGTTCTGTAGCTAAAACTCATTTCTGAGTTAATGTCTAATTAGTATAAGTAAGTGTTCTGTTTTACTTGCTGTCTTTGTTGGAGTTAATGTGTTTCTTAATTTTCATGTAGTTAATGTACTTGTCTCAGCTTGTTCTATGATTGTGGAAGGCTCTGCTTCACGTGGAATTTTTTATACATGTATGATAATGTTTTCTATGATTGTGCAGGTGGAGCTTCACGTGAAGTTAACAGAGACGAGGAGTGGTTGTCTTCTATCACGGCAGGGTCAGTAGTCAGGAGGAGTAGTATGTTGTTGTTTTCAGTTAAAAAATTTTTAAATTTTTTTTAAGATTCCTAATATAAGCAACTTGCAATGGAGGAGGAAAATTATCAAGTTGCTTAGTTAAGTTGCTTACTAAAAAAAATTCTTAAAAACCAATATTATATAATTAAGCAACCCATAATCAGTTGTTGGGATAATGGTGCTCTTACGTACAAATGAAGAAATTACTAACGGTTGTACAAAGCTTTAAGCAAATAAATCAATTCCATAATTAAATATCCCAAAAAATTATAATAGTATTACTTTTACTATGCTATTAAATCCTTCACTAAAAAGAAAATTAAAAAATTAAAAATGGGTCATGAGTCTCATGACATGTTAACATGAACACTAGCATTCATGACCGTATCGCATACAGGGCACGCCTGTAACAGAGCCGATCCACAAACTGTACACAAACACAAGTGACGGCAAGGCAGCACCAACACACTAGCCGTCCTTTCACCGCACCGTTTACATCCTCCTGTCCCCGCCGTGAAATCATTACCATCAGCACCGTCGCAGCTTCCGCAGCTCGATACAGCATCCTCTTCTACCGGAGGATGAAAAACATCTCCGCCGGTTGCTGCGGTCGCCGGTAACTCGTCGACCTGAGCGAGAACATGTTCAAGATTTGACCGGAGAGTTTTAGCTGTAGCTTCATTGGTCTGAGCAAGGTCACGCAAGATCTGATTCTCGACGTAGAGACTCTTCACTCGCTCTTGCAAAACATAGTTTAGTTTCCCCATTCGGACAATCTCGTCGTCTCTCTGTTTAAGCTTTTTGACAATCACGGACTGAACCGCTGACACTAAGGACAACGTTTGCGTTCTCTGCCTCTCTTCTAACTCCAATCTGAGCGTTTGCGTTTGCTGAGCGACGAACAGATCGATATCTGTTTGTTGCTGCTGGATTTGAGAAACGAGTTGTGCCTCAATTAGAGACTGCGGCGGGACAAACGCAACGGACCTACGTTTCCGAGCTGTCATTAGAGCTTCGGAGTCAAACGCATAATCTCTCTGTCGTTTTAACATCACTGGAGATTGGTTGAAATGATATTTATTGAAGCTTGGTGCGGTTTGAATCAGATCTATGGCGCGAGACTGCATGTATTGTAACTGCCGGTCTCCCAGTGTCACCGGAAAATCGTCGGCGATGATTTGGTTGTTCATGTTAAGAGATGTAGTTGAGAGAGGGTTGTGGCTACGATAACAAAGGAAGATGGTTTTATATAATGAGGAGAGAGACATTAAAAGGTCAAAATATTTAAATAAAGAAATTTGTTCATATTATTTTGTTTTAGAAACAGAATAATTTATGGTTTACAACTTTACATTATTAAATTATCCCTTATATATTAATTGAGAAACACTACAATATTATTTTGTATACACGTGTCACCATGAGAATGAAATTCAGAATTCTTAGAAAAATTGGTTGGTTCATATTCACTTATAATATATTTTTATTAAACTAATTATTAAATTGATAAATAGTATACAAAATAATATTCTTGCACTCTCTTTAAATAAAAGCTACAGAATTGCCTAATATGATGAACGTATATATGACAATCAATGATTATGAATAATAAATATTTGATAATAATTTTGTATCTTAGCTTTTTTTTGTTTAATTTTATATCATTAAAAGATATTAAACAACACATTAATCATATAATTAAAAAAAAAATTTCTTATATGTTATATTTTGAATTTTAAAACGACTATAAATGACTAAAAACGTTAAATATGTCATAGTAAAATTTTGTGTCACATTAAAATTTTGTGATCAATGGTTTAATTTGTTTTGGTAATAACAAGATACAAATGACCATAAATCGTATGAATATGAAGTCTCATTTACTAGACATTCATATTATATATTAATATAGTTTAAAATTAACTATATAACATATGAAAATACTTAAATATAACAATTTCTAAATTTGTATTGAAAAAGTATTGAAACCTTAATATTTTTAATTTTGAAATTTGCATTAAAAAATCGTATATTAGAAGTTTTGTGTTATCATATGAGTATGAATTCTCAATAATAAATATTTATATTAAAATATACTATATATCTATATCTATGTCATTGAAATTTAGTTAAAAATCATATAAAATAAATAAAATGATTATTTTAATTAATTTACCAAAAAAAGTATCGTAAATAAACAAAATATATTGTTTTGATTTATATTTTTACTTTAATTTAATTATATACATAATACATAAATAAATACAAATAAATAATAATAGATGAACATTAGTTTTATATATAGCCATCATTCCGCGCAGATCTTAAAGTAGTTTATTAGTATAATCAGAACAAGCACCAGCACACATATGACCATATATATCTTTTTTGATTGACTTGACTTGTAGTGTTATGGACTTATCGTGTGTCCATAGAATATATATGTATATTTTCTTTGTCAATAATGTTCCAACAAAAAAAGTGTTACCGTAGTTACGAGAAGAGAAATTGCACACAATAACTCAACAAAAAACCAAAATTAACAAACTAACCAAAATCACACTCTCTTTCTTCTTTTTTCTTCCTATATCTCTCTAACAACCTCTCTTTAAAAAGCTAATTTTAATTTTTGTTTTGGTTATTTCACAAATAACCCCTTATGAGAAGACTTTTTTTTTTCTTTACTCAAATTTGAAATATGATATGTTCCCGTGTGTAGTATCTTATGCAGAAATGTAAATGTAATTTTCAATCTTGTTATTTTCTAGGGCATAACATAAGGAAAATAAATCTGCCTAATTTAAAGATTTTGTTTCAGTTTTGATTTGACTAGACGAAAATTAGGAATCATTAAGCAAAAATAGTTAAGAAAAAAATTAAAACGCATCTTGCAGAAAATAAAAGAATGATTTATTTTACTAACCAAATATTTGAACAATGATATGATTGGTTAGTGTCCATCATTTCAGAATCTTAAGGGGTACTTCCGTAAATTTCCTGTGTTTCCTTTTTAATTAACTCTGTGAATGAAACAGTAGACAACAAATAATAAGGTCAGAGGCTGGCACGTTGCAAATGCTACACGTGTTAGTTCCTCTCACGCTTGTCACGTCATGCATTACTGAACTGTATATAATATAAATTTTGTTCTTTACTTTTATTTTCTTTCTTCTCAGTCACTCAATTGTAGTTTTTCTTTCTATATACAAGACGCAATACATAAGTTTTTTTTTTTGCCATCTACGATTTTATTAAGGGACTAAGCCTAAAAAAAACCAACATACGTTCATAAACTCCAAAACAAAAAAGTCAAACTAAAGAAAACATTGGGCCTAACCCAACCTGTTAACCGATCGGCGCCACCTCACTCGACGCGTCACGAAAACGCGCATAGACGTCCACGTGTTGAAACACACCCCTTCCAGAGACACGCGTCATCCGGTCACTACACCGTGGCCGAAACCGAGAAGACCTCACCGGAGAAAACGAAACCACCAGTAGTTTCGCCGGAATTCGCCGGAGTTTGAAATCACCTCACCCATATTTTTCGCATGGACTCTTTCCAACGGAGAGTATCATCAAGACTATCCCGAGATCTCATCTAGAGCCATCGAAACTTCCACTAAACGGATTTAAGAACCGCATCCAACTCTTCCTCCTTCACTGCTTGACCCTTCGATGGTGAGCTTTCATTAATCCATAACCAAACCAAACGAGAAACTGCTCAGACCGAACGGCCTTCCATCAGTTCAAGTTATGAAACCGAAACGATAAGATCAAAAATCACTAGAAAGATAGTCAATCGACATCAATCGAATCAAAACTGAGAGATCCGAGAGTCAATTGAACAAAGAAGCACAAGAGGCCTTGATCGGACGAAACCGGGAAAAGGACCCGAAGTATGCCGGAGAAAGCGAAGCTATCGCTTTCCGGAAACAAAAGCCGGCGAAGAAGAACTGAAGAAACTTCTTTTTCCCAGAGTCAACAGCCCGATAAACGGGAAAAGTAAACCATAGAGGATCCGACAAACCAAAACAGAGCTTTCTTTCTCCTCTGTGTAAGATTTTAGAGAGGGAACAGAGCTGAGAGAGAAACTCAAATATTATTGCTGTAGACGCAATACATAGGTTTGAATTCATTAATACTTTTGAACGATATCTAAAACATTAATTAAAAGTAGAAACATCGAACGATATACACATGGTTTGTTCGATAATTCAATAAAATAGTTTTTTTTTTAAACTCATGGTTTTTCGGATTTATACTTTTTAAACTAGTATTTATACTTTTAAATAGTGGATAGTTTTAAATAGCCTTACTCCGAGAAAACGGATAATGGTTCAAAACTTCAAATCTAGAACACAAAGGCAAATCTTCTAAATAACTCTTTTTTTAATCCCCAAATAGTATTTAATTTTTAAAGTAATTAAAATAGATTTTATTAATAAATGAAAATTTTATCTTCATTAATAATTAATTAACTAATTATTATAAATATATAAATAAATATTAAAAATTAGAAAATAAAAAACGATTTTCTTTACAAATTTTTTTTCAAAATATTTTTGTTTCAAAAATAAAATTAAGACATTTTTATAAAAGCATTTTATCCTAACAAAAGTTTAGGAAAACTTTTTTGAGTATGTATAATATTATTTCCTAAATTTGAGTTCAGGAAAATTTTCATGAACATGAACATGTAGGATATTTTTCTGAATTTATAAAATAAACTCCCAATTTAAGAATGCTTTAATAAATGTATAAATAGATTTCTTAAATTTAACTTGTAGGTCAATTTAAGAAGTTCTTCCTAAATATGTGTTATTTTCTTAAATTTAATTTATATGAATATTTAGAAAACATTACTCAATATATAATTGAAAATATAGAAAGATTTTTTTAACTATGTATAATATTTTTTTTAATAAAATTTAGATATCAAATTTATGAAGTTCTTCCAACAATGTTAGGAAGATATTATCAATATATAAGAATATCTTATTAAATAGGCATACAATTAAAATTTAATAAGATATTCATAAGTATATATTCACAATTATCTTATTAAATCCAAATTTAAGAATGTATTTAAATACACATTTGTTATAAAAAAAATATGAAGATGTTATACATATTTCTAATATCTTTCTAAATTTTACGAAGATATTATATTTAACATGAAGATATACATATTTAAGAAGGTCTATCTAAACTCAAATTTAAAAATATATAAATGTAATGCTCTGATTATCCACGGATAATAGACCTCTCATGCCTGCTTATTTGGCATTTGTATTCTATTCTGTGCGACGTATGATGCATTAGTTGTTATGAGCTTCAAAAATTTTGTTTATTGACCATACAATAACCATATGAATTTTCTCCGCATGTGGCATTACTCACACGATATCACGAATTATTTTCTGATAAGTAACACCTCCTTCCATTACTCTAGCTCAAGTATGTTTAACTATGAAGTTCTTTTTTTGATGTATCAAGTGCACTTTAATGACTTAAATATTCAAATCAATTATCTTTTTTTTTTAACATATACCACAAACCAAGATGTTATAATTCACTCTCTTTCAAAGAATACAACGTTTCCGTTGCGTTCCATGATCATAATCCGTGTTAGTATGAGTCCTCATAGGACCCCACACTCGTCTGGATTCGCTTAAGGTGCCACTTATAACTCTCTGTCCATCCATGGCTAATGGATCTTCCACATCCATTCACTCGGGATGTGGTTACATTCCGTGCAATGAACGGTGCGTTAATTTTTTGGAGATTCGATTGTCTTGTTTACTAACCCTTTAATCACCACATGATATTTCTCAGTGTTTTGGTTTCACTCGCACGATATCACCAATCATTGCTCGATAGATCACTCATCCTTCTATTACTTCTGCTCTGACATGTTTAATTTTGTTTTTCTTAAATGTGTGTCTAAAAAAGAAAGTACACTTTGGTGACATAAATAATCAAATCAATTTCCTTAAATCATTTAACATATACCACAAACCGAAATGTTATAATAACATACATAATCATGAAGGTCTTACTTTATTTTATTTAAAGAAAAACTGTTTACAACTTTTTTTTGGAAAATTTCATTTTAAAAAAGAATTATTCAATTTTTTTATTTTTTTGAAGTATAACTATAAAATAAGAATATAATTATTATTTACATCTGTAATGAAACTTATCAAGAGAGAAATGCCATTTATAAGATTTAAAATAAGAGTAAAACGTCATACAAATTTTATGCTATTTGGAAATTCAACAGAAAAGTAATTTTTATCAAGATAATTTTTTTTATTTTTCACATATTAAGAAATATATTCAAATGTAACTAAATTTAGCTTTTTTTTTGGTAGGAAACTGGGAGAAAAGGACTCCCAGTATTTATTTAATAAAAAACTTCAGACTACAAACGAACTTGTCGAGGCCGTAGAGGTCCATCCACATCTTCTCTCAAAAGACTAAAAACATCCAAAGGTGCAGTATCTAATCTATGAAACCCAAACGGAAAAGAAAAAGCAAGGTGAGTCAAACCATCAGCCAAGTGATTTGCTTCCCTATACACGTGAAGAATTCGGACTAACCAGTCCCTTGTTAAAAAGCCATGGCACAGCCGTACCAGAAAAGACAGCGGGTGAGTCTCACCAATTCCCATTGTAAGGAACTCCACCACCATCTTAGAATCCACCTCCACCAGGAAAGACAGCGGGTGAGTGGAAACCTTGACGATTTCAACATTTTATTGTCTTCTGTACTTGGGTGAAGGACTAGAACGTGCAGTTCTCTGGAGAGATGACGGCTAGGGTTTTGGGAGGCGATTTTCGTACGTTGAGTGAGGGAGGACAGGACGCAACTATGGAGGATATCGGTGGGAAGGAGAGGCCGCCGGGGGATCCACCGGATGTTCCTGGATCATGGGTGAGGAAAGTAGTAGGAAGCAGTGAAGGAGGGATGCCCGTACCAGAGGAAGTTGTTGATGAGAGATTTGTGGAGTCGAGATTGAGTTTGGAGTTCCCGAACGGGGAAGATGGAGAACCGGTGATAACAATAGGAGAGGAAGTGTTGACAGCAATGAATAGCTTGTGGAAGAGGTGCATGATTGTTAGGGTTTTGGGAAGAAATGTTCCAATTCTGAGCCTGAGACGTAAACTTATAGAATTATGGAAGCCTAAAGGGTCGATGTTTGTGATGGATCTCCCAAGACACTATTTTATGGTACGTTTTGAGTTAGAGGAAGAGTACATGGCTGCATTATCAGGAGGTCCATGGAGGGCGTTTGGTAGTTACCTTATGGTGCAAGCATGGTCTCCTGAGTTTGATCCGTTGAAGGATGAGATCGTTACGACGCCAGTTTGGGTTCGATTATCTCATATTCCAGTGAACTTCTACCATAAGACGATATTGATGGGCATAGCTAAGGGGCTAGGACGACCAATCAAAGTGGACTTGACAACCTTGAAATTCGAGAGAGCTCGTTATGCGAGAATCTGTGTAGAGGTGAATTTGAATAAGCCTTTAAAGGGGTCAGTGATGGTAAATGGTGAGAGGTACTACGTCTCATATGAGGGAATCTCTGCTATTTGCTCAATGTGTGGTATGTTTGGACATCTTGTCCACGCATGTCCAAAGAATGTTACGGAGCGAGCTCTTGCCCCGGTGCCTAGTCCTACTATGACGCATGCTGGGCCGGAATTCATGGGAAGGGAGACAGAGTTTACGCAGGTGAGACAGGCGAGGAGGAAGCCTGAGCAATCAAGAACTGTAGGGGGCTCGATGCGACGTCAGGAGGAGCGGAGTGTGGGGGGAAGGAGAACACGGGAAGTACGTAAGGAGGGAGTGTTGGAGGAAATTAGCGTGTCAAATCGGTTTGGAGGTTTGGAGGATGAGGGGGAGAAGGAGGAGCTTGCGGAGGTTGGTGTGAGAAAGGAAGGAAATAAAGAAAATGAGAACACCGGGAACCTTAACTGGGAAGGTCCGAGTAGGGTGCATGAGAAGACTATGACGTTTGTAGCAAATGAGAAGGAAGAGAACCAGGCCTCAATTCGATTGGGACCTAAAGTAAAGAAAGCAAGTAATATGAGAAGTACACAGTCCCAAAAGCCCAAATCAAAACTGATTGGGCCTACACGTGGACTGGTATACGGTCCAACTACAGAAGGGATCGACATGTCTGCTAGTGGAAAGAGACTGAGAGTAGAGAAAGAGAGTATCGGCCGACCGGGTGGAGTCTTCACCGGAGTTAGTGACGTAGAAGGGAAGGAGAGGAATCCCGACCAGGCTGAGGAGCAGAGGAGTATGCAGGTGCAAAATGCACAGATGGAGACCCCCCGATTGCTACATCAGATTCCTGTGTGGAGCAAGTGGGAGAGGCGTTGACGGGTACGGGGGCATAACGATTTGCCCCGGTGATTCTAGGTGTAGATTATAGAAATCTGATGAAGTGCATTTTTTGGAATTGCCGGGGAGCAAATAAACCCCAATTCCGTCGATCGATCCGATATATGGTGAAGAAATTTAATACTGATATACTTGCAGTATTTGAAACGCACGCTAGTGGAGCAGCTGCGCGTAGAATTTGTCAGAGATTGGGGTTTGAGAACTCTTTTAGAGTGGATGCGTGTGGCCAGAGCGGTGGTATGTGGCTTTTATGGAGATCGGAAGTAGGAGAGCTGGAGATTGTTAAGTCTTCTGATCAGTTTATCTATGCTCGAGTAGGAACTGGGACAGAGGTGATCAATTTGATTGTCGTGTATGCTGCTCCTACGCCGAGTCGTCGAAGTGGTCTATGGACTGCCTTGGGAGAGGTGATTCAAAATGTTGATGGGCCGGTGTTCGTTGGGGGTGATTTCAATACTATTGTGAGATTGGATGAGAGAAGCGGTGGGAATGGGAGACTATCTGAAGATTCACTAATATTTGGAGATTGGATAAATGAGATGTCGCTCATTGATATGGGTTTTAGTGGAAACCAGTATACATGGAAGAGGGGGAAGACAGAAAGTACCTTCGTCGCCAAGAGATTGGATAGAGTTTTATGTTGTGCTCAGTCGAGGCTGAAGTGGCAAGAGGCAAAAGTATCACATCTACCGTTCTTGGCCTCGGATCATGCCCCGTTGTATCTACAACTCACGCCAGAGACCAAAGGGAATGCATGTCGACGCCCTTTCCGGTTTGAGGCAGCATGGCTACAGCATAGTGAGTTCAAAGAGTTGTTGCTAGCCTCGTGGAATCGGGAGATCGACACCAGAGAGGCGCTAGAGCGGCTGGGAGTAAAACTGAAACAATGGAATAAGGAGGTTTTTGGGAATGTTCAAAAGAAGAAGGAGTCCTTGGTTTCGCAGATTACGAAAGTTCAACAACAAATTGATCTGCAACAAACAGAAGAGCTATTGGTAAAAGAAGGTGAGCTTCTGAAGGAGTTTGAAATAGTTCTGGAACAGGAAGAACTTATTTGGTTTCAGAAATCACGGGAGAAATGGGTTGCTCACGGGGATAGAAATACCAAATTTTTCCATATGTCAACGATCATTAGGAGAAGGAGGAATAAAGTGGAGATGCTAAAGAATGATGAGAACAAGTGGATTTCGGAGGCTCGAGAGCTTGAGGAGCTTGCGGTTAGCTATTTTAAAAAGCTATACTCGTTGGAAGACGTGGAGACTGAGCCCCATGACCTACCTATGAGGGGATTTGTGCGTATTACTAGCCAAGAACATACGGTTTTGAATAAGAGATTCTCTGCAGAGGAAGTGGAGAAGGCGATTAGAGATATGGGAAGTTTCAAGGCGCCAGGACCAGATGGTTTCCAACCAGTCTTCTATCAAAGATGTTGGGAAACAGTAGGTGACTCTGTGGTTAGGTTTGTTCTTAATTTCTTTGAGACTGGGACATTACCGGAAGGAACAAATGATGCTATAGTTGTCTTGATTCCGAAAATACTCAAACCAGAGAGCATTACTCAGTTTCGCCCGATCAGTCTCTGTAATGTGCTGTTTAAAGTGATAACAAAAGCTATGGTCGGGAGGTTGAAGGGTATCATGAATAAGTTGATTGGTCCTGCTCAGTCTAGTTTCATCCCGGGCAGGCTTAGTGCTGATAACATTGTCATAGTCCAAGAAGCTGTTCACTCTATGAGAAGAAAGAAAGGGCGAAAGGGTTGGATGATCCTTAAACTGGATCTGGAGAAAGCGTATGATAGACTGCGCTGGGATTTCCTAGAGAACACACTAAGGGCAGCTGGTCTATCAGCAGACTGGGTTGGGAGAATAATGGAATGCGTTGCTGGTCCAGAAATGAGTATTCTGTGGAATGGTGAGAAATCAGAATCATTTAAGCCATCGAGAGGGCTTCGACAAGGAGATCCCCTGTCACCGTATCTCTTCGTACTATGTATGGAGAGGCTCTGCCATCTGATAGATGAAGCAGTAGTGGAGAAGAAGTGGAAGCCTATTAGCCTGTCGAGAGGAGGGCCGAAACTCTCACATATTTGTTTTGCAGATGATTTAATTCTGTTTGCGGAAGCATCTGTGGTGCAAGTACGAGTGATAAGAAGAGTGTTGGAAACGTTTTGTAGAGCTTCTGGGCAGAAAGTGAGTCTCCCAAAGTCCAAAATATTTTTCTCTAGCAATGTCTCGAGAGAAAGAGGAGAACACATTAGTCGGGAGAGTGGCATTGCGTCGACAAGGGAGCTGGGGAAGTATTTGGGAATGCCGATCTTACAAAAGAGAATAAATAAGGATACTTTTGAGGAGGTCCTGGAGAAAGTGGCTTCAAGACTATCAGGCTGGAAAAAACAAACTTTAAGCCTCGCAGGAAGGGTTACTCTAACTAAGGCGGTCTTATCATCAATACCGGTACATCAGATGAGCACAATCTGTCTGCCAGCCAGTACTCTTGATAAGCTAGATAGTCTGTCAAGAAGTTTTGTGTGGGGAAGTGGTCAGCATCTGGTCTCCTGGGATAAAATTTGCAAGCCTAAAGCTGATGGGGGGCTTGGGATCAGAGTGTCGAGAGACATGAACAAGGCATTGATTGCCAAAGTAGGATGGCGCCTGTTACATGATGACAAGAGTCTATGGGCCAAAGTTTTGAGAGGCAAGTACGTAGTAGGTGACATTCAGGATCCAACGTGGAGAGTGGTGGGGAAGACTGCCTCGTCTACTTGGAGAAGCGTGGTACTGGGGATCAGGGAAGTAGTGGTGAAGGGGCATGTTTGGGTTATTGGTAATGGAAGGAGAATCAAATTTTGGACTGACAGGTGGTTGTCGGGTCAAGTACTTTCAGAGGCCGCGATCATCGATCTTCCAGAAGGTTTTGAGAATATAACTGTGAGAGAGTTATGGGTGGATGGTGGGGGATGGGACCTTACCAGAATTGCCCCCTTTATCAGCGAGGAGACAAGGCAGGAGCTCGCGGCAGTGGTGGTTGACACTATTACAGGAGCGCAGGACCGGTTGGGTTGGAGAGAGACACCGAATGGAGAATTCTCAGTGAGAACTGCGTACAATTTGATCACACGAGATGATGCTCCACGGCCACAAATGGGAAGCTTCTTTAAAAGAATGTGGCGTGTGGTGGCGCCTGAGAGAGTAAAAATGTTCCTCTGGCTTGTTGGAAAACAGGCAATAATGACGAACGCAGAGCGATTTCGACGTCATCTAAGTGGAACGGATGTTTGCCAGATTTGCAAAGGAGGAATCGAAACCATCTTGCACGTGCTTAGAGACTGTCCTGCGATGTCAGGAATTTGGGACCGTCTCGTCCCGACTAGGAAGAGACAAGCTTTCTTTTCAATGTCATTGTTTGAGTGGTTTTATCTGAATCTAAGTGATACGCAAGAGGGTAGCGGAGTTCCCTGGTCTACGACGTTTTCTTTAGCTGTTTGGTGGGGGTGGAAATGGAGATGTGGAAATGTGTTTGGTGATAACCGACTTTGGAAAGATAGAGTTAAGTTCTTACGGAACTTGGCGACAGAAGTGATGGCAGCAAAGGATGCGGAGAGCAGGAAGTGGGACAGAGGTGATCGAACTGAAATCATGATAGGTTGGACGACACCCCGTGTGGGATGGATGAAGCTGAATACGGATGGGGCCTCTCATGGTAACCCGGGACTGGCAACTGCAGGGGGTGTTTTGAGAAATGGTGATGGTGAGTGGTGTGGTGGATTCGTACTTAACATAGGGAGGTGCTCTGCTCCTTTGGCAGAGCTGTGGGGCGTTTATTATGTAACTAAATTTAGCTTGGCTTGAAGTGTCGTCAACTAGAATATAACTGTATGACACAAATAGAGAAATATTTTAGCGAGAAACCTATTCTTCTTCCTTCAGCTGTTAAAGTTACCAATCAGGTGAAAAAGTTTTGATATTTTAAATTGGTTTTATTTAAAAAGTGTTATATTTTTTTTCCTCATGGCTTTTGAAGAGAATAATGCTTAAGCCAGATCTATTTTTTTCTTTTTTGAAAATAATTTGTTTACTCTACTACTTTACTCTCAGTTACACCACTTTTGTTATTCTCAATTATGTTAGCAGGTGACAATCACACCCTATGTATATATTAAACTATTTTATTCTTCAATTAAACACTATTTAAACAGTATAAAATAATTTAATTTCGGACAAACATTAAAAAAAGAAAAGTCACAGTAAACGATGAAATTTAGAAGATAAAATGTTATTAATTTATTTTAATGTACACTTATACGTTTGATAGATAAGCTGTTTTTAGTATTTATAATCGGTATTCAATTATTTATTTTATTTATAACTAAGCTAAGATAAACCTATATTTATATTTATTATATTTTGTATTGATATAAAACAATTTCGTAAACTAAAAAAATATTACATATTCATTTTGTTTCCAGTTGACAAAAAAGTTCATATTGTTTCATAACAATTATGGAACTTTTGGTTAAAAAAAAGTCGATGCCACGTTTTGGTGTGAACCTCTGTTTTGTTTTACTATTTTGGTGAAACGAAAAAGAACTTTCTTTTCATGCTTTGCTGGAAAAGATTTGTCGTTCTCTCTTTTTCTTTTTTTCAAATAACCATAAATAAATCAAAGTAATCGTGTAATAAAATACTGAGAATTATCCGATAATGTTTCAACAGTACGAAAAATAGATTTAAAATTAAATGTTGGTGTTTCAAAAAAAAAAAAAATTAGATGTTGGGATAAATAGGTGGACGACGGGAGAAAGGTCTATCTTATGTCCGTGTCCCTGTCTACTAATGTCTTTTAGTCCCTGTTAGATATACATAAGCTGAATCTATGTATCAAAGGCTCTTCTTTCTATATATATATATATATATATATATATACTAGGTGATTTTTCTGTGCTTATGCACGATATAAATATTTTTAAAGTAAATATATAATAAAAATTGATTGTTATTTAGTTTTAATTTTAAATTAATTATAATTTATATACATTATTTATATTAATAATATTGTATTACTTTAATTATACATATATTTTATATATATTATATCTAATCGGTTTTGTTGTTTTTACACTTCGATCTAGTTATTATTTGCACTACAAGAAAACACAAGTTTTACGAGGGCAGCTTTCCTCGTGACTTCGTCGTAAAAGCAGTGTTACGAGAATTAGCGAGGAAACCCGTTTCGTCGTTATACGTTTGTCGTAACGCATATATCCTCGCTAATTCGTCGTAACATAGCGAGGAAATAATTTCGTCGTAAAAGCAAAGAGGAATATTTCGTCGTAAAGACCACGTAAAGCTTCCACGTAAGGACGTCGCTAAATTTCCTCGTAAATACCACGAAAGACGTTCCTCGTAAAACCCACGTAAATAACTCGAAAGTAAATACTCGTAAAGTAAACGTAAATACCTTGATAGCTTTCCTCGTAAAGACCACGTGAACTTTCCACGTCATTTCCTTGTAAACAATTCCTCGTAAAAACCTCGTTAAGCTTCCACGTAAAGAAGTCGCAAAATTAGCTACGAATTTACTTCGTTTCGTTATTTTACAGAAATATAAAAAATTATAATTAAAAAATAATTTAAATAATTTAAATTATTAATAAAATTAAAATTCTAAAAAAATCAAAACCAAAATATTTTATATATAAATAAGTTTTGAATTCATAATACAAGAACCGAAATTAAAAAGAACTAAGGGTCGTGAATCGCCCGATAGAATTCATCACTCCTCGCCGTTACATCCGCCTCGGTATGTGTGTCGGATGTTGACTCGCCTGGAATAGGATTTCGTTGTCGCATGGTCATCGGGGGAGGAGGAACCGATGGTCCTCTAGAAGAAGGAGACCCAAAGACTCTCTGAGTGTACTGAGTCTCGGGGACAGTCTCTTGTCCCGAAGAACCGGGAGCTGATGAAGACGACGGGTCTAAACGATTACCCGGCTCACCGAACATCTCTCTGTAATGGGCAGTAAGTCTACCTTTTCGTACCTGAGAAAAAAATTTAATTTTTTAAATTTTCGTCAACAGTAAATTTTCCAACATTATCCACCTAATCAACACTAAATAACATAAGATCCGTAAACTTATCTAAATTCCCTATACTAACCACCTAATCTACCTAAACTAACCAAATTAGAGAGGAATTAGAGAGGCTTACCATTGCAACGAAACATGGAGGAAGTGGAGAGGAAGTAGAGAGGAAAGAAAGAGTGAGCGCTCGGGGTGTATATATAAGATTACATTCCATCGCAAATTCCTCGTAATTTTACGACGAATTACAGAGGCCCGTGTTTTTTTTACGACGAAACAGCGAGAGATTACAAAGGCCTGCGTTTTATTATACGAGGAAGTTACGAGGAATTACAAAGGCCCGTGTTTTTTAGGTACGAGGACGTTACGACGATTTGGCTTACGTGGAATTACCGAGGAAAGCTTCCCTATAAATATACCCGTAACTCTCCATCTCAACCCACACCCAAACTCCCAAATCACACCCTATCTCACATCATACTCTCAAATCCAATCCTATTCAAATTATAAAAATTTGAGAAAAAAGGAAGAGAAGATGATATTAGAATTTATGTTGGTGAGACTTAAGTAATATAATTGCTGGAAGTCTTGCCACATGTAAATCCAGTATATTTCTTCTTTTTCTTTTTTTTTTCTAGTTTTTACAGTACGAGGTGTTTACGACGATTTTGGTTACGTGGTATTTACGACGAATTTGTCCTACGTGGTATTTACGACGAATCTCTCCTACGTGGAATAAACGAGGAATTTGTCCTACGTGGTATTTACGACGAATTTGTCCTACGTGGTATTTACGACGAATCTCTCCTACGTGGAATAAACGAGGAATTCGTCGTAAGTTCGACGTCAACATACGAGGAATTAACGAGTATTCCGTTTAAATCCCTAAAATCCGAAACCCCAAACCCCATATTCCTTATCTTCTACTTCATATATTCCAAACCCTATCTTTATTTTCATTCCAAACCACAATTCCCTATCTTCTAATTCATATATTCCAAACCACAATTCTCGCTTTTACTTATTCATAAAACAAACTCCCACATTTTCTTATTCACAAAACAAACTCCCACATTACCTTATTCATAAAACAAACTCTCACATTACCTTATTCATAAAACAAACTACACAAAATCGAGTATATTTCTTCTTTTTCTTTTTTTTTCTAGTTTTTACAGTACGAGGTGTTTACGACGATTTTGGTTACGTGGTTTTTACGACGATTCCGTCCTACGTGGAATTAAAGTGGGCCGCGTTCATCATTTATTTTACGTGGTATTTACGACGAATCTTTCCTACGTGGTATTTACGACGAATTTGTCCTACGTGGTATTTACGACGAATCTCTCCTACGTGGAATAAACGAGGAATTCGTCGTAAGTTCGACGTCAACATACGAGGAATTAACGAGTATTCCGTTTAAATCCCTAAAATCCGAAACCTCAAACCCCATATTCCTTATCTTCTACTTCATATATTTCAAACCCTATCTTTATTTTCATTCCAAACCACAATTCCTTATCTTCTAATTCATATATTCCAAACCACTATTCCCACTTTTACTTATTCATAAAACAAACTCCCACATTTTCTTATTCACAAAACAAACTCCCACATTACCTTATTCATAAAACAAACTCTCACATTACCTTATTCATAAAACAAACTACACAAAATCGAAAATACATCAATCGGATTCATCGACATTCTCGTCATCACTAGAAATGTCTTCATTTTCATTAAACTCGTCTTCAACAGCTTCGTCTGTGGCATCATCGGTAAGATCTTCGTACTCGTGATTATGCGGATCAATGAGAAGGATGTCATCAATTTCTTGTTCAGGTTCCTCGACTTCATTTATCTGTTCTTCTTGCAATGGTGGTTCTTCTCCACTGATGATTCGTCCTCGAGGTGTTACTTTGATCACTACTAACCAATTTATACTCGAATCTCTCATCCGAGAGTATGGAAGGAAGCTAACTTGGTCTGCTTGTGAAGCTAAGATGAAAGGCTCGAATTTGTTGTACCGTCGTCCACCGTTGACATCAACTACACCGAATTTGTTAGACCGAACACCTCTGTTGACGATGGGGTCGAACCATTCACATTTGAGGAGGACGCATTTCAGCTTCAGTATCCCTGGAAATTCGACTTCAATAATCTCCGTGTGTCACTTACAAAGTTGGTGGATTCAAAATTAATTAGGTGCAAAAAAAAACGTGTGTCACTTACAAAGTTGGTGGATTTAAAATTTCCTCGCTAAATCCAAGTAAATAGTTTCCTCGTAAATAAGACGCGAAGTTTACGTCCACTTTACGAGGAACGTACGTGAAACATGATATCATCGTTATTTCCTCGTAAATGACACGTCACATTACATCGACTTTACGACGAACGGTTTTTGTCGTTAGTTTACGAGGAAATAACGATGATACCGTTATTCACGTAAAATCCTCGTAAAGTTGACGTAAACTTACGAGGGTTTTTTTTCCTCGTTAATATTCCTCGTTAAGCTTGAGTTTTCTTGTAGTGTTGGGTAAATTGGATTTTACAATTGAAATTATGTGGTTGTTTTCTTGGACATGTATATATATTATGAAGATTTTGTATAACTTATGATATATTGTGCTTACAATGAAATAAAAAATAAACTAAAGTATCTTATTTCAAATTACATAAATTAATATAAAGATAATATTCTGAAGTCTCATGTATATATATATATATATATAATTATATTGTGACAATTAGTTAATATTTTATTTTTAATTATTAATGTGTTTTGAGTCATCATGTAATTTATATGTATAAAATAAATAGATTCTTATTATAAAACTACTATTTTTTTATTGTAGTTAGATCTTTGATTTTGATTATAAGTTGGATGAGTCGAGTCATTCATGTTGTGAGTATATTGAGTTACATATATTGTTTCAAATTCAAAATTAAGTATAATTACTTTTTATTATAATTAAGTCAAATGAAATCAATTTTATTTATCATTTAAATGTGCATTTATTTTCATAATATTTATCAAACTATATGTTGATGTTTTTAAAAAATATATATTAAAATAAAGCGATGATCAATAAGAAGTACATGCATAAGTAGTTGATACATTTTTGGAAGTTCATGAAGACATATCAATATTTTCAATAATTAATCTTTTTTTTATAAATTCTAAATAACTTTATGCCTCTGATTTATTGAATGTAAACTGAAATTTGTTTTACATAATTTTAAAATGATAATTCAGATTTGCTTTGGTATTTTGGTTATGTATTAAGTTTCACAAACATAAAAACATAAAATTCTAAAGCAAATTTAATATTAAGAAAACAAATAACTTTAATAATGATAAAATATAGTATATCTATCTCATTAAACTATTTTGTAACTATTTGATCAAATGATGTTTATTTTAAAAATTTATTTTTAGGTTTTAATATCTCTTATAAGTAAGCAGTAAACAAAATTATGATTGTATTTAAAAAATAATATTATATAAGTAAAATATACTTTATCGTTATTTTTTGTGTAACTGAAAGATTTTAAAGTCAACTAAATATATGAAAAATAAATAAAATATTTCAATAATACTAATTATAATATTTCTATTACTTTGAATTTTTTTGTATTGTTTAAAATTATGTTCTAAAAGAAATAATATATCTTTTTCTAATATCGAGATTATCAGTGTAAATTGTTTTTAGAAATCACATTATATACAAATTTAAAATTTTCATCTAAGAAAATATAAATATAAAGAAAGTATATTTTATGTTAATTAAAAATACTTTTAAATGTAATATTACTATTTTGTGAATTTTCTCTTTTTATGAAATCATATTTATATATACATATATTTTCGTTTTTCAATTCGTTTTTTTTAACTTTAGAAATGTTTTCCTTTTTTTATTATATGTATATGTTGTTTTGGAAAATTTTAAAAAGGAAACTAAATAAAATAAATAGATAATAGTATATTAAGTGTAAGATTTTTAGTCCATTAAAAATAACAGTGTTATCAATCATCGTGAGAGTTAACGTGAGAGCGACACATAGAAAACGGACTTTTCAAATAATATTACAGATATATATATATATATATATATATATATATATAGACGAATACATATAATCATGTGTCAGCAAGAAAAAAATATAATTAAATTTTTGAAAAAATCTTGCAGCCGTCGGTGTGTAAAAGTAAGGAAAAGATTTAAATTTCGAGCCTTATAAATAGATACTACCATTTTAGGTAAAGGTAAGCTGATATATTTAGGGGTTTACGGTTTGGGGATTCTAAATTCGCTTTTAGAAGTAAGATATAGTTTCAAGGTCCGGGACTAGAGTTTAGGATTTACTTACACAAACTATATTCTTTATATACTAGAGTTTAGGATTTACTTACAAACTGTATATTCTTTATATATTAATATATAAACTATTATTCAATTTTGATACAAGATTAATAATATTTCATCTATGAGAGCATATCTGAAATTAGAAATGACGCTCAAATTTCAGAATCGTAAGACAAGAAAACATTGTATAATAGAATTTCTCGCGGAAGACTAAAAACAAATTTTAGCTTAAGATCTCAAACCCTAACGCTTAGTTGTTCTACATATGAGATAAATGTAATGACACAGTCAGTGTTTCTACAGAATATATATATATATATACATGGGGGGACCCAGGTGCAGAGAGGGTGTGGCATGTGTTACATGCTACATATATAATATAAGTCTCTAGTCACGTGAACAAACACATTATCGTGTATCTCTTATGGTTCTAACGATTAAATGGTGCCAAACCCTCTTTCAGTTCGAACCTACCAAGAGTTTTTTCAAAATTTGTTTCTACACTTTTAATCACCTTTCTCTTTTTCTTTCATTTTGCTACTGACAATTATTTTATTTTCTTTCACAATTGTTTTCTTTTCTTTCCTTTCTCTAATGTAACTTTTTACAAAATAAAAATATAATTTATTTAAATTTTAGTCTAAAAGTTATTTTACTAATATTTTCAGTACTTAGAATAAAATAAATAAAGAAACTAAAATGAGTAAATAATTTTTTTGTAATAAAATATTATGCTCTATTTATAATTTTATAATATTACTTAAAATGGAATATTAAAATTATAAAATTATTTATTTCTTTTAATATGATCTATTTTCTGAAATTTATAAATGTAATCTTTTAGTGATTAATGTATTTAAAAATATATTTTATGAAATAAATTATATTTGATATTTTAATAAATACACACACACACATATATGTATATATATATATATATATATAAATTATGCCACATGTTAAACTAACTTCTGGTTCCGCCCCTATATATATATATATATATATATATACCAATTTTGGTTCATGTTCGATTTCAGAGTAACAAATAACAAAATCATCTTTGCAACCAACTTCATTCTGAATAAATGTAGTGGGGAGAAGAGAAGTTGAAGAGAGGAGGTTGAAGCACTGTAATGAAGTTGTGGGAGAATATGAAAAAAGAGAGTGGTTAGGAGTGTCATACACTATGTATGATCATTAATTATAACCATCAGCAAAAATAAAACTAAACTCGTTATTCATGCTATTAGACTAAGTTTTATATTTGATAAATTTGAAATATACTTGATTTTTCTAGTACTTATCAAAATCTGTTATATAATCCTGAATTCATACACATATTAACTTTTCTGTCTATACAAAACAAAACCGACTGTTTGTATTTTGCAATATACAACCTACTCAAAAAGTTCAATACAATCTAGATATGATTTAATGCGTATTTTGATTTACATTTACATATAAATTCTACTAGTAATCGACATATATAGTTACAGATTAGGGGGATGATTGGTAAGTGCTGTATTTTTTGCTGTAGACTTTAATCTGTAGATTTATTTGCTGTAGCTTTCTTTGCTGTAGATTTCTAAAGCATTAATTTTTTGCTCTGAAAATAAAGCTCTCTACAGCCATATTTTGATTTTGTAGAGATTTTTTTTGTTGTGAGTTTTTTAAGAAAAGCAGAGCTCGATTGGTTGACATATATAGTTGTAGACTAAATTTTGGCAGTCCAGAGCATCTACAGCCCCAACCAATCATCCTCTAAGATTATTAGGGGAACTAGTAAGTTTTTAAGTGCTTTCTACAGCTCTTTTAATATTTACATTAATTTACTAATCATGATTTAGTAAAATAATTTAAATGTAGAGCCCAAAAGTTCAAATAAATAGCATATTGGCTTTAGAAATCAACTTTTCATATATCTATGATGTAAATCTACAGAAACAATATCGACAGTTAAAACAAAATCTTTTTACAGCTTACAACTCTAAAGAAATAAAACTAAAACCACACTCTACCAACCAAGTCTTATATATAGGTTAGTCCTTGTGTCAATATCCGAGCTAATGGCATACCCACTACATTTATGAGCGCATTTCCGTGTCTAAGTTGTAGTTTCATCTATATACTGATAATTGGTAAGTTGATTATTGAATAAAAGTGTAGACAAGAACAAGACAACGAGTACTAGAGCCGTTTCCAAGATCATTCTTTCACCCTTTGTATTTGCGAAAACGCGCCCACAAGATAATAATTATGATGACAGTGAATTGTCTTTAACAAATTGTTGTTCTTTTTATTATGAATTATAATGTCAGTATTTTAAAATTTAGGTTCCTTCACATCGTGGATGAGTTGCTCATCACATTTCTCAGCTCGTTGTCTTTTTCAATATTTAATGTTTTTCTTTTCTTTTGTGATTTTGCAAAAAAAAAATAATAGAAAAAATATTCACGGGACACTTTCACGCCCCTTAAACACATGTATATGTTTAGGTACCATTTTTCTGTCCTTTTTCACTATTTAATGTTTTTGGATATTACAAATTTTCATGTATATAGAAAAGACAGAGATTGATGGAACAAATCTGAATTGTTGAAATAATCAAATTGGTCCCCGTCGCCATCCACTTCTGCACAAACTTTTTAGGTCATTGATCCTAAAGCACAGTAAAAGGAAATAATAAAGAATTCAAAATGATTAAAGAAATTCAAAATAAAGAAAGTTATGGGAACAGTGATCCCCACTAAGATAATGTGTCCGAGACTTGCTAGCATTGTCTAAATTCCCTAAAGCACTGGCAAAATAAAGATACTCACCTGTATATATACATAGTAATCTGTATAATACTCCTTTTGTTTTCTAATTTTCATTGTAAATTTTCTGTTTCAAATACAGCTTTTGAAGATTTTTTTGTTTCAAATTACATGACATTTTATATTTTCACATTGTAAAATCTTTACATTTTTTTAATTTTTAATAAAGCTAACAATAACGTTTTGAAGATTTTTTTGTTTAAAATTACATGACATTTTTTATTTTAATGTAAAATTTATTAATTTTTATGCTATATGACTTTATATTCTGGAGTTTAACTTTTATTGGTTAAAATGTAGTTAGAATTAATGATACTTTTGTTTAGAAGATGTCTAAAAATAAATATTTTTAATCTGTACATAAAATTTTGAAGTGTGAAGAAAAAAACGGATGAAGTATATAATAAGAAAACCAAAATTGGTGGAAAATCATAAATGGAGATGCCATCAGAAAAGGTGGCATATATGAAGATTGATGGATTCTCCGTATTCCACCACCGTCTGTCTTTTATATACTAGTACAGTATATAATAAGTTTTACTCAATTGGCTAGGCATTTCGCCTTGGGTAAGTTTTTTTTTTTTTAATGCTTTCAAAAAACCATTTTCTGGAGTTTATACCACTAGACTAAAGTAGTTTTTTTTTGCTATATAGTTTTATTATATGCCAGATTACACTAATCTACACATGACTGATTAAAAAGTTGCTATATATATATATTCATTTTAGATATTTTTTCATTTTATATCCAATAGGTGTTTCAAACAAAATAATAGAAAACAACTTTTCATCCACCAAAAGAAAAAAAGCTTTAGACTACAACAGGTTAATATTAGATATACTATTTTTTTTCTTCAAAAAAACTTGATATTAGATGCTATGCGATATGGGATTGTGGAATGGGCTGATTTGTAGAATAACCATAAAAATGGGGAAAATTAGATTTATAGTAAGAAGGTAAAGAGAGATAGAAAGAGAAAAGAAAGAGAGAGCGGGGGTTGTGGTTATTTAGTGAATTGTAATTTTTTGTTTATATTTGGCCTAATTTTCCTTGTGGAATATGACTAAAAATAGTTGATATCAACTCGTTCTTGCAGTTTTTTTGTTGTTTTATAGTGTGAAGAAGGGTTGATAGATAGATGCTGTAGTTTTAGATTTTTTGTTTTAAGATTTAAGCTGTAGATTTGCGGTTTTAGCTTTAAATTTTATTGATGTAGGTTTATTTCAAAGTTTTAAAAGCACTAAATCTAAAGGTGTAAAAAAATTGATTTCTAAAGCCATTATATTTTCTTTTAAAGATTTTGGACTCTAGCTTTAGTTTTTATTAATAAAGCTTGATTGCTTTGATTTTATTGCTCTAGAAAGAATTATGGATGTGTAGAGCACTCACAGCCAACACCAATCACCGTGCTAGAGCATATATCACCTCCATTGTGTATGATTGCCATAAAATAAATATATGCTCTAGCACGGTGATTGGTGTTAGCTGTGAGTGTTCTATAAAGCCATAATTCTTTCTAAAACAATAAAATCAAAGAAATCAAATTTTATTAATAAAAACTAAAGTTAGAGTCCAAAATCTTTAAAAAGAAATATAATGGCTTTAGACATCAATTTTTTTTCAGCTTTAGGTTTAGTGCTTTTAAAACTTTGAAATAAACCTATAGCAATAAAATTTAAAGTTAAAGACATAAAATCTACGGTTTAAATTTTAAAGGAAAAAATCAAAAGCTATATATATATTGTGTATGATTGCCATAAAACAATGTCGGAAGACAGAATAATGGGATATAATTATGTATAATATAATCACCAAATAATCAAAGCATCTTCTTAAATTAATCAAGATATTACAATCTAGGTAGTAATCTAGAGTTTCCACTCACTGTGTAATATACGATAAAATGTATATAAAATTAGTGTCTTAGTTGGAGAACGGAGAGCATATTAGGTATGATTTTGTGCTCTTTTAGAAACACATGCAAAACAATAAAAATAATATAATTAGTGGAGACTGATCAGAACTTAAGGGTAGTTTGTCTGTATGATTGTGTCAGCATAATGTTTAATTAGTTACTTATTCAAAGGACCTGTAAAACTTAATCATATGACCAAATTGTCATTAATTTCTGTAGGTTATTATATTTTATTAGGAGAAAGGGAAGGATATGGATAGCTTAGATATAAATATAATTAATCATCACATTTACTTTTTTTTTTTTTGTCGACAATTAATCATCACATTCACATGCCACCATTAACGAATGACAACGAAAACACGAAGACAGAGGAACTTGATCACCACACGCACGCATTGTTAGAGTTGTACACTTGTACTTACTAATAAATTATAAGAGTTTGCTCGTTCATATGCATCAAATTAGGATCTCCAAAAAAAATCGTGTTTAAGTATCTTATAATTTCTTGCTTTTCTTGAGATTGAAGATAGACTCGTTTTCAGAACCTGATACCTTAATTTATATTTTATATAATTTAAAAACTTTTAAAGTGTTGAACAATAAAAGCTAACCAAATTGAAAACTAATTGAGGTTGCATCAACATTATTATTGAACAAGTGTAGAGCTTTTAGTCTAAAATGTGTAAAGCATATATTCTGCTTCCAAAATCGATATCTCGTAAGAGCGTAATATGGGATAGAGACAGGGGCAAATGTAGAAAGTTTTTTTAGTGGGTGCATAATTAATGTAAAATAAAATATATGATATAGAAGATCAAACTTGAGTCATCAAGGGGGTGCACAAAGAGGACATTAACCATCTTTTCTAGCTGAATCTTTGTGTTTTCACATACAAATTTTTTTATTGTCATAAAACTATGGGTGCATGTGCCCCCATTGTTATTGCCCTGGCTTCGCCACTGGATAGAGACATAATTGGTGGTAAACTCTTAAAACAGTTCATTTACAAAAAAGAAAAAAACACTTAAACAGTTTAGTACATATGTATATAGCTAAGAAGATATGCAAATTTAAAAAACAAATATAAATGAAAAAGTTTCTCATTCTAGATGACTACTAGAAATGGGTTGACAAAAAAAAAAGATGCCTACTATGAATCAAATATAGTTAATACTTAATAGTCCCAAATACAAAAACGTACTTCTGATTTGTATATTATTCCTCTTTTAACTCTTTTATACTAGTGCTTTCTTTTTTCTCAAAACCCATGATAGATCATCTCAGGCTAGGGGCTACGCATAGATCAAATCAAAGACAACCTTAGATCAACTATTACTAAGGCTTCGAATAGTACGCAGAACGAAATAACGCAGATCAAACATAAAAATCATGCAGAACAAATGCATATCAAACAGCAAATACAAAACAAATACAGATCTAACTATTTAAATTAATTATTGAATCATCATTATATTTAATATTAATAAGTAAAAAATGTTAACTAAATATCTAAAATTAAAATTTCTTATATATAATATATATATATATATTATTTGTTATATGTTAATTATTATCAAATAAAAATAAAGCTAACTATATAAATATATAAGTATTAAATATTTTAATTATGAAGTTATAAATTTTAAAAGATACAAAATAACATGCATATGTAAGTAAATATATGTAAACAAAATATAAATATATTTCTATAATAATTGTGAAGGTATAAAATCTTAGAAGATACAAAATAACATGCATATGTAAGTAGAATATATAAACTAACTATAAATATATTTCTGTATATATAAAATTATTATATGTTTTTGTTGTGAAGCTATAAAATTTAGAAGCTACATTAAAATTAGATATCTAAATTATAAATTCTTAAGTATAAATAGTAAAATATAAATTACCTAATAATATATTTAAATTCATTTAACTAAGCTATATAAAATAAAAATTTATAACCAACTATTAATTAATTTTAAATATTATTTTGTTAGCAAGAAAAAAAATTAAATAAACTATAATATATTTTTTTTCTATCAATGGAAATGTAATATATGATTTATTGTCAACATTTGATTTATTATATAGCCACGTGTTAGTGGTTTAGTGGCAAGCGGAAGGGCCACACTTTAGTGTCTTACCCGACAGGTGTATGGTTTGAAGCGCGGCTGCTGGTGGATTTGTGGTGATTATTTTGAGGGACCTTTGGACCCAATACAGAAAAGCCCATGTCCAAGCTGCATGCGGCCACTAGTGGATTAACATGGGGTGATTACAAGCCCCCATGGATGCCTTCCCCGGCAAGCTATGCCAAGATTTTTGGTGGATGGTCATTAGGCGCTAGTCGGATCTCTCTCGGAGCATCCGGATACCATGGTCATAAAAAAAAAGATTTATTGTAACATGTATGACTATTTATTGTAAACATTTTTTTGATATACTATTTATTGTCAACATAATATATAAAATTATGAATATGTTAAATATATAATTTATGTAAATGTATCTATAAATGTATTTATAATTTTATAAGCTAAATTCCTTTTAAAAAAAATTATATCATAAAATGAAAATATTAATCTTATTTTCAAAGATTTGATGGTTTGAAAATTAATAGCATGAATTAATAAAGTAAATTCTTATCAATATCCAATAAAAAAAAATCATTAGTCATCTGCATAATTTCCAGCTCTTTTTTTTACCTTAATGCAGATCAAAAGTTTAATGGATAAAATCAATCTGCATGCAGATATTTACTTTTATATAAATTTATTTTTGTCCTGCAATAAAGTAGCTGAATGGTAAAAATATGCAGTACAATCTGCAATGTAATTGTTCTGCAATTATTCTACATCTGATATGTATGTCCATTCAAAGGCTAAGTCCATAGACAAAAGTCATCTGCATACAGTTTCACAAGAACCAAGCTCATATACCAAGCATTGGTAGAGATGAAACACACATCGTTCAAGTAACAACTAAACAAGAGTATAATCTAATAGCTCATTTGATTTTTTTTGTAGACCATGATTCTTATAAACAAGGAAAGGTGAAGACGAAGCTGGAGCAAGATGACATGAATTTTAAGGCTCTCGGATCTAAAACTCATTCTCAAAAACTCATATGAAACACAAAAAAACAAAGACAGTTACTTCAAAAATAGAGAACAACGACAAGAAAAAAGAAAAAGAAGAGATGGGTTTGGTCGAAGAGCTCCAGCACGAAGAGATGAAAGAGCTCGAGGTCGAAACCAGTGCTCGAGGATGAAACTTGGGTGACGAAGCTCAAAGAGAGAGCGGCTGTGTCTAATTAGGGTTAGGTTTTTCTGTAAATAGTGAAATTGTTGAAAGGTAACTATGTAATTTATGTTTCTGACCGCATAACTTTGACCATGCTAATTTTATCAGCGTTCAAAATTGATTGATGCTAGATGCAGCGTTATGCCGAAACGTTCGGATGCAAGTAGATGCGTCTACCAAACAAACAAAAATATAGCTGTAGCCATAGGTAGCTGCGTCGGCCAAACAAACAGCCCTATTACCTCTTAATTTATTTTTATTTTTAGTTATTGTAATTCTTTTAATTTAAAAATTTTTTATTGTAAGAATTAGAAAAAAAAAGAATCAATGATAATTGTACGTCCCCCTATGGCTACTGAAGGCATGATTAACCCCGGTTTTTTAGCCGGTGTTCTTAACTCATGATTTGACATTTTTTTGTTTTTTGTTTTTTTTTTATATATTTCGGATAAGAGATGGCTCTTATATCTCTTATTTAAGAGATAATTTTTAGTTTTTCTTAGTTAAAATCTAAAAAAATTTAAGAACCCAGTTAAGAGACGGGGTTAAGCATGGTCCATCTCATCTTTTAGTTTCTCCACCTGTATAAATTTTCTTTTTCGCCCTCTGTCTGTGCCAAGTCCTCGAGACAAAAGTCTAAAGATTGAACTTAAAACCCACCGTTATAAAGACTATAAAAATAAGAAATCAAGCCCATTATAGTAGATAGAAGGACCCACCGTTTAATGAAAGTATCTTAATGTTCACATCTGTCAACCTTTTTTTATACTAGGATTTTCTTCTGACTTGTTTCAGGTTTCTGTCAGTTTTTTTTTTAACGAAAAACTATTTTATTACTCAAACTTGAAACAGTCTGGATAACCAAACCGAAATATAACAACTAACAAAATGAAGATCTCTATAGAACGATTTTGCCGTCCTAGCTAAAAAATCAAAAGTTCGATTTTACTCTCGTAAGATATGAGTAATCTTGAAATATGGGAATCATTCTGTCAGTTTATTTTGAATCTTTGTACATAGTTGTTTTAATTTCTTTTTTACAAATATACCATCTATGCATTAACTCTTTTTTTTTATTTGCTTAAATCTATACATTAACTCGGTTTTGGTTTCAAGTCGTAGTCTGTTTAATTGTTAAATTTATTACTCTGAAGCCTTAAGCTTTCGAAAAGAAGTGTCTAGTTTAATGTTTATACTTTTTAGGTTTAGAATTTGGAGTTTAGATTATTTTTCTAACTGAAAACAGACTACAGCACCAAGTGAATGATTTTCAATAGTTTAATTTTTAAAATATAGTTTAATCCGTTAGGTTAAAGTTTAGTAATTACCTCCCCACCAATCTGAGTAGAATGATTTATAGCACACCATAAGTGTTTAACGACCGGATTCAGATCCAGTTCCCAATAGTATAAAGTATACTATTATTCATAAAGTTGAAACACTATCATGATTTACTTAATTGTTTGCATATATACCTTGTCATGATTCGGACGGAAAAATACCAGTGTGCTAATCTTGAATATAATCTGCTTTAAATAATGCTCAAATGAGCACTGTTAACAATCACTATTAGTCATGAGAGACAATCGGGAAGCTTCTCCACGTACTTAGACTAATCACTAATACCAATCAACACCACTTTATGAATTTGTGGAGACTATACATATGTTACCTGTCTGTTTGCTTAATTTCCAAATTCAGATAATGTTGGCAAACATTGTATTATACCGAACAAGTCAACTTTTATATTAATTTGCATATGCGATATTAGTTACTAATTTATAAGAAATTAAGCAAAAAGATAATTATAAACCACCAAATAATCACATATGTTGTTGCCATTTTTTTTTTTGAATGTTTCAGTCGCAAAATAATATCAATAGTTTTTTAGAGTTTTTCTTTAAAAAATAAAGATACCATTTCCAATTAAGCCTCGAGTAAAGATTTTTTTTCTTAGAGTTGATCAAAACAAAACATTGAATATGTTCAAGCAGCCCAAATCAAATGGCAATCTTAGGCGGCTATTATAAGTTATTTAATCCAGTTAAGAATTCTAAGATAATTAGCTAGATGTCAAAATCAATATGAGCCAGCAAAATGCTAATCTGTAGACACGTACAGTTTAATATGATCCGTCAAGATGCATGCACGCATATAAAATAGATAACAAAGGGGTTTACCAATAATATAATCTTAAACAAATACAGGGGATAATGATCTATTCGATATAAGTGTAAACGTCTTGTCATTTACCCCGACAAGTGTAGAAGTAATTTTGTGTGTTTTGGGGGTTTTACTTTGTTTTTTTTTTTTGATATCCGTAAGAGATTCCAAACGGTAAATCCAGACTAATCCCCACGAAGTCTTCCATTCGGGCACGTACGGTTATAAGCGGAAAAATGGCCAAGGCAACTCGAACCCAGGACAAGCACTTCAGCTGGAGTTCCATCACTTTGTTTTGTTTAGTGGATTTTGAAAATAAAAATAATTCTGTTTAAGTGTTAGTGAGTGAAAAAATTAAGTTTATGGGCAGACCCGTGCCTGCTAAAGGAAAATTTAAACTTTGGTTTAAAGCATACTTTCATATTTAAAATTTAAAGGACCTACTTATAAAATAAAAATATGATTGTATATTGTTTGTTGGTATTTTTTTTAATAGCTTTTCTACTTGATCTAGCTACTAATATTTTAGGACTTCTTGTTTTACAACTATAACTTAATTTTAAAATTAATTTACCAAATATATCTATAAAATTATTTATTAATTTGTTTTTATTTACTGTTTCTTTGTATGTTATTATTTATCTCGTATAAAGTAATGATTTTGATAGAAAATATATTATTAAACCTATATCACTATTAATATCATTAGATTTATGTTGTCTTTGTCTATTATTCTTTATCGAGTCAGATTAGTTAAGGGTTATTTGAGGAAGTCATCCAAAGAAAATACTCGGTTTGTGGAAAGAAAAGAAGAAGACAATACTCGGTTTTGACCGGAGATAATAATAAGAGATAAATTCAAATTTCGGAGACAAATTGTGATCTGTTTTAGCAAACCATGTTGACAACTTATAGAACTAGGCAAAGTTTAGCAGCTGAAGTCTTCTTTGTGTTACTCAAAACCGAACATCACTATTTCATTAACTTAAAAAACGGAGGTATGATCATAATATACCACTAGAATTTTATTGACGAATGAATGAAACATGTTTCCAAAACAGAGTTGTTAGTCGATAAATCTAGATTTCCAAATGAGGAAGCAAAGACTTACAGCTACAACAAAAAGAAATGTAGTCTACACCCTAGCCACACCGTTCTCTCTCATGGTGATTTTTGGAAAGATTTCCGGTGAACTCTAGCCGCGCTGTTTTCGCCGCTTAAACTAGTCGACGTCTGCTCCCTCGCCCTGGTAAGTTAAATGTCTTCAGCTTCTTCCGCTCCGTCGCTAAAAAATAACCACTTTTACATATTTTTTTTCAGATCTGAGCCGGCAACTTCTGAAGAACGGTGCTTCTCGTCCAAATCTTTGCTTCCTGTCAGTCTCACGGCTTCTACTCTAGCCGGCAAAGGAACAGTACTTCATCTCTCTATGTCTTCTCTTATTTAACTGATAACCTAACTAGTTGACTTATCTCAATATGCATGTAACCTCTCTCTTAGTTTGTTATCTAACCTATTAGTTTTTCTCGAATCCATTTTCTGCTTCCGGTCAGTCTACTTTAAGGTAGACATCATTGTTGATATGTAGACATTTGTTTTTGAATTGTTGTCTACTGTTGGCTTCATTTTTGAATTATAGACTTTTTTTGTGTAGACTTCATTTTGAATTGTAGACTTCTCTTGTAAATTTCATTTTGAATTGTAGGCTTCTCATGTAGACTTTGTTATTCGTTTGCAGACTTCTTTTGTATAATTCTTTGTTTGTGCTTTTTTGCTGCAGGTTTCAAAATGGATAAGCTTGATTTATCACAGAGGCTGTATATTCTAGGGAAGGAATCTTTTCTGAGTAAAAGCATTGCCTACTACAGCGATGAAAGCAAGGTCTTCCCTGATCTTAAAGAAGCACTCGAGGCAGATGGATGGGAGGAGCTTAAGAACTCGAGATTAGGAGTGTTCTTAAAGTTCCACAAAATGAAGTTTGGTTGGGCTTCAAGGCTGGTGCACTATATACTGTAGTTTCAGCTTGAGTGCAAGAAGAAGTATGAGTTGTGGAGTCTTGTAGGTGTTCAACCGGTAAGGTTTTCTCTGCATGAACTTAACGAGATAACTGGCCTAAACTGCGAGTATCTGAATAATCTCGAGAATCTGTTGGTTGAGGTAACAGATGACATGAAAGCATTTTGGGGGCAGAGGGGAGTGAATTTCGACCGGAGGCCATGTATTGATGAATTAAAGTAAACACATGAATATTATTCCAAATGAAAGAAGGATGAGCCATCCACATATACCTTTATTAACCACATATATATATATATATATACTGAGTATTTTATTCTATATCACCGAAATAGTATAGGATGATAACCTCACCTACAACCCTTAAATACTAAACATATCCCAACCCCAATTTTTAATCCCACGCCAATCCATAAATACTAAACCCTACACTTAAATCAGTAAATCTAGACCCAAATATAAACCATAAAACCAAATATAAACCAAAAATCCAAATAGAATTGAACAAAATAAATAACATAGTACATATTATTGAAACTATGAAATGTCTATGATTGCATTGAGAGAAGTTAATGATGACTTCAACCATACCTCTTTTCCTTCTAAATATTAAACCCTAAACTTTAATCACTAAACCCTTACCCAAATAAAATGGAACAAAATAAATAACATAATACATATTGGTGAAAATATGAAATGTCTATGATTGCATGGAAGGTGGTAATGATTTCCCCAATGTCAACCTCGATCGTACATAAACTAAACCCTATCAATTAATCACTAAACCCTACACGGAAATATAAACCCTAATCCAATGTCAATTTCAATCTTCCATAAACTAAACCCTAGCCACTAATCTTTAAACCCTACATGAAAATATAAACTCTAATCCAATGTCAACTCCAATCTTTCATAAACTAAACTCAAATTTTGAAATGTCAGTAAGATGCATTTCCATTTTACATGAGAATATAAAATAGAAAAGGTGACAAACGATATAGTACAGTACATATTGTTCAAAATTTGAAGTGTCCATGATTGCAGGAAATGAAGTAATGCTTACACCAAATTCATATTAACTATAGCGAAAGAAATGAAGATTGACAACATTAGAGAAAAGAGGGAAGAAACAACATCATATGAATATCACTCCATTCAACATCACTTTGTATTTTGTTTTATTTGATGTCATAATAAATTCTAGAAAAATTTCTAAGATAGCCATTTTTAAGTTTTTGTCACAAAAATAGCTCACAAAGAAGAAAATGACTAAAATAGAACATGAAACAAACAATGAACAAGATTGAACTCTCTTTTTCAAGCATCGAAAAAATTATAAGATAGTAAATAGTACATTATATATTGGAGTAATAAACATGGTAAATAAGAGAAGAGCCAAATTTAAAGGAAAGACAATATGTTCCATTTCATATAGTACACAAATACACTCCTTGTTCATCTCATACCTTGTCTTTGAACCCGAGATCGGAACTTACAGGTTTTCATGTTTCGTCTTCACTCAATGACAAATATCAGATTGAGAAGGATGCACGGAGCTGTAACGCCGTCGGCCGGGGTGATGCTCCTAGCCCGTGTGATGTGGAGGCGAATCGGCCCGGGTGATGCTCCTCGCCACCTCGGCTGTAACTGCAGTGGCAAGCTTGTGGTTTCAGAAGAAGAGAAGGTTAGGATTTTGGGAGAAGTTTTTTTATCACAAAATACTCCCAAAACTCAGACAGTGGTGACGATGTCGATCTTATCTGTGAATGGAAGCTCCAACTCATCCATGAAAAATCTGACGAACAAAAGCAGAAGGCCAAATTAATGGTAAGTAGTGTATGCTTATAAAACAAAATATGCAGTGAACAAAATAGCAGTGTTACAGAGCAAAAGATAATATGTAATATTTTACACAATTTAGTTGTTTTCGGTAGTATAGTAAAGAAACGTACACGAAATGGAAAAGAAATTATGTATACTTATACTACGATACTTAATGACGACTAGCTGCATGGAATCGAACGATGGGACAACTACAAGATAATATGGCCACCTTTACCGTAACGAATTATTTTTAGGTGCATGATCTTGGGACAAGGTAGAGAAAAAAAACAAACTCCGGATTCTTAGGCGGTACTACCCGTTGGAGTTTCAAGGATACCAGTGTCTTGCTTTGATAAATATTCACAGGCAAGAAACAAATGTAACTTGTTGCATTCTGGTCCCCAACATCTAGATGCTGAATCCCGCGATGATCAACAGCTGTGACGATCCACTCCGTTATCTGAGAGAGATTTACAAAAGAGTTTTATAGTTATCATAGTTGATCTTTGATGTAGCGTACATCTCCTATTCGTGTTTGGTTTTCTTTATGGTTTTCCTTTTCTTTCAAAGTTCCTTTTCTTAGTTAGTTTTGTTTTCCTATCTTGTTTAGTATTATAAGTCTCATATACGAGCTTATAAATAGGGAGCTTTACTTATTGTTTTAGACACGACTTTTACATTGATTATAAATAAAACTAGAGCTTTGTGTTAAAACAACTCTTAAACCTTACTTCTGGGCATTCTCTGAGAATTCAACAGACTTAAGAAGGCATAGTTAACGGGCATTCTCAGAATTCAACGTTATCTTTGCATTATCGGCTACTAACGGATACTTCCGCTCCGTCATTTGGTATCAGAGACCTTTTATTACGATTCTATTCGTGATTATCGATCTTCGGCTTCAATGGCACCTCGTCCAAACGAATGGACACAGATGCAACAGTTCCTGGAAGACTTTCAGGAAAATTTTCAAGATAATATGAGAAGAACAATGGCTGAAGCAATTCAGACCGGAGTCCAGGCAGGAGTACAAGCAGCTTTCGCCGCCAATGCGGCAAACGCAGCTCAAGCAGCTCCACGCCAACGTCAAAACCGCCACCATAATCCTATTTTCGAAGAACACCACGACGATTCTGATGATGATAATCCGTTCGAAAACAACGACAACGACGACAACCCTAATCACGATCGTGCGCAACGACGTAGGAATGAAAACGGAAATCGATGGACGTCGGGTATCAAGATGGAAATTCCAGAGTTTCATGGAGGTTCTCAACCAGAAGATCTACTTGATTGGTTTGTTGCGGTCGATGAGTTCCTCGAATTCAAAGATGTACCAACCAACAAACAAGTACCTTATGTGACAACTCGATTCCGCGGTCACGCCGCATCTTGGTGGAATCAATTAAAAATATCACGCACTAGCCGTGGTAAAGAGAAGATTGTCTCATGGGATAAACTTAAGAAACACTTACGCAAAACGTTCATTCCATATAACTTTGAGCGTCTGCTGTTTCAAAAGTTCCACAACATTCGCCAAGGCACGCGTTCTGTGGACGACTACGCGAACGAGTTTTATCAGATGCTGACTCGTGTGGACATTCAAGACTCAGAAGATCAGCTTGTAGCTCGCTTTATCGCAGGTCTACGGCAACAATTGCAGACCATGTTACACCAGTTTGATCCTTCGTCCGTGGCAGAAGCTAGACAACGAGCATTGTTGGTAGAGCAACAAACAAAATTCACGACAAATTCATGGACCGGAAACAATCGGCAGCGCAACAATACGACCACCGATGACAACAAAACAACCGCAGGGACGGAATCAGGAACACGCGGAAATAATCGTACAACAGAAGCCGCTACAAACGCCCCTGATACACGCCCTCCAGCACGCACTAGCGCGTTACGATGTTTCACATGTGGGGAAAACGGCCATCGACAAACCGCTTGTCCCAATAACGGTCGTAGAGGTTTATTAGCGAATGACAGAGAAATCATCGGTGAGCCTATTTACGATACGGACGATGATCAAAACAATGATGTTGAAGAAGAACAGGTTCAGGGAGATACGGGCACTTTCCTCATGATTCGGCGAAATTGTTTCGCTCCTAAGACTGACGAAGCCGTACAACGAACCGCACTGTTTAGCTCGACCTGTACAGTCAAAGGGAAGATATGTCGCTTTGTTATTGATTCGGGATGTTCGGCTAATGTAGTGTCCGAGGAAGCAGTACGCAAGCTTTCTCTAACAAGGGAAGCACACCCACATCCTTATCGACTTTTATGGATGCAAACAGGCTCCGAGGTCTACGTCTCTCATCGCACATTGATTTCACTGTCCATTGGTACTTTCTACAAAGATACCATGTACTGCGATATTGCTCCAATGGATGTCTCTCACATCATTCTCGGGAGACCCTGGCAGTACGACAGGGAAGTAGTTCACAATGGCAAGTTAAACACACACTCCTTTATGTTCCAAGGACGAAAGATCACCTTACTTCCGTCCCCGGAGACAGATCCAGCGATCGTCAAACCCACACAGCAAAACTCAGGACAGCAAAACTTACTGATCATCTCCAAAGCCCAGTTTGAGCAAGAATTACGAGCAACATCTCCTTTCTATGCTCTGGTCATCCGCGCTCCGTCAACACCACAACAACTATCTTGGCCGCCGGCCTTTGGTCCACTTTTAGATGAGTTCTTGGATCTTTTCCCGGATGAGCTTCCATCAGGACTTCCACCACTCCGTGATATTCAACATCACATAGACCTCCAACCAAATTCGACATTACCAAATCGTGCGCATTACCGAATGAGCCCCGAGGAACACGAGGAACTCCGCAGACAGGTGGAAGAACTATTAGTTAAAGGCTACGTCCGCGAAAGCTTAAGTCCGTGTGCCGTACCAGCACTCCTTATACCAAAAAAAGACCGTTCATGGCGTATGTGCGTTGATAGCCGGGCGATAAACAAAATTACTACTCGCTATAGGTTCCCAATTCCTCGTCTGGATGATCTCCTTGATCAAATCGGAAAAGCCTCAATTTTTTCGAAACTTGATCTCAAAAGCGGGTATCATCAAATTCGTATTCGTCCTGGGGATGAGTGGAAAACTGCCTTCAAAACTAGGGAAGGCCTTTTTGAATGGCTTGTCATGCCGTTCGGATTATCTAATGCTCCTAGCACGTTCATGAGAGTTATGAACCAAGCCCTCCGACCCTTTATTGGACGATTTGTCGTCGTATACTTCGACGATATATTGATATTCAGTACATGCTTGGAGGATCACTTAGTTCACCTACGCAATGTTCTCCTTGCGTTACGAAAAGAAAAGCTTTATATAGCCAAACAAAAATGTGAGTTTGGGACGTCTAGCGTGCTCTTCTTGGGCTATGTCGTCTCCGCTGCAGGTCTGCAAGTCGACCCGGACAAAGTTGCGGCTGTTGCTACCTGGCCGACACCTACAACGATCACAGAAGTCCGTAGTTTCCATGGTCTAGCCTCCTTCTATCGACGCTTCATACATAACTTTAGTACCATCATGTCGCCCATTACAGACTGTATGAAGGGTACTTCGTTCTCTTGGACGGACGACGCAGCCACAGCGTTTTCCCTTATCAAGTCCAAACTCACAACAGCACCGATTCTTGTTTTACCGGACTTTGAGGCGCCTTTCGAGCTACACTGCGATGCTTCTAAGTTAGGGGTAGGGGCCGTTTTAAGCCAGAATGGTCGGCCTGTGGCATTCTATAGTGAGAAGTTAGCGGGGGCGCGCAGCCGCTACAGTACTTACGATGTCGAGTTCTATGCAATTGTTCAGGCCATTAAGCATTGGCGGCATTATCTGGCTCATAAAGAATTTGTTCTTTTTACAGACCATGTTGCTCTGAAGTATTTGGACACGCAAGACAAAGTCTCGTCCCGCCATGCGTCCTGGATAGCTTATCTCCAACAATTTACCTTCGTTATTAAGCATCAATCCGGCAAACTTAATAAGGTAGCCGATGCTCTTAGTCGAAGACACAGTTTAGTCGCTACTCTTCGCGTCTCGGTTCCAGGGTTCGAATGCCTCGCCGAGCTATATCCGACCGATGTTTTTTTCTCTTCAATATGGCGTGACCTTGCAGCTGAGGTTCCGTGTGAGTATTTTCTGCTCGATGGATTCATCTTCAAAGATAATCGGCTTTGTGTACCGGCTAGCAGCTTGCGCCTACAGATTATTAAAGAACTTCACGGAGAAGGACATGTTGGCCGCGACCGCACGTTGAAATTGGTCACAGATTCTTACTTCTGGCCGACACTGAGGCGTGACGTCGAAAGGTTTATCGCACGTTGTACTACGTGCCAAAAAGGGAAGGGTCATGCGACCAACGCTGGCCTTTATTTGCCCTTGCCAATTCCGACGCAGCCATGGAGTGATATTAGCATGGATTTTGTCCTTGGGCTTCCTCGAACTCAACGAGGGAATGATTCGATCTTTGTTGTTGTTGATCGTTTTTCGAAAATGGCACACTTCATCCCTTGTAAGAAGACAACGGATGCAGTTCAAGTGGCACAATTGTTCTTTCGCGAGATATTTCGACTTCATGGGCTTCCGATATCAATCGTTTCTGATAGAGATTCGCGGTTCATAAGTCACTTTTGGAGATCTCTGTGGAAGCTTCTCAAGACTAGTCTAAATATGAGTTCAGCTTACCATCCCCAATCGGACGGTCAAACGGAGGTTGTCAACAGGTCCTTGGGTAATATGTTGCGCTGTCTGGTTGGCGAGAATATACGTTCGTGGGACACTATCTTGTGTCAAGCGGAGTTCGCTCATAATCATGCACATAACCGCACTCTTGGGTTTTGTCCTTTTAAAGTGGTCTATGGCTTAGTACCTCGCGGTCCCTTGGCCTTGACGAACCTTCCAACGGCGGGTGAATTTCATGGCCGTGCTGTTGACCTGGTGGACGAACTGACCCATCTGCATACTCTCGCACACGATAACCTGGTGGTAAGTTCAGCAAAGTATAAAGCAGCTGCAGATAAACATCGCCGCGAAGTCCATTTTCATGTTGGCGAGTTTGTGTGGGCTGTCCTGATCAAAGAACGGTTTCAGACTGGCCAGTATAATAAACTCAAGCCTAGAAAGATTGGTCCTGTCGAGATTGTTGAAAAGGTTAATGCCAATGCATACCGCCTTGCCTTGCCTCCTCATGTTCAAACGGCTGATGTCTTCAACGTAAAGCATTTATTCAAATTCGAGCCTGACGATGACACTCTGTCCGGATTCGTGGACGAATCTCTCGTAGGGGGGGGAGACCTGATGTAGCGTACATCTCCTATTCGTGTTTGGTTTTCTTTATGGTTTTCCTTTTTCTTTCAAAGTTCCTTTTCTTAGTTAGTTTTGTTTTCCTATCTTGTTTAGTATTATAAGTCTCATATACGAGCTTATAAATAGGGAGCTTTACTTATTGTTTTAGACACGACTTTTACATTGATTATAAATAAAACTAGAGCTTTGTGTTAAAACAACTCTTAAACCTTACTTCTGGGCATTCTCTGAGAATTCAACAGACTTAAGAAGGCATAGTTAACGGGCATTCTCAGAATTCAACGTTATCTTTGCATTATCGGCTACTAACGGATACTTCCGCTCTGTCAATCTTGAACTTGTGCAGGCGCGTCTGACGGTTCAAGAAAGCTGTTACCGAAGTTGTTAGTGGCAACTTTGGAGAAACAATCCAAGTCATTGAAGTGTAAATCAAGTCCTGGAACATCAAGCCAGAGATTTCTCCATCTAGTTGATAGAACGCTTATCTTAATAGAATATCTGGTTGGAAGCCATAAGAGTATCTGAGTTATCAAACAATCCAGCAGTGCGCTTATTCTATCGTACGTACCCCATCACGAGACAAAACCCTAAATTTTATTAAAGAAACAACACAAATTAAAAGTTCTGATCAAATAATATGCCATGAGTTTTCTCAATTCACCCAACTTTTTAGGGTTTCAGGTTGATAAGAAACAGATTTTACATGAAAAATATCGAGAAGGGATTTCAGAAACCTACAGTCGATTCTATTGGTTTTTGGAGAAATTTGAGAAGGACAAAAAGATGGTAAACACAACTAGAACGCAAATTTGCTTTGTGAACGTTTATGCGAAAAAATCTTACGAACAAATAAACCGAATCAGACCGATTTGAAATCAAACCAGCGTTTAATTTAAACCAAACAATTTTTATGAAATAAAAATGAATTCAATCAAATACTATTTTATTACACACTTTGTCATTAAAACTAAAATTATTCTTACGATCTTCTCCAAATGTAATATCAGGTCAACAATGTGCAAGTACATCAGACAACAAATAAGATGTCTATAATTAAGCTTGAACATCGACACGTTCTCCACCTTTATCTTTGGAATATTTGATAGAAGGATCCACTAAACCCGTTTCAACAAGTAAATCCAGGGCATACTTTCGTTGACATAATCCCTTCAGAAGATCGAAATCGTGCCAATTGAACCAGCATACCCAAGATTTGGTGAGCTTGTTAAGTGACGTTTATATACCTATTAACTGTGATTGTAACTTCCAAAACTGTTTACTTTTACCCGGATATAATGAAATAGGTGTTGGAGTCAACATATCATACAAACTCATGAAAACCAACGAGCCGCTCGGATCCTTCAATGTTTAAATAGAATCACTTCGAACGAAAGATATCATATTAGAACTTGACAATATTATATATGGACTTTTTGACACTAAAGGAGACTTTGAGTTTGAGCGTTTAATATAGAATGTTCCGGACTAGGTATGTGCATTTTATCCGGATCCGAAAATTCGAACTGGAAGCGACCTGAAAATAATTAGTCTGAAACGAAATCGAGAATTTACAAATACCTAGTTAGGTCAAAATTCCTCTATTCGAAAGAACCGAAACCAAAAAGAACCGATTCAAATATATTCAGTCCCAAAAGAACTAATCTGAAGAGATCAGATCCGATAAGTACTGAGTTATAGCCGACGAAAAATGAATATCCAAAACTATGACTTTGTGTGTTCTGTTTTCTATTTTTTAGTTTATGATTTAGTTGTAATATATTTTTGTTTGTAATATTTATTATTAAATTTATAACATATTAAAGTAATATTAAATTTTAAGTGATAAATTTAGAGTTTAAAAATATTCCATTTTAGTTATTAATAATTTATTTTGGTTATTTGCAAAATTTTAGAAGATATGATTAATTTCCGCTAAATTTGATAAAATTTGAGTATTTTGAATTTTTCCCAATTTTAAATACATGAATCTGATCCATTTGCTATAGATCCGAAAATTACAAGTATCTAGTTAGATTTAAATGTCTAAGATTCAAAAAATTTCGAACACCTAGATCCGAAAATTACAAGTATCTAGTTATTTCTAAATGTTTAAGATCTAAAAACCCAAATCCGAAAACAACCAATCCGGATCATATCCGAATGCCTAGGATCTAGTCCAGACTAAGTTCGAGATTTATGCCATATATGTGTATCTCTCCTAATCTGCATGAGAGCTCCACGTAACAGATTTCTAAATAGATCTCGAAAATGCAATTTTGATTTATTTGTATTTAAAAAACATCGTCATCATCACCAACGTACATAACATAATATAATGATAATAATAATATGACATAGTCTTAAATCATCAAACTGGGAAGGATTTACAAAATCCAAACATCTACACCTCGCCGATGAACAAAAGGGTCATGGTAGGAGGCACGGTATGCACTCTACTTACGACGGCCCTATAATTCTTGGTCTTACCATTGCTATCCTTCGCCGAGATGACCAGGTCGTACCTTCCGCCACCTACGAGAGGTAGAACGCTAGCCTGGACGACCTCGTAGACAATATCGGGTCTCCCCTTAATGGAAACTACAAAATCGGCAACCTCAGTGACGAGCTTATCAGATACGGGGATTCGATCAGGAGATTGGCCTTCCAGGGCGGAGACTGTAGACATTTCTAAACTAAGAAAGATTCTAACTTTATTGAAATGAAAGATAGCTCATTGAGCTTTATTATGAAAATAGAGAAAAGAAAAAGCTTTAGTTTTGTCACCAAGAACACAAGAAGTTAAAATAGATATTTCATTAAGTGAAGGAGAGACTGCTATAATGGCAGCCAAAGTTACATTCATCAAAGCACATAACAACATATATATGAATCTTGAAACCCAGTTACATGGGTTTCAAAAGCTTCTAATGGATCATAAATTTGGGCTTTAGTTTGGGCTTCAATAGAGACCAGTGAGAGAAGTACGAAAGAGAGACAAATCAACGACTTCATCATTTTTGTTGTTGTTTTAATCTTTTTCTTTAGGGTCTTAATACATATCCTCGCTTTTGAGGCTTTTATATCGGAAAAACTTGTAGATTTGGTTTGGTCTGCTTTGGAATTAAGTAGTCCTCCATCTAACGTGGTAATGAGTTCGTTGTAAAGATTTCACAAACTTAAGATACGATGCACGTTAATATAAAAGTTGATCACCTATCAAAAAATTGTGCCGTCACGTTAAATATTTTACAACTGATGCTTACTCATTGCACTAGAGTCTCTGCAATATTAAATACATACAGGAAACCTGCGGTTTGTATTTTCTTGAAATTTTAATGTTTGTAGGTTTTTTCCCAGGAAACGTACATTAGGTTGATTAAACAACAGCTTTCCTAAAGAAACGAAATAATGTTTTTATTTTTTATTTTTATTAAGTAAAATAACATCTATAGTTCAACAAAAGTTCTTGTATCTTTTTTCTGAGTTTTTACTTAATAATGTTTAAATGATATATTCATGAAAAGATTTCAAAATTTTATATTAAAAAGAAAAAAAAAAAGACAAAAGTAATTAATTTGCTACAGCTTTCCTAAAGAAGCGAAATCAAAACTTTAAAAAATAATGCTGCTACACCCAATAACTCATCTTTTATTAGTTTTGGGTTGTGAGTGTTTTAAAAAAAGTTAGAGCATGATTGGTTTAAGTTTTTGGCTGTAAAGAAAATTTTGCTTGTAGAAGTATTTTCCATAGCTTTTGTAAAAAAATTTTGCTCCCGATGCATGAATACTTCTAACTATATTTTGGGTAGCTGACAAAAGAAAAACTATATTTCGAGTCTAATTATTTCTTAATTTTTTTTATTAATATTAAAAATACTAAATTAAGTTTATTAAATTAAAGGGTAATTGCACTGGATATACACAATTGAAACATTATTTAGCTAACTAAACAATGCACTGTTGATAAAATAATAATCCCCAACTTTACCCTTATGGAGGTATTTCTCTCTTCTATTTGCCAGTCGGCCAGGTCAATGGTGCGTTTGACCTCCATGAAAGTTCTTAGCTCTGGTGGCTCGTCCGTTGTACGGTGGCGCTTCCTGTTAGAGGGCGACGGGAAGGCTGTCAGAAACCGCTTGTCAGTCATCGGGGCGGGGCTCGTCGCCGATTGTCGGGACTAATTTGGTGACGCGGATCTCCTCGAGGGATGGCGGTTCTTTTTGGGTTGTTTTTCGCCGAGCCGGAGCTTTCCTTCACCGTTCTGAGAATGGAGAAGTAACAGTGTCTCGGACTGGTGCGGTGACGGATCTTGCGCAGACGGCGGTGTTAGGGTTTCAGAGTTGGTACCATCGTGTATTCAGCATGTTGGGGCCGTGGAGCGCTTCTGGGTTGCTTGATTGACAGTGATGGTGTCAGATTTTGCGCGACCTTGGACACCTCGCCATGAGAGTCCCAGAACCAGAACCGGATCGATAGTCGCCGGTGTTCACAGAGGAGGAAGCAAGCTTCCTTTGCCTTCTTTCTTTTGCCTTTCACTCTCTCTGTTTTGCTGTTTGTTAGCTGTTGTTTTTTAGTCATCTTGATGCTTGTAACCTAACATGTCGTTTCCTTATCAGTTCACCAGAATTGTAGCTCCGATATGCCTTTTTGGAGATGAAAATTAATATATATTTATTTAAAAAAAAAGTTCCTTGAATACAACGGGACTTGTGAGTAATTTTGCCTATACATCTCTCTCCAACTACCTAATTATTTTTTGTTTTGCATGAAATCCTAATAAACTTCTCTTTCATGTATTTCCAGCCAAATTGGCCTATATTAAATGGATGTGCCTTCCGTTGACCAAGACGTCTACGTATTCTGAGTTGGGCTTTCTCTTCATAGCGGAAGATCACTGAAATAAAGAGAAAATCACATAAAAATCTTTAAAGTGGCATTCGCATACATTTTAAACCTTTAACCCGATATTTATATCACAAAAAACACTCAATTTGATTTACTTGTTCACTAAGTTAAAAAAATGACTGAAACTATTTATTCACAGATAAAAAATGATGATATGTCAGTTTCTAATAAATTCCAAAATTTCAAAATATATTATTAAAATAAATAAAATCATAAAATAAAAAAAGTAGAAAATAAATAATCCTTACAAAAGTTCAACCTTAAAAAATAATATTATTTAAAACAAAAATATTAAAATATTTTTTATAAATTATCTGAAATTAAAAAATCGATTTAAAAAAAATTCAAGTAAAAGTGTTGAACTTATAATACTCAAAAAGAAAAAAAAAAGTAAAACCTTGAGGACATTTCAATTTTTTTTTAAATTCAAGTAATAATAAATTTTAAATTTATTATAAATTGTTACTTGAATTTTTTAAGACGATAAAATTTCTTCAGCTTTGAATTTTTTTGTTTTGAGTATTATAAGTCAACAATTATACTTGATTTTTTTCAAAAAAATTCAAATTTTCAGACAATTTATAAAACTTATTAGAATGTTTTTAGTTTAAAAAAAAAACTCTTTTTAAAAAAAGAAGATTTTTTGAAGAATTATTTATTTTCTCATTTTTATTTAAATAATTTTTTTATTAATTTATTATTTTTTAATTTATTTGAAACTCACACATCATCAGTTTTTACTTGTAAATGAACCATTCGAATCACCTTTTTTACTTGATGAATAAGTAAGCCAAATTTAACGTTTTTTGTGATAAATATGTCAAGTTGAATGTTTAAATGCTAGTCAAAAAAGTTCAAGGTTTACAGTATCTGGGAGAGTTACTTTAAGCGTTTTTTTTTTATTTTCCCTTAAATAAATACTTAGAACCTAAAACAACACAATTGTTTTTCTTAAAGGATTTGATTCCAAATCAATCCTTACAAAAAAAAAGTAAATCAGAAGAAAAAATATGATTTGTTTTACCTTGAATATAAAAGTTATATCCAGTTCTCAACTACAAAATTGACAAAAATCTTAGGCAGTTACAACTTTTTCTTTTTTTTTCCTTTTCCGGTTCAACATGAGATGAAAGTATTGGTCAGCATTTGGAAGTTACTTAGAAGATACTATGCTTTTAAAAAGTTTCACCAACTCAGATATCGTTCATGTACCTATGACGGTAAACATAAAGGCGGATCGTTTGGCACACAGTGCTCGGAACCAGCCGTCTTTCGTTATACACATGGATCCATGCTGAGTTGTCGTCTTAGTTTACAGAGTCTACATGAGTTTGCGAATGTTTGCTGTCAAAAAAAAAAGTAATGGCAAATAATAAAGAGTGGAGAAAATCTTTGAGAAAAATAGTTATAGATTAATCAATCTTTGGTAAGGGTTTTCGTTTAAGATTGTTGGCTGTAGAGATATTGGCAGTTAAAAATGTTGGTATTATTTTAAATATTGAAAAAGTAAATTAATAATCAAAATCATAAAAACAGTAAATAATATTTTATTTTTATTATAAATATAAAATTATGCAAATAATAAAGAAAAACATATATGAAACCAAAACTTATGCAATATGGATTTTAAAATAACAAAAAAAATAGCAATGATAAAATTATCATATAAAGTTTTTAATATAATTAATATAAAGTAGAGTTAATAGTTTAGTTATTGTGGGGATAAAAAAATGTATCTTTTACAATAAGAATAAAAGAAAAATCTATTTTTGCTTGTAAATCCATATGAACGAGGATTTAAGCATTTCATTGAAAAAGAAGAGAGAGAAATAGAAAATGGATTTGCTTAGAGAATTTTAATTATTTTTAGAGTTTTATGTTTTGAATGTCATAAACTATTTCAGTTTAATCTCCTTTTTTAATTTAATTTCATATAATATTATACTAATTATTTTATTATAATTAAATATTTATGTGCCACAGCCTAAATAAGTTTTTAGATCGGCCCCTGGCTAGAACCACGCCGCAAAGTCAGACTTCACACACAGAAGCAGAAACCTCGAAGGCTGAGACAAAGCGACTTTAGATTCTGTTTAATCCTACAAATTCCTGACCCCAGACGAAACCTAAACTCCACGACTCAAAACAATGATCGTTAAGAACATGACTATCGGGGTCTCTTACGTGGGTATTTAGATGTAATTATGATTAAAAATAAAAGGAAAAAATGATTTACCTTAAGCGACGTCTCTTAATTGAGCACCAAAAAAAGACGGTTCTTCTTGGACACGCGTCACCGTGATGGAGGAGAAACCGAGGGGAGAAGCAAATCGGCGGTGGCTCTTGTGATATACATGATGGATCGAAGCTAAGAAGAAGAAACTTTGAGATGGCAAGAGGCATCAGGAACAGAGAGAATCGCTTCTGGGGAATTGATTCTTAACGAACGACGATGGCGTTGTCCGCTTTGAATCAGCTCTATCTTGCCCTCGCGGATAAACCTGAGCACACCTTTTAGTTATAAGTATGACAGTGCGGCCCTCGCTGCTCAGGTATTGTGAACTTTTTTGCTCTATTTGCTTAATAACCAGATTCGTAGCTCGCAAATGAAATCAAAGAACTAAGTATGATTAATTCAGTTACCACATTCAACGGAGATTCAAACAATAGTGGTATAGGGTCATACCTCTTTATATGTATCTGCCTAAGTTTATCTTCTCAGGTTAGTTAGTTGTTGTTTGGTATGGTCCTGAACTATTAAAAAGTTAGCATTTGTTTGACAGATTGGTCTGGCCATGTCTCCACTGAGCAACACGGATGATCCCTCGGTCTCATTGTTTCCCTCTACACGGATGATCCCTGGTAAACAATGTTTGATTAAGAGATTAGCATTGGAGCACAAAAGTGTTGGTGTCTTTTAACTAAATTCTTAACTAACATTTAATACTTAAAAAGTCATTAAGAGACTTTTATGGGGTTCTAGGGTTAATGATGTTCTTTAGAAGTATCTTATTGTGTAAAATAAATTTCAACTATAATAGATAACGATAAAGTATGCAGTGGCATACTGTGTCCCTTGAATCTGGTCTCCCCGCGTTCCAGAGCTCAATTCTCCATTAATGTGAACATGTCCACTTCTCGATATTGGTATTTCTTAATTTTTAGGCATGTTGAAATTATGAATTCGACACTTGGGTCTTTAACAATTGGATTATAATATGAGGACGGACTTTGAGGGACTAAGACACATGCAACCAATCAAAATATCAAACAACTGGCATGAAAAAAATCATATTAATTTCTAAAGCATGTGAAAACCGAGTATTTTTACTCCACAGTGGCCAATTATAAGTAACGTAGTTGTGGAAGCGTTTGAAGTTTTGTCCATATTTAAATTCTGATTTTTTTCAACATGAAATGATTATCTATCTTATTAAAACTCAAGTACAAAATTGGAGTGTTTGGAAACTTGAATAGGACTATTAAAAAAATTTAGAGTGTTTGGAAACATAAATTGTAGTTTTTTTAAAAAAAAATTAATTTTGTTTGGAAACAAGGATAGTAGTATTAAGAAAAAAAAAGTAATGGGCTTATGTTTTTAAGAAAAATTAAAAGTCCATCATATTATAAAAAACTATCTATCTCGGCGAGATTTAAAATATACGAAAACGGGTCAATCTAATCGCCTAAAACTTTTTCTTTTCTGAACTAACCATAAAACAAAATTTAAACTTTATACACATATTTCAAATCAAAATAATAATTTAAAGTTAATTTATATCAAAAATTGATTAAAAACTAATACATATATTCAAAAATGGATTTTTACTAAACTATTTTTCAATAACCATTATACAAAAATGTTGTCAATATATATATAATAAAAATACAATACAAAGCCCAATTTGAAATACCAACTCAAATTATCGTTTTTATATTTCCTATTAAGTTTTATAAATATAATATATGTAATTATTTATATGATGGTACGTATAAAATACTATTAATTATATGATTACTTATATGATGGTACGTATAAAATATAATTAATTATATGATGACAGTATACGATATATAATAATGAATAGGGATGAGATTTCGGGCACCCATACGGGTTTGGTTCTGATCGGTTTGTGTTTCGGGTTTTCGGAGTCAAAGATTTAAGCCCTGTTAGGATGTTTCTAAATTTTGGTTTGAGTTTGATTCGGATCTTTGCGGGTTTGGTTCGCGTTTGGATAATCCATTTAAATTATTTTTAAAGTTTTAAATCATTATCTATTTTAAATTTCTCAAAATCTATAAATAAAATAATATATTACCTATAAATTTGAATAACATATGTCAGAATACCTAAGCTTAACATATCAATTGGTTTGATTTAAAATTTTGGATACGGAATCAATAATTATTTTAAGTATTTTTGGTGATTTGAGTATACTTTAACTATTGCAGATATTTACTTTTGACTATCTATATATATATTTTCAAGTATTTAAACCAATTTAAAAGTATCATTCTTAATGTTTTATATACGTTAAATCTAAAAATAATTAATATATATATAAGTATATAAATCTATTTTTAGATAAATTCGGGTACCCGAATACTTCGGTTCGGATCAGATTTGGTTCTCTAAATAACAAAATTTTGAATAATTCGAATATTTAATCAATTTATGTTTGGGTTTGGTACTATATTTTTGGATCGGTATCGGTTCTGTTCTTTGGATTCATTTTGTAAAACCTTAATAATTACATGAAAAACAAATATCAACATATTTTTCAAAATATACACCCGCGCGCCTGCGCGGGTCAAAATCTAGTATTTCATTATAACTCGGTATTGATGACAAAAATTTACCCATTACAAAACAAATAAAATAATTACCCATAACAAATGTTAAGTAAAATTAGTCTAGGTTTTAACCAAAAAAAAAAATCAGTCTTCCAAGAAATACTCGATTTTGACCGGGAGATGTCGACGTAGTTATAAGACCCATTCAAATTCCTAAGACAAGTTGTTAATCTTTTTTTTTTAGTTACATGTTGACAACTTAAATATTAACATTACATCGAGATTTCAATTATATTAGGACGTTGGGTTAGCCTTTTACGTTTACAGCACGTTGACAAAACACAAAAGGTCAAACAACAATCAACAAAAACTCTCCCTTTCCCTCAAAAAGAAAAAGCTCTTACATGGCTCCTTCTTCATCGGCGAAACCCCTAAAGGGGCCGCAAGTGTTCATCAGTTTCCGGGGCGAAGATGTGCGCAAACACTTCATAAGCTTTCTGGACCCTGCTTTGAGAAGAGCGAATATAAATGTCTTCATAGACGAGAATGAGTTATTGGGTGCAGACCTAGCGAGCCTGTTTACAAGGATAGAAGAGTCCGAGATCGCACTGGTAATCTTCTCAAAGAACTACGCCGATTCAGATTGGTGTTTGGATGAGCTCGCCAAGATGAAGGAACGTAAGGATCAAGGTCGTCTCAGAGTGATTCCCATCTTCTATAATCTATCTCCTTCCGTCGTGAAAGAACTTCGACAAGATTTTGGCGATAAGTTCAGGGATATGCAGCGCAAACATAAACACCAGCCAGAAAGAACTAAGAAATGGGAGGAAGCTTTAGTGTCTGTTCCTGACATAAAAGGCATGCCCCTGTCAGAACAAAGGTAAAACCTACTTCTTTTTTTTGTTGTTCTTGCATAACGGATAGTTCTAAACTTATACAGTTATACAAATAATCTTCATAGTTTAAAAGTTTACTCTGTATCACAAAAAAAAAGTGTTTTGTCACTTTTTCTTATCAAATAAAAGAATATTATTTTAAAATTCAAATATTGATAAATTAATATTGGTTAAATAAATATAATTATTAAGGATATAAATAAAATCTAATCAGTTTTGATTTATGTGAAGATTTGTCAAAATGATACTTTTCATGAAATGGAGTGAGTAGTATTCAAGTAGATACATCTAGAATCTTATGCTTTTCTATCTTGCAAGTTTCAAATTCTGATTTCAGTCAGAGAAGCAGATACATCTTTCTTGTAGGGCACGGAACCAAATGTCTTGAAAGAATAAGCTTGTTAATATATCTCACTTTTATTATATGACAGTGACAGAACTGATAACGAATTCATAAACTCATTAGTCGTTGAGATTCAGAGGTTGCTGGATCATATGGCTGTGAAAGGAACCCCGACAAGAGAAGAAAATCATCATGGAGGTTCCATGGTCCCTGCAAGGAAACTAGAAAAAGAAGCGAAACAACAACGAGTTTCTCTGGTTCCTGCAAAAAACTTAGATAGAGAAGTAACTCTTCAAGGAGGTTATATGGTCCCTTCCATAATTCCTGCAAGACAGCTACAGATCACTCATTGTGAGAATAGTCAAAAATGGGCTTGGAGTTTTATCAACGAAGCGCCAAAGTAAAAATCAGTTTTCCTCATTCTGAGATCACTCTAGTGCTTTCATTGATTGATGTAATTATTGTTTTCAGCTATGGAGAACTTGAAGTTGCCAAGATGATTAAAATTCATTGGCTAAAAATAGTAGGAACGTATGACGACACCAGCAATCTAACACCAGGAGCAAAGTATGAGGCGGTTTTTCTAGTGAAATTAGAAGATAACGCAATTGGATGGGAGCAACCAGTGACCTTGAAGCTAAAGGTGGAACAACACGATGGGAGCGACGACAATCGGGTGGATCGTAATGAGAGCCTCAAGGACTACATAGGCCACAACTGGGTGGATATTCTAGCCGGAGTTTTTGTGGTGCCGCCGAGAAACAAGCCGGCAAAGATCACTTTCACCATGTTCCAGCACGTGACTGATGATAAGAAAAGGGGTCTCGTCGTCAAAGGCGTTGCAATTCGTCCCACGAACTAATGCCGCACAAACTACAAAGCGAAGGAGATTGGATATCTTTATACTTGTCTTTTTTTTAATTATTCCAGTAAAATAAAATAGCATATCTTTCTACTTGTCTTTTTTTTTTAATTATTCCAGTAAAATAAAATAGCATGTCTTTTCAAGATATTCCTTTAATTAAGTAATATAACAAAATTAAAAACCAGAAGAAAAGTGTATAATAAAATGAACCAAAACCCAAATTGTACAACCCATATGTGTTAACAATACACATTACAAAGTATTTGGTCATATGTCTCTTACATATTATTTTTTTCACTTCTAATACGAGGTTTTTAAAACCAAAGAAGTACATTTCTTGAACATGAAATATCAAATGATGTGGTCATGGAAGTATTCATCGGCACAAGAATCAAGATCACGTAAAATTTTTGTTTCACACTATATAGTTAAAAGGGACTAACGAGTACTAGAACAAGTGAAAATAAATGGAGACTGGCTGGCTGAATGTATAGGTCTAAGACAAAGGTAGTTTCTTCATTTCCCATGCAGTGTACAAAAAGAGGTGGAATTCATTTTTACTATGTTACAATTTCCTTATTTGCGTTTTACATTTTTAGTTTTTTTTTTTTGAGTTTTGCATTTGATTATGAGGATTTCTGAAAGGTTCCGAAGTGATTTAGATGACTGGTGAAAATTTCTACGATATCACTTCATGGTGTCCCTTAAAATCATCTTAACCCTTCAATCACGTTAGTAATCCACTAATTCGTATAGGTGTTCTATATCTCCCCTGATAAATGTCGTTTTAACAGAGAGCGTTTGGGTCAAGTGGTTTGACCAATGGTTCATTAATGTTTTTACATCAAAAGTTTGGTTTTCATTTTTGGGAAAGGCGGAATTATGCGAATTAAAAAGAGAAAAGACTTATAAGAAATCTGCAGCATGGTGCAAGGAATACCGTCAAACATGAATTCCATAGGGTGGCTCAGGTGATGCAGTCAGACGTGAATTCTTGTACGGCATGTAGAATTGTCGGTTGTATAATCGTCTATAATACTTCTCATAGTTATAATAGCATAATTATCCAACGTTAAAAAAAACCCGAAAGCGTTTATTCTTAAGGTGTGCCGAATTTAAGTTACCCCGAATTTAAAATTTTGCGTGGGTAACAAGTAAATTATCTTGGGGTGCTAGTTGATGATGATCTATCAAATCATCTAGAGGAAGTTGTTATCGAGTTATATTAATTTATTTGAGGGAGTATACAACAACTAGAATTTAATCTGTATTCGTTGCTTCTTTCAATATTAAGATTGTCTGAGTATTTAAATTAACCTATTTAGAATTATAAAAATGGAATTCCCATAAGTCTTGTCATCTTTGATTTCAGTTGTTTGTTATGCATAGTGTTTTTTTTTTGGAAAAAAAAATTATTAGTAAGAAGAACCTTTATCGTTTGTGATGCATGACTTGATTCTGGTCTCACCGCGTTCGAGATCTCAGTTTTCACTTTTCAGTGATATGAAGTTATGAACAAGCCAATTATCTTTCACATTTCTATTTATTCACAAGAGATAATATGTGTTTCTACTCATTTTAGACCCCCTTATTAAACATTTACCATATATCATAAACAAGATTTTTCCATTCCGTAATTGTTCCTACTCCTCTATGCGCATGTTTACATAGAGATGTGTCAGAGTGACTGTCACTTGCTGAAAAATACATTCCCTAGACTTGACAATGCAGTTACCAAGAGATGTCTTTGATTTATATATTTTTTTAATGATTTTTCAGTTTTCTACTTTTCTCTTCTCTTCTCTTCTCCTTCACTCTAACTTTTTATTTCCTCTCGTAAACTCAATTTTTTCCAACTCTCTTTCTTTTTTTTCCATTGATTTTCTGTATTTTATAATCAATTTGTTTTTTTTTTATAAATCATGAGAATTGCTTTTTCAATCCTAATAATTTTTTTTTCTTGTGAATGTTCTAAAATAAAATTGTTCGTGTTTAAGAAGATGACTTGGTAATAATTTAATATCAAAAGAAAAACTGGAGAATTTCAAACTCATGACTATGTTTCTATAACGGTCATGAATACTATTCTATAACGGCTAAACAAAACATGTAACTGTTACATCGTTTGGTAGATGTTACATGATTTGGATACATGACTTGTTAGATGATACATTGTTTTGGGTAAATGATTTGTTAATTGTTACATTATTTATTACCAGGTACACAATTTGTTAGCTGCTTGGAAGTGACTTGTTAGATGATACATTGTTTTGGGTAATTGATTTGTTAGTTGTTACAATATTTATTATCAGGTACACGATTTGTTAGTTTGTTACATTATTTGTTATTAACGGCTAACTAACGATGTAGCATTAAATATATTTTGTACCATATGTGTTATTAACGTCTAACAAAGTATGTAGCGATACATATATTTTAATATTATATAGCATATTATTTTGATCATAACTCTATATGCAAATACCTTTTCACATTTATATATAATTGTATAAAGTATAACAATCAAAATAAGTCATACATTAATATATTAATAAATACTAAAGTATTGAATAAGAAAAAAAGTTGAGTGTTCAAAAAAATGTGATTACTTTTAAAAAAGTTGTAAAGAAAAAGCTGTCAAAACAACTGTTGATTCTGTTGTGTGTGTCAGTGGACCCAGCTGCGTGTGTCCGTGAACTTAGAGCACTTCCAATGGAGAATTTTAGACTAGAATCCTCAGCAACATAATATTAAAATATTTGGTAGAGCTCACATTTTGTTAAGGATTGGGTACTTAAAATCCTTAATTAAAGACTGATTGTTAGTGAATCCTTACACTATTCGCGGGTCCCACAACACGTGGCGACCCGCGATTGGTTCTATTTTTAATTTTTTTTTTAAACAGACAAAAATAATAATAATAATAAATTCTATAAAGTTTACCTATGATTCCGAGCCACCGAGAACACCATTGAAGGTGCTCTTAGCTCAGTCAGTGGGTGGGTCTGAAAAAAAGGGTAATTTTGTCTCTTCATTTCGTTTGAGGTAAACTTTGAGCCTCTACTATCACTTCGTTCCCACTATTCTATAACGGGCCTGCGTTTTGTATATTCACCTCATTGCCCCACAATTGCAAATTTGTATTCGACACTTGGGTTATATGATTAACCTATGGAAATACTTTAAGAATTGGGAAGTCTTCCACACTTCGATTATAATTTAGGGGAAGACTTTTGGGAAGTAGACCCATGCGGCCAATCAAACATACTAACGATTATTATTTATATAAATTATAGGTTAATAAAAATCGGGGTTTGTATCCAAATCCTATATATTAGTAGAGAAATATTTTAAAAAATTTAACCTGTACTTTGTAATAATTACAAAAAAGTCTTGATGAGTTGTCACTTAATTAAGATATCAATTAATCTTATGTGCAACTTAAGAATCAACTGAAAGAAATTTTGGTCCACAATCCAATTATTAAAAAACATTATATTAACCAAAATATAAGAAGTGTATATTATTTTCTTAAATAAAATTTACGTAATTACTTAATATGATTAACATATATATTGCAATTAATGATATGAATAATAAATATTTGATAATAATATTTGCATTCTTCATGACTTTAAATTTAAAAAATGTTAAAAATCCCTTTGGAATTTGTGCGATCAACGGCTTAATTGTTTAGCTATAACAAGATACAAATGATCATACAATCATATTAATATGAATTCTTATTTAGTATGTTAATTTTTTTGAAATTTGCATTCAAAGAGTATTGAGACCTTAATATTTTAATTTTAAAATTTGCTTCGAAAAATACTACATCGAAAATTTTGAGATTAATGGTTTAAATATTTTGTTACATCAAATATATAAATGTTAATAAAACCATATAAGTAGGAAGTCTCAATAATAAATATTTATATTAAAATATACTATATATTTATGTCAATATCTTTGAAATATAATTATATATCATATAAAATAAAGAAAATGATTATTTTGATTTATTGACCATAAATATATTGTAAATAACAAGAGTTTTTTTATTTTATTTATGTGATTAATATAATCTCCAATATATTAATTGAAAACAATTGATTACTGTAGCAAGTGTAAGATTTTATTATTTTATATTATTAAAACTGGAGTACCTTTTGATACTGTTTAAAAACATGAATAACAGTAAAAATAAGAATTGCTTGGAAGAATTATTTATAAATATGGATAGCAATATTTTTAGTATTTCCTTTTATTTACACATTTAGTCATTGCATTTATAATAAATTAAGTACTTCCTTTTTGTATTTACTTCTATTTACATATTATGCCACTGCAGTTAAAATCAATTTAAATTAATTAATTACAAATCCAAAGCTTATCAAACCAAATCGATATTCATATATTGATCATTATTAATATTGTACGAATACTAACTAAATCGCATGTATTAAAGAGAGATAATATTTTCCTATATTACAACAAATTGCATGAATTTATAAAATTTATAATATAATATAAATACAAATAAAAAAATTATTATCAAACATCTATATTATAAAATAATATATTGTAATATATATGTAAATTACAAAACATACAAATATACATGGGATTTTTTATAAATTCGGCGGTTTATGAGTTTACGTTGAACACAAGTTAAATCAAACATCCACGCCAGGCGCGGATCAAGTTTTAGTTAATATTATTTAAAAATCTTACAAGATATCGAAACAACTAAAATTTATTTAGAAGTTATTGAAATCACCTAGCGAGAACATGGGTTGCACGACAAATTTTCTTTCCTAACCCTAACTCCCTTTCTATTCGTCACAACACCGACAAAGAATATTTGAAAGTGTCGATTGACAAACTGAAATGATAGCGTTTTTTTTAAGTTCAGCTCATTGTTTTTCTAAAATGGGTCTAGAACAGTTTTTAATGATTAACTAAATAGGCCAAGTACATAGTAAAATGTGTTTTGGTTTAAATTTTTTTGCATACCCAAAATCAATATGAACCATTAGGGGTAGACATTTTACCCGATATCCGAAGCCGCACACGAACCCGATCCGAAAAACCAGAACCGAAATCCGAACTGAAGTAGCAAAATATATGAACGGGTATTGAATTAGGAGAGATTGGATATCCGAACCCGAACGGATAATATCCAAACCCGAATGAATATCCGAAGATAACCGAACATATGTATAATTAACCATATATTTATATCGATAATACATATACTTTAAGTTCATATGATATACATAGAATTACAGAGAAAATGATTTGCTATCACTTAAAATGCATGTCAAAAATTTTATTTCAAAAATTAACAAAAATTTATATCCAAAATTTAAAAACAATAACCAAATTAATGTATTTTTGAGTTTCAAAATGTTATGTCCAAATCTATTAACCATTCAATCTATTAAAAATTAAAATAGATTAGTTGAATGAAAGTTATATTTTTAGATACAAGAAATTTGAGAAATGAAAAATTTAATTTTTTTTTAAAATTTAAATATCTGAACCCGATCCGAAATAACCTAATCCGAACTAAAAATACCCGAACCCAACCCGAAGTACAGAAATACCCGAACGGGTTTTATACCTCTATACCAAAATACCCAAAAATCCGAAATACCTGATCCAAACCCAAACGGGTACAAGAACGCCCACCCCTATGAACCATCATCTTTTTCGTTTAAATTTTGTCACAATAAATATAGGGTTGGGAAAAAAAAACGAAAACCAAAAAACCGAACAAAGGCTGGTCCAAAGAATAGTACTGAACTTTAATCAAAATTGGTTAGATATCCGAATGAGTTCAAAATTTTGGTATCTAGAGAACCAAAACCGAACCCGATCCAAACTGAAATATTTTAGGTATCTAAATATATCCGAACAAGATTTAAATACTTAAATACATTAATTATTTTTAATTTAATATCTAAAAGAATATACAAAATATATAAGACGTTTCTAAGTTGGCCAAAATACTTAGAAATATATACAAATAGTTATAAGTACATGTTTAAAATAGGTAAACGATACTTATAATACCTAAAATACTTAAAATATCTATTTATTTTCTATCCAAATATTTAAGCTAAACCAAATTTTATTGGCATACTTTACTCGAAGTTATATGTTATATATTATTTATATTTTTAGATTTTGAAAAATTTAAAGTATATATAAACTTTAAATTTTGAAAAAAAAATTAAATAGGTTATCTTAACCGAACAAAACCGACAAAGATCCAAACCGAATAAAATCCACAAGAATTTGAATCGAACCAAATGGTACTCAAATGTCCACCTCTAATCAAATTTAAAAAAGGTTATTGATAAAAAAATGTATATTGTTTATAATATTTAAGTTCAATATTTTTTTAAAAAAATTCACCCAGCGCAGGGCGCAAATTATTAATAAGGAGACATTAAATATGTTTAATCTAGATATCGGTTTGGTTTTAGGTTCTTTTTTGTTTTTAATATCTGAAAATATAGTTATAATTCTAAATCAATATTTATTTTAGTTTGTTCGGTTTAAATTGTTGATGTTTTTGTTTTTTTCGGTGATAACCAAAAATTTATTATTTGTTTGGTTTCAGGTTATATGAATTTTCAATAGTCTTGATGTCGAATCAATGGTTTCATATTACTGTTTCTAAACAAATAATACTTAAAGAAAAGGAAAAAAATTATTAAGACAAATCACACTACAAAAAAAGTTGCTATTGATAGCACATGATTATAGCTCGTTTTACTGAACTGCTGTATTAGATGACTTAAAATTTTTATTATTATAGAACAGCGTTGCGTTAACGCTATGATAGAGTTTAAGTAAGCGGGAAAATAAAATTTGCTTTCCGCGATACACTTAGTGAAAATCCCTAATCTAATTACACTTCCCTCTCTCTCTATTCGTTGTTTCCCTCTAATATCTCTCCTTATCCCCTTTTTTCCCCTTTTTTCTATTGAACCCTAAAAACTCTAATCGATTTCCCTAAGAAATCTTCTCCGCCATCGCCACAACTCTTCGATTCAACTCCGATTCTCCATCTCGAAGGTATCGGAGGTTCACATTTCGACATCTCTGTCGATTTGAGCTCAAATCGTATCGAGGATTTCGTCTCCTTTTCATATTTCTTGGTTGCTTTGATTTGTTGTTTGCTTCGAGTTCGATTCATAGCCACATTATCTTAGGGTTGTTGTTTTGGATTTACAGTTTAGGGATTCCATTTGCTAAAATATATTTCCTCTCAAGTCTTCGATTTTGTATTGTACTGTAATTGATTCGCTGCGTTATTTGTAGAGTACTCTGTCTTATACTGATTTGTGTTTTGCTTTGAATAAAACGTATGTGTTATTTCCTCTGAATCTGAGGACACCTTAACAAAGACTTTATGTTACTAAAGGTTTACATTTAGGTTCGAACAGAGAATGGTTGACAAAACATGGGTGCATCTAAGCAGGTAATGTACTTCATTATATTTGTTAGGTTTTAGTTGTTGTGTAGATAGTTAACTTAGTTTAACTTTTTTGCTTTTCATTATGTATCGTAGAGTTGATCCTGGATACGAGAGAGGGGCTTTAAAGTTCGTACGTGATGTTGCTTCAGCTCTGGGAGGGATTGATATGATCGTATGTCCTTGCATTGACTGCCGAAATATAGATCGTCACTCAGGAAGTGTAGTAGTTGATCATCTGGTTACGAGGGGAATGGAGGAAGGTTATAAGATGAGGGCTGATTGGTATCTACATGGAGAACTGAACTCAGATATAGAAGGTGCAAGCAGAGCAAGTGAATGGAATGATGAGATCTTTGGGTTATACAGAGCTGCTGAGTGTTTCGATGAAGAGTTAGCTAACACGGGGGATTTATCTGATAAGGCAGAGGGAGACGACAAGAAAGAAGACGAGTTCTTGGCAAAGCTAGCTGATGCTGAAACACCCCTGTATCCGAGCTGTGTCAACCACATTAAGCTATCTGCCATTGTTTCCTTATTAAGAGTGAAGACTCAGAATGGGTGGTCTGACAAGAGCTTCAACGATCTGCTTGAGACATTGCCGGAGATGTTACCAGAGGAAAATGTTCTTCACACATCACTGTATGATGTGAAGAAATTTTTGAAATCCTTTGACATGGGTTATGAGAAGATTCATGCATGTGTCAATGACTGCTGCTTATTCAGAAAGAGGTTCAAGAAGCTTGAGAAGTGTCCAAAATGTAAGGCTTCAAGATGGAAGACTAACATGCATACCGGTGAGAAGAAGAAAGGCGTCCCACAGAAAGTATTACGTTACTTTCCCATAATACCAAGACTGAAGAGACTGTTCCGCTCTGAGGAAATGGCCAAGAACTTGAGGTGGCACTTTAGCAACAAGAGCAGTGATGGAAAGCTTCGTCATCCTGTTGATTCAGTGACATGGGATCAGATGAATGCTAAATACCCTGCATTTGCAGCTGAAGAAAGGAACCTGCGGCTTGGACTTTCAACAGATGGATTCAATCCATTCAACATGAAGAATTCGATGTATAGTTGCTGGCCTGTTTTGGTGGTAAACTATAACTTGCCACCTGACTTATACATGAAGAAGGAGAACATCATGCTTTCACTGTTGATTCCTGGTCCACACCAGCCGGGTAATAGTATAGATGTCTACTTAGAACCCCTCATTGACGATCTGAACAGTCTGTGGAACATTGGAGAGTTGACATACGACGCTCTGACTCGATCAACATTTACTCTTAAGGCGATGCTGCTCTGGACCATCAGTGATTTTCCAGCTTATCGGAATCTCGCAGGCTGCAAAGTAAAGGGTAAAATGGGGTGTCCGTTATGTGGGAAAAAGACAGATAGCATGTGGCTAAAGTTCAGCAGAAAACATGTCTACATGTGCCATAGAAAGGGTCTGCCACCAACTCATAGTTTCAGGGGTAAAAAGAAATGGTTTGACGGCAAAACTGAACAAGGAAGAAGGGGAAGAATACTAACTGGCCGTGACATTTCTCAGCATCTAAGAAATTTCAAGAATGAATTTGGAAATTTCAAAGGATCTGCAAGTAAGAGAAAAAGGCTACAGTGTTCTGATAATTTAGGCTCTGATAGTGAGGTTTTATCGAGTGAATCAGAGGAAGAGGAAGATGAAGAAGTACAAGTAGATGAAGATGAATTGTCTAGATGGAAGAAGAGGTCAATCTTCTTTAAGCTACCTTATTGGGAGGTAAGAAGGTTATCTCATTTGCTTAAATGGTTTTCTATTGTGATTGTCTTTTGTTTAACTTGAGCATTTTGTATTGTTTCTGTTATGAGTAGGAACTTCCGGTCAGGCACAACTTGGATGTAATGCATGTGGAGAGAAATGTAGCTGCCAGTTTAGTGTCAATGCTATTGCACTGTGGGAAATCAAAGGCTGGTCTTGCAGCTCGTAAAGATCTTGAGGAACTTGGTATTAGGCCAGAGTTACACCCTAAAATTCAGGGGAAACGCACATATCTTCCTCCAGCACCATGGTCTCTATCGAAGGCAGAGAAGAAGATCTTCTGCAGGCGTCTATTCGACTTCAAAGGGCCAAATGGCTATTGTTCAAACATATCAAGAGGTGTCTCATTAGATGACTACAAAGTGACAGGGTTGAAATCACATGACTACCATGTGTTAATGCAACAACTTCTGCCCATTGCACTTAAAGAGCTGTTACCTAAAGGACCGAGACTTGCAGTTTTTAGGTTATGTGCATTCTTCAATCTGTTGTGCCAAAGAGTGATTGACAAGGAGAAGCTTTTGGTTATGGAAGCTGAGATTGTCGAGACTCTCTGCTTGTTTGAAAGATTCTTTCCTCCAAGCTTCTTTGATATCATGCTCCATCTGACTGTCCATCTAGGAAGAGAGGCTCGGCTTGGTGGTCCAGTCCACTTTAGATGGATGTACCCATTTGAAAGGTACGTTAGATATATATGAGTAAGTTAAATTTAACCATTCTGTTGCTGAACTATATATATTGGCATTTGTTTCAGGTACATGAAAGTCCTTAAAGACTATGTCAGGAATCCTGCAAGACCAGAGGGGTGTATAGCTGAGTGTTATCTAGCTGAGGAATGTATCAGGTTTTGTAGTGACTTTTTGAAGAAGACAACAAATGTCCAAGAGAAAGTAGATAGAAACATAGAGTATGAGAACAATTCTATCTTAGAAGGTCGTCCAATATCCATAGGCACTTCAATTACTCTCAGTGAATCGGATATTGGTATTGCACATCTTGCTATCATCCAAAACATGGCTCTCGTCGATCCTTATGTTGAGTAAGTATACAATTACTCTTTCATTAAGTTGTTCATATTGGTCTGGTCAGTGTTCTGATTAATTTGTTTACCATTTGAAGTGAACATCTTCAGCATTTACAAGACACAGATGGAAGATGCCGGCGAGATGCCTCAACGTTATGGAGTATGCATACAAAGAATTTTGTAAGTTGGCTAAAAGAACAGGTACTGATTTGTATTCAAATACTCTTCTTATGTAACTGTATTGGTGTTTGACTAGTTTATTCTTTATCAGGTGCCTCTTGATTCTACTGAACATGATAAAACACTTAAGTGGATAGCTTATGGTCCAAGATGTTCTGCAAGGTCATATACATGATTCATAGTTAATGGGCAGAGGTTTCACACAACATCAGTTGATAGGAAAAGTCAGAACAGTGGGGTTTATTATGAGGCTACCGCTGTTTGTAGATCTAGTGCGAAAGATACATCACAAGTGGTCGACTTGGTATCTTACTACGGCAGAGTTACTTACTTCATTTTGGTGGATTATAATATCTTCTATGTTCCTCTTTTCCGGTGTCAGTGGGCTGTTAAGGGTAATGGCGTAAAGATGGAAGATGGGTTTACACTTGTTAACATGAATCATAATCAAGCGTCCTTTGCAAGTGGCCCGTATATACTAGCATCTCAAGCGAAGCAAGTGTTTTATTCAAGGGAGGATGAGTCTTCAAATTGGTACATTGTAATGAAAGTTCCTTCTAGAAGATATAGTAAGGAAGATATTCAAGAAGGAACTGCAGACATTGGGCTATTGCCATCAAATATTGACATGGATGCCGACATTGATGAAGCTGAGAATGCCAGAACAGATTGTGAAGGCATATATGTTTGAAACGTATCCTTATTAACTGTCTGTAATGTTAGCTTGATCATTATCCCTTTTTTTTTGTCTGTGATGTTAGCTTGGTCTTTGATTTGTTTGGTGTTCTCTGTGATGTTAGCTTGGTCTTTGATTTGTTTGGTGTTCTCTGTGATGTTAGCTTGATTGTTGTCTTTGTGGTTGTACTGAAACTGTAATGTTGTGTATGGAGTTAACTCTTTATTTCATATTTTGTTTCAGGTAAATTGAGATGGGACGTCCAAAGAGCAAAAAACGCGGGAGGAAACCAACAAACAAGAAACAAAAAAAAGATGATGAAGTAGAGTTCATTTGTACGCTAAAGGCAGGTGAAACATTAGAGGAACCAGTGCAACATGAAGAGAAAGAGCAGGAAAAAGAGCAAGAAGAAGAGGAGGAACAAGAGGAGGAAACCGAGCAAGAACAAGAGGAGGAAAAAGAGCAAGAAGAAGAGGAGGAAAACGAGCAAGAACAAGAGGAGGAAGAAGAGCAAGAGAAATAGAATGTTGAAGAGCCTGAAGGTGAGGTCGAACTAACTCAAGAGCCTGAAGTTTCCTGCTCGCGTAAGAGAAAGCGCGGGCCAACTATGATGCGAGACCTAGCTAAAGATCCAAATACAAGAGTACATGTGGATTTCACCTTCATGGGAGAACCTTATGGTCCTGGTTCAGTCAAGCTTTCCTCATATTTAGGCCCATTGGTAAGGGAACATGTCCCTGTAACACTTGAGAACTGGAGAAAACTCACTGATGAAGTAAAGACAGTGCTTTGGAAATCAGTCCAGGTAAGAGTTTGTATACAATGACAACGTCTTTGATTAAATTTAAACACGATACTGATAAATGCTTACTATGTGAATGCAGGCTAGGTTTGAAGTTGACGATGAGTACCAAAGGGTTGCAGTTCTAAAGCAGATGGGAGGTTTATGGAGATCATCCAAGTCACGCCTAGTTACCCAAATTAACGAAGCTGAGAATAACCAACAGAGGATGAATCTGAGACCTAAGAATGTAAATCCAACTGTGTGGCGCAAGTTTGTTAAGGAGAAAACTAGCCAAGAATTCAAGGTATGCTTTTCCAGTTAATTAAGATCAAACGTGACAAAGTAGATTACATATTAACAACCAAATGTTAGGTTCTGAGTGAAAGCTACAAGGAGAGAAGACGTAAACAGATTCCTCACACTTGTAGCCGAAAAGGAATGGTTAGACTAGCAGAAGAGATGGTAAGCATATATACTATCTTGTTGTTGTTTGATATTAAATGTGTAGAAAAGGCTATTGACATATAATTTTGGCACAGAAAAACAGTTCTGAAGACCCATCTGAAGTGTCAAGGCTTAAAGTCTGGGTGAAGTCACGTACCAAAAAAGATGGAACTCCTATCAACACCAATGCCGCTGAGAAGATTGTAAGTTTACACAATCATATGGTACAGTACTCGTAGAAGACAAACTTCTAATGTTTCTGGTTTTTCTTTTTATGTACAGCAAAAGGCAGCTGAGATTGTTAATGGTCCTACACATTCATCTGGTAAAAATCCAGATGAAGATACATTAATCCAATTGTTAGGACCTGATAATCCTGGTCGTATGAGAGCAATGGGCCGAAATATAACCAAGACGAAAATAGCTTGCTTCAATATGAAGCAAAAGACTATTTCTGAAATGCAAGAGAAACAAGTACACTTGCAGGCAATGGTTAATGAGTTGCAGGCTGAACTTGCCAAAGTGAAAAATCAGGTAAGACACTTATCCGTTAAGATATGAGGTAATAACAAAATAATAATAAGATGTATTGGGGTTTTTGTTACAGAGAGAGGACAATGAAGTGGGTGAAAACTCTGCTGCAAGAGTAAGTCATATATATGAGATCAATGATTATTTACTATGTTGACATTTTTATGTCCTTACCATTTAGCAGAGTGTGAACATGAGATCACATAAGAAGTGCCTGCTTATTGATTGGGCTGATGAAGATGGGAACGTTGGTGAAGGCTGTATCCTTCCTTCCGACCCAGATGATATAGTCAATGAGAGTCGGCTAGGCCTTAAGGTTGTTAAAGTCTTAGTTGATGCTGCTAATGAACCTGAAGCATTTCTCTGGAGACCTGCTCGTAACATGACCACAATTCAGGAAGCTGTTGGTCATATTATTGCATGACCTAAGAATAAAGTCGTTGAACTTGGTCTGGAGCTTGAACCAGAAGAGATTGCACCACTGGAAAAGGGATCAGCTTTTGCATTCTCTTACTTATGCATATGGAGAGAACTGTTGGCCTTTTATGTGATTATTTTCTGTATGTGTTTGACAGGGCTCGAGAACTAATTCGCTCAACAAATGCAAACTACTGGATTTGTCTGATGATGATGTAGTTGTTGGTGAAGGCCGTTGGCAGACACAAGAAGCAAAGGCATTGGTTAATGGACTTCCTCTCGGACCTAAAGCAGTGAAAGTCTTTCTCGATGTCGTACATGAAGAAGGGACGTATTTATGGAGGCCTACGATGGATCTGGCATACCTTGAGGACTGCGTACATTCTTTTATATCATGGCCTGCTCGGAAAGTTGTCTTTGACAACCCACCAAAAGCAACAAGACAACCATCTCCTACTCCAAACACAGCATCTTCAGTAGGAACCGCAAAATAAACAACCAAAAAAGCTGCATCTATAGATTCGAAGTCTCCTACTGCCATAAGTGTTAAAAAAGTTGCAATAGGAGCTAAAAGTTCAACTCCTACTACGAAGTCTCCAGCAGCTAATCAGGTAATATTTTTTGGTTTGTTTCTTTCAATAACCTGGTTATATATATTAATCTGAAGCTATAAACTGAATCAGAAATGCAAACTGATGGCTATTGGTGGGAAGAAACAAGTTGTGGCTGAAGGAAGAGTGCATTCAACAGACCCAAATCAAATGGTTGTTGGGGTCAAAAACGGTTACGACGGAATTACCATCCGAAAATCCTCAGAGATCGTATTTCCGAAAGAGTTAGTAAAAGAAGGGATATAATTTTTGTAAAAATAACCTATACGAGGTTATTTCTACGAAGAAGTATTCTTTGGGATTCAAACCAAACGATCGTCCCGCTCGGTCGAGCTCAGCCAAGCTCGGTCGCTACGTAGCGACCGAACGATCGTCCCGCTCGGTCGCTACGTAGCGACCGAGCTCGAGCCAAAGCTCGGTCGCTACGTAGCGACCGAGCGATCGTCCCGCTCGGTCGCTACGTAGCGACCAAGCTCGAGCCAAAGCTCGGTCGCTACGTAGCGACCGAGCGATCGTCCCGCTCGGTCGCTACGTAGCGACCAAGCTCGAGCCAAAGCTCGGTCGCTACGTAGCGACCGAGCGATCGTCCCGCTCGGTCGCTACGTAGCGACCGAGCGATCGTCCCGCTCGGTCGCTACGTAGCGACTGGGCTCGAGCCAAAGCTCGGTCGCTACGTAGCGACCGAGCGATCGTCCCGCTCGGTCGCTACGTAGCGACCGAGCTCGAGCCAAAGCTCGGTCGCTACGTAGCGACCGAGCGATCGTCCCGCTCGGTCGCTACGTAGCGACCGAGCGATCGTCCCGCTCGGTCGCTACGTAGCGACCGAGCTCGAGCCAAAGCTCGGTCGCTACGTAGCGACCGAGCGATCGTCCCGCTCGGTCGCTACGTAGCGACCGAGCTCGAGTCAAAGCTCGGTCGCTACGTAGCGACCGAGCGATCGTCCCGCTCGGTCGCTACGTAGCGACCGAGCTCGAGCCAAAGCTCGGTCGCTACGTAGCGACCGAGCGATCGTCCCGCTCGGTCGCTACGTAGCGACCGAGCTCAAGCCGAAGCTCGGTCGCTACGTAGCGACCGAGCACTCGTTTCGCTCGGTCGCTACATAGCGACCGGGCTCGAGCCAAAGTTCGGTCGCTGTGTAGCGATTGAACCTTTCCGAACATCGATACGACACCAGTCCTTGCATTCTCGTCAAACCTTCGAATGCTATCTCCCGAAGACCGTAGCAAGCTCAGTCTATGTTTCCCGCTATTCTAATTCATCGATCAAACTTCGCGGATTAGAAACCGCGGAAAACTCGTAGTAAACGTGTCGAGTCGGAAGACGGCCCAAAGGGACCTAAAACACGACTCGAGGCCCATCCTACGATTTTTCCTAACCAAAAGCCCGTGAACCACAGCATGGTTCACGCTTGGCCCGCGAGGAAGGATAAATGTCAAGTTTCCGCGGATAAATACGGAAGTTTTGAAGATAATTGTGAAGATCGGGAAAAATGGAATATCTCCATTTTTATGCTATGACGGCTTAAGGGCAGAAGAGTAAAAGCGTAAACCGACCTTGGAGCTAGTATATAAGGAGTCCTAGGCGAGGAGCAGGAGGAAAAACTTTTGAGAGCAAACTAAGCACTTAGAGCGATTTAGGCAACTTTCCGTTTTTGTTATTTCGAGCTGCGACTCAATTAGGTTTAGCCGTCTTAGGGTTGCTAGAACTAGGAATCTCGCCGACAGCTCTCGAGCCCAGGCTTATACCTTGTTGTAACGCTCATACGCAGATTCGGAATAAGATCTACTTTGCTCTCTTTTCGATTTCTTATTTTTATCGTTGTTATTCTCGTGTTCTGATTGCTTGACGTGTGGTAATTAACAGATATCCGGGTCCTCTGGGAAACTAGGGTTTTCTTAGTTTCCTTATTTAAACGGAAATCGACAGTGCGAATTTCGGTTCCCACAGTTGGCGCTAGAAGGAGGGGGACTTACGGATCAATCTAACCCGCAAAAGCCACACACAGTCAGACATGTCAACCAACGACGCGGATAACGTGCAAACTCCCCTTAACGGAGGCAGCGGCACCGATCTCCACACTCCGGTAGCGGACGTACTGCGGCCAACGCGCAAGCCAACGCCGCGACTCTCGAGGAGTTTAAAAAGATGTTCGCCACCTATGAAAAAAGGTCGGAAGAACAGGATAAGCTCGTGAATACCTTGACCAAACAGGTTGAAACCTTAACGGCAAGGACCCAAGCTATCCGTCCCCGCGGAACCACCAAAATCCGCGGGAAGAGGCTCGATTTCGCCACCCCACTCGATAGAGCAGGAGTCGCGCGGGAACGACCTTCCGGTCAAAACCCCAGCGAGAAGTCTCCCATCGAGAAGGGGAACTCTGAAAGTCTTCCGCTCCCTGCAAAGGACTCGGAAGCCGAACACATTGACCTGGATCCTAGCGATATCTCCAACGACAGCGACGAGGATGTCGACAGACATCCAAGAAGGACCAGAAGCCGATCCGCTCGGGAAGGCTCCCCGTTCGAAAAACCAATGACGGAAGAAGAAGAAGTCGCCTATTGGAACGAACAAGAGGAGCTGGCCGAAAGGCAAACCGAGCTCACTCGCAGTAAGCGCCGACAGGCTCGGAAATCCACTGACGAGACATCGGATATCCGCGATCTTCGCGACTACATCACCAAGACTGCGGCAGAAGTGAGAGCCGTAAAGTCTCAAATCCATCATGCTACTAGTGCTGCCCCCGAGATCGATCGACTGCTGGAAGGAGCTCGAAAGACCCCCTTTACCAGTCGCATTTCGGACATGAGGGTGTCCGATCCGGGAAAGATCAAAGTGCCAAAGTACGATGGTACGGCCGATCCAAAAGCGCACCTTCAGGCTTTCCACATCGCGATGGGAAGAGCAAGACTGAAGGACGGCGAAAAGGATGCCGGCTATTGCCGCCTGTTCGTCGAAAATCTTGAAGGAGCAGCGCTCGAATGGTTCGCACGCCTTCGTCGCAACACCATCGGGAGTTTTCGACAGCTCGCATCGGAATTCCTCAAACAGTACTCTGTATTCATAGACAGGGAAACCTCCGATGTTGATCTCTGGAGTCTCTCCCAGAGGGAAGACGAACCCCTCCGCGAGTTTATCAGCCGGTTCAAACTGATAATGTCCAGGGTCAGCGGGATAAGCGACAAAGTGGCCATCGACGCGCTGAGAAAGACGCTCTGGTACAAGTCGAAATTCAGAAAATGGATAACTCTCGACAAACCGCGAACGATCCAGGACGCCCTCCACAAAGCAACAGACTATATCATAGTGGAGGAAGAAACTAAAGTCTTATCGCAAAAACATAAGCCGGCAAGACCATCCTCGAAAGACGCAGATCCGAAGGGGAAAAAGAAGAACTCTCGTAACGACAAGTACGTCCATCACGAGGGGGAAGATCTCCAAGGGGCGCATAACTATGCGATCAGTTCGGATCAAGGCCGGACCACGGGCAACACATGGACTCGCAATCAAGGGTATGACGAGAACACCTTCTGCGAGTTCCACCAATCCCGAGGACACTCCACGACTAATTGCAAAGTCTTAGGAGCAAGACTGGCCGCGAAGCTGCTCGCTGGAGAGCTTTCGGAAGTAACTAGCGTCAAGGATCTCATCCTCGATTCTGATCGGCCTCCAAAGACGGACAGAAATCCGCCCGCCGAAAAATCTCCTCAACGAAACCAACCTGGGGATAAACGCGGTAGGAGGCCGGATGACAAAGGGAACGATAACAATCGTCGCAGAGTCAATATGATCATCGGAGGATCTCAATACTGCGGCGATACCGTGTCAGCCATCAAGGCTTACCAACGGAAGGCAGAATCAAGCGCAAAATGGCCTACATGGTCTCCTCCTCGAGACGGCCAAAATTGCTCGATCACCTTCACGGAGGAAGAAGCCGGCGGTATCGACCAACCTCACTGCGACCCGCTCGTCATAGATCTCGTCATACGAGATTTAGAAGTCGGAAGGGTACTCGTCGATACGGGAAGCACGGTCAACGTAATCTTCCGCGACACTCTCAATCGGATGAGTATCGAACTCGGAGAGGTAATTCCGACGCCAAAACCACTCACGGGTTTTTCAGGCGAAGTGTCGATGACTCTCGGGTCAATCCAATTGCCAGTCATGGCCAAGGAGATCACGAAAATCGTCGAATTCGCGGTAGTCGACCATCCCGCTATCTACAACGTGATCATGGGAACCCCATGGCTCAACGCCATGCAGGCAGTTCCGTCAACTTACCACCTGGGTCTCAAGTTCCCAACGCCGAGCGGAGTCGCGGCCATCTGGGGATGCCAAAAACAGTCGCGACTATGCTTCCTCGCGGAGCATAAGTTAAGGCAAATCACGGCTTCTGCAAACGGCAAACGCGCAAAGATAGATCGATCTTCGGCCAAAAGCACCCCACAAGGACGAAGTAAAATCGTCCGTCAACGCAAACGCGTCGGACGTCGAAGCTCGACATAAATCCAAAGCCCACGCGACAACTCAACCGGAACATCCGGAAAATAGCGTCGACCCAGCCACGATCGACACGGTCAAGACGGACATCGCAACAGCAACCGCCGAGTAAGAACACTCGCGGCATGAAACAGAACTACGAGATGGCTTGATCCTCGAAAGGGGTACGTAGGCAGCTTGTCAAAAGACAAGTTCAGCTATCCCCCTCTCTAAAAAGGGGGGGGAGTGGGTGCGTATACTCGTATACTCCCACAATCGCCATTATTGTAATCGAGTTTTTAGAAACAAAAAAACTTTTACAATATACACTGTCTTTTTATCGAAAACGCTTACGCTTCAGTTTACGCTCGTCTGCGGCCTCATCCGGCCCAAAAATCGTAAAGATTATCACCATTCAAACACGCATAATCCTCGAAAATAACTGCGAGACGTCGCAAAAAGTTAAAATTCGAGGACAATGCTAAACAAATTGTCCGAACGCGACCACCAAAAACCTTACACCCCGTTCGTCGATTGGCCCCGACGAACACGCCAGCCGTCTTAAACAAACGCAATCCGATCACTCTTTTGATCTTTAAAAACGTCCAGCACAAGGACAAAAGCGCGCTACAACAAAAATCCGAAATTTTGGTTTAGCACTTCCAGTTGATTCTGAGAAGATGCTCGATTCGTACCATACAAGTCATATAAGCCGAGAACATATCGCGGACTTTAAATCGGTGCGAGTCAGGAAGAAATCGCAACAGGAAAAACGATAGCCGGCTAGTCACCGCACAAACCTTAACCGAAAGTAAACCTAGGTCTTGCCCTAAACCCAACGCTCTGGTCTCAAACATCTCAAGGCATGATATCTAAAAGATACGAGATCATAAACCATGCCTCTCCGTTCGTGTCTCAATGTTCTCAGAATCGTAAAAACAGATAAATTTTACGAAAATCACGAACGAACCAACAGATTGAACGTCTAATTAGAACTACATACGAGACGACAACTCGTATTTACTTCAACCCTACTCGGGAAAAACTCGAAACGAAACATTTATCGTATAAATAAACCGCATAAAGCGGCAAGGGATTCAAAGCCACCAACGGCCAGTCCCCGAAATACAAATACGGTCATCTTGACCTAAACGAAATCCAAATTCAGAGGGCCATATTCGGCAAAAAACAAGGATAACTAATCCATCCCTCATAATCCAAAGTCGAAGTCCCCGGACAACGAAGCACCAAACGCATCCGCAGGACGATCCACTTCCTCGCCACCGCCGTGAAAATCGATCGGGACCTCCTCGGTATCAGGAGAAACCGGGATGGAATCCCAGAACCCTTGAATCCTCTCGTCGATCGGAGGGATAAGCGCCTCAGCGTGGGCACGGTCACTCATCCCACTCTTCATCAAGCTCATTTCCTCTTCAAACACATAGTCGTCGGCTTGCGTCCTCCAAAGACTTCCGACCGAACCACGGCACTCGCGAAAGTCGCCCACCGAGTTAAAGGCATTCTTAAGATTCCCGTACTCAATCTGGAACTGAGATGCGCGAGTCTTCATCACCTCGCCGATCTCTCTTTTGCCTTTCCTCTCCGATCTGCGAACAGCCCGCGCATGATCACGAGTAAGCTGTGCTTCCCGCTCCAGCATCTCGCCTTGTACACGGGCGAGATCCCGCTCCGCTTTCTCCGCCTTGAAACGGTAGACCATGGCTTCTCTATGACCCGCCTCGATGGCCGAGCCCAGCAAGCTCAGGCCCTGCAAAATCAATAGGCGTGTTAACAAATCCATACATGGGATAATCACTTAAAAATTCCCAAGAAAAAAACTAACCCCATTGATGATGCGAGACCCTTCCGCAACGACTCTCGGCCTCGCCGATTCTTTCGTAGGAGGAGGAGCATCGAAACCCGATGGCAGCCCAGCAAAGAAATCATCGAAGTCCGGAATGGGGGCTTCGCTCGAACCGCTTCCGTCGCCGTAAGCAAGGTTCGGATCCCATCCTGGAAGCATAGAGTCATCCATCGAAAACTCTATGTCGCCGAGATCGACGTCTTTTCCCTTCCAAGAGCTCGACTCCGGCGCGGCTGTCGGAGCTTCAACGGGACTCTGGCCGTCGGGTTCGGAATCACTTCCCGTATCCGCGTCCAAAGCTGGACCAGGTTGCACAAATTTCAGCGCCTTCCGAACCCTTCTCGGCGTGAAAGAAGTCCAGAAGAAGGGACCATTCCTGAGAAGATCCCTCACCGCGATAATATCCTCAGGGAACGGAGCAAGAGGATTGATGAAGGGACGATTGTTCGGCAACCTCCGGAACAGTGGAATGCAACTCTCTTCGACGGACGCAGCGTCCAAACGAACGAAGAAAAAGAACTTTTTCCACGAGTTGAAGTTCGAAATGAACTTCTTAACCACCGACATAAATTTCCGAGGGACAAACCTATGCTTATCCGTATCCTTGACAAGTTGAAGCCTCAAAAGCGCTTCGTAATGGTCGACGGAAAGGGAAAGGCCATGCTCATAGCTTAGGATCAAGATCCCAATAAGGTGCTGAATGGCAAGGGGTGTCAACTGACTTATCGCAACTTCAAAACGGTCCAACACTCGGACGAGAATTTCGGGTATGGGGAACCAGAGGCGACAACGCACTATGAACACCTCATAACAAGTAAAGTAACCCTCCGGGGGGTTGTTAGCACATTCCCCGCGACAGGGAACCCGGAACTCCACAACATCCGGGATGCGGTAGAACGACCGCATCGTCGCGAGAAACTCGTCAGTGGACCTACTTGCGTCCTTTCCCTCGACTCCGCGATGGACCAGGACCGGGAATGGCTTCTCCTTGGGAGGGATCAACGAGCCGTAATGAGCAACCCACCATGCCTCGTTCTCGGCAGGATGCACCGAGTGAGGCACGAACTCCGTCTTCGGAACGACGAGCTCTTCGTAAGGACTCGCGGACGAAGACCCTTTTTTCGCAATCTTTTTCTTGCTCGACATCTTTATACTTCTCTTAAGAGAATAGAGGAAAAGGGTAGAGAGAAAGATAGAAAGTTTTTGAAAGATCTTAGAGAAAAACAAATAAGTGAAAAAATTATGGAACAAGTTACCTCTCTTCTTATAAGACATGAGGATTTACTATTCAAGCTCGGACTTTCGTATATTAATTCCATCCATCACGCCTAACTTGCCAAACATGCCTAACCGCACGCTAGGATCCCCCATGCATGATCCTAACGGGCTGGGGGGCTAACTGTTGGGGTCAAAAACGGTTACGACGGAATTACCATCCGAAAATCCTCAGAGATCGTATTTCCGAAAGAGTTAGTAAAAGAAGGGATATAATTTTTGTAAAAATAACCTATACGAGGTTATTTCTACGAAGAAGTATTCTTTGGGATTCAAACCAAACGATCGTCCCGCTCGGTCGAGCTCAGCCAAGTTCGGTCGCTACGTAGCGACCGAACGATCGTCCCGCTCGGTCGCTACGTAGCGACCGAGCTCGAGCCAAAGCTCGGTCGCTACGTAGCGACCGAGCGATCGTCCCGCTCGGTCGCTACGTAGCGACCAAGCTCGAGCCAAAGCTCGGTCGCTACGTAGCGACCGAGCGATCGTCCAGCTCGGTCGCTACGTAGCGACCGAGCTCAGCCAAGCTCGGTCGCTACGTAGCGACCGAGCGATCGTCCCGCTCGGTCGCTACATAGCGACCGGGCTCGAGCCAAAGATCGGTCGCTGTATAGCGATTGAACCTTTCCGAACATCGATACGACACCAGTCCTTGCATTCTCGTCAAACCTTCGAATGCTATCTCCCGAAGACCGTAGCAAGCTCAGTCTATGTTTCCCGCTATTCTAATTCATCGATCAAACTTCGCGGATTGGAAATCGCGGAAAACTCGTGGTAAACGTGTCGAGTCGGAAGACGGCCCAAAGGGACCTAAAACACGACTCGAGGCCCATCCTACGATTTTTCCTAACCAAAAGCCCGTGAACCACAGCATGGTTCACGCTTGGCCCGCGAGGAAGGATAAATGTCAAGTTTCCGCGGATAAATACGGAAGTTTTGAAGATAATTGTGAAGATCGGGAAAAATGGAATATCTCCATTTTTATGCTATGACGGCTTAAGGGCAGAAGAGTAAAAGCGTAAACCGACCTTGGAGCTAGTATATAAGGAGTCCTAGGCGAGGAGCAGGAGGAAAAACTTTTGAGAGCAAATTAAGCACTTAGAGCGATTTAGGCAACTTTCCGTTTTTGTTATTTCGAGCTGCGACTCAATTAGGTTTAGCCGTCTTAGGGTTGCTAGAACTAGGAATCTCGCCGACAGCTCTCGAGCCCAGGCTTATACCTTGTTGTAACGCTCATACGCAGATTCGGAATAAGATCTACTTTGCTCTCTTTTCGATTTCTTATTTTTATCGTTGTTATTCTCGTGTTCTGATTGCTTGACGTGTGGTAATTAACAGATATCCGGGTCCTCTGGGAAACTAGGGTTTTCTTAGTTTCCTTATTTAAACGGAAATCGACAGTGCGAATTTCGGTTCCCACAATGGTCCATTTTGTACGCCTCGGTCCGAATGCAGCAAGAGTGTGGGTAGATGCAGTGACTGTGGATGATGCAGAAGTTTGGAGGAAATCAGATGAAATAGAGTGTTTGAAAGATGCTCATGGTTCATCCATCGCATGGCCAGTTGATAAATTGGTCATCTTTTAAGCTGTTGTAAGTGTAATGCTTTGTGTTTTGAACTTGGATATGTAACTACTTAACTGATGATATTTTGATTTCTTGCAGGCTGCAGGGGAATGAAGAACTTTGGTCCAGACTTAGCTAGCTAGTTTTAAGCTAGGTAATGAACTTATGTACTATCTTGTCTCTTAGGAATTTTTGGTGTGTTTTCAAACTTTATATGTTATCCCTTATGTCTACTGAATGGTTATGTTTGCTACGTAATGTATGAATGGTTATGTTTCTGTTATGAGTTCTATTTTGCTATTGAAAATGTGGAAATCTTACCAAATCATAGCTCTCAGATAAAATAACAATAGCAAAAAAAAAACAGTTGTAATCTCAAATCATAGCATTTAATATTTCCTACCAACAGAGGTATCATAACATATTACAAAGCAATAACAAGTTTTGGTATAGCACTTATCAACAGCTCTTATTAAAATATGCGTTTGCTATTGTAGAAGACCCTACCATGGCACAACATATGCATCGTAGAAAATTTGTAACATAAATAACTCGTGTTGTAGTTTCGTTACTAACAACATCTATTTATTACTATCTATACGCACATATCTTAGCGTCACTAAAAAATGCTATCGTTACTAGGGTACCTATGATGGCTGCCGTATACATAGCATTTATGATTTTGCTATCAAACCTCTAATATAGCATATTTCTCGCGCTAACAATGTACATATTTCTTGTAGTGTCATTTCACTACAATTTGGTCGATAGTTAAAGAAGCATTAAAAAAGAATATTTCAACTTCCAAGAGAATTAGATACTCCAGTTGTCGTGAATATTTAGTTATATATGTGTTCACGTCAATGTCCACATGTATGTGTATGTAAAGTATATAAAAGTGGTTGGTAAATATATTAAAATACTGTTAATCAATATTAAATGACATTTTTATTTAAAATAACACATGAAAGATCATGAATCAAATAAAAAATTTACGAATATTTTGCCTAGCCTATCTGTAAATAATAAAAATAATATATGTATAATTGGACTTGCAATTCATTATCCGTTTTAATTTTTCTTGATAGTGTGAATTTTATTGGAAACCTTACATGTGAGTTTTATATCTAGAACCAAAACTTAAAGTATATAGTATGAACACATTTATGTAGAGTTTGATTGAGAAACTCTCTATACTTAACACGTCAGCATGATCATTCTCAAGTTGCCGTTTTGTCTATCATGTGAACCCATTAATTACGATGTTTTTCCTTTAATAAAAAGGTATTAGTTTACATATGCATGTTGATCGACATCATAGACTGAAACTGATTCGATGTTTTTGTTCGCCAACTTCATACGTTATAAATTATTAAATGAGTCATCCAAAGACAATACTCGGTTTGTGGAAAAAAGAAGACAATAATCGGTTTTAACCGGTGAAAATGATAAAAGTTAAAAGATATATTCAAATTTCGAAGACAAGTTGTGATCTGTTTTAGTGAACCATGCATGTTGACAACTTATTAAACTAGGCAAAGTTTAGCAGCTGAACTGCTGAAGTCTTCTTTCGGTTACTCAAAACTCAACATCACTATTCCATTTACTTATTCCAAAAAAAGGAAGATAATATACCACTAGAATTTTATAGACGAATGAATAAAATTTCCAGTAGTAAGAACTTTTATCGTTTGTGATGCGTGTAATGACAGATTACATGACTTGATTCTGGTCTTACCGCGTTCGAGATCTCAGTTTTTAGTGATATGAAGTTATGAACAAGTCAATTATCTTTCATATTTCTAGTTATTCACAGTTGCATATTTTAATTCGACACTTGGGTTATATGATTAACCTATGGAAATACTTTATCAAATGGGAAGTCTTCCACACTTCGATTATAATTTAGGGGAAGACTTTTGGGAAGTAGACCCATGCGGCCAATCAAACGTAGTTACTACGAATATATATGATAGGCCACTGAAGGCGTATACGAGGAAGAGAAGAAGAGTGAAAGGGACTTTGGATGAGGAGTTAGCTCAAGAAGAGAATGATGCTGAGCTGGAGTTGGAGAGTGATGACGTGGAGAAGATTGTATAATTAGCTCACGAAGAAGTATAAATAGAAGAATGAGAACATAATTTTCTTTCATGCAATTTGCAATTGAAATTTGTCTGGCGCTATAAGTCAGTTACGATCGCGATGAGATCATACTTCTCTTTACAAACTGTAATCAACATTGGATTTACAGATTTATACAAATAGTACTTTGGAGTCCTATCAATTTATATAAATTATAGGTTAATAAAAGTCGTGTATGTATCCAAATACTACAGTATTGTTTTTACTTTTTTTCGAAACTTGTATTATTTTACTTCATATGCATGTTGATCGACATCATAGATTGATTCTTATCGGTGTATCTGTTCACCAACTACATGGTTATACAATTATTAAACTAGTAATCCAAAGACAATACTCGGTTTGACCGGAGATAATTATAAAGAGTTGAAAGATAAATTCAAATTTCGAAGACAAGTTGTGATCTGTTTTAGCAAACCATGTTGATAACTTTTTAAACTAGGCAAACTTTAGCATCTGTCTTCTTTGTGTTACTCAAAACCCAACTTCACTTTTCATTAACTTAAAAAACGGAGGTGTGATCATAATATACCACCAGAATTTCATAGACGAACGAATGAAACTTCTTTCCAAAACAGAATTGTTTAGTCGATAAGTTTTTCCTAATGAATAAGCAAAGACTTACAGCTTCAACAAAAAGAAATGTAGTAAGTCCAATTAAAGTTTTGTTTTGTTGTTTTTGTTAACATAGAATTTTGTGCAAGACAACAACCAAAAACGGAAACCCAACTAGCAAGTTACCAATTTTGAGAAAGTTCACATCAGGGGTACGACGCATAGGGGATATGAAGAGAGCAAATAGAAAAGTCGCTGTTAAAGCCCTGATAAAAACTTCTCCAATCCCTAATCTCCTTCTTCTTCTCAATCTTCGAGAGCTTGGTAGCAATCTTGTAACTTCTTTAACAATAGCAGCAACAAGAGCAAATTCGTTTCTGAACACATGAGTGAACGAAACTGATTGAGATGACTAAACACAAAGTCCTGCTATAAAACAAAAGAATTGATTATTTTTATTTTCTAATACCTGTGTCTTTCCAAGCTTAAGCCAATACTCCTTTTGGTACTAAAATTCAAAGCTTCCTCCCAACTCTGAACCATCATTGGCTCCATAGAAAACCTCTTCACTGAATCTGCAAAATGGATTCCAAACTCTCCTTGGAGTCTTCTCACTTCGTTTGTTTTCACATTGTAGAAGACGGGGATGACCACGAGTTTTCCTTCCTTTGTAAGCTCTTCCATCTTCACAAGCTCGTTCAAGCACCTATCTGATTCCGAGTACCTTTTTGAGAAGATTGCTAGCACGATATTCGACTTCTCTATACTCGTGAATACTTGTTGTTGTTCGTCCTCTTTTCCTCTACGGTTGTAGCTGTCCATGAGTACATTGATCCCTAATTCTCTCAAAGCCCACGCGAGATGTCTGATAAAGTTGTCGCCAAGCTCCTCTTTGCAGAAACTGACAAACACTTGAGGGAGACGTGATGGTAGTCGGTCCAGCTCTGCCACAAGAGGCTCAAATGATGATATGATGTCAGTTTGGGTTCGGTGATTTGTGGACTGACCTGAAACACACACACACACACACACAAAAAAACACAATTATGGATCTCACTACAACTTTTAAAAACTCAATCATACTTGACAAGCAAGCAACATACCACACATCTTATAAGTAACTTTCTATGTTGTTGGAATTGTTAGAATTTACCTCTTTTCTTGTTTGAAACATCGATTAGAACTTTCTTCACCTCCTTAACGATTGAATCGACCAACTCAGACTCATCCCTGGCATTAACCAGAGAGAAATTTTTAAAAAAATTTATAACCCCTAGAAGAGTTATGCTATAAAGAATTTGAAACCTTGTAACAGAATTTGTTCAAGCAACCCTGCTTTGATTGTATGCATATATTATTATTCCCTTATTTTTTTAACTTTACTAACCTTATTATTACAGAATTTGTTCAAGTGACCCTGCTTTGATTGTAGGCATATTTTGTTATTTTTTTTAACACTTTACTAACCTTTTAAGATTCATATTTTAGTTTTAGTTTGAGAAAAAAAATTACTAGCCATTCAAGATTTTTTAACAAAAAGATTTATTAAAATTCAAGGAAACTAGTGTTTTCAAGTCACACACAAACCAAAAATTCATAATATATAAGTTTTCAATAATTTTGTTTTTGCATAACTTGCTACTTTTATCAATGAAAATTAAAGAAAATGCTATTTTTATATAAAATAAAAATTCATACAAACTTTTGTTTATAAATATCATTTATACAATAAGGTGAAAAAAATATTTGTGTTTAACTCTACGAATAGATATACGTATTTTGTCAATAATTTATATTATTATTATTAACAATTTTTTGAGTTATTAGGGCATCTGCATTGAGGGTTCAATGCAGAAGTTCACACATTTCCCAAAAAAAAAATATTAAAATATTTTCATTTTTGTGAACTCAGCTCCTGCAGGTTCACTAGTATGAACCTGGTTCATCACTGTACCGCGGGCTCCATGCCACGTGGCGGTCCGAGATTGGTCCGCTTATTTTCTTTTTTATTTTTTATTTTTAAAAAATCAAACGAAAAAAATAAAAATAAATAAAAATTAAAAATTAAAGTTATAAACCCCCTCAAAGTTCACTGATACAGATGCTCTTAAGTTTCTTTTTGTAAAATCTATGCAAACAGTCAAGCCTAAATTAGGGCTGGGCAAATAAACCGAACCCGAAAATCCGAACCGAATCCGATCTGATAAAAATGAATCCGAACCGATCCGAACCCGACATAAATACCGAATAGATCCTGTTTTTTGGTATTTTGGGTTATGGGTATTATCCGAACCGAACCCGAACCTATTATGGATATCCGATAGAACCCGAAACATTTAAAATCACAAAAAGAACTTCTACCAAATATGATCTTAATTTTTAATATGTATCCAAAATACTTTAAGATATTATTGAACTTCTAAAATAATTATCTGTTACATGAAGGTTGATGGTGGAATGTGGCGGTTGATGCCTGAAGTTTTTAGATTTTGGTTTTGTTTTTATTGAATAATGTTTCTCATGTCATGAGAACTTATTTTTTGTTTTATGGTTTCATTTATATAGTTTTTTTTCTATCACTAACTATGTTTATCTTTCGCTTGATTTTAAATGATCACGTTTGATGTTTTTTTTATTTTTGAAATCGATTTTACTTATGTTTTGGCTATTAAAATATGTACAAATCATGTATTTTAAATCCGAAGAACCGATTTCGTTTATATTTTAGTTACAAAATAGGTACAAATCAGGTATTTTTAAACCAAAGAACCGATTGGGACCCGAACCCGAAAGTACAATGGATTTTTGAAGATTTACTAACCCCGACCCGAACCCGAACTGGTCCCGAACCGAACTTTTATATAACCCGAATGGGGTTGATTTTGATAAATCCGAAAAACTGAAACCCGAATGGATAAAACCGAAACCTGATTGGGACCCCGAATGCCCATGCCTAGCCTAAATCAATATTTAGAAGCAACTAGGAGTTAACATATTGGATAAAAGTTAACACTCTTGGTTCGCATAGTAGAAGTTTAAAAGGTTAGGGATTCATTTCCCATTGACAGAGGTCTACTCAAAATTTAGAAATACCTGTGTCCTTCCAAAGTCAAGCCAACCTTCTGGGGAATAGAGATCAAAGCTTCTTTCCATTTCTTGACTCTCTCAGGCTCGCTCCGATACTCTCTCTCCAGATTCCTGAAATTGTCACCGAAAGTTCCAACGAGCCTCTTACAGTTGGTAGCGTCCAATCTGTAAAAAATTGGAATCACAACGAGCTTGTCTTGGTCCATCTGCTCTTTCATCTTCACTAGTTCATCCAAGCACCAACTAGATTCAGTGTATCTTTCAGACAGGATCACAACAGCGACTCTGGATTCCTCGATCCTCCTGAAAAATTCTGTAGATCTCTACCTTTGACTTCTATTTCGTCTGTGAAGACGTTGATCTTTGCTTCTCTCATGGCTTTCACTACGAACCCGAGGAAGCTTTTCCGCAGCTCGTCTCCTCTGCAGTTGATGAAAACTTGGTGCTGCGGTGGGACTTCTTCACCGGACACCGTCATTGGAACCACTTCTTCAATAAGACGTCATTTCAAAAGTTAAATAAAGTCAACCATATGAAAATTGGAGAAAGGGTATCTCACATTATGTACAATTTGATTTTTTTTTTGTCAAACTTTATATTATTATGAAAAAGCATAATTAATATTCTGCTTTAAAACGTCCACAACCAGAATGGTCAAATAATAGATCACAATGCAAAGCAACTACAAGAGTTTCTAAAGCATAAAAATTATTATCTAGAGTAAAGAATCAAAACAGAAAAGCAATGACAAGAGTTTTTTAGTTCCCATACTGATGTTGCTCAGTTTCTCCCCAGCATTATCAACGGCATGTCGTCAAAGAAAACTTGACATTTTCGAGAACTTCTTATCAATATAAAAACGCCATTGTAGAAATCTATTTTCTGTTTAGTCAGATCAGAATCATTGAGACTGAGTTTCTTGAGGACTGCTGAATTCATAATAAAATAAGTCGCTAGTTTCATTCCAGGTCCCTCCCACATATTCAGTTTGTTAATCTCAACACGCTCCAAAGTCGATATTAAACACTGCGGCACCTTGGTGAGATCCATCTTCTGTTCTGGCTCCGTTGAAACAGAAAAGTCCTACAAATAAATAAAAAAATGCTCAATCATTACAATAGTTCCACAATGTAAAAATATAGGCTCAAGTTTGATTCTTACCAATACGAGGCTTTTCAGATTCGAGCAGCTTTCAAGAAAAACTGACAACAGTGGTAATGATGAGCTGGAGAATGCAGCCTGCAAATGAGATAGGTTATGGAATTTGGGAAACGGTCCTAGTTTAGAATAATGATAAAGGACCTGCAAGAAGAAAAACAAGGTTACAGGTGAGAATCTTTTCATATAAAAATAAATGTCAAAGTGTCACATAATATACCTCTAGAGTAGGCTGAGAGATGATCATATGTGTCACACTAGCAATACCAGTGAGAAACTCATGGATAATATCTCTCTTACTTAAAACCTCCGATAACAAAATTAGAGGCTTGATATTAAAGTCAGTATCAATGTCTATCTTGAGCAAGGAATTCAGATTCTTCACCACAATCCTATCACTAAAACTCATATACTTGAGTCTTGGAGCATCAATCTTGACCGAACCTTCGGTACCACTCCTTACCGGATGAAATGTTAAACAGAAGATCTTCAGAGTCTGAGACCTCACGCACAGAGTTTTCATCGAACCATACTGATATCTTACCAAATTAAGTTCTTTTTTTTTTTTTTTTGAATGAATGTTAAATTTTATTCATCAAAAAAGCCTTATTACATCCAGGTGCATACTATGTGTAAGAAAGGAACATATCTCTCCTACTTTCATACTCAAAACTCCAATGTGCAAAACTATTTATACTCTAGTTATAAACCAAAATTGTAATGCACCTTCCATACCCTTCACTCTTTTCATTTTCAACAAGCTCAACTTATTTCTTACTCCCTTGTCAATCATTTTCTTTAAAACTGGCATAGCCATCAATTTCTCACCATGCCTCACCTTATTACGTTCCCTCCACATTCCATACATTGCCGATTGCAGTGCATACCGCAAACAGAACAACTTATGCTTTCCCAGTGACCCATCCATAACCAGCCACATGATCTCGGACCAGTTTGTAGTATAGGAGCTCCTTAGAATGCCTCTAACAAGATAATCCCAAAGCTGCGAGGAGTATGTACACTCGAAAAATAGATGGTCTCGGGTTTCAATACCACTTTTGCAGAGAATACATGTAGCATCCACACTTGGGTTCCAGCTCAGAATTCTATCCATCGTGGATAATCTATTCAAATTGGCCAGCCACATCATGAAAGAGAACTTTGGCGTTGCTTGAGAAAACCATACTCCTCTCGCCCAACCTCTTCTTGCCATACTTTCTCTAAGCAACTGCCATGTTTCCTTAGTAGAGAATTGATGCTTGAACCCTGACACCCTCTGCCACAAACTTACATCCTCATCCTCACAAAGACCTTCCTTCAGATTATCCAGCTCCTGTTCGATTTCCATTAACAACCCCATGCGGTGCCTTCTTCTTCTTCGAGGACAGATAATTGCTTCTTCTATTGTCGCATCATTCCTTATACCCATATCAATTATCCCTCTTCTCCCAAGAAGATCAGAAAGAACTCCTTTCTCAGACCAGCTATCATACCAGAAGGAGGTGTGACGCCCATTACCAATCTTCTTACGATAGAAACTCCTAGCAATCTCTCTCAACTTCAGAAGCTTTCGCCACATCCAAGATCCCGATTGAGTTTTGATACTAACCTCCCAAAATGTTTTCTTCTTCAACAAATAGGCCTTCACCCATCTCCCCCATAAAGAATCACCAGCAAGCATTCTCCATATTATTTTCAAGCCATACACTCTGTTAATATCTTTTAAAGTTCTCAACCCCAAACCACCTTCCTCCTTGGGCCTACATACCTCCTTCCATGCCACCTTGGCTCCTGTTGATCTGAGATCAGGACCAGTCCAGAGGAAAGCCGAGCAGAGTTGCTCCACTTCCTTATTGCACTGACTCGGAAGACGGAATACAGCTGCCCAAAAATTGACAATACTCTTGATCACCGACTTGATTAACTGCAGTCTTCCAGCATGCATAAGAAAGAAACCTACAGGACCAGGTGTTGATTCTGCTTCTAATTTTTTCCAACAGAGGCATAAAGGCTTGTCTTCTCATAGCCTTTGTCATTAATGGGAGGCCTAGATATCTCACAGGAAGTTCCTCTTCTTTCAAAGGGAAATTAGTTAAAATTCTTCTTCTTTCATCCTGCGAAACCCCAGCCATATAGATTGTGGATTTCACAAGACTGATGCTTAAGCCCGACCACTGAGCAAATTCATCAAATACTGAGAGAGCACCTTCAACTGAATCTTTAGTTCCCTCCACAAACACCATCAAGTCGTCTGCAAAACAAAGATGAGTGAGAGATAGGGTCTTACATCTCGGATGAAAATTGAACTTCCTCTCAGCCACTGCCTTGTCCATCTTCAGAGATAAAACGTTCATACAAAGCACAAACAGGTATGGAGATAATGAGCAACCCTGCCTCAGACCTCTTGTACTTTGAAAATACCCTGCAAGGTCTCCATTTACTTGAACCGAAAAGGACGGAGTGGAGATACAAAGTTTTACCCAATGAATAAATTTCCCAGGAAACTCCATAGCTTCTAAACTCTCCAAAACAAAAGACCATTGTACTGAATCGAACGCCTTGGAAATATCAATCTTCATCACACTTCTAGGAGATATCAATTCCTTATGATAATCTTTAACCAGCTCAGACGCTAGAAGAACATTCTCCATGAGTAGTCTACCTTTAATAAAAGCTGACTGGTTCACAGTTACAATTCTGGGTAACAGCTCCTTCAATCTGTTTGCTAGTATCTTCGACACAACCTTATAAAGAACATTACAGCACGCAATCGGTCGAAAGTCCCTCATCTCCAACGAATTGATTTTCTTGGGAACCAAAGCAAGTATCGTTGAGTTAACACCCTTGGGCAAAAACCCATACCTGAATACAGATTGAATGGCTATCGTGAAGTCACCAGCTATAATAGACCAGGTGGCTTTGAAGAACTCGCTGGGAAATCCATCAGGGCCTGGAGACTTATTTGCCGGCATAGCAAACAGCACCTGTTTAATCTCCTCCGCAGTAACATCAGACTCAAGCAAAGTGCAATCCTCTGGAGAGCATCTGAAGTCAATCAAACTCTGAAGTTCTTCCTTTGATGTACCCTCAAACTCTGTAGGTTGAGAGTTTAAAAAATCTGCAAAGAATCTCTCTGCCTCATTCTTTATATCCAGATGACTCGTTGCAGTGCTCCCATCCAGGCATCTAACTTCACGAATTGTATTTTGAGCTTGTCGACTCTTAATTGCATTGTGGAAAGACTTATTATTCTGATCACCGACGTCAAGCCAATGCAGCTTTGCTCTTTGTTTGAGAAAATCTTCCTCGAGACTAGCCACATGCAACCACTTCTCATAAGCTTCTGCTTCTTCTCGGATATTCACACTACTTGGGAGGATAAGCGTGCTTTTCTGCTTTTCACACAGTATACTATAGGCTTCCTTCGATCTTTTAGATAAATTCCCCAGTTTCTCTCTGCCCAACTCACGGATTAGTGGCTTCAGATTCTTTAGCTTCTTAGAGAATCTGAATAATGCAGAAGTAGAATGGAACAGCACCTCCGTATTATCCCAATATGCCTTCACCGTTGGGAGAAACTCAGGAAGACTCCCAATGACATTTACATACTTAAAAGGCCTCCGAATCTTTTCAGTTGGCGCCAATATTTGAATCTTGCACCTCATGTGATCTGAACAACCACCAGGTTCAAATACTGAATATGCACTCGCGAATCTGTGAACTGCATTATCATTCATGAGAACCCGATCTAACTTCTTACAGATAAGTCCTTCTTGCCTCTTGTTGCACCAAGTGTAAAGAGGCCCTTGATACCCCCATATCTGAGAGATTGCAATGAAGTACCATTCTCTGAAAATCTCGCATACCACTCGGGACCCTACCCAAACTTGAGAACCCAGAGTTTTCTTCCCCATCCAAAATTTCATTAAAATCCCCCATTATCAGCCAAGCTCTATTACTGAAGCTAGGCGAGTTGTGGTGATAACAAAGATCCTCCCATAACTCTTTCCTCTCTTCAGCCAGATTCCTTGCATAAACAAAAGTGCAATACAAAGCTTCTTCTCCCTTAATCTCCACAGAACATGTAATTAACTGATCTGATTTGTACACTGGAGTCATACACACAGAATCTCTCCAGAGTATCCAAATCCTACCACCAGCACTACAATCATAATTCATCATCCAAGACCAATCTTTAAACTCCATCTTCAAAATCTTCTCCGCCTTATTTTCCTTAATTCGAGTCTCCAAAATACATCCAAATAACATCTCCTTATTACTAATCCACTTTTTAACCACGGAATGTTTCAAAAACTTATTAAATCCGCGCACATTCCAGAAAAAGCTCGCCATAGATTAGTGGTTGCGTCGAGAAGACCTTTTGCTCTTTGGATTTACCTCCTGAGCTTTTGTCTTCTGAACGCGTTTCTGCCCCTTTTGAGTTACAGCATTATCTCTCCCCCTTCCTTTCTGAGCTAGTATTTCATCCTCCAACAAATCATTTTCTCTCTCGCTTGCTTGATTCCGATCCTCTAACTCATCTTCTATGTACACCTGATCCTCCAGAGGTATTTCCCCTTCCTCCATATCAATAGATTTCTCCACTACTTCTAGCTCCTCATCCAGACTCAACACAGAGAATTTCGAAGCAGATATCTGAACTTCAGCATTATTCTGTAAGATTGTTGGTGTCGATCTTCCCCCTTTCCCTGGTGATACTAGAGACCAGCCCTTAACTCCATCCTTACTCAGACTTTCCTTCTCACCCTGCTCATTGATCTTGTCCCTTCCCTCACTGCTAGCCTCCTCCATATTATTTTTTGACAGACTAGACACCAATTGTTTTGGACTCGTATTTGCACTTCCCTGACCTCCAGCACCAGCCTTAGTATGCAGAGAACCGCCAGGATTCTTCTTATTTTCTCCATTCTTCACACACACTTTATCAGTGTGCCCCCACTTCTCACAAATGTTACATTTAGAAGGCAACCATGGGTAGTGGAATCCAACCGTAAACTCCTCCCCCTCCTTTGAAAAATCTATCTCCTTAGGCAAACTCTGAGTGACATCAACATGAACAAACACCTTAGCTTCCTCAAGGTTTGAACACGCTATAGTTTCTGGATGTAGTCTCTTCGGAAACCACACTGTACTAGTGATAAAGCTAAGCCCCTCCCATGAATACATGTGCAGTGGAACCTTTGTCAGATGCACCCACATCGGAATAGCTTTTTCCTCTTGTTTCTCTTCCTCTGTTTTTGGTGACCATTTAGTGACGATCATCGGGACACCAGCTATATTCCACATACCCCTCTTGAGAATTTTTTCCCGAGCCTTCAAACTAGAAACCTTGAATCGCATCGTCGTAGGATTTGCATCATAGACTTCCACCTTCATATTAACTTCGCCATAGCTCCAGATCTTGTTCACCACCATATGGACCTTAGCTATATGAGGAGCTAGATCCAGAAATTTCCCAATAATGAAATCATCCCACAGAGGAGTAGAATCTGTGATGACCTCATCTGGAATCTCCACCTTGTGTTTACCATCCTTTGTCGAAATCTCAACGTCATACTTCATCAGATTCTTCTTGTCTTTCACCTTCGAGACCCAGCTCTGATCGCCTTTCATCAAATCAAGCTTCACCCCTTGTTCCCCAGCCTTTACCCCTTCATTAACAGCCTTGGAAACCACCGGAACCGCAGATGAACCCGGCGGATTAGCCGAATCCATCGCAAGAAACTCTAGATTCGCAGTCGCTTTCGAAATCGCCTCAGAATCGCACTTTACCAAAACGCAGTCGTTTTTCGCATAATTAATTAAGTTCTTCAAGAACATGACAGCCTGAGATTAGCTTCTCCATAAATAAATGGCCACCTTTACCGTAACGAACTTTTTTTAGGTGCATGATCTATAGACATGGTAGAGAAAACACATACTCTGGATTCTTAGGCACTACTACGTGTTGGAGTTTCAAGGATACCAATGTCTTGCTGTTATATATACTCACAGGCAGCGAGGCAGGAAACAAATGTAACACTTTGCACTCTCGTCCTCAGCATCTAGATGCTGAATCCCGCGATGATCAACAGCTGTGATCCACTCCCTGATCTGAGAGGGATTTCCAAACGAGTTATAGTTATCATAGTTGATCTTGAACTTTTGCAGGCGCGTCTGATGGTTAACCTTCAGAAAGCAGTTACCGAAGTTGTTAGTGGCAACTTTGGAGAAACAATCCAAGTCATTGGAGTGTAAATCAAGTCCTGGAACATCAAGCCAGAGATTTCTCCATCTGGTTGATAGAACGCTTGTCTTAATAGAATCTCTGGTGGGAAGCCATAAGAGTATCTGAGTTATCAAACAATCCGGCAGTGCGCTTATTCTGTCATACCCCAGCACGAAACAAAACCCTAAATTTTATTTAAAAAATAACACATATTAAAAGTTTTGATCGAATAATATGACATGAGTATTCTCAATTCTCCCAAATTTTTAGGGTTCCAGACGATAAGAAACAGATTTTACATGAAAAGATCGAGAAGGGATTTGAAGAACTCAAAGTCAATTCTATTGGCTTCTAGAGCAAATTTGAGAAGGGCAATCTTTACAATTATTTGCGAAGTGATTTAACTTATTTGTCATGATCCCCCTATACATTAAAAAAGAAGTCACTTTAGTGATTTCTGATGACGTGTCGCTCATAGGTGAAGTTTCAAAAAAATTGTTATAATTTGATTGGTCGATTGTTTTTAATTTTTATTTATTTAATTTAGATCTAAAAATTAAGGTAAGTCTAAAAACATTAAACATCACTTGCCATATAATCTAAAGAATATTACAAATAACAATTTATAGCAATTAAATCTCGAAATTATAGAAAAGTTAATAATGTTATATTTTATTACTTTTAATATTTATAAACTATAAAATATAATGAACCAAATTTTCATATAAGATAATTATAATAGTTTTATATTCTACTTGATGAATTGTATTCGAATATAATTATATAATAACTATTTTAAATATTACAAAATCCAAACATGTTTATTAATATGATTTTTAAATTATTTATCGTTGTTTACAGAATAAATTTATCAGAATTGAAAATTATTTATATAATGTAATAAATTATTTATAAAATATAAATCCTACTATATATTGATTTAGAAGTCACATAAGTGATTTTTTATTACGTGTTGATCATAAATGAACTCTTCAAATTGTTATAATTTGATTGACCGATGATTTTTAATTTTATTATTATAATTACATCTAAAAGTATAGGATGATTCAACTACCACTTTCCAAATAATCTACATAATATTAGAAATAATTATTTATGGTAATTAATTGTTGAAACTATGAAAGAGTAATAATGCGATCAATTTTTTTTTCTATTTATAAATTACATAAAATAATACACAAAAGTGTTTATTTGAATTGATATAATGATTTTATATTCGTATAGAAAGAATTATATTTGTATATAAAGTATAATAATAACTATTAATGTTTAATAATTAAATGCATGCTTTATAAATCATTTAAAAAATTATAAATACATTTATAAAATTATAAATCCCCCTATACATTAAAAGAGAAGTCACTTTAGTGACTTCTGATGACGTGTCGCTCATAGGTGAAGTTTCAAAAAATTTGTTATAATTTGATTGGTCGATTGTTTTTAATTTTTATTTATTTAAATTATATCTAAAAATTAAGGTAAGTCTAAAAACATTTAACATCGCTTGCCATATAATCTAAAGAATATTACAAATAAGAATTTATGGCAACTAAATCTCAAACTTATAGAAAGATTAATAATGTTATATTTTATTACTTTTAATATTTATAAACTATAAAATATAATGAACAAATTTTATATAAGATAATTATAATAGTTTTATATTCTACTTAATGAATTGTATTTGAATATAATTATATAATAACTATTTTAAATATTACAAAATCCAAACATGTTTATTAATATAATTTTTAAATTATTTATCGTTGTTTACAGAATAAATTTATCAGAATTTTAAAATTATTTATACAATGTTATAAATTATTTATAAAAATATAAATTCTACTATATATTGATTTAGAAGTCACATAAGTGATTTTTTTATTACGTGTTGATCATAAATGAACTCTTCAAATTGTTATCATTTGATTGACCAATGATTTTTAATTTTATTTATTATAATTATATCTAAAAGGAAATGATAATTCAACTACCACTTTCCAAATAATCTACATAATATTATAAATAATAATTTATGGTAACTAATTGTTGAAACTATGAAAGAGTAATAATGCGATCAATTTTTTTATATATTTATAAATTACATAAAATAATACACAAAAGTGTTTATTAGAATTGATATAATGATTTTATATTCGTATAGAAAGAATTATATTTGTATATAAAGTATCATAATAACTATTAATGTCTAATAATTAAATGCATGCTTTATAAATCATTTATAAAATTATAAATACATTTATTAAAATAAGACGTTTTAAATTATTATAAGAGGTTATAAGTCACTTATAGAAGCTTATACATTAATTTATAAAATGTATTTTGAAAATTTATCCTCCTATTACAATATTTTGAATTTTTTTTCATTTTAATGGTAAAATTCCTCAACTATGTTTACTTATCGTAGAAACTCCTAAACTAAAGATTTACTGTTAGTAATAGTAATTATGACCTATCAGAGTTTAATTCATTAAATAAAATTAGTTTATGGGGTTTTTCGTTAAATACTTTGTTTGAGGGTTTTGCCCAAAACAAACTTAATTGGGGGGTTTAACGTTAAAATTCCTTATTCTTTTCTTATTATCTATTATTTAAATCCTTATTGTGGGATTTGTTTTATCAAAAATCAGTTGCAATCAACTGACGAGATATCTTATTTCCTAATATTATGCATTTAATATTTAAATATATATATATATATATATATAAATAACAAGATTGAGTTACCAAAATTATGTATATATTATAATCAGAATAGTTTTAAAAAATTATTATAAGATATTCTATCTCATAGCTGAATTAAAATTTATTAGAGGATATTATATCTCATATCTTCTCTTGAAAACTAGGTCATTTAGAAGCTTAAACTAATTTGCTATATAAATATCGCGTCACCCCCATTAGTTTCTGATGTTTTAAGATTAGTGTTAAATGTGATCGTTTTCTAAACGTTCTAATGAATTCTTTGTTCATATGAACATAGTATAAATATCAATATGTAACATCAAATCTTTTATATTAACCATATACATGTAACATAAGTATTATATAGTTGTAAATATAATATCAATTTAATATTAATGTTAATACCCGCACATGCGTGCGGGCGGTCCACCTAGTTTTAAGTAATTTTGCTCATTTGTCATGTTTTAATTAGGTTTACGCTGAGTTACTAATTTATAAATAGTTTTATTAGTAGTTTTTAGCTGAGTCAATAATTTATTAATTTAAATAATACAACTATAAAATATGTAATTAGATATATAATTATTTTAATTTTGCTTATTTGTCATATTTTTATTAGGTTTTAGCTTAGTCATTAATTTATTATTAATTTTTAGCTGTGGTCATTAATTTATTAATTTAAATGATATAACTATACATTTTGTAACTAGATATATAATTATTTTATTTTTTTTCTTATTTGTCATGTTTTATTAGGTTTTAGCTATTCATTAATTTATTATTAGTTTTTAACTTAGTCATTAATTTATTAATTTAAATAATACAACTATTTCAAGATTTTTAATTATATACATTTTTTAAAAATTGTAACTTTGACGAGTTATGATCAATTCTTATTATTCTATTTTAAAATCATATTTGTTACTGGATAATTGTAAACCATATTCGTTACTAAATGTGTAACATAATCTATCTTTTAATATAGTTTATAGCTTAATGATAGTCTAGATAATGTGTAAGTGATATTTATCTTAGTCTAGGTCGTATTATAGTTGTAGTAGTATGTAAATGCTAATACATAGAATTATGATGCCGACTTTATCTTAGGATCCATTTTAATAATCTATTATTATAATTTACCGACTCTATGCTATGATTGTATATATTCTCATCATACATTTGATGGGAAATACACACAAAGTTTACAAAATTTCATCTTTAAATAATATGAAACATTTCAAACGTTGTCTTTTGGAAAAAGAAACATGTTTCACTTTTTCTTATTGGAGATATTGAGTCGACTAAATATTGCTATAAATAAGAGTAAACGTGTTGATACTTTAGAATCATGAAAAAATCAAAATTTGTTTCAACTGAATTGGTGTTGGTTGATATCATCGTAAATATTAATTTATTTCATTATTGATTCACATTAATTATACGATGTGGTGTTAGTCAATTATTTTGAAATTTATTTTTTTAGGGAACAAGGGACTCATGCTTCTACTGATAAATGTTCTTTTGGTGACTTGTCTTTTGGTAATTTCCGATCTAAGTTATGTCAATAAGATTATTTTATTCTGCATAATTTCACTTCTGGTGATTAGACCATAAAATATAAAACGCCTCCTCTGCTTTTTAAGATAAATTTCTATAGAACAACCAAAATCATACCTTGTGATGTTTTTTCAAAAGAGTTAAAAAATAATTATTTCATGGAATTTAAAGAAATATTGGGACGTCAATATGAAAATGAATGTTTAGTCAGTGAATTTTCTATATCATATTTTGTTTTTATTGATGTATTCAATTTATGATATGTTTGTTCACAAGTTGTTCTTTCTAATGTTTTGTGTGTTTAGATATTATTGGCGAAGTTGTGAATGTTGAACCTTTAAAATATATCATTGCAACAGGCAAATGTTTAACTAAGTTAGAATTAATTACTATTTGTGACACAATGTAAATTTTATTCAGAGTTTAATTTAATATTGTTTAGTTTTTATGACATGACGCTTATTTAAATTTTTAATATTTAGTGATACATGTTTAACATACACATTCTTGGTATGCAAACCAAGTATCATATTTCTTTAAACCAATCCTGAAAATTACAGTGATGTATTATTGAGTTTTATTCAAGTTCTTTACATAGCTCTACATGACCAATAACTGTACTACTAAATTAAAGATCTCTTCCTTCATATTGAGTACGCTTACACTTAAGCTAAAATTTTTAAAACTAGACTTTTTATTATTAAAAAAAAACTTGGGATTCAATTTCCAGATAAAAGAATCATGTATAAACAATAAAAAAAATATTTTCACACAGTAAGCAATTGAAATTTGGTTAATAAAGACCAAAAACACACACAAATTATTTATATCTAATTAAATACATTAGCATGAACAAATATAATAGTAAAAAATATTAAGAATATATATTAGTTCGCACAAAGTGCGAGTCCACACCTAGTAAGATACACAACCAGAGAGCAAATTTGCTTTACGAAGGTTTAAAACAAATAACAATTAAGCACAAATAAACCGAATCAGTTGACTAAAAGGAAAAAAAAAACGAATCAAAACCGATTTGAAATCAAACCAATGTTTAATTTAAACCGACAAATTTAAATTTTTTATAAAATAAAAATATTGAAGCTTTTCAAAAACCCAAGCGACAGAGAGGTAGGAGGCTGATTGAGAAACACACGTGGAAACAGGCAATTGCATAGTGGTGTTGCACTTAGCACTGCCCATGTGTGGGAAGGGCATTTACGTAGTAAAGTGGAAGTGTGAGGACAAATGGTTCGGCACCGTCGGGTCTATTTCATAGACTTCCGAGAAATGAGTTGGAAGCTGCATCTGTTTCTAGAAGCTGAACCTTGGGGACTGTCAAAGGTTTTCCGAGAAAACTGGACTTTTGACAAATAGACGAACGGCGTTTCATACGGAATCGGACCCATTCCGCATCTCCTAGCCAGTAGCCACCCTCCAAAGTCCATCCATTTATTTAATAATAATAATATATTCGCCTAATAAAATCCATTTTTTAGCAGAAATAAATATTCAGTAAATCACATTCAACCTTCTTCTTCTTCTTCTTCTCACTTTATGGTATTTATTTGACATATCTTCCACAGAAAAATCAACACACCATATATCTTTATTACCGTAAAAGTTCGCATTTGCAATAAATATAATCAAATTCCATTACAATAAAATTAAAAACCCTCCCTCTCTTCCTCCTCATTGTTACATTTCTTTGGTTCGGTCTTCTCCTCCGCCTCCAGGTAACTCTCTCCCTTCCTCATGAATCATTCTTAATCAAACACTACAGATCTATCGAATCTCGCCTCATCTTGATTTCTCGAATATGATTCTCATTAAAAAGAAAAAGACTTCTCTTTTATTCGTTCTTTCCTGATTCTCTATTCGTAGGTATTGAAAGTTGAAAGCTTTTGGTGGTGATCTGGTGAAAATGGTGTGGTTTCGAGCCGGCTCGAATGTGACAAAGCTTGCCGTACGGAGGATCCTGAATCAGGGCACTTCATACGCCACAAGAACACGCTCCCTCCCTTCTCAAACCCGTTCCTTCCACTCATCTCTCTACAGACCAAACCCACAGAGCACCACCGCCCCTATCCCCCGAGCCGTCCCCCTCTCCAAACTAACAGACAGCTTCTTAGATGGCACCAGCAGCGTCTACCTCGAGGAGCTCCAAAGAGCCTGGGAATCCGATCCCACCAGCGTCGACGAGTCCTGGGACAATTTCTTTCGTAACTTCGTCGGTCAAGCCGCGACCTCGCCAGGCATCTCCGGCCAAACTATCCAAGAGAGTATGAATCTCTTGCTGCTCGTCAGAGCCTATCAGGTCAACGGCCACATGAAAGCCAACTTGGATCCCTTAGGTCTCGAACAACGAGAGATTCCCGAGGATCTTGACTTGGCTCTATACGGATTCACAGAGGCTGATCTCGACAGAGAGTTCTTCTTGGGAGTCTGGCAGATGTCCGGGTTCATGTCCGAGAACCGTCCCGTGCAGACGCTCCGCTCCATTTTGGCGAGGCTCCAGCAGGCTTACTGTGGGAGTATAGGTTTCGAGTATATGCACATTGCGGATCGGGATAAATGTAACTGGCTTAGAGAAAAGATCGAGACGCCCACTCCCTGGAGATACAACAGGGAGCGGCGCGAGGTGATTCTCGACAGGCTGGCCTGGAGCACTCAGTTTGAGAATTTCTTAGCTACCAAGTGGACCACTGCTAAGAGATTCGGGCTGGAAGGTGGAGAGTCGCTGATCCCGGGGATGAAGGAGATGTTCGACAGGGCGGCGGATCTCGGCGTCGAGAGCATTGTTATCGGAATGTCTCACAGAGGGAGGTTGAACGTTTTGGGTAATGTCGTTAGGAAGCCGTTACGTCAGATCTTCAGCGAGTTCAGCGGCGGGATAAGGCCGGTTGATGAAGTTGGATACACCGGAACGGGTGATGTTAAGTACCACTTGGGTACCTCTTATGATAGGCCCACGAGAGGTGGGAAGAAGATCCATCTCTCGTTGGTTGCAAACCCGAGTCATCTAGAAGCTGCAGATTCAGTTGTTGTGGGTAAAACAAGAGCGAAGCAGTACTACTCCAAGGACATGGACAGGACCAAGAACTTGGGGATTTTGATCCACGGAGACGGTAGTTTCGCTGGACAAGGAGTGGTTTACGAGACGCTTCATCTTAGCGCTCTCCCTAACTACACCACTGGTGGTACTATCCACATTGTGGTGAACAACCAAGTGGCGTTCACCACGGATCCGAGAGCTGGGAGATCTTCTCAGTACTGTACCGATGTCGCCAAGGCCTTGAGTGCCCCCATCTTCCATGTGAATGGTGACGATGTTGAAGCTGTTGTGCACGCCTGTGAGCTTGCTGCTGAGTGGCGTCAGACGTTTCATTCCGACGTTGTGGTTGATTTGGTTTGTTACAGGAGGTTTGGGCATAATGAGATTGATGAACCGTCTTTCACTCAGCCGAAAATGTACAAGGTGATCAAGAACCATCCCTCGACGCTTCAGATATACCACAAGAAGCTCTTGGAGTGCGGCGAGATATCGCAGCAGGATATTGACAGGATACAGGAGAAGGTTAACACTATTCTCAGTGAAGAGTTTGTTGCTAGTAAAGATTATCTGTCTAAGAAGCGTGATTGGCTTTCGACCAATTGGGCTGGGTTCAAGTCTCCTGAGCAGATCTCTCGTGTTAGAAACACAGGGTGAGTAGAGTTTTGTCCTTTTCTTTTCTTTTCTTGAATTCTCTATTGGCACTTAAACTCTTACACTCTTTTTGCAGCGTGAAGCCAGAGATACTTAAGACTGTTGGCAAGGCGATTTCGTCGCTTCCTGAAAACTTCAAGCCTCACAGAGCGGTGAAGAAAGTTTATGAACAGCGTGCTCAGATGATTGAAACGGGAGAAGGTATTGACTGGGCGCTTGCGGAAGCTCTTGCTTTAGCTACATTAGTTGTGGAAGGCAACCATGTTCGTTTAAGTGGTCAAGATGTGGAAAGAGGAACCTTCAGTCATCGTCATTCTGTGCTTCATGACCAGGAAACTGGAGAAGAGTATTGTCCTCTGGACCATCTCGTCATGAATCAGGATCCTGAGATGTTCACTGTCAGCAACAGGTACTTTTCCTTCTCCTCAGTGATAGTCATGCTCAAATCTTGTTGTAAAAGATGTGCTAAGACGTTTTTGCGTTGTTGTTATGCAGTTCTCTTTCAGAGTTTGGAGTCCTTGGGTTTGAGTTGGGTTACTCAATGGAAAGCCCAAACTCGTTGGTGCTATGGGAAGCTCAGTTTGGAGACTTTGCCAATGGAGCTCAGGTGATATTTGATCAGTTCATCAGCAGTGGAGAAGCCAAGTGGCTGCGTCAAACCGGGCTTGTTGTGCTACTTCCCCATGGATATGATGGTCAGGGCCCTGAACATTCAAGTGCCAGGCTGGAACGTTACCTTCAGGTAAACTCCATCCAAATTTCTTTTTTCACCGTCTTGTGATTGCCATATTGAATAGATAAATTTTTGTATGGTTCTAAAAATCAGTCTAGCCGGCCTAGCCATTTATATGACTCCAATCGGTTTAAATTGTTCTAAATCTATTAAAATCAGTTTAAATCGATATAAATTAGTCTCACTTTGTTAAATCAAGCAACAAAGTGAGTACAAATCCATAAATTTGTCTAATTTATTTTGTTTTGTATAACTAGTTTTGATAATTCATTAAAATAATTTTATGATTAAATTTAAAATCTAAAGTATCTTATATAAATGTAAAATGTATATAAAATAAATCAATAATTCGTTAATGCCGAGGCTGAATAATTGTCCTAGTCGCTAATCTTCTACAAAATGTGTCTACCAATTTCTTGAACATTTTTACATTTTTTCAGTTCACTTGGTCTTAATCAGCTCCTGATTTTCTTTTTTGGTTCTAATGAATTCCCATGGTCTTGTATTACAGATGAGTGATGACAACCCCTATGTCATACCAGACATGGAACCTACAATGAGAAAGCAAATCCAAGAATGCAATTGGCAGATTGTCAATGCCACCACTCCTGCCAACTATTTTCATGTTCTGCGTCGACAGGTAAGAGCTATTTCAAAGTGTTGTTTCCATTTTACAATGTCTCAATGTTATTACACACCATGCAGATACACAGAGACTTCCGCAAGCCTCTGATTGTAATGGCACCAAAGAACTTGCTCCGTCACAAGGACTGCAAATCAAACCTCTCAGAGTTTGATGATGTCCAAGGCCACCCAGGTTTTGACAAGCAAGGAACTAGGTTCAAGAGATTGATCAAGGATCAGAACGATCACTCTGATCTTGAAGAAGGCATCAGAAGATTGGTACTCTGCTCTGGAAAGGTATGCAACCTTTGTTCATATTAAAGTGATGAGTCAAAGACAGTAGAATCATTCTTGGTTTTTTGCAGGTTTATTACGAGCTTGATGATGAGAGGAAGAAGGTTGGGGCAAGTGATGTTGCTATTTGTAGAGTGGAACAGCTTTGTCCTTTCCCATATGATCTCATTCAGCGAGAGCTCAAGAGATATCCAAGTAAGCATTTGGGTTTATAGTTTGGTCTGCAACATCTAGTGTTACTAATTGGTTTTTGGTTTGTTATGAAAAAGATGCGGAGATAGTTTGGTGCCAAGAAGAGGCGATGAACATGGGAGCATTCAGCTACATAACTCCAAGGCTGTGGACAGCAATGAGAAGCTTAGGCAGAGGAGATATGGAAGACATTAAGTACGTTGGTCGTGGACCTTCTGCTGCTACTGCCACTGGTTTCTACACTTTCCATGTCAAAGAGCAAGCTGAGCTCGTCCAGAAAGCCATCGGGAAGGAACCCATCAGCTGAAAAAATCTTCATTTTTAAGCTGAACTTTGAATAAGAAGTTTCGGTGAACAATGTGATACACAACACTGACAAAGTCTTGTCTTTGCATTTTTTTTGGCCCCGTTGATTTTTTTGAGCCTGTCTTGTGTTGCAGGTTTTATACACATCATCTCATTTTTAATAAAACTTTTTGTTTTTCTTCATTTTTTTGTTATATGGTTCATCTTTTGCTATTCTCTTAAACTTCTTTTTGAAGACTCTCAATTTTCGATCTTCAACTGTAACCCGAAACCACTGCAGAATTTGATCTCAAAGACGTAGGTAGATTTGTTCATGTCGTCAACCTCCTAAATTCCTCTACCAAACCCTCTTAAGAAAACGAAGTCGTTATATACGTTTAGACAACTAAGTTAGAACAACTAAACTCAAATCCTATTCTCTTTAATGTGGCCCCTATATCTTAACAGATACTACACTCGTATATCATACGATGATAATTGATACATGTGATATGAAATATACTAATATCATATACTTTATATCATCAAAAATGTAAAATAATAAATCGAGTGTACCTTTTGATAATGCATCAGTGCAAAATGATAAGTAGTTAATTATAGCTGTTTGTATGTGTAACTCGTTTAGCAAAGACACCCAACAAATATTATGAATAATGTGATATATAACCATACTGAATTAGGCAATGTAAAAGATTATCCACATAGTCTATAAAATGCTCCTTAATTGCAACTGAAATTTTAATAGAAACAAATGATTTTCACAAGAATGTTCAATAAAACAATGTTCAAAACTCATCAGAAGCTGCATAACTAATAACATTCAAAGACATCAATGTCTTTCTCACATAAACATACTTAGCATGAAATCTTTGCTTGGTTGTGATGTAGATAATCAAATATATCTACTTGCTTTGGCTGTGATAAGAAATAGTCTACACATCTGCAATTTGCCAATTTTTCTAAAACAAATCACAATATAAATTTGGTATGATGTAATTATAAGAATTTATGTAGTTTGTAAAGTTTGGTAAAAAATAAAATTTCTGAAAGATGTATCAAAGACGCAGAAAAAGGTTAAGAGTGTATATGAGGAAACTCAATACTAGGAGTCCTATACCAAAGTCAACCCTTTTTGGAACTCTTCGAACTCGGTAGTCTTTGTCTATCAAACTTTGACGTAACATGTGTCTAAATTTAAAAGAAATTATAACTAGACATTGAAAGGTATCGATATCATTGGATTCATATTTAGACATTGAACGTTATTGCACAAATAAAAGACATTGAACGTTATCCATCTACTAATGCATATAATATATTTTAATTATTGATACTAAAACACAGGAAATTTTAATACTAGTTTTATTTATTAAATAATTTTATTTTTAATTTTACAGCAATAAGTATGAAAATTTTAAAATTTAAGAGACAAAATTTTTATAAGTTGTAAGGAACCACGAATAATTCTTTTATAAAAATGATGATTTTTATAATAAAACTAGGTGTTTTGTCCGCATATGCTGGCACAATTCTTTTATGGATACTTATTAATAAATGTCATATTAGTTTAAAGATAAAATAAATTGAAATAAAATATTAAATTTATACTATTTATGAATCTTTCAAATTTTTTAATTTTTATTGATTTAAAAATTAGTTTGGATAACAACATTAATATTTTATATTTTAAAATATGTTCTTATTTTTAACCAGTTTTTATTATATTAATTTATAAAAATTATCTAATTAAATAAACAAATAGATAATTGTTAATATAAAAAGATGTTATTAAACCAAATTCTTGCAATTACCAAAAGCTACAAAATCTCAAAATAAATCAAAAAGCACAAGTCAATCTATATTTTATATATTAGATTAATCAAAGTAAATAAAAATATAGATATATGTATAATTATATTTTAAAATATGTTCCATAATAACCAAAGAAACACTCAAACAGACCAACCATGTTGACAAACAAAACATTAATACATAATATATAAGATTAGAACACTTCCTATCTATTATCATTTTCATTTATAAATGCTATGATAGAGAAAAATAAGCTATAGTCAATCAATATATTTTTATTTTAAAATAAAGTTAATATTTTGCTATAAAATATTATTTCTTTATTAGAAAATCACAATTTGTTATTTTCAAATGATTTTTAACTTTCAAACTTTGATAATTATAATTAAAACAAATCATTTTGGAAAATACAGTTTTCATTAAAAAATAGTATTACATTTTCTTTACATAATATTTTTTAAAGAAATGTTAATATAAACAAAGTTATAATTCTGTGAAACTCTTGAAAAAAATAAATGTATTTATAGTTAATTTTAAAATTTTATAAATATAAGTTACTTGTTGTACTAGTGTGGTTTATGGAGTCAATATGAATCTCTTGAAGTTGATGACAAAAAAAAAATTACTTGTTGTAAATAAAAAAACATAATATTTTGAAAGTCTTCTCTTATGGAGGAAGATATTTTCAAAAAGATGATTTCATTCACAAAATAAATACATTGAATTATCTTTTCTATCTTCAAACTCGTTTTTAATTTTTTTTGAGATAATTTTATTATATTAATTTATAATTAATAATGAATTATATAATTATTCATTAAATATATCAAAAATTTTATCAATCTAATTAAAATTATTTGTTAAAACTATGACTCAGCCTAAAATCATGGAGAACATGATAAATAAACAAAATTCATTTCTCAAATAATATTATAGATAGATGACATAAAATACCGCAAACACGTTCTATTTAAAAACAACAATACAAATTCAGATTTTAAAAATCACACACTTAAGGGTTAGGAAGAGCTGATAAAAGTATATTAGGGTTCTAATTTTTTACTTTGAGAATCTCTTATAACAATAAAATTTATGCTGCTTTTCAAAATCTAAAATTTTGTAGTTGTCTATTTTAAACAAAAAATAAAATGCCATTTTAAAAGTATATTTGAATGAAGAAAAGAAGATTGTGAAATAAGAAAAAAGATTAAAAATAAGATAACGTAAACATGTGAATGTGATTGTACTAACATAAATGAGAGCATTTATATATGTGTTAGAGTCGATGAAACAATTACACGAGTTATGCGGTCAAAGCAAGGATTTGAATCTTCACCACAAAGGCAGACAGCGAATATCAATTGAGACCACAAGCTTAAACAAATCTTTTGGTCAGCAATTGATATCAAGAATACTTTTCCGAAGTTGACTTTCTTAGTTCTTGTCTTTACATACTAATTAACGAGGGTCTACCTTTGTGATTGTAACACTATTCAAAGTCATCGTCGGTGGAGAACCACTTGTTGATTCTCCATCTCCTGGGTAGAAACCAGGTTGTGAGGGTCTCAGTAAAGTAAAAGAACTTGCATTGAGCATTAACACAACAGAAGCCATTGTTGGTCTACTCTCTGCCTTCTCCTGAACACACAACAAACCAATGTGAATGCATTTCATGATTTCGTCACTTAGACCTCTTGTCTGAATCAGACTTGGATCCACAATGTTTAACACTCTCCCTTCTCTCCAGTTTTTCCATACCTATTCAAATATTAACCAAAATAAGAGTTCAAACTAAGTTAGAGTCTAGAACTAGAATATCTCAAATTCACTCTTAGTCAGAAAACTCTGTTTTCATCCACTTACATAGCTAAGGAGGAACAATGAGCTTTTATCTTCAGGAGACCAATTATTTCTCTTGCCTGTAATGATCTCAAGAACTAGTACACCAAAGCTAAACACGTCAGTTTTCACTGAGAATTTCCCATTCATCGCGTATTCTGGAGCCATATAACCACTGCAGCAACAATATAAAATTCATTAATTTTCTTATAGAACTGATAGAAGTTAAATGGTTTTATTCCTAGGCAACTTACTAGGTTCCTGCCACTCTGCTTGTAAACCTAGTCTGACATGGTTGGTCTGTATCAAACAACTTAGCCATTCCAAAATCCGAGATTTTCGGATACATTGCGTCGTCCAATAGAACATTGCTTGCTTTAAGATCTCTATGAATTACTTTGAAACGGGAATCTTCATGGAGATAAAGAAGACCTCGAGCAACACCTGCGATTATCTTATAACGTGTTTCCCACTCTAATACCATTCTCCTATCGTTATCTGAGAAATAAAACAATTTGGATCAGTCACTATATGTAACAAGTAGAGCTAGAGATTATATCAAAATGTACCAAATATGAAATGGTCAAGGCTTGTGTTCTTGAATAAGTCATAGATGAGTAGTCTTTCTTGTCCCTCAAGGCAGAAACCTATAAGCCTAACAAGATTTCGATGATGAAGTTTTGCAACTAACGAGACTTCGTTTATGAACTCATTGTCTCCTTGTCCTGATTTCATTGACAGTCTTTTCACAGCTATCTCTTCTCCAGAATCAAGAACACCCTAATGATCATTAAGACAGATACAAATCATAAACAAATGTAATATAAAGATGATCACATAAGACACACTCAATCTAGTCACCTTGTAAACTACACCGAAGCCACCTTCTCCAAGCTGATTGCCAGGAGAGAAGTCATCAGTTGCTAATCGGATGGTATCAAAGTCGAGTCGCAATACGTTTTCATCTATAATCTGATTCTCTACAACATCTTTGCCTGATCCAAAAGCAGCAAAAACATACAAAGGTCAAAACTCACAAGAAAAAATAGTTTTGAGCTCAATATTAAATTTTTTAACTAAAAGTTTCACCTTCATGTCTTTGTTTTTCCTTTCTTTGCTTCCTTTTCAATATGAAGTAAAGGCAGACAACAAATATGGCAAAACCAACAACAGAGCCAACAGTGGCGAGTATAATAACTGTTTTGTCTACTCCTTGCGACCAGTTATCTAAGAGACCTGCCATAAACAGAAAAATAATTGGAGATCAAAAAAGTTAAATAATTTTTGTAAGGAAAACAGAGTACTCTGTTTTTGTTTTTGTTTTTGTTTTTTTATTTATGTTTATGCAAAACAGGTTAATCTGTGTTTACCTGGTTCTTGGTCTGATGGTGGATCAAGCTCATACTCATACTCATGAAGGAAGAATCTCAAGTTGGTCTGAATCTGAAAACTACAGCTGGGACAAAACCATCTGAGCCCTGTTCTCCCTTTTGTGGCGTTTGCGAAACCAAAGATGAGACAATCGTTACAATCTTTCTCAGACAAATCCGGCGTGCACATCACGGCACCAAAGAATGTCGAGGAGTTAGGACCAGGACCACTTCCTTGAACATACTTCCTCTTAGATCCACCTGCTGCAGCACGTTTTCTGAATCCGTTCAGCAACTCGATCTGTAGCCGAGCGAACTCGTCCCTATCACCCGTTGATTTGTTCGGGTTTAGTGCCTCGAACACAGGATTCGTTTCGAGTACTCCGAAAATGGGTTTGTCCGAGTAACGAAACATACAATTCGTGGACCTCCAGTAACCTTCTCTATGTTGTGGAGAGGTGCTTGTTGTTAGATTTAGTGCGGCTTGAAAGATGCAGGAACGACAATCCACTGACAGGACTACTCTGTTGCAGACTCCGATGGCTTCTACTCGATCTTGATCCGAGATGTCTCCGACCGAGAGGTTGTAGAAGTTGTAGGTGTTGGCATGTAGATTAGGGATTGAAGCGACAAGACTGTTAAGGTTTTTGGAGAAGGTGCTTTGTGGGGATGGAGATGAAGAATGTGAAGGGAAGTCCCAGACAGAACCGTTTACGTTGACGACAGGTTCTTCTGCCAAGCTGAGAAATGGTAAGAACAAAAAGAAGAAGAAGAAGAAGATGAACAGGTCTTGTGGTCGATTAGAAGAACAAGAACCTGCCATGACAAAAGTGGATTCTGAATGTTTTAGTTTTCTCAATGTGTTTTAACGAATTAAATGAAACACGCAAGTCTCTGACTGAAAAGTTAAATAATTGAAAAGCCAAAAGTCTTCGAAAAAATCTTTTAAATTTGACGGTGACGTGTCGTTGATTGTGTCAAAGGAGGTGGTAGCTTGTACATATCAAGGTTAATATCAACAATTTGACTTTGAAATATATTTTTATGAATTTCATTTATTTATTTATTTTGAGTTAGATCAAATTGGGCAATTGGTACTGCATATTGATAGTCATCAAGATAGAACTAGGCCCTAATTCAAACTGAACTCTAGACCATAAACCTTAACACTACACATGAATCCAAACTCAAGAAGATATGTGCTAAACTGATCAAACCAGGTCTGAAGTGATTGTCCGTATAATGATTTATGTAGAAGACATACATGATTAGGCCAAGAAGAACATTCTTGACTCCAAAGCAATCAAAGAAAGAAACAATAAAGAATTCATGAGAAGAATTACTGAACTAAACAATGAGATGAAATCATATGAAGATGATATGTTAGGTGTCAAAAGTGATCCTTACATTGGTGTAATTGATCAAACGAAGGAGCTACAATAACCAGGTTTACAAGAGTTGTTAAACGCATTAAAATGCAAGAAAGGAGGTTTGAAGACATAGAACCACAGTTCACTGGGAGCATTCTATCAAAGGTTTAATAAACAAATTCACAAGAGTCGAGGAACCAACCAAAACTCTAAGGATTTTGTGGGTGAAGGAAGAAAGCCAAGATGGTGAAACTATTGCAATAAGGATGATCATTAAGAAGCATTATGCTACTATAAAGAAATGAAATCCAACAATGATCACAAATAAAATGTTTGTGGAGAAGTTAGACATATCTTTAGAAATGCAGAAAGAAAAGAAAAGAAACCATCAAGCTTACATTCATGAAGAAGAAGCTAGCTAAGAACTTAACAAGGAAGAATTATCGTTTTGGCAACTCACATACCAACAGTTCAAAGCACATGGATAGTTGACCAACAGATCACATAGTCAAAAAAAAAGAAAGATTGTTCTCAGATTTGGATAAGTCAGTTCTTACTCCACTCAAAACAACTAACAGAGAAAAAAAAAATCACGAGTATGAGAAAATGCAATATCATTTTGGAAAACAAGTAAGTACTGGGAAATGTCTAATTAGCATATAAGTTGTAGAAAAGGTGTATCGGATTCAGAGTGCAATAAACCCATGAAGATATTGCATCTGCTAGACCCTTTTCTGATTGTAAGAAGCTCCTTGGCGATATCCGAGATTTGGTTGGTTGCAGGAGAGAGAATCAAAATGAGCTTCTTGAGGACTATTGAATTGACAAGAATATACCTAGCTACATTCATCAAAGGTTCCTTTTTCTGTTTCATTATTTTCTTTTTCGTCCTCGTTTCTTCTCCTGTAAATTCTCTAATCTCAACACACTCGAGGGTCGATAGTAAGCACCGAGGCACAATTGAACCTTCATGTTTTTCCACGTTTAGATGGTTCAAATACATTATGCACTGCCAAAAAGACGAGGGCAAATACACTACGCACTGCCAAAAAGACAAGGACAAATCAGGTGCACTTCCACAATTTGTAAGCCAAAATCATAAGTTTGAACTAGAATTACCAGTGTGAGGTGTTTTAGATTCGGGAAACTCTCAAGAAAATCGGGTAACATGTGTTCTAAGCGGGCAATGCGAGACACTTCTAAACGATATAAGTTGTTAAACATGGGAATATTGGATCCCAGGTAACGATAAAGAACCTGCCGGAACAAGAAAAAAATAACGGTTTCAGGTCACAACTTTTTTTTTGTCAGAAGCCCATAAAGAACTAAACTAAATTTTTGTCAGTGTAAGAATAATCCGAAGACTAATTATTATATATGCATCAAGAGTAGGTGTGCATACCTCCAGAGTAAGCTGAGAGACGATCATATGCCTTACGCAAGAAATACCATTGAGAAAATCACGGATAGTATCTTTCTTCATTTCCAAATTAGTGTTACGTCCAACATTGAATATGGAATCAATGTCGACCATAAACAAAGATCTTAGATTCTTCACCACGATTCTTTCAGACTTTTGATCTCCTAACTTCATATATTTGAGTCCCGGAGCATCAATCTCCAGCGCGAACTCCCTACTATGGATTCTACTCCAGCGGTTAGACCTTACACTAAACCTCTTAAGACTCTTAGATCTCACACGAAGAGCCAGTACGTTATCATCAGACGACCTGAACACTGTTAGATCTTCAAGAACCGGACAGCCTGAGATGAGCTTCTCCATGAATGAAGGATCCTTACCACTGTACGTAACTTTTTCAAGATGCATGTTCTTCAGACAAGGTAGAGAAACAACAAAGTCGGGATTAGACATCCCTACTTCTACAAGCTTTAAAGACACCAATGTCTTGCTCTTATAAATGTCTAGAGGCATGAACTCTTTGAAAGACATATACCTAACAAATGTGTAAACCACATCTAAATGCTGAGCTCCTCGATTTATAGCTGTGGCGATCCACTCTCTGATTCCAAAGGGATCATGACCCTTGGACGTGTCATACGTTATCTTGAACTTTCGCAGGCGTGCATCGCTGTTAAATTCCAGAAATCTTTTAATGAAGCTAGTGATTGTATTAGCATTGCTAGAAAGGAATTTAATGTCTAGCCCTGGAACATCAAGCCATAGGTTTCTCCACCGGGTCGATAAAACGCTTGTCTTAACAGAATCCATGGTCGGAAGCCATAAGAGTATCTCAGTTATCAAACAATCCGGCAGGGCACTGATTCTATCGCAACCCATCAAAAGACTCAACTAAATTCTAGCGTTATAGCCGGTCTCGCAAGTATGTTTGACCTAGACAAAACCTTAAAAAGTTGGTTGTTTGTAGATTCTAAAGTAGATTTTAGTTTTTGGTAAATTATATTTTTTTTTGTAACACTATCAATTGGAGATTTTTTAAGAAAACAATATTTTCATCCTTTTACTATTTACTAGGATAAGATTTTTGCCTTGCACGGAATAAAATTAGTATTAGATAGTCAATTTCAAATAATTGTACATTACATATAATTAGTAACTTGATAAATATAAATATTGCATAATATTATTATATTGTATATTTTTGAAGCTAATATATAATATATTATAATGTATATTTTTGGTGCTAAAAATGCTATGCGCGGGTGAGTTTGTGGTGTTAATAAAAATATAATATATTATATTGTATATTTTTGTGTATATATTAAAATTGGATTACACATTAGTTTGTAATTGTCAAATATTATATGTATTATGTAAACATAAAACAAACCGAATATACTTATTCATTTTGATAATTTTAAAATAATTGAACTATATGATAATATTAACCATTTAGTTTGAAAATAATGACAGTGTGTTGGATAACTTGGATTATTCATGTGATCTGACCATTACTAAAAAGGTTTAAAAGTTTTAAGGGAAAAATATTTAGACCTGTTTGTTGCTTAATCTTCGACGGCCAACAATTTGCCAATCACTTGGTCATTAACCCATATGTAATTAATATCCCCTATATATTAAAAGAGAAGTCACTTTAATGATTTCTGCTGACATGAGATTAATATAGAGCTTCTCAGAAAAATTATTATATCTATTGGTCGATTTTTTTGAATTTTATTTTTCATTTATTTTAATCAATCGCTTATATAGACAAGCCCAAAACTATTGTCGATTTCGTTAAGCCCATATATAGCTAGGGGATAATAATTATCGATTTAGTTTAGCCTTGGGTATCCGTTCGGGTTCGGGTCGGGTATTTCGGATTTTTCGGGTATTTCGGTATAGAGGTGTAGAACCCGTTCGGGTATTTTTGTACTTCGGGTCGGGTTCGGGTATTTTTAGTTCGGATTCGGTTATTTCGGATCTGGTTCGGATATTTAGATTTTGAAAAAAAAATTAAAATTTTCATTTCTCAAGTTTCTTATATTTAAAAATATAACTTTCAGTTAACTAATTTTTTATTTTTAATAGATTGAATAGTTAATAGATTTGGACATAACATTTTAAAACTAAAAAGACATTAATTTAGTTATTTTTTTTTAAATTTCGGATGTAACTTTTTGTTAATTTTTGAAATAAAAAACTTGACATGCATTTTAAGTGAGTAGCAAATCATTTTTTTTCGTAATTGTATGTATATCATATGAACTTAAAGTATGTGTAGTATCAATATAAATATTTTATATAAAATGAGAGATGTAAACTAGAAATATAAGGTTAATTTTACATATGTTCAGTTATCTTCGGATATCCATTCGGGTTCGGATATTATCCGTTCGGGTTCGGGTATCCAATCTCTCCTTATTCAATACCCGTTCGGGTATTTTGCTACTTCGGTTCGGATTTCAGTTCGGGTTTTTTGGATCGGGTTCGGGTGCCACTTCGGATATCGGGTAAAGTGCTCACCCCTACTAATTAGGTTGTTTGTTTTTAATAACTTACATTTCTAATATAGATTACTTGCGCAAGTTGAAATCATTAAATATGCAAATAACTTATTTACAAAATTTGTTTTTAATAACTTACCTTTCTAATATAGATTACTTGCGCAAGTTGAAATCATTAAATATGCAAATCACTTGTTCACAATATGGATTACTTGCACAAGTTGAAATCATTAAATTTTATCGATTTAGTTTACCCTTGAGCAAGATTTAGAATTAAGAAAAATATTAAAAACTTTCCTTATTATTCAAACGGTAAACTTGCGCATGTTGATATCATATTTATAACATTGCTTACAAAATATTTTAATGTTTCTAATTAGGTTGTTTGTTTTTAATAACTTACCTTTCTAATATGGATTACTTGCGCAAGTAAAAATCATATCATATGCAAATCATTTTTTTAACAATACACATTTAATATCCTTCTTTAAACGATTTTATTATTTATTGTGCAAAATATTGTGTGTCTTTAAACGACTGTATATATATAGGAGACACCCAAGATCTTAAAATACAAACATTCTCTTTTCATTCTTTAAAGTATTATTCACAAATTTCTCCTCTCATAATATTAAGGTATTACGACGATGCTGCTTGTGTGCTAAGAAAAATGTGTTTAGACGCAAAGGCTCCTCATCTTTAGAACCCTGAACTCAACTCTTTGTGTCTTGTCTCCAAAAAGCATGTCTGGTCTATCTTTTCCATGTGTTGAATACTGATAACGACAATATGGTCTTCCTTTTTTTTATATGTAGACCAGGTCGTGAGAGTGATAGTGATCCAGAAAACCTTGATTGATCATGCTGAGAAGCTTCGTCAAGTTAAAGCAGTTCTCGAAGAGGTTCTTTAGTACTTTTTCTCTTTTTCTTGAATATTGTCCGGGTAAAGTATTACATAGTATCATTTAGTAATACTATCTTATATCATTTTTTGTTGATTATACTATCTTATAAGTAAGCTAGCATTATGCATTTTTTATTTAATTCATGAGATCATTTTCTCACAGCAGAGAACCTTTTGGAATGACGCAGGGAAAAAATTTCTCAGGGATATACAGGAAGGTTCAACTGAAGCCGCTGAAGTGGGATGGTGAAGGCGAAGAAGAAAGACCTGTAGAGGCCCTTATGATTCTTAAATACAGCGGTGATCTAACTCACGCTGGTAGAAAACAGGTGTTTACATACTCTACCATTTAATTTGCCATTGTTATATATATATATGTTTAACATCACTTGCCATATAATCTAACGAATATTACAAATAACAATTTATGGAAACTATTCTCGAAATTATTGAAAGACTAATAATGTTTTATTTATTACTTTTGATATGTATAACCTATAAAATAAAATGAACGAAATTTTATATAAAATAATTATAATAGTTTTATCCTCTACTTGATGAATTGTGTTCGAATATAATTATATAATAACTATTTTAAATATTACAAAATCCAAAAATGTTTATTAATATTATTTTTAAATTATTTATCGTTGTTTAAAGAATAAATTTATCATAATTTTAAAATAATTTATAAAATGCTTACAAAATACAAGGCAAAGTTGCACTTTCAAGAGTTAAGTCGAGATCTGGATTAAAAATCCTAATAACTCGTAAAGAAGGGAAGCCGAAGACAAAAAAATTGAATGTTGTCTACAAACAAATTTTTCAGAATATTCCATAGTCACAGTACGTAATTTTAATCTACTTTTTTCAAATACAAATTTTAAAATATATAAATTGTTACAATTATTTATTTTTTGTATTTGTCATATGGGTTGAGATAAGTTAGGAGACCGATGACGGTATGTCAATTTAATATTATTTCATGTTCAATAAAATTTAGAAATTTATAAATCTATCAAATAATGTTAACCCGTCAAATTGCTTACAAAATTTATTTAATTTTTTGCAGGTTTCTAATTGAATTTGCTTTCTTTATCGAGAAATTTACTTCATAATTTATATTATTTATGGATAATATTTTGATTTTTTTATATTTTCTTTTAATATGTCTACATAAATATTTGTTTATTATTTATGGAAAAATAATATTATTCACCTAAATAAAGAATTACGACACATATACAATACAATTCTAATTAATGATAATATAAAATATGTTACTTCTAAAACTATACACTATTTATTCCATTTTTTTAATGAAAGTATCTTCTTAATCACACAAAATATTTTGTGATGTTGCAATTATACATACACACAATATCTGCCTCTTCATACTGACGTTACTGTGTTCCCTCTCGTCCATCTCAAATATTGACTACCAGCTTTTTTCCATGACTGATGAATTCTCCCAAAAACGGTGGTATTATGTTGTAAAATCTGTTACTTCTAAAAACTATATAATATTTATTCCATATTTTAAATTTTCTTATGCCCGGTCACCTAGTTTGCCATATAAATGTGATTCACAAAGAAGCAATGTTAATATGAATTATATTTAGAGTTATTCTTGGGTTCACCCCCTAAGGTGAATCTCTAGGTTCACCAACCAATAGGATTTCATTATTTTAAATTTGATATCTTTTAAAAAAGGAAACAAAATATTGTCAAATTATATTATGTTTTTAAAATATAAAGGTAAAAAAAATAGTTGTTACAAAAGAAAAGATTTTTTTTAAAAAATATTGTTAACGTCGTCAGTAAAACACTAAACCCTAAATCATAATCCCTAAACCCTAAATTCGAAACCCTAAACCCTTGGGTAAATCCTAAACTCTTGGGTAAACCCTAAACACTTGGATAAATCATAAACTCTAAATCAAAAACACTAAAATCCTAAAACCTTGAGTGTTTTAGTGTTTAGTATTTTTGATTTAGAGTTTATGATTTACCCAAGGGTTTAGTATTTACCCAAGGGTTTAGGGTTTCGGGTTTAGGGTTTAGAGATTAGGATTTAGGGTTTAGTGTTTTCTTAAAAATATTTTTTTTGTAATTATTACTATTTTTATTTTTTTATCTTTTTATTTTTAAAACATAATATAACTTGACAATATTTTGTTTCCTTCTATAAAAGATATCAAATTTGAAATAACATAATTCTATTGGTTGGTTCTAGGTTCACCCTAGGGGGTGAACCCAAGAATAAGTCTTATATTTAGGGGTAAATATCGGCTTGATTAATACAAATTAACTTATTTACTTGTTTGAATATAATCAATAATAACACAAATTACTAAAAAATAAATTACTTGATTGAAGTTGTCTTTTGTAAGTATTTAACATTCCTTTACTACAGTTTTCACATTGAAATCCTACTATATAAAAGGAGCTATTTTGGAGGCTTCTAAAGTGTGCCACATAGACAGAAAATTCCTGGCCAATAAATCTACCAGCTCATCTCAGACTGGACTGATATCCATGTCAATTACGAAGCCCAAACAATTTATTTAAATCTCAGTCAATACTAAAGTCAGCCCAATATCCGTTTACGATATATGATACCAAGAAACTAAGAAGCTCATTCTATTTTATGAAATTACATGCTTTTGTTTAGTCTTTCGCCACAGTGATCGGATGCGTGTTGAATCACAAAGCTTCTCACGCATCCCATTATTATGCTATTTCAATTGAGGCTCTTAATGTTGTTCTAACTTATATTTAAAAATAAATTTTATTAAATGTTATAGATTTTACTATTATCTTAATAAAATTTAATATAGATTTGATATATATTATATCAAATTGTATAAAACTAATAAAAATGATATAAAATTGTATAATTATCAAACATTTGGCCTAAACAATATTTTTAAAATTTTATAGATATATAAGAAACTAAATATCATACGATTAGATATTTAGATGTTTAAAAATTACCTATTTTTAAAAGCTTTAGTAATACAAATTGTATAATTATATAAAAATAATAATATTACTAAATCTAGAATGTTATATATGAATATATATTTATTTTATAGATGATGCATAAGATATTACCAACATTAAATAAAATTATCCGTCTCATGTTTATTTTTTTAATTGTAGAGATGACATGTAGCAAAATGCCCAAAATGACCCTAATACCTTAGATATATAGAAAATATAAAAAAATTGAAATATAATACAATAATTATTTGTAGATAACTGGTACGTTTAACTTTATGGGACAAGGAGACGTCTAATTTCAGGGAGTTAAATTGCATATTTACCAGGAAAAACCAAATCGTAATCATCACAAGTATCATTCTACGGTTACATGAAGGTAATAAACTAAACATAAAGTTTATGTCAAACTAAATGCTTACAAATATTTCACTTTTTTAGGGAAACTATCACTCACAACCACGCCTGGATCGCGCTTCTACTTTGACAACGATATTAATATCATGCAACGCTTCCAAAAGAGGAATAAATTGCTATCCTAAGCCTCATAGCAAACGACACCAGTCAACTTTTTTAAAATTTACGTTACAGCTTTCTACGTCAATTAAATAGGCACACTCAAATACTATTTTCTCTTACGAATATTAAATTCATCAACATAATTTATTATTCAAACTTACTTTAGTTTATAAAAAAAAGTGATCACCGCTTCCAACGTCTTCGCATTATAAAAGAAACAAAACTTAACTTACACTTTCAGAAACTTTAAAACTTCCAATTTTAATTAAACTGTTCTTTAATTAAACATGTAATCCGTGCGAAGCGCGGACACGGGCTCTAGTTCAATTTAAACACAAAGTCAAGGGAAGATTACTGCATTACTTTTCCCTTTGAATTTTAATATCGTCATCCCTAACCGGAATAACCCTAAAACAACCATAACCGCAACATTTGTATACTTGACGTATGAATGTTTGAATACTGATGTAACATGTTAAGATGAGAGTATAAAAAACAAATGTTATAAATATGTATAAAATTCCACTTCAGTGTTGTAATGCATTATCTTGAGTTATGTGTTCTCTTGTAGGCCGTCCAAGAAAATAAATATGAGGAGCTCTTTATCGTTAATACTTTTTTTTTTTACTTGTACACTAACTATAATCATTCTAAAATATATGTTTGTTAGTGTCGTCGTATGTACACATATATGTCTACATAAGAATATTAAAATTTATCAGACAAATAGGTTATACATTTTTACATAACATATATATATAAGTCCAAAACTCCAATCGGTTTTTTGTATGCAGCTCGTCCAATTTTTTTGGGTAAGTGTAGGAGTACTAATGCTAATATGTTAGTCTATATTTGTGAGTGACATTTTGTGTAATTAGGTCCAATCGGATAAACATGAAGGTTTTCCTAATACGTTAATGTATTTTTAAATTCACATTTATAAAAATTTTACGAAATCTATGAAGATATTATACATATATATATCAATATCTTCATAAATTTTGGAATATATAATATTTATTCATGAAAATCTTCCTAAACTCAAATTGAGGACATATTCAAAAAATTCTTCCTACACTTTTTTTTAAGAAAAAAAAAACAGATCTTTAAAAAAATGTGAATTTTTTTCTAGTTAATTTATTTAATTAGTTTTTTGAACACTTAAAATTCAGCTGTTCCCGGCGACTCGAATATATTTATTTATTTATTTAATTATTTAAATTAAATTTATTTAATTAAATATATTTATAAAGTAGGATAGGGGTATTAAATCTTGTAAAACCGAACTGAAACCGTACCGAAATCTAGATTAAACATTCCTAGTGTAGAACATAATTGTCAATTATCTTTTTAATAAAACTTATTTTAGTTATTTTTATTTTCATGCTCTTTTGTGAGATATTTTTTTTTGCTATCCTATTTTTAGGGTATTTCTCATTTAAAAAAGACTTATGTTAACTATAATTTTTAATTAAACATATACAAAGCCCATAAACAAAAAAATTGCCCAAGGGCCGTGGAATTTTGTAAAGCTAGCCCTGCGTATGTTGACCAAAGAGGTCCAAGATAGATGCAAGAGCTCCCATAGTGAAACTGGTAAAATCCTATCTAGCTTTTGTTTTTTTCAACACGATCATAAACCGAATAAACACTTTATCAAGAGAAAATCAAAACAACAGGGCAACATGCACGCATCTCTTAATTTCCCTAATGCTCAAAATCACACAAACCAATGAAAATGTAACAAAGTAGAGAATAACACACCGATGTACAACAAAACAGCCAACCTCATGATCTCTAGTAATCAAGGATCAGGTGCTCGTCTGTTTTGTTGTGTCAATGCACAATGTAACTGGTATAATACAACAATCGCAATTGGGAAACCTACTAACCACTTTGCAGTGCCGAAAAAGGTCATATCTGTGAAAAGAAGACGAGCTATGAAGAGTCTAAAGAGAAAAGCCACAAGAAAAGCAGAAACAAACACTTCTCCATTCGTCAATTTTGAATGCATATCTTTGTGCAACCCTAAGGGCAAGGAGAATCCCGCATCCGAGGCTATGTTTAGCTCCTTGTTAACCTCCCTAATGATATCCATGGCAATAGAGATACTCGAGCTGCACAAACAAGTCAAAGAAACCGATGAGTACACATGTATGCATTATTAGACAACAAATATTTTAATGATATATACTCCTCCGGTTTTTAATACTCAACATTTTAGGGGAAACTTTTTGTTCCAAATTAAATGATGTTTTTTTAACTTTTAATGTAAATTTTTTAACAGATATATTATATGACCAATGGTCAATCTTTTTTATTATATGTTAAATTGTAGTTAGGTGAATAACTAATGATATTATTGTTTAAAAATATTAAAATTAAATATTTTCTTAATTTTTGTGTTTAATTCTAAAACATCATCTATTAGAAAACGGAAAAAATATTAGCTTAGAAATTTGTTAGGTAACTAGTAGATGATGCTAGTACTAGAACTGATTTGGAGTTTAGTACTTTGTCACATTAATGTTTTTACTATTCCATTTGTTTTGTCACACAAATTAAAAATAGATAAATGTTCAGTTTTGGTTTTATTTAATTATAAAAATTATATATAATTTATTATTTTCTTAATTTAAATAGGGTAAAAGAGTTCAACTAATGAAAAACTGCATTGAAATTATAAAATAATATTTATTTTGTAACAAAAAAATTAAGAGAAATTTTATAGGAAAGCTTTTTTTAGGTTTTTGTCAAAAAAATAGTCATCAATGAAAAAAATGACCAATATAAGTTTTATTAAAGAATAAAAATGTATTTTTATCCTAGGGTTAACTAATCTAGACTTAGAGTTTAGAGTTAAGTGGTGGAGTTTTGGAGATAGGATTTCAAATTTTTAAAAATAAAAAATAAATATTAAAAATTTCAAACTAAAAAAGGTTATTTAGGTCATTTTTTTTAAGACTATTTTTGTGACAAAAACTTAAAAATAGCTATTTCAGAGAATTGCCCAAAATTTAATCTATCATTATATATACTTTTGAGTTTCTTAGGAAGATATATATTATTATATTACATGCATACGATCTTCATGTGGATATAACTTTCATCATAGATTAAACGTACTGATAGCCAATAATAATCATATTAGAGATATTGACTAAAGTGTCACATGAATATTAGAATAGAAATTCTCTATGATAGTCATTTTTAAGTTTTTGTCACAAAAATAACTTTCAACGAAGAAAATGACGAAAATAAGTTTTATTAAAATATAAAAATATATTTTTAACTTAGGGTTAACTAATCTAGACTTAGAGTTTAGAGTTAAGAGATTGGTTTTTCGGGATAAGGATTCAAATTTTTTAAAAAAAAAAATTAAAATAAAAAGATGTTATTTTGATCATTTTCCTTTTTGAAGGCTATTTTTGTGACAAAAATTTAAAAATGACTATTTGAGAGAATTGCTCATATTAGAATAATTGAATAATAAAATAGCAAATAAGCGAATTTATTTATTTTATTTTTAAATTTGTACATATATATATATATATTTAAAAAATCATAAATGTGAATGATTAATAATAGCATAATCTGTTTGAAAAAAAAATAGCATAATCTGTTTTTGAATACATGAAATTATAAAACGTATTACACTGATTATTATGAAGCTTTTTATAAATTATAATAGAATTACAAATCATTATAGAGTTGAGCAAAAGATTGGTTTTAAGAGCAATCAATTGGTCAATGAAAAAGCTGATAAGCATTATAAGTGATGATTCATTGTGTCGGTTTTCCAGCAAAGAAACGATGGTTAATTATAGATTAGTTGTATACCTTTGTGTTTCCCACGTCAAACTGGCCTCCATTCTTGAAATAGTCATCACCGACGTTTCCCATCTTTGAACCCTAAAAGGATCGTATTTGTATTTCGTATATCTTTTTCTCAGCTCCATGAATCGATCTCCAAACTCTCCCTCAAAGTTTCTCACGTCGTTCTTGCTCACGTTAAAGAAGATAGGAATTACCAATAGTTTGTTGTTGTTTGCTCGTTCCTTCATTTTAACAAGCTCGTCCAAGCACCACTCTGTCTCTGGATAAGACGGTGAGAAGATAACGAGCGCGATTGTTGACTCCTCGATGCAGGTAAATATACGGTCTAGGTCTCTTCCCCACCAGTCGTCTCTGTCCATGAAAATGTTGAGTATCCCTAGATCGGTCAAGCCCGACACGAGATGTTTGATGAAATCATCAGGCAACTCGGTTGCGCCTGAATTGAGAAACACTTGAGGTGGTCGTGGTCGTGCTGGATCCACCATTGAGCGTTGGTCAAGGAAATGAGACGATGTTAATTGTGTTTTGGAATTGCTTCTGAATTAAACGGAAAACAAAACTAATAAATATAGTACACGAAGACTTTGGGAACTTATGTGCACCTGAAAATAATACATCAAATATTTTTTTCCGATTATAATTCCTTTTTGTAATTTCCAGCTCATTAGCAATAAAATATCGTAAATGTTGGTATATTGTAAAACCATTCACTGCTGGCAGGGTCTACGCTCCACGTCTTTAAGTGATTTCTCTGTATGAGCCAGTTGTTATCAAATTAACTAACAAAATGATACTTAATTTCTGTGATTTATTTTTAAACTTGTTTTCATTTTATAACATATATTAAAAGTACATTAATTTTTTATTATATATAATTTTTTTTGTGAATAACATTATTTGACAAATTGAAACTATAGTAATTTATTTGTTCTTCGGTCAAAATTATAAAAAAAAAAGTAATTTAACTAACCAAGTGGTGGTAGTTTATTGGCAATCTCTTGGGGTTTGGTGTTACCCACATCAGTTCTGGGTTCGATTCCCACACGAAACTAAATTATTGTCATTTGGCCAGTCTGGACTTGGGCTTCGGTTCAAGAGGTTTACATGGTGGATCATAATAGATGTTCGGTTCACCCCCTGGCATTAGTCGGAAGGTATTTCAAGCTCGGGCCAGACAGTGTGGTATCCAGTCCACTATGTAACACTAAGTGCGTTCCTCCCGAGACCGACCAGGTAGCCGATAAGGTTTAAAAAAAAGGTAATTTAATTGTTCCAAAAAGCTATATAATTTAAACTCAATTATATTTTGAAAATTATAATTATTAATTAGTAAGATTAGATAAAACATCAAAAAATATCTTCTAAAAAAAGGAAAATTTGAATGTATAACCAAAAACAAACTATATTTCACCCAATAACCCTTTCACTCTCACTCTTCCTTCTTCCTATCTCTTTTTATCTTCTTACTACTACAAAACTAATATTTTCCTCCAATATAGTCATTCAGCAAATTGACCCAAAAAAAATTTCAAAACATTATCTCTATGACTGAAAAGAGAGTTCCAAAAAAATATAGAAATGCAAAAAAAGAAAAAAAAAATTGTCTCTGATTCTTTGCGTTTACGTTTGTTTAGTGTCATTATAACATAGAAACGTAAAAGCAAATGCAAGATAGACAATCATATCCTAAATCTATTGTTTACCATTCACCACTCGCTTTCCGCAGCTTGGCTGATTTTGCAATGACTGAACGACCCAACAGAAAAGAACTAGGGGAAACACGACCTCACCAAGAACTACTGTAAGAAGGCAAATCAGACTGAGGGAATGTACAACATATGTAACCAGTCCTTCGGTTATCGCCTCCAAATGATTGCGTTTTACTTCAGCGCAAGTTTTTCCACTCTTGGAGATATCTTATAAAGGTTTCTTAACCTCCTTTCATGATTCAACTTACGAACCTACTCTGATAGCTGTCGTAGTTTTACAACAAGATAAATAAATGGGAAAATGCGTGGAATATATCCAATTAAAGTCCAAATTAGCTGAATGTTCATAATTATGGATAACCCAAAAAAGAGTAATTTTTTGACACTGTACGGACAAAAATACCCTCATACTTTATCGAAAACAAGTAACTCTAGATTTATCAGCTAAATATTTACATAACAGGTAACAATCTACATACCAACTAACATATCAACTAATAATTTCAGTATCATCTAACAATCTATGTATCAAAAAAAAATATTGACTAATAAATCATATATCAGTTAATGAAACTATTAACAATTAATTAGTTATCTATCAAATAGCCCCAAATATACATGTATCGATTAAGAATCTATTAAAATTTAAATAATATCAGGTAAGTAATAAAATACCTACTAACGTATATATTATCTAAAAGTTAATTGTGAGTCGAAATTGAAAACATTGAAATTGGGGTGAGATAATAAGATTAGCATTATGGGTGTCAAAAAAATCAGAATAAAAAAAATAAAGATTTGTGAATTAGAAGATGATTTGAAGAATCTATACGAGAGATAAAGAGATTAGAACACATTAGAAGAAAAAGAGAGAGAGAGATAAGAGTATTACAGTTATAAAAAATATTAAAAGGAAACAAGAGTATATGACAAATTATATGGGCTTTTAAGTGTATTTTTACCAATTTCTCTAAATAAATACCAGATTGCACCAAAAAAGATACATACAAGAAGGCTCTCCATAATTCTGACGGGCATATCAAGCTACTTTTTTATTTGTTCAAAGGGATTAAGGGAAGATCAGGCTACTTATCGGTTACAAATATTGATAAATATAATTTGTTGTTGGTTGGTATATGATATTCACCTAAAACAGAGTAACTTATGTTCCAAGTACACAATTCCTAGTGCAAAATAAAAGATGTCAGCTCAGATATCGATGATACAACTGAAAATGAAAATAGATAGGCTTTCTTGGTCGAAGAGAAAGAGAATAAATGAGATTTTCAAACTTAAAAACAAAGATTCAAGATAGGTTTTCATAGATTGCCACGGAAGAAGACAAGTAACAAAGCTAACAAAAAGAACGGAGAGACATGTTTCGATTCATAACCAAAGGATAAAAAGGGTAACAAACAACCACAAAGGGTAGAATCATTCGTAGATCCAAGAATGAAGGCTGCTCTGCCAGTTGACAGGTCCGTCAGGGAACCACAACGCAGCTTCCTTGTTAGCACTCTCCACTGAGTCGCTCCCATGGATCACGTTCCTGCCAATGTCAATAGCATAATCGCCCCGGATGGTTCCTGGTTCAGAAGCAGCAGGGTTAGTTGCTCCAATGATCTTCCTTCCTGTCAAAACAACGTTCTTCCCCTCCCAGATCATTGCAACGACTGGACCAGAGATGATGTAATCAACAAGGCTACTGAAGAAAGGCTTGGCAGACAAATCTTGGTAGTGTTTCTCAGCAAAAGGACGGTCCACAGTGATCAGCTTTAGACCTGACCATGCCACCAATCAAAACAGCTATCATCGAATACAAACCTAGCCAGAAGATATATTATCTATTCCATTACTAAGCAGAGCTATAGAAAGTTATTTACCTTTCAAAGTAAAACCCTTCTTCTCGAATCTGCAGATGATTTCACCGACCTGAAGATGGAGCAGACATAATGTCAAAAGGTAAAACAAGTTTCTCAAGTTACATAGCAGAAACAATGAAGAAGATTAGTAGAAACGTACCAGACCCCTCTGGACGCCGTCGGGCTTGATCATGATGAAAGTTTGCTCCATTGTCAGATCTTTGTAGCAGTAAACTCGTCGGCGATACCTAGACGCAGTGAAGAGAAGACAGAGATTTATATAGGAGGAACCCTAAATGCAGAGAATATGCGCTCTCGATGCAGAGGGTTGAGCCTGATGGGGGCCTAAAGATATTGTTTATTTTCTACAACTTCATCAATCATTTATTCAAAGGCCCATAAAGCCGAACTTGAAACTAGAACGTTAACATGTTTGGGCCTTTAAACCAAACGCCATTAGAGAAAATTATCAATCAAAAATGCAAATTCATAACAAAACAAAATATTATATTTCAGTTTGAATTAGACATAGGCGTTCGGTGGTCCGTTCGGTTTCGGTCCATATGATTTAGATTTTTGAATTTTCAGTGTTATGCTCATAAGTACCATTCAGTTTTTATTAATTATCGGATCGGGTTCGGTTTCGTTTCTTCCGGATTCGGTTCAGACCGGATTTAACCAATGTTTAAAATCGTACAGAAATATATTTTTAAAAACTTCGAAAATCAACCCAAAAAAATTCAAATTATATAAATTATTTACAAATTTAATTAAAAATTATTTAAACTATCTAAAGTAACTAAAAGTATTCAAAATAACAAATAAAACAAACTACTTAAATATTTTGAATAATCTAAAATATCTAAATCACCTTAATATATATAAAAACATTAACATATTTAACTAATTTCGGATATCTTCGGATTCTAATTCGGATTTCGGTTCGGGTTATAACAAAAGTCCAAAAGTATTAAGTTCATAAGTTCCATTCGGATATTTTTGTAAAACAGTTCGGGTTCAGTTTTGATTTTTCCGATTCGGGTTAAAGTCGGTATACTTCAGGTTGAGTTAAAAACGCCCAGGCCTAGTTTGAACTGTTCACTTTCTTAGGCGAAGGATAATAATCATTAGGCCTAGGAGAACATATGATTTGTGGAGGAGTTAGTGACGTTGTCGCTGTAATTATTCATTTTCCAAACTCTGAAAATTAATACCATATCCATATTCTATAATACTATACCACAATGTTTATCTAAACAGTATAGGATCTGACTGGTGACCATTCGGGAAACAAGAGAAACAAATAAAAAAAAAATGTTCACGAATAAAATAACATGAATAAAAATGAATAGTTGTTCCTTATTAATTTTAACAAGAAATAATTTTGTTTTTTAATTCTCTACAAAAAAAAGGAATGAAAGAGAATGAGAAGAAATTATTATTCCTTGTAAATGGTGACTGTTTTTAAGAATGTTAGAGAATGCATTATTCCTCACCGTTCTCTAGTCACCATTCATACCCATAGTCTTTTGTATTACTGGTTAACGGTGTTTAACACATTCATGACCATTGTCGATTATCAATAATCTAGTATTGATATGTTTTTTCTTGTAATTTCTTAGTCTTGATCAATAAATATAAATTAATTGATTCATAAAAATGAATTAGAACATCAAAATATAATACATGTTCCTTATAGTAAAATCGTATTATATTTCTACATCACTAAATAGAATAGAACACCACAAATATTACATCGTAGAAGAAGAAGAATCACGAAATGAAAAAAGAGATATGATTAGTAGAGAAGATGGTTTAGTCACAAAAAATAAACCACCGCGTAAGATGGAAGAAGAAAAAAAAAGATGGGAGAAGGTAAAGAGATGACGAATGGTGGTGGTGGAAAGAAAATGGTAGTGACGGTGGTGGTAAAAGAAGATGGCGATAATGATGGAAGCATGATAGTGGCGATCAGTGAAACAATCAGTGACGACGGTGATAGAAGTAAGATGGTGGCGATGAATGAAACAATTGATATGGCGGCAGTGGTGGTGATGTTACAGATGCAAGTGATTAAGGCGTGAGTGGTGATGTTACAGATGTTACAAATACTACTCATCCGCGTGATCCGGCGTCTCGGGCATCCTCTGTTTGCTCTGATGCTGAACCTGACTCCTCGGATACTGATTCGTCGGGGTCTGACGAGGAGGAGGGAGAGATTCTGGAGTATGTAAAGGACCCAAGCTTCAAAATGAAGAATCGACATTCGGGTAGAAATAAATCTCGGGGCAAGGCCCCATCAAATCTTTAAGTATGTGTACAGACCTTTTTTGTTGGAACGTGCGAGGGTTTAACAAGTTTAGTCACCGCAACGGTTTCAAGAAATGGATTCGTAAAAATAAACCATTATTCGGAGGTATTATAGAGACCAGAGTCAAGCAACCTAAGATTGGGAAACTTGTAGCTTCGGTGCTCCCTGGCTGGTCTTATGCGGATAACTACTCTTTCTCGGAGCTTGGGAAGATCTGGATTTTATGGCACTCAAGTGTGAAGGTTGTGGTTCTTGCAAAATCTCTGCAACAGATCACTTGTGAGGTCCATCTCCCAGACCTGCCCGAACCTCTTATTGTCACTATTATCTATGCAGCAAATAGTTCCTCTCTTAGGGTTGTGCTCTGGGCTGAAATTGAATTGCTCGCTGTGTCTCCTTTGATTGAGGGTAAGCCGTGGTCTGTTTTAGGGGATTTCAACCAGACGCTGTCACCACAGGAACACTCCGCCCCGAGGTCCCTCAACATCGACAAGCACATGCGTCTTCTTAGCCAATGCTTAATTCACTCCGACTTGGAAGATCTTCATTTCAGAGGTGAGGTTTTCACTTGGTGGAACAAAAGGAAGACATCCCCGATTGCTAAAAAGCTTGATAGAATTTTGGTGAATGATCTTTGGTATGAGTCTTTTTCGGACTCCTTGGCTCACTTTGATAACCCAGACTTCTCTGATCATGCTTGCTCAACCATCTCTCTCAAGCCGAACCTGCTGAGAAAGAAAAAGCCTTTCAAGTTTTATAATTTCTTGCTTCAAAACCCGGATTTCGTTCCCTCTATGACAGAGATGTGGTACTCTTTTAATGTTAGAGGCTCTGCAATGTTTATTCTGTCTGAAAAGCTTAGACTGCTGAAAAAGTTTATCAGAGACTTCAGTAAGGCAAATTACTCAGAGCTGGAAAAAAGGGTCAGTGAGGCTCATGCTCGGCTTCTGCTCAGGCAAGCTGCAACCCTACACGACCCTTCACCTTCTAATGCTGTTTTGGAACTCGATGCACAGTTAAAGTGGCAGGACTTGGCAGCGGCCGAGGCGTCTTTCCTCCTACAGCGATCAAGAATTTTATGGCTGGGCAATGGTGATGCCCCTACGTCTTATTATCATCGTATGGTCAATGCTCGTAAAGCTATTAATCACATCCACTTCCTCACTGATGATAATGGCGTCAGATATGAGAATCATTCGGAGATTGAGAATCATTGTGTGGATTACTTCTCGAATATTATGGGTAGCGACATTGATCAGCGAATGTTTCAGCAAGATGACTTGAACCTCCTATTTGACTTTCGCTGCTCTCCAGAGGATCGACTTAGCTTTACAGTTGAGTTCTCCACTCAGGAAATCAAGGATGTCTTCTTCTCTCTCCCTAGAAATAAAACCAGTGGCCCGGATGGCTACTCAGCCGAGTTCTTCACCGCCTGTTGGCAAGTCATTGGCCCGGAGGTCACTGCTGCTGTGAGGGAATTTTTTAGATCAGGGCAGATGCTTAGACAATGGAATGCAACTACCTTAATTCTCATTCCAAAGGTGAACAACGCATCTTCGGCCACTGAATTTCGTCCTATCTCTTGTCTGAATACCGTCTATAAAGTCATCTCGAAATTGATCTCCATCAGACTTATGGCCGTTCTCCCTAGAGTGATCTCTCAGGCTCAATCAGCTTTCATGCCTTCACGTCTGCTGGCTGAGAATGTTCTTCTGGCTACAGACTTGGTTAAAGGGTATAGTAATTCGAATTCTGAGCCAAAAGCCATGCTAAAAGTGGATCTTAAAAAGGCTTTTGACTCAGTAAGGTGGGATTTTATTATTGGCATCCTCAGAGCCTTATCAATTCCGGAAACGTTCATCAACTGGATTTACCAATCTATCTCGACGGCTACGTTTTCGGTCTCCATCAATGGTGCTTCTGCGGGATTTTTTTTAATAGCACAAGAGGTATAAGGCAAGGAGATCCGATGTCTCCTTACCTGTTTGTTCTTACCATGGAAGGCCTCTCTCGACTACTCTACTCAAGGTATGAATCTGGCTCAATTGGTTACCACCCTAGAACTTCTGAAGTCAAAATCTCGCACTTGATGTTTGCCGATGATGTTATGGTGCTTTTCGATGGCAAAGCGGATTCACTTCATGGTATTACGGAATGTCTCTCTGATTTTGCCTCCTGGTCCGGCCTCTCCATGAATATTAGCAAAACAGAGTTGTATCACTCGGGTCTAACAGTTGCTGAAACAAATGATATCTCGGCGTATGGATTCACTGCTGGGTCTCTTCCGGTTAGATATTTGGGGCTTCCCCTCATGAGCAGGAAACTCCGTATTGCAGAGTATGAACCGCTAATCAATAAACTCCTTGCTCGCTTCCGGTCATGGTCTGTTAAAGCTCTATCTTTCGCTGGAAGGCTGCAATTAATTGCCACTGTCATCTATGGAACGGTCAATTTCTGGATGTCGGTTTTCATCCTTCCTAAGGGTTGTATCAAAAGGATTGAGTCGCTCTGCTCCAGATTCCTGTAGTCCGGTAACACTGATACTAGTGGCAAAGCTAAGATCGCTTGGACTACTGTCTGTCTCCCAAAGGCTGAGGGGGGACTAGGCATTCGAAGTTTAACAATGTGGAACAAAGTGCTCTGCCTCAGATTTCTTTGGCTGCTTTTTTCGGACAGTGAATCGTTGTGGGCAGTATGGAATAGACGTTACAATTTACAAGGTAAGAGTCTCTGGACTTTAGAGATTTCCACTTCGAACTCTTGGACTTGGAATCACTTGCTAAAGTTGAGGGAGCTTGGGATGCAATTTGTTAAACCAATCCTTGGAAATGGCCACAGTGTGAGCTTTTGGTATGATGCTTGGACCCCTTTCGGAAGTCTTATTAATTTCTTAGGTCAGCACGCGCCGCGTCAGCTCCGAGTCCCTCTCCATAGTACTGTGTCTGAAGCGTGTAGTTCATCTGGTTGGAATATCGCCTCGCCGAGATCAAACAGGGCTCTAGAACTTCATACCTATCTCACTACCATCCCTTGCCCGACTTTCTCTGAGGTGCCTGATTCATACACGTGGTGTACAACTTCTAGGGAGGAGCCGAAGTTTAATGCATCAAATACTTGGCAGGATCTCCGGCCAAGGGAGCCGATTCAGACTGCATCAGACCTCATATGGTTCAAGGGAGCAATTCCGAGAAACAGTTTCAACATGTGGGTAGCCAACATGAATAGATTACCAACTAGAGCAAGACTTGCTTCATGGGGCCTTCCTGTCCCTACTGCTTGCTGCCTTTGCTCTGCCTATATGGAAACAAGAGAGCACTTGTTCTTGTCTTGTAGCTACAGTACTTCAGTTTGGGGGCTATGCATTGGGACGCTAAATCCTCCACCTAGGATGTTTAGCACCTGGTCTGAGCTACTCTCCTGGATCAGAGGCAATTCTCCATCGGCTCCTTCTTTGCTAAGGAAGTTAGCGGCTCAATCCATCTTATATCATCTCTGGAAGCAAAGGAATAATGTCCTGCACAACCACATTGTATTACCGCCAGAAGCGATCTTCAGAATCATAGATAAGGAGATGCGAAATACAATTACGGCTAGAAGAGGGAGGAAGCATTTTCTCGATCTAATGGCAAAATGGATGCGTTGAGATGAGATGAAATTTTGGCAATCCTTCCTTGTTACTACCTTGTTTTTTCTTTTTTTTGCCAAGGTGTAACAAATCTTAGATCTTATTTTGTAAAATCTGAACCTTCATTTTAATGATATTTACCTTTTAGCAAAAAAAAAAAAGGCGAATCAAGAAATGGAGTGATAGGAGATGACGCGTAAAGGACAGAAAAACAATGAATACATGATATACGCATTATAGTCTAGCCAATAGTTATAATTAATTTTCTAATTATATTTTTTATGATTATTGATGCCAATTTCTCGTTTTTATAAAATTAAACTACAGTTTTATTTTTGCAAAGTGGAAATATTATTTACACTATAAAAAGGGAGTACAAATAACCAAAATTAGCTAAGCCTGCGGAACATCAAATACATAAAATAAAAAGAGTAGACATTAGTTCTGTTTTTTTTTTAATAGTAGACATTTTTTCGATAAAATATCCAGTAACTGATATTTTTCTATCGATTGACATGTCCATAGGTCAGGAGGTAGAGACCTCCAGTATTTTATATCAAACAGATTGTTCCCAAGCTGGCAAGCTCGATACTCTTTTCTGAAATGTTTATGATTCTTGTAACCAAACATGGCGCCATTCCATGGTCAAACTCTCTGTTGGAGAGCATATAAGAAACCCAACCCATCTGTTTGATCCAAAAATGGTGTTTATCTTTGTGATGTTTGTTGGAATCAATCAAATAAAGAATCTAAAGATAAAAGCTTAGATTCTTGAAGTTTAGGAGAAATCTCAAAAGAATCAAATAAGAAATGAACATCAAAAGAGTTTATTGATTTAAGATTGTATTACATGTAGGATTACAAGTGTAAATAAATCTAAGAATCTATAAACTCTTTGTAAGAAGTGTTCTAAGTCTAAAATGGAGAAGAAGAGAATCTTTTGATAAAGAGAGGTATCTTCTCTATTTATACAAGGAAGAAGCTAGGGCTTCATAGTAAAATGGGTCTAATTTATTGTCTAATGGGCTTGAGGTAGGATGTAAATCCACCCCCAACAATAAGTCCCCCCAAGTTCGTAGAGAGAGATGAAGTCGATCTCTGTGAATTTTACGAATAGGGTTTATTAGACAATAAACTAGACACATTCATGCCTATGATGGTTTAGGCGAGTTTACTTCGAACTTGTGCCTAGTAAAAGGCGAGTTTGCTTTAAACCTGTGCTTAGTGAAAGACAAGTTTACTTGACTCATGCTGAGACAGAGGCGAACTTACTGAGTACTCGTGCCTAGTAGAAGGAGAGTTTCTGTAAACTCATGCCTAGTCAAAGAGGAGTTTTTGTAAACTCGTGTCTAACAATAAGTGAGTCTAATGCAAATTCGTGCCTAATAAAAAGCAAGTTGAATTTAAACTCGTGCCTAGTAAAAAATAAGTTTACCGAACTATTGCCGACCCGAAGTCTCATGTTGAGATAGTGTGTGCCGAGCAAGTTGTTGGCTTGTGTGTTTGTCAGGCTATGATGACGTGAGAAAGCGCCGGCTTGTGCTGCTTCCGACAAACTCGTAGTTGAGAGCCATCTTCCGAAGCATGAGGACATATGGTGGTGGCAACCGTTTGTTGGCTCTGTTTTTCTCTTTGGCTCCGAAGTCTCGTGTTGAGTGTGCCGAGCAAGTTGTTGGCTTGTATGTTGCTGTGACCGAACGTATATCTCGTGCCACTTCGGAGCCTATGAGCTCGTCTTTGAGGTGGAGAAGAAACAAGCATCTGAGGTAAGGATCACGTAACTGCCGAGATTGATCTCAACTTATGCTTGCTCACGGTGGCTTGTCCACAAGAAGGCTCAGTCTTTCACGCTCCATAGTGACAACGAGCTCATCATGAGATCATCAGATTTCCTGTGACCATAAATATAATATGGTCAAAGCGTGATATACATATGTAAAGTGATGTTTAACATGTATATTCACGAGAAGAAAAAGCTAGACAATTAACACGTTATGAGACAAGGCGGAGCTCATAATAAGAGGATGATGATCCAGTGATTATTTAGCAACGTAACTTCTACATAATATATGTAGGTTTTTAAGGTTCGAAAACTTATCTTCGTTTTTTTTTTAATGTGTTGGCAACTTTGAAGAAGATAGCATCGTGACGTTGGAGATGAATTGACTAGCCTTGTTGGAATCACGTCATGCTCAAGACGTCATGCTGTATGTGAGGCAACGTGAAGCTCAATGTTTGACTGCGCATCTCGTTGTTTCTTTCCTCATGACTCCCATCATCCCCTGAGCTTATTCTTGTGTTTGAATAAAACGCCTTTGTATCAGTTGAGATACTGATGCTATGATCTGAGCAGAGTAGAAACTTTGAGAGCAAAGCAGGAGCCCGAGTGTAAACAGAAAGCTCAAGTGCTCAGCTTCTTGTGATGGAGACGTGATGACGTTGGGGCTTTCTCATATCACGCCTTGATCCCAGCAGGTCGCAAGCTTGGTCGCAAGATGAGGCCATAAATGTTCCAAGGAGGAGGAGATCGTATGAATCCGAGATCAAGCACAGGCTGAGTTCGGCGGGTGATTAAACTCGAGATGTGGCGGTGGAGACTGAAGCATCACGAGGTCGCAAGGTCAAGCTCGTGAGCTTCGCCAAGAACAAGTCTTGAGCTTTGTTGCAATCTATCAGGATCCAAAGACAATCATGTTCTTGTTCAATCTCGTTATGGTATGAACAGCAAAGCTTCGCCTTTATCCAAAAACCACTATGGTCTCTGTTGTAACTTGCGGGGAGCTTGGTGTCGGCATGATCATGACCAATTGATGCTTCTCCTCGTCATGGAGGAACTCTCCTCCTATTCTATCGCTCGTGCCAAGCAAGTGATGACCGTCCCGAGTACTGGACGTAGATAGAAGCCATCTCGGAATCCTCCATCAAAGCCTCTTCCATTACTGGGCACGAGCTTCCTTGTCGGCAATGTCTCACCATTTCCATCTCGTTTTTGTTCTTGTGAAGATTGCGCCGGTTGCGGCATGCTCGCAAGTAACAAAGTCTTGCTGTCCCCGAGCTTATCTTGGTGTGAACTGTGCTTCACTTAACTCCCAAAACATGTAGAACTCGGTAGTGAGATGGAAATGGTGAGATCATGTCTTGAGCTCGTTGCAATCTTAACTCGCGACAGTTGATGCGTCTCGTTTCCATCCGAGTGATGATCAGAAGCTAAGCTCTTTACCTCCGAGTGTACTCAATCACAAGTTAAGACACGTCTTGGGACAGACATCAAGCGTGGACCTGCTGAATTCAACTCGAGCAAGCTTTTGAAAGACAGGTCGTTATCTAGACGTCTTCCTCCGTCTCCGGAGTCGTAGCCGATCATCACTTGACCGATGCGAGAAAGCAGAGACGGCGAGTCCCGAGTCGTAGCCGACCATCTCTTCTCCTAAAGTCAAAAATATAATTTTTTTTTTATTATTCTCATTCCTCTCACAGATTAAGCATGTGTATGTTATTGCTATGATTATAAATCGAGATTTAATAATGAGATGAGATTGTGAAACTTATCTTTTCAAAGATGATTTCAATACTCGGCTCTTGATGAGAGTCCCGTCCCCCACAAAAACAAAGCTTTCATGAGAAAGCTTCATCCTTTATCTTGAGATGATGAAATTAGATCTAGGATTCTCTCAAATTTGATATATTTTGAAGAAAATTTTCCTTTCCCTCTCTTTCTAGCGCCAATTGTTTAATCAAAAAATAGATTTACATCCTACCTCAAGCCCATTAGACAATAAATTAGACCCATTTTACTATAAAGCCCTAACTTCTTCCTTGTATAAATAAAGAGATACCTCTCTTTATCAAAAGATTCTCTCCTTCTTCATTTTAGACTGAGAACACTTCTTACAAAGAGTTTATAGATTCTTAGATTTATTTACACTTGAGATTTCTCCTAAACCTCAAGAATCTAAGTTTTTATCTTTAGATTCTTTATTTGATTGATTCCAACAAACATCACAAAGATAAACACCATTTTTGGATCAAACATCATCTGCTTCTAAAATCGATGTTGCCCCTGAACCTTTCCCATACCTGAAGCAATATTAAGACGCCGTTATCATATATACCTCATTATCCAACCAACTCCCGTCTCCTCTCAGGCTCTCACTCACTTCGACTATGTGCCTTTAAAGAGCAGCATTCAGATGGACAACAATGACATTTGAATCATTAGTTAGTTGTTCAAAGGAGAAGAAGAATAAACGGGTTTTGCAGTTTGTCATTGTAATTTTTGTAATTTTTTGTTTCTTTGTTATATAGCTTTGCACATCTTAATTAATTTGGGGAATAGGCTGATATTGCAAATGTTTCTTTTCCTTGTAAGTCCATAGTGTTTTGTTCCAAATTGGTAGTAATGAAATAAAAATTGTTACTAGACAATTCCTTTAACTTTATTACTTATTTTGCATTGCATCTGAATATGATCCTTTGGAGAAACAACTGTAGTTTTTTTTTTCTGAAACGGGTTTCTCTAGGATATTATATTTCGAGTTCAAATGGGATTAAATTGCTTTAGACTTGTTCTTGTTACACGATATTTCTGGTAGACAAGAAACCATTGACTTTCTTCCTGCCTTACTACTTTCTGGTTTTATATTCCATGGTACCTGATCTTTCTGGAGCCATATTATTATCTTTCTTAGAAATTCCTAAAGAAAAAGTCAGCTAGCTAGCATGCGCCAGGTTGTGGAATGGAATTATTCCTTTATAGTGTATGATTATTAATTTCCTACAGTGTCAATGTAAGTAACGAGCGTCCCACTCCCTCATTGTTGACTTAGTTGCTTATTTAGCAACCATGGAGGAGATAGCCTGAGACGGTTTTTGAAGGTAGGTAGCCAGTGAGTATTATGCATTTTATCTTTAGCTTGACACTCAATTAATAGGGAGAGCTGAAGAATTCTATGTTCTAACTTGGCTAATTCTAGACTTCTGATTTTTGATTGGTGAGTTTCTTGACTTCTTTTTTTTTTTTTTTGGTGCTGCCAGAACACTTGTAGATCCTTACTGAGTTCGGCCATTAGAGATGAACAATTTGGAAAGAATCGATCCATCTCAAGAAATTGAAGGACCACGTCCAGGTGACTCAACTGAACCTATAACAACGAACATTCAGGGAGCTGTGAGAGTGGACATTCACATTGCACTACCAAACACATCATCACCCAGTCAAATTTTCACCCCTGGAAGAGAGGATTATCTGAATCTCTGTGTTCCTCTGTATCAAGCTGCTCTGAAAGGTAAATGGAAAGATGCCAAAGTAATAATTGATAAGAACAACCATATTGTACGTGCAGCAGTTACTCGTAATCAGGAGACGACTCTTCACATTGCTGCTGCTACAAAGCACAAGACATTTGTGAAACATCTGCTTAAAGAAATGAGTAAAAGTGATTTGGCCCTGAAGAACAAAGATGACAACACAGCGATTTGTTTTGCCGCTGCCGCGGGAACTAAGAAGATTGCTGAAATGATGGTCGATAAAAATGAAGATCTTCCAATGATTCGAGGCAATGGAAAAGTGACTCCACTTTACATGGCTGCTTTGTTTGGACATAGGGAGATGGTTTTGTACCTTTATGACAAGACAGACTTTGAAAGACTAGGTGCTTCCGAGCTTGTTGATCTCTTTCATGCAATCATAGGAGCTGATATCTATGGTAACTCTTTTTTTTCTTTTTCTTTTTTCTCATTGTGTTGATTTATTTTATTTTATCTTGTCTTTTTGTTAAACAACCTCTGTTCGTATCATGCAGTATTAGGCTTAGAGTATTAGCATTTAAAGATATTTTTGTTCAATACTTCTAATCCCTTTTTACTGTCCTGTGAGATATATGACACATGTGTGATTTCTCTTAAACAGATGTTGCTCTGAGGATGTTTGAGTGGAAGCAGTCGTTAGCCACTTCGCAAAATAGTAGTAGAGAGATTGCTTTGCACTTAATGGCCCGGAAACCTACAGCAATTGGCCGTGAGAGACAGCTCAATATCTTTAAGAGACTAGCAAACTCCAGTAAGTACATAAATTTGTAATACCCCTGCCGATATAAACACATTTAGTATAGGAAATAATCACACATGCTCTTTTGAACTGCTCACATTTCACTTATCTAGTTTTTGAAGGTCTCTTCTTTGAGGATAAAATGATGGCTTTAGCTCATCAACTGGTCGAGAGAATGTGGAAATTGGTTGTGAAGGAACCTGAGCCCATAGTCTCAGAATTACTTAGGACACCAACGAGGTTACTCTTCGATGCTGCATCATCAGGGAACGTTGAGTTTCTAGTGATTCTAATCCGTGCATATCCTGATCTTCTATGGAAAGTAGATGAGAAGAACCAGAGCCTGTTTCACATTGCTGCACTAAACCGTCATGAAAGCATCTTTAATATCATTTACGAACTTGGTTCCATCAAGGATTTGATAGCGGCATATAAGGAGGTTTCAACTAGAAACAATATGTTGCACCTCGTAGCTAGCTTGCCTCCTCCAGGTCGTTTGCAAATAGTGTCCGGGGCAGCACTTCAAATGCAAAGAGAACTTCTTTGGTTCAAGGTAATATTAATATACAGAATTTCATGTTTCAAACAAAAAAATAATAATAAAAAAAATACAGAATATCTCAAGTTTTGGTTTAGCGTATCTTACAAAACAAATAAAGGTATCTTCTCTCTTGCATTGTAGGCTGTGAAAAAGATTGTCCCTCATTCATACATCAAGGCTAAAAACAGCAAAGGAGAAGTGGCACAAGATCTCTTTACAGAGCAACACAAAGAACTGCGAAAAGAAGGAGAGAAATGGATGAAAGATACTGCAACCTCATGCATGCTCGTCTCAACTTTGATAGCCACTGTGGTTTTTGCTGCGCCTTTTACAGTACCAGGCGGGATTAATGACACAACCGGGTTCCCCATCTTTAAGAATAAGCTGTGGTTCAATGTTTTCCTATTGTCAGATGCAGTTGCTCTTTTTTCTTCATCAATTTCAATAGTGATTTTCCTCTCTATCCTCACTTCAAGGTACGCTGAAGATGATTTTCTGGTATCGCTACCCTCGAGACTAATGTTAGGGCTGTTAGCCTTGTTTGTCTCCATAAACAGTATGGTCATATCCTTCAGTGCTACACTGTTCTTGATCCCAGACTGGAGTTTTGCATGGAACCTTACTCTCCTCATCTGCCTTGCTTTCATCATCTCTCTGTCATTTGCTCTGCTACACGTTAAGCTTTGGTTCGACACTCTTCGCTCCGCCTATTGGTCCAAGTACCTTTTTCAGTCACGAAGCCGGAGATTATATCTTTGAAAGGTCTTGCCTTTACTTTCCTTGAAAGGGCATATATGGCTTTCTAGAATTTCAGTTTTATTTGGTTCAAGATAAAAGTCTATTAAGACGTGGTTCCATACAAGACCTGGTCCTGATTATGAATATGGCAACTTGACTGATTCATTTTCTGTTTTGCTTTTCTTCTCTTGGACGTAATTTCCATGTTCTCTCGTCTCTAATAAATAAATCATGTTCTTAAACTTATACTCGTCCCTGGACGGCAACTCTTAACAAAGTCAGAACAAGCTAAAGAATGGAAAGTAACTTGGCTCCCATCTTGATGAAAATAATAAAAACACATCAATGTATTACATAGAGCATCAATGCTTTTTTTTTTTTGACTAAATAGAGCATCAATCATCAATGTATCGAAGGTTCCTTGCTTTTTTTTTCTGTTGCAACGCACTACTCGGATGTGTTCGTCCTTGACTCGTTGTCAAGGTGCAGTATCAATGAAGAAAAAAGCATGTCTTTGGATGAATAATAACATGTATGAACAGTAGAGGAGATGAAAAGTAAAATATTTACTTTTTTTTTATTATGTAAGCTGATCCCCTAGAAGTCTTTCCCACGGGAAATTTCAAAAGAATTAACACCATGAAGTTTATTAAGTCACAGTTATTTTATAGCTGATCCCCTAGTAGTCTTTGGCTTTCCTATAAAGTTAAAACTATTTTATAAACTATTGGAACCACAGTTATAAACATGAGGGGAATTAAGTTTCTCTCTCTATTTTCTCTTTCCAATATTTTCCTAGTCATCCCTTATATATTAAAAGATAAACATTATAATAAATGTGTTCACACTAAAACTTCCTCTCCTTTCTAAATGTAATAACCATATAATTTACCCATTTAATGTCATGTAGTAATGGAAAATCTAATTAATGGGTATACTTGGACAATAATCCAAGTAAAATAAATGCCACTAATAACGATATATGAGTATACTTAGAAAATAATCTTATTACAGTAGAACATCTATAAATTAATACTCGATAAATTAATAATTTCTATAAATTAATAAATTTTACTGGTCCAAACTTGAGCTGGTTCAAGATTTAACACAAATCGATAAAATAATAAGATAATAATTTTTATAAAAATTCTATGTAAATATATGGTCTCATTAAAAATATAAATTAATAATTATATGTATACATATTTTATATAGTAAAAACCAATTATTATATTATTATTTTTTATATCCACAATGGAAGTATTTTTTATATTCTCTTAACACTTAATATATTTTTGATAAGATTTAGTAGTATTATATCTAAAACCACATTTAAGATCTATGCAATATATATTATATACTCCAAATAATATAATAAAATTAATATAAATGTCCAATTTCAAAAAATAACAATTAATTTCTACACACTAAAATCAAATATTTTTCTTATCTTAGAATAAACATATCTTAAAATAAAAAATCTAAATAAAGAAACTTTTATAAATTAATATCTCTATAAATTTATAAAATTTCAAAGTCTCAACATTATTAATTTATAGAGTCTCAATATTATTAATTTATAGAGGTTCTACTGTACTATAAATGCCTTCAACTTTAAACTGTAATATTATTTTCTCAAGATGATTTGGTAAATCAGTTATTGCTCGACGTTATTTATTGCTGGACGATTAGGGGATGCACGTTATTTATTTCTCGGCGTTTTTAATTTTTAATTATGTTATAGAAAGCTTAATAATGACAAGAGAGGTCCATTGTAACAAAAAATGTAATCCTCTAAATATTAATTGATGAACATTTGAAAAGATGTAACCTCAATTTTGTAATAATTAAAAAATACCTCTTGCTTATTTGTCAATCAATTAGGTAGTTAATTAGTCATACGTGTCAGCCGCACATTGAAATTGAAAAACATGTTGGTCCAATTCAATTTTTATATCTCACTATAAACATTTAATACCAACTATATGATATTATATGATATTAACTAAAGAAATGTGTTTATTTATTATATATAAAAGTTACATAATTATCTAATGTGATTATGATATATATATAGTAATTAATAATTTTAAATAATGAAGATTTGCTAATAATTTGTATGCATTCTATCATTTTTGTTTAATTCTTGATTATTAAAATAAATTACAAAATTACATTAATCATATATTAAAATTTTTTATTCTTTTGTATATGTTATATTTTGAATTTTTCAAAGCGAGTATAAATTACTAAAACTGTTAAAAGTCTCACATAAAATTTTGTGATCAATGTTTAAATTATTTTCTATAATAAGATACAATGATAATAAAATCATATAAATAAATAATTTTATTTTAATAGGTGTTTATGTTAATATATATATATATACTTCATATCGTTTAAATTTAATTATATATCATATACGATAGATAAGAATGATTGTTTTGATTTATTTATTCTAAAATGATTGCGAATAAACAAGAGCGGTCATTTGATTTATATGTGCAAGCCAATTTATTACATAATAGTAACTGATTTCTTAGTTATTTAATATATAATTATTATTTTATTATTTCATAATATACAGAAAAATATAAATAAGTATTTACTCTGCACAAGGTGCAGATCTTAACCTAAGTATGTATCTCTTTAATAATTTTGAATCTTAAACATTTTCTAAATCTCATGCCAAAATAAAAGAAAGAAATGAGAATAAACTCAAAAGTCAATATTTATATCGAGCAATAACCAAAATGATACAAAAAGGAGAAAACTATCGAAGATAGATAGGATTGGCACGTGAACGTAAACTTCTCATAACTATAATTAACTTTTAAATTGCTAAATCATGATATAAAACCGAGCTGATATAGTTTCATTGTAACCAAATAGTAGGCATGAGATTCTTCGGCCTAAACGTTAGGTTTTTATGCGATAAATAATGTTTTGACCTAAAATATTTTTAAAAATGGGATCAGTTCATTGATATACAAATTATGTAATTAACAAAAAAGGTTTCAAAAAATTGTTTAAGAGCCAAATATATTATTTTGATCAATAATATGATTTTTTTTCCATACGATATTTCTTAAATAATTTTCATATAAATTTATCCCGCGTAAGGCACAAATCTTATCCTAGTTTCTCTAGTAAGGTATAAATTTTTTAGTTTCAGTCTGTGAGAAGCTCTGTGGAGATGACACCTCTGCACTGATTACAAAATCATAACTTAAAAATATTTCTCTTTTAATATATAGGAGATATTTTGAATAAGTCCAAAAATGTAATATAACATAGTAGAATAAATTTTAGGTCTAAAAGACTAAAACAAAAATTAATTAATAGAATAAATTGAACCATTTCATATTTAAATGACAACTTTTATAGAGATAAAATTAGTACTCTAAATTAATAAGATAGATATTCAACGCTTGAACATGAATGTGTTCAAGCTCTGACCTCTAATAAGATAGACAAGTTAAAAGTCTATTAAGACGTGGTGTCATACAAGACCTGGTTATGGATTTGCCTATGGCATCGGGACTGGTTCAGTTTTTTTTTTGTTTTGTATTTCTTTTCTCTTGGACATAATTTCCATGTTCTCTCGTCTCTTTTAATGTCTGTCACTAAATAAATAAATAAATCATGTAGTTATATTTATACTCAGGCAACTCTTAACAAAGTCAGAACAAGGTAAAGAATGGAAAGTAACTTGGCTACCATCGTTGAAGTTCTTGAAGAAATCAATGAAAACACATCAGATCATGATCCATCTCTTCCTTCGGGAGGAAATACTTCCAGAAACGTATCACGTAGACGTAGAGCATCATTGTTTCGGAGGTTCCTTGCTTTTTTCTGCTGCAGTGCTACCACGATGTCCATGTCGAGGAGGTGCAGTATCCAAATTGTTCATTCTGAGTCGTCTTCCCCACCATCAAATGAATCCAGCCCTAATGCCCAGGTAGGTCCAATAAGTGTTATTTCTCTCAGTGACGAATTGTACTTGTCAGCATCTGGTGAATCAATTTCAGAGCAAGACAAAAGAAGCATTCAAATCCCCGCTTCTAAAGGGTCTGATTCCATACAAGCTGAAGACTCAACACCACAGAGTTATAAACCCGCAGATAAGTCGAGTTTCGATGAAACAATTTTAGAACAAGACAAAAGTAGCCTTCATTACCCTGACTCTGAAGGATCTGATTTCATGCAAAGTGAAGACTCAACACAACAGAGATCTGTACTCTCAAATGAGCGTGAAACAATTTTAGATCAAGACAGAAGAAACATTCAAAGCCATGCTTCTGAAGGATCTGATTCGATGCAAAGTGAAGATTTAACATCACAAAGCTATGTAACCTCATATGAACTGAGTTTAGGCGATACAGTTTCAGAAAACATATCAGGTCCCGGTTCTGAAGAATCTGATACCACAGAAAGTGAAGATTCAACATCACAAGGCTATGTAACGGCAGATGAACTGAGTTTAGTTGAAACAGTTTCAGAACAGAACAGAGGAAACATTCCAACCCCTGCTTATGAAGGATATGATTTCATTGAATATGGAGATTCAGCATCAGTTATCTATGTAACTGCAAATGGATTGACAGAAGACAGCTTCCGTCAATTCCCCTCTTCTCCACAATCAATTGAATCAACATTCCCTCCGCAAAATTCAGCTCCAGGAACTATTAGGAGAGATCGCGGACTTAGAAATGTTTGCACTAACATATGAAGACATTAAGCCTCTGGTTGTTCGCTCATCTGGAAATTCAATGCTGTATTTGGATAATGTCTTTGAGTAGTTTTTTTTTTCTTTTTTTTTTCTATTTTTGATTGTGAATCTGGACAATGCAACTTACTTTCTTTTGGTTAATCTTTACAATTTATTTTATCACTTTCATCAAAACTATTTTACTTTCATCAGTTTATGGTTTATCGTGTTTTTAAATCTAATGTAAAATAATATGAAGAATTACATCCTACATCCATCAAACAAATTATAATTCATCTACTAACTAAAAACTCTGTTTTTTCAATATACACTGTACACATTATAGATTATTGCCATATTACCTTTGCAACCAACCGGTGAAACCTGCTGACAAAAATAATTAAAAAATATATAAAAACTTTTAGCCACATCTTCTAATCCATCACCACTACTTCCACGTCTCTACTCCACCATCTCTTTCCAGTGTCTCTCTTTCTTCTTCAGATTATCAAAAAAATCATACATTTTCTTCTGTCACATAATTTTTCTCTTTCAATACTTCACCAAAAAAACAATCAATTCTAAAGAAGAGACAACGATGAAGTCATAGACGGTGAGCACACACAACAACTCTTTCATTTTTTTAAAATCAATTGATTCTCTCAATTATGCTTTTGTTTTCATACTCTGTTTTCGTTTCTGTTTTTGTTTTAAAGATCCAGTGGTAAAGAACAAACAGCGATGAAAGCGTAGACGGTGCACACACAAAAACTTCATTTTTCTCCTTTTTTTTTTCTTAAATCAATTGATTCTCACAATCATGATTTTGTTTATATATTCTTTTTTCTTTTATGTTTTTGTTTACAGATCTAGTGGTGAAGAACAACGACGGCGAATCGGTTAAAGCATCATCGTGTCAGGAAAAAGAGAGGAGATAAAGATGATCTCTATATATGGTGGTGAACGAAATGAATATGTATCAGCCTATCTAAAAAAAAAAAGAATTGAAGAAGATGAATTCGCCGTCTATACTATATTTGATGAAATGAATAGTATAGTATATATTTTTAAGTATAGCTACTTATGTACAGTTACCATACTATTTGAGACATATTTCTATACTACTCCTTAAAAATGTAATAATATGTCATGTTTTTAAATTTGATAGGTCTCTTCTTTGTCAATTTGTGTGATTGATTGTAATATGAAATTCATTTTTCGAGTGTAGGACAAATTTGATTATTTGGAACATTCGTTTACTATACTACTTAGAATATATGGAATATAAGATATGTAATATGCTAACCAAGTAAATGTGATTTCAAGTGTTAAATATTGGAAAACAATTTATAGATTGTATTTGGGTTTATAGGTTTCTGCCTAGAGTTTAGATTTACTAAGTAAACGTTTCGGTATAGTAAACTATATTATATACATTCTGTTTGGGTTTATACTTCCTTGATTAGGGTTTAGCTTAATCTATTTATTTAGGTTTAGGGTTTAGGGTATATTTGGATTAGGGTTTAGTGACTAGAATGTAAGGTTTAGTATTTAGATGGTGAGGGGGTATGGTTGGGGTGTGCATTAACTTCTTTCATGCAATCATAGATATTTTATAATTTCACCAATATGTACTATGTTATTTATTTTGTTCTATTCTATTTGAGTTTTGTGTTTATATTTGGGTTTAGGGTTTATATTTGAGTTAGGGTTTAGTGATTAGAGTTTAGGGTTTAAATTTACTAAGTAAGGGTTTAGGTATAGTAAACCATATTATATATATTCTATTTGGGTTTATATTTTCTTGATTAGGGTTTAGCTTAATCTATTTATTTCAAGTAAATGTGCTTTCAAGTGTTTAATATTGGAAAACAATTTATAGATTGTATTTGGGTTTATATGTTCCTGCCTAGGGTTTAGATTTACTAAGTAAGGTTTGGGTATAGTAAACCATATTATATACATTCTATTTGGGTTTATATTTGGGTATATAGTAAACCATATTATAAACATAATGTACTATATCCACCATATAGTATAGTGGTATGAACCTGGGTACACTTGATATTTGAAAACGTGAGAAACTGTTTATATCTTGGATGTAGGTTGACATATCCAGATTAGATTAGGGATATTCAGTCCTTAAAGAATAGTACGCAAGACATTGTAACTTTACCATATTACATCATCTACACATTTGTCAACGTTTCTTTTTTAGTGGAGAACGACATCATTATATTTACACAAATGAATGGATTACACCATTTATCAAACTATTGTTTTTCTATTATCCTCTACATATTTACTGAAACAATAAAACATATGTGGTTTGTATGTGTATGATGTGACTTCATTTAATTTGGGTGATGTGGTTTGTATGTGTGTGATGTGGTTTCATTATTAGTCATATTTAATTTAAGTGATGTGGCATTACCTTCTTACTTTTATTTGCTACTTGTATGAGAGAGAGTTATAACCGGATGAAAAGAGACATAATTGTTACTTATTTAATTATGTCAAAATCATAAGCATGTACTTAGTTTCACTTATGATTTAGGTTATTCAACAAATAAGCCCAAATAATATTGTGTAAAATTTATTTTAAAATGTCTTAGAACTTCTTGTCTGTACCAGGAAAAAAAAGAAAAGAAAAGAAAATTACTATGATTTAGTTCTTTCAAATCAAGTTGGCATCGGTTACTTTTATTACTATCCAAGATAATAAACATTACAATTCGGTTAATATTACACTATTGTAATATTTTCTAAGGTTAAATCAAGAAAAATATGGATCACATTCTCTTCTTAACACCAAAATTGACTGTCAATTAATTTGGGTACGATTAGTAGCTCCACGATCATAATCAACATTATGTTTAGAACATAAAAACTAAAAACGATTAGTAGCTTTTGATTTTTCAGATTATTAAGCAATGTTATTTAAATGGTGTAGCAATAAATGGCTGTATAGTATAATTTTGTCTCTTTAATGCTAAACAAATCTCACATATTTCGCTCCTAGGTCATCTAAGTAATCAACATTATAATGAGGAGGTTTCCATGCTTCTCAGCACCCCACGTCACTATTTGTAGACTCCACTTTTAAAAAAAGTGAACAAATGACAAGCTCATGGTTTAAACTCAGGTTATTGACGTATAAACACCAACATTTATACCACTAAACTAAAAGATACTTTGTATATTGATGACCGAAACTAATATATATTTATGAAGGTCGAAAACCCTTGCTTCTTCGGCTTCCTCTGAGGGTCGGGCCTACAAGTATATTATTGGTTTATTTTTAAATGAGATTCATCACGTTATATGAAAAAAATCTCAACTTTGCAACAATTATAGTTTTCCCATATTGTAAATTGTCGTCGTTTAACATGAGTTATGATTCTTTTCATCATTGTCTTAGACAAGTCTGAGTTACAAAATTACGCCGTGTGTCTGTTCGTAATCTATTTTTTCCTGGTGAACTCTTCATCTTCCCATCTTAAATTGCTTGATCATAAATGTTTCTGATTTGTACCCCTCTGTAAACCCTATATATATGATTCTCATCTTTGATGAACACAATCTGCATCTCCACAAAACTCATTGATTCCTCTTATCTTTAACCATCTTCTAGAAAATGTCTCTCTCTGCCTCTCCAGTTCCTCAAACCGGCGTCCCCAGCGTCTATCACTCAACCTTCGAGTCTATCCGTCTTGGTAGTAGTAGTAGTCAGAACACAGTCTTTGGCCTCCTCCGCTTTTGGAATTCCCTAAACTTTAAGAAAGACAAGGAGTTTATGGGAATCAAAGTTCTCTTCCTTGATGAAAAGGTACGTTAATTTTTGATCTATCACACTTATTTAACATAATTGTTTTTAATTGATTTCCTCATTCTTTTTTGAATAATATTATTTGTAGATTCTGTGATTTATGGTTTTATTCCCGCTAGACGTACTAATCATTACATGTCATCTTTGAAAGCCTGTTCCATTGTGAAAGTCGATCGTTTTGAGGTTGCTAGGTGCTCAGGCATGTACAAGATAACTGATCATCCATTCCTCATTCGTTTCATCTCACCAACCATTATTGATGAAGTTATCGCGGGTGCTCCTCAGACAATCTCCAGTCATAGTTAGATTGTTCGACAATCTCCAAGTGATTGCAAACACAAACCTAAAACTCTCATGTATATTATCATATTGCATATGAGTTTATATTATGTTTCGATATCATAACTGATATTTAAACTCGCAGATATGGTTTGGCAACACCGAAGAAACAACTCGAGTCGTTATATGGCTCCTCATTGATCTGTAAGAAACAATCAACACACAATTCTCTTTATATTACTGTATATATTGTGTTAACATCAATAATCAAAAATATTTTCTACCCAAGATATGTGTCGTCTATTTATCTCCCTTACTTATCAAATTAATTTTACACAAACTTTTATTTTACAACTTAAAAGAAACCACAACAACCCAAACAATCAAAACACCAAAAACTAGAATCCCAAAAAGACGAATCATTAAGGATCACCTATTTTTTTTGTCTAAACTTACAAATAAACTTCAAAACAACATACCAAACCAATCATCTTAACTAAAGCTCAACGACACAATACATTGAGTCAGCTAAACAAATACAAACTACACGGCCAGCTATTTAACAATTTACAAACTTACTTTCATAGATGCTTACGAAGAAAATGAAGATGACAACCAAAATCAGTGAAATTACCTAAACAAAAAAGTAGAGTAAATTACAAACTCTGATAAATACAACTAACAATGATTAATTTTTGTTTACATATTACCCATCAAATAAAAGAAAAACAAACACAACCACACCGGGAGATACAAGAGACAATCCCGACATATACAAAGGCGACAACAACATCTCCAACTGCTCACTCCTCTGGTCTTATGAAAATAGCTTACATGCCCAGTCTCAATAGGTCAATGTTATTGTCTTCTTATGAGAAATACATATATTCGTTAAAAACCCATTAAAGCTCAAATACTCAGAATTATCAGTCATTTTATAGTTATTTCTATAAGTCTTCATGTATTTGTTTAAATGTCGGGTAAAAGAAACAAATTTAAAAAAAAACATATAACAAACATAATAAGGATAGTAAAAATTACTTCCTCCATTCCTAAAAGATCCATGTTATAGTTTTTTCACACTTATTAAGAAAATATTTAAAATTGTATTTTCCAATACATTGTTTTTTTAATTAACTATTCTCAATAACTTTTAACCAATGAAATTTTATTAAACACAATTGTATTTTTTGAAAAATACAATTTTTCATTAACTAATGTCTTGAAAATGTAAAAAATGTATCTTTTTGAAACAAATTCTTTTTCTAAAAAAATGGATCTATAAGAAACAGAGGGAGTATTACTTAATATACACAATCTACACAACTAAACTGGAGAAAAAATATCCAGAAACAAAAGGTACTCTCAACAACCTTATTATAATTTATGTACTCTCAACAGTATAAAAAACAAATTAAAAAGACAAACAAACAATAAGTCTCAGTGACATAACAAGCAACACCACGAACTATATCAATCACATTACTAACACAGTTTAATCTTTCATAAGTGGAGAACAATGCATACACATTCATCATCACAACTCTAACCCAATAACAATAAAAAACTTGAAAACAATGATCAACCCAAAACGCAAAATTCACAACTACAATAACCCTATCAAATACAAAAACTCTGTTCATAATTCCGCGCTTGCGCGGAGGCAATTCCCCTAATGTTCACAATGAGCTACCGAGACTTCTGACCAATATCATATTTATCAGTCACTATAATTATCTCAACCATTAAAACAATGACTTGACTTATTTTTTTTAAAACATTAAAAGAGTGAATGAGAGGAGGAACGTATTATATAAAGGAGGTGTTGTAAAGCTAAAGAGAACATAATAACAAATTGAAAAGATATTAAGAAACAAGAGAATGGAAAATACAAGCTCTGAATTGCGTTCTGCTTCCACTGATGATAGAGACGGCGACATAACCAAACCGCCTTCAAACGGATCACAAAGAGATGTGATGACACTCGTGTTGCTCTTCACCATCGTGACGATTTATTGTATTTTGGTCTATAATTCTTCTAATAATCCTCTAATGGTTTTGTCTCCATTGAAGATGAACTGGTTTTCACAAAACAAAACTTCCTTCAAAACGGTGAGTAATCAAATACAGTTAACTGCTTATATGTTTTCGTTTGTATTTAGATGTTAATAGAATGTATTTAGTGATTCACGCCATATTGCATTTGGTGGATACAATAGAGAGAACCAGCTTCAGAACTTGAAAGAGTTTTGATGAACGCGGCAATGGAGGACAAGACGGTGATTATAACAGCATTAAACAAGGCATGGGTGGCTCCAAACTCCATGTTCGACTTGTTTCTTGAGAGTTTCCATATCGGAATCGGGACCGAAAAGTATCTCAAACATGTGATTGGGGTTTGCCTGGACAACAAGGCATATGAACAGTGTTTGCATCTTCATCCTCATTGCTACTTGATCAACGCCACCGATTATGACCAACTCTCTGGTCCGAACAACTACATGACTCCCGGCTACTTGAAACTCGTTTGGAGGCGAATGGAGTTTCTAATGGAAGTTCTTGCCCTAGGCTACAACTTCCTCTTCACGGTTTGCAATATTCTTGCTTACTCTTTGTTTGATATTTTCTTTTAATTATTTAGTTACAAAAGGTTTTATCTTATGAAAAAAATGTTTTCACTTATGATTAACAAATTAAAATTTAGTATATAGATTTTAGATTATATTTAGTCTAGCTACCTTATTACTATAATCTATAAATACTAATATTAAGATGTACTTCTTCAAAAGTAACAGAATGGTTACATTTCCTATACATACGTAGGCGGTAGGACGAGACTTGGGGTATTAGATTTAGAAATTTGATATTAAATTCCACTGTTATTCAATTATTGATTTAATCAATTCTTTTAAATTCTTGTTGTTATTCAATATTTGATAGATTTTAATTTGTACTAATGTTATTTGATAACAATTTAATGGAATATGTTCTATAGAAATGTAAAGAACCAATTCTTTGCTTCTATGGAGAGATTTGTTGTGCTCAGTAGGAATCTGTATTTCACGAACTCATGTTCTATCATTTTTCACTATGCATTTCATGAACTCACGTAAAAACAAAATAACTTTTCGATGGTTTCTTATTTTGAAAAAGGCTAACCTTTTTCTTATGTTTTCATAAAATCCCTACAAACTAGCATTTAATATAGAACACTAGTTACAAAACTTCAAATTGTTGTTGACAATATATTCTAATCAAATAATATAATGTAACCATCTCAACAAAATAGTACTTACCATTTTTTAAAACGTTTTTATGGAAAATTACCAAAAATACCACATTTATAATACAATTTTTCCTGTTTACCTTGACTATTTATACCTTCATTTTTAAAAAGAGAAAAAGAAAGGAATTTTTTTATAACCTAGAGTTAACTAATTTAGACTTAGGGTTTAGAGTTAAAAGGAATGTAGGATTTTTGGAATGTGGAGTTTAGGATTCAAATAAATAATTAAAAAAATTAAATATTTTTTTTTAAAAACAGTTTCATAAATAATTATCTAATTTCAAAAAGAAGAATTGAAAAAAGAAAAAAAATCGAAAAAAATCGAAAAAAGTTTGAATTTGAAAAAAATAAAATTGGAAAAATAAAAAAAAATATATATATAATTATTGGTGGTAAACTTGAATAACGGTACCAACAATGTGATAAACATGAAAATTTCTTCTTTTATTAGATCTATCTCTCATATGAATCCTACTCAACCATATAGCATCGAATCCCTATAAAGATAAGATGATCTATAGATTTTATTTATTTGTATTATTATTTTGCAATAAAATTGCTACAATCAATAAACTATTGTAGTACTAATTATTATTTATCTTTCAGTTTAAAGATTAAATAATTTTCGTTCACTTTTTTACAAAGATTCAAAAATTTCATAGAATTTAGAGGAATTAGTATTCTATCAAATTTATGTATATTCCTTTAAATCCATCATAAAAAGAATTGAATAAATGCATTAAAATCTCATCAAATCGTTTAAAATACTGCAAAAGTTCTTACTTATGAATTCTTTCAAATTCAATTACATTTCTGGATTCAATATGTTATAGCATTTTTTGTGCTAAAAATGATGTTATATAACATTACTCTGATAGTTTTATTTCGATTCATTTCACCGTGTCTACTGTCGATTGCTTTTAGGATGCCGATATCTTGTGGTTTCGCGATCCATTTCCTCAATTTCTTCCAGACGTGGATTTTCAGATCGCGTGCGACCATTACAAGGGAAACTCCTCAAGCAAGAGCAACTGGGTGAACTCCGGATTCACATACGTCAAGGCCAACAACAAAACCATTAAGTTCTATGAGTTTTGGTGTGGTTCGAGGTGGAGATTCCGTGGTAGAAGAAAGCACGACCAAGAAGTGTTCAACCTCATAAAAAGAGATCCTTTTGTTGATCAAATCGGAATCAAAATGAGGTTTCTGGACACTCTTCATGAAACACCCGCCCTTTCCCCATTTCCAACCGGGGTTCCTGGACGCGGAGTTGAGGACACACATGTCTACTTTCCCGACATCTCCGTGTGTCTCGTTACTGGTCCCATGAGTTTCAGGTGCGTTTCCTTTCTTACCATCGATACTTCCACTTATAGTTCTGCAAAAAGAGAGGGAAAAGAAGGGTGGGTATGAATACTCAGTGAAGCGATTCTAGACCAGTCTCTCCCATGAGCCTCTATACTGCTCAATGCGAATAAAGAACCGACTAGTCACTACACCCAATTCGATGCAACTTACTTAACTAAATATTAAAGTTTCATTTCACAAAATCAAGTAATGTAATGAACTCAGTCACCACTCAATTCACATAATTTGGTTGTTTTAAGACTCCAATCATCCTAGAACTTTAGGACCTACACAGCTCAAACGGACCATTCCTCCCCTTTTCTTGCTGCGTTCCTGTGGAGCCGCCTGCCATGGTACACTCGACATCCGGTTCCTTGGATGCAGTCTACTCCTTGCAGTGTATTACGATCCCTTCCCGCCAAGACTCGGCGTGACTCAATCTTACCGGCGCCTCTATTCTTACCCTGCCGTTTTTGAACGCTACGACCGCCGCGTTTCCCACACTCCCCACCAGTCCCTCGGTGGTTCGTATTTCATTCAATTAACTTTTCCTTTTTCCTTATATTTCCTTTATCATTATCATTTCATTTTTCTTTATCATTTCCATTTCCTTTTTCCTTAGACTCTTTCTTACTTTCCTTTTTAGACGCCACCCGTTCTCGGTGTCACACTCAATTCATTTAACAAACATTCACAGATGTCTACCATTCATCTACCAGACCAGTTAGCTGTACTCTAAGATCCTACGTTTAATTCTTTCTAAACATCCTAGCTGTCAATCGCAAACAAACAGATCTTCAACCAATCAATCAATCATTCAATTATCATTACAACCAGTTCATTTGAAGTCTTAAATCAGTATGAGAGTTCTGATGAAATATAGTCTATCAACCTAACAACAAACAAGATATACTCAATCCTAGATTCCCATTCAACAATGTAGAAGAACATGAAATATATCTGGGTAGAACACCTCACTTTAGCCTAGAACTAGATCTGGATCTGAAAATAAGAGGGTAAGAGAAACGGGATCTGAGATCTACGACACTACGCGGCCACCACCACCACTCGCGGCTGCTCACGGTAAGGAGAGAGAGAGTCGGCCGGGAGAGAGATCGTGAGGAGAGAGAGATGAGAGAGACACGGTGAGGAGAGAGAAAAGAAGGAGAGGCAGCGCGGGGAGAGATAAAGATCGTCGACAGCTAGGGCTTCCAGTCTCCGGGATTTCTCTGTAGATCTTCGCTTCAAAGTTTCTGATGGAAGACTAAGGGGTGGAGGCTTTGTATTTATAGGAGAAGGCAAGGAAAACCTAGGGTTTTAATCTTAATGGGCTGCAGAGCGGGCCTTTCTTTTTAAACTAAAACAACTTTTTGGACTTGAGTTTTGGGGTGTTACAATTCTCCCCCTATTAATCAGAATTCGCCCTGAATTCCAATCTTCAGGCTTTAAACATTAACATCCCGAAACCCGAGGTGAGTTCAAACACATTCAAGGGAGGCACACAATATTTTCTTAAGGATCTTCTTTCTAAACACTCCCAAGTAAATAAGGAAGAACATAATTCCTACTCATACGGGATGTTCCCAAAATCTTATCTACTCTCTACAAAGTGGAGAAGCGCATTTCTGCCTCGAATCATAACCAAACACTCGGACACCTCTAGCTGACGGTTCCAGATAATCCTCCTATTGTTAATCTTCCGATGGCATCTCTTTTCGTTCAGCACTTGTGACATAAATTACATGTTTAACAGTCACGCCTTTGCTGCCATCGCCTTCCTTGCCATCCTCACCACTAAGGCAAATTCCATGGCTCCATTCAGCTCTCCTCGAATGTCCCTACGGAGTCTCGCCTTATAACACCGGCACTACCCCTCCGCAGGCTTCGACTTGCATTTCTCGGTCATGTCTAAGAACTCCTTAGTGTACTCTTGGACCAGGCGAGGCTTATGCACTTTCTGAACAAGGATCTCACACTTGCACGGCTCGGTACATTCTCCCGAGGTTCTTTCATCCATAATCGATCTCTTCCGCAGATCCTCTTCCACTTCCACTTCTTCCTTAGAGCTCGAGATGGCGACGACCCGACGGTAAGTGTCCTTTCTGCCTCCATTGCCTGACCGGCTATCCAGTTCACCAAAGCGAATTTCCATGGTTCCAACACACTAAGCAGCTTGCCCTGAATTTTACCACCGGCACCAATCCTCCGCTGACTTTTGCTTGCATCTTTTGGTTGTCTCCAGAAATTCGTCGGTGTACTCCCAAACTGATTGTGTTCCTTGCTTGGCTTGCATCAGTGTCCCACACCGACATACCCCGGTTACGCTCCTCAAGCGGTCTGCATCAATATTAGGAATCATCCTCGGACGTCCACGCTTCCTCGTTGGCACACTGTCTTCCATCCTAAACAGTCCAAGACCTTCCCGATCAATCCTGACTTCCTTGGGTGCCCACAACCCATCTTGGGTGGCGTCATTTCGTCTTCAGGCGCGATCTGGAAAGTCACATGGCCTTGGTACATCCGCCTACACTCTGCAGATCTCTGGAACTAGGGCATCAGCACCTGACGCCTCACGGTCGTCTCTCGGCCGTGGGCGTTCTGCTGCTCCATGAACCCCATTTCCTCCTCATCCTTGTTAGCATCAACCTTTTTGCTCCATAGTGATCTTCCATCATCCTTTTTACCCCAAGATGATCCTTAGCTTAGCCACCGCAATCTGAAATCGGGTTTCTCCTTTTGTCCAGCCCCCCATTGGCCGCCTCGGTTTTGCTCCTTCCCTCGCTGGTGGGCCCACGCCAATGTGGTGGGGCCCGCACCCATGTCTCCCTTTTTTTTAAATATATATGGGAACGAGTTTGACTGTAATATCAGAATGACGCATCGCTATTTCCTGCAGAGATATCTCTTCCGTGGAGCTACACATGCCTCGTCCTTACGTCCGGCCCTCGTCCCCCGGCCTTCCCTGGCCGGCGTGGGGTGGTTCTGCCGGCGAGACGTATCACCTCAAGCTTGTATGTCTGACCTTCCATTCCTCTTTAGCTTGTCGCGCTAGGCAACGGATCCCTTTGTATACTTGACTTACAACTCCTTGTTAATCCCTTCCTGGGCCTCTAAAACTCCACCTCACCGCGGTTCGAAGACTTTTTGTTGTTATGATCACGGCCGAAGACTCTGAGCTGTTCAAATTCTCTTTCAACACTAACTACAATGGGTCTAACAAAACCATAAGGGGAGAATGAACAATGGCGGAAACGCTGATCCCTTAAGTTAGTATTAAGGGACCTTAACCTGGCTCTGATACCAATTGAAACACCCGCCCCTTCCCCATTTCCAACCGGGGTTCCTGGGCGCGGGGTTGAGGACACACATGTCTACTTTCCCGACATCTCTGTGTGTCCCGTTACTGGTCCCATGAGTTTCAAGTGCGTTTCCTTTCTTATCATCGATACTTCCACTTATAGTTCTGCAAAAAGAGAGGGAAAAGAGGGGTGAGTATGAATACTCAGTGAAGCGATTCTAGACCAGTCTCTCCCATGAGCCTCTATACTGCTCAATGCGCATCGAGAACCGACTAGTGACTACACCCAATTCGATGCAACTTCCTTAACTTGTTATTAAAGTTTCATTTCACAAAATCAAGTAATGTAATGAACTCACTCACCACTCAATTCACATAATTTGGTTGTTTTAAGACTCCAATCATCCTAGAACTTTAGGACCTACACAGCTCAAGCGGACCATTCCTCCCCTTTTCTTGCTTCGTTCCTGTGGAGCCGTCTGCCCTGGTACACTCGACATCCGGTTCCTTGGATGCAGTCTACCCCTTGCAGTGTATTACGACCCCTTCCCGCCAAGACTCGGCGTGACTCAATCTTACCGGCGCCTCTATTCTTACCCTGCCGTTTTTGAACGCTACGGCCACCGCGTTTCCCACACTCCCCACCAGTCCCTCGGTGGTTCGTATTTCATTCAATTAACTTTTCCTTTTTCCTTATATTTCCTTTATCCTTATCATTTCCTTTTCCTTTATCATTTCCTTTTCCTTTTTCCCTAGACTCTTTCTTACTTTCCTTTTTAGACGCCACCCGTTCTCGGTGTTACACTCAATTCATTTAACAAACATTCACATATGTCTACCATTCATCTACCAGACCGTTTAGCTGTACTCTAAGATCCTACATTTAATTCTTTCTAAACATCCTAGCTCTCAATCACAAACAAACAGATCTTCAACCAATCAATCAATCATTCAATCATCATTACAACTAGTTCATTTGAAGTCTTAAATCAGTATGAGAGTTCTGATGCAATATGGTCTATCAACCTAACAACAAACAGGATTTACTCAATCCTAGATCCCCATTCAACAGTATAGAAGAACATGAAAGAGATCTGGGTAGAACACCTCACTTTAGTCTAGATCTGGATCTGGATCTGAAAATAGGGGGTAAGAGAAACGGGATCTGAGATCTACGACACTACGCGGCCACCACCACCACTCGCGGCTGCTCACGGCAAGGAGAGAGAGAGTCGGCCGGGAGAGAGATCGTGAGGAGAGAGAGAGGAGAGAGACGCGGTGAGGAGAGAGAAAAGAAGGAGAGGCAGCGCAGGGAGAGAGAAAGATCATCGATGGCTAGGGCTTCCGGTCTCCGGGATTTCTCTGCAGAGCTTCGCTTCAAAGTTTCTGATGGAAGACTAAGGGGTGGAGGCTTTGTATTTATAGGAGAAGGTAAGGAAACTCTAGGGTTTTAATCTTAATGGGCTGCAGAGCGGACTTTTTTTTTTAAACCAAAACAATTTTTTGGGCTTGAGTTTTGGGGTGTTATACATTTCATATCGGTACTTTTTGCGAGCCGAGCAAAGACGTCAATGTAGTCAATACAATGCATGCCAATTGTTGTAAAGGTTTAAACAACAAAGTTAACTATCTGAACGCGGTTCTTCGCGATTGGAAGCAATAATTTTCGGAGAGTTTTTTGAGGAACACGAAGAAGGCAGAGGCTAGATGGAGACGTCGTCATAGGTGTGGTCGTAGAGTGAGGTAGTAGCGAAACGGCGTTCCACATATGTTATATGTACACAAAATTTGTTAATATAAGTAAAAGGATCCGATTAGTCGAAATGTATATAGGATATGGATTAAAGATACGTTTATGCTTTGTTCTGTAAAAGACTAAAAGTACTGAAACTGGAGAAAATATATTTGAAAGTTTATAGAGAATTTTTTATAGCTAAGGTACTTTGATTACGAAAGAGCTCGTAGAAACTTATAATAATAAAAAGGAAAGTTTACTAGAATGACAAAAATTAATTGTATTATTACTAGAATGACTCATCTTTTTTGAAAACTATTAGAATATTTTTTTGGTCAAAACTGCACTTACCCATAGTTATAACAAAAAAACATTACCAACGTACCCTTAACATTTGATTGACGGCAGATTTATTTTCGAAAAAATAAATTTGTCAAGTAATAAGTTTATTTATAAAATCTGTATATAAAAAGGTTTTATCGTTAAAGTGATGACAAATTTTTATTCTTAGAAATGTCAGATTTGTTTTCACAACAAACTTAATTGTCCAATTTAAATAAAAAAAAATATTTTTAAGAATACGTCTGTCGAATGAGGTGGCAGACTTGTTATAAATGGTAGATTTTGTGGCCGACTTATTTTCTTATGTACCGATTTATTTTCTTATGTTCGACTTATTTTTTTACGGTAAAATTATATATCCGGCTTTAATTATTAGTAGACTTTTTGTTTATGTGGTGGCAGACTTTTTAAATTATGTCGTGGCAGATTTATTGACGAAAATCTGAGTTTATGTAAACCAAACTTAATTTAGTGTTCAACTTTGATCCGGTTTACATTAATTTCAAATCTGATTTATTTTTAGAATAATTGAGATTAGAATTAGGTAAATTTCTGGTAACTGTAATGAGCTCTTTCATCCATCTTTTCTTCCTTATCAAGTTGTCTTTTTTTCATGGTGGTTTAATCACTGGGATGTACGATCTTCACGATTTGTTAGATGTGAGATATTACAACCTTAATGGTTCATACCATTATTCTTCTGGCTCACCATTGAGATAAGTTGAGAACATAAACAAATTAAGTCAAATCCCAAGAGTTGATTTGGTTCATACTCTTGTCTTTCTTGTGGACGAAAGAATCGTTCTAAGTTTATGAAAGTGGCCAAATACAAATAGAAAGGAACAATTCTTCTACCAGTGTAGAAAATAAATAAGTGATGACAACAACTTCAAAATATAAAACATGTTTATTTATGAGGCAGGTAGCTACGTACAGATTTATATATAGTTTATAACTAAACTCTACTCAAAGTCTCAAGTCACCAAGCCCTCCATTATTGCCGGCATAGATCATAACTCACGCGCAACACTTCTCAGTAAGATCTGTTAGGATCTTTTAATCCAAAACCACCAAAGCTGCTCTTTCCACTTGACTGTGAACGGCCTGAACCAAATCTCCCAAAACCTGATGAACGATTGAACCTCCTGAAACAAAGCCCCCCGTAACTGGAAGAACGGTCTGAATCGCCAGAATAACGGTTGTCTGATCCTCCTAAACGATCACCAGCATATCTACCACTACCACCACCACCATAACCACCTGAACGACAATGAATTTTCCTCCTTTACCATGAGTCTGAAAAGGAAAAAAATGTACTATAAAACCTTGCAATACATAAACATGACTGATAAATAGCAAAAAGAAATCACAGCAAAAAGTAATATGTTCACAAGAAGGTATGAGATTACTCACGAGATCAATTGTCAAAGAATTATTCAGGTACCTTTTAATCAAGGAAACCACAAACCCGTGTTTAGGTTATATGAAATTGGGAATTAGGGTTCCAAAATTTCATCATGCTATCAATTAATATATGATAACAACAACTCGAATAGCACAGATTAAAGACTCACATATTAGAGTAACTTGCAATTGAATCCAGATGTGACTGAGGTGAAATCGATTTCGGGTGTGTCGAGAAACAGAGAGACGAAGGTGAGTTATCCTGGAGGATGCTGGAGAGAAAGTTGAGTTACGGTAGAGGTGATGGAGACGAAGCTGGTTTTGACGGAAAAGGGACGGTCGGAGATGGAGGTGACGAGACGACAAAGGTCCGAATGGTAACTAGCTTCCCGCCCTGCCCCGCAGTTAACAGTAACAAAAATCTCTATATATACCCTATATCTATACATTTTTATAACTGTTAGAACCACACCGCAGTTAAACCGCTTGTCCCGCACCGCTCAACCCGCAGTCACCATTCGGAGCCAAAGAGTGTTTCCTAGCCCGGTGGAGAAACCCGTCAAAGATAAAGTGTTCCACCTTTTTTCCTTTTTTAACATTAAAATGTGTTTCTTTTTAATTAGGGTTTAATTATTCGTAATGGCAAAATAGTAAATTTGTATGTTTAAAAGTTAGTCTAGTAATTTCAAAATTATATGAGTTAATCTAGTCATTTTATGATTAATTAGAATCATTTTAAGTAATTTCTCTAATAAAAAAAGTTTTTGTTTGCTCTCAAACATGTGTTTGTGAAAGTGATCTATTTAATTATTAGCATTCATTCCTATAATTGTTTTTTGTTTAATGGAAACACTTCCGCATCATAACCTTATGTGTCTGACTATTTTGTCAAACACAATTGTTGAAATTGGACTAATGTGTCAATTTTCATAAACAAACTTATATACACTTTGTCGATTCTGCATCCATGTGAACGATAAATGATGGTTGATTACTTGCATTTTGTGTGAGCTTGTCCGTCGTTATATTATGTGTTCTTGAGATATGGATGATCAGCGAGTGTGTGAAACTTGACTTGAGATTCTTGATTTCTTCTAGATAGGTTGCAAAGGCTGGCTAATCATGTGGTTCCAAAACCATATTCAACAGTTGAGAACAATTCGTTGCAAAAGTTACATGAAACTGCGTTAAATTCTTCATACATTTCATTGCTCATATAAAAGACTCTAATTAATTCCAAATGTAGAGGTGATAGACTAGGTCTGGTATTTCTTGCTCCCATCAAACCATCACTCCTCATATCTCATTTCTTATGCCCTAAAACAATATATCTTTCACTTTTTCTCTATATTTATCCAAAAAATCTAAGATTTTGATTCTAAACTTTTTAAGATTCAGAGAGCCATTCAAGCTCATTATTCTTCGTCATTAACAAGTGGGTCGTTTTGGTGTTTAAGTTTGTGTGGTTGGAGAAGATAAGCAAGTTATCTCACCGGTTGAAGCTACAAATCAAATTTTTTTTTTCAGATCTTTGAGTTAGAAGACTTACGTGTAAGTTTTACTGGTCAATGCATAGGTTAGTTTTGCAATTGACTTTATGTGTGTCTTTTTAGAAACGACTTCTTTAGGAATTTTCCAACTTTTCTTTGTTAACAAAAAAATCTCAAAAATACCAAAAAAGATTTTCCGGTAAGTCGAGTTTTTTTTTAACGCTGATTTATTATGACATTACAATTATAAGAAATATTACATAGACGATTTAACAACCGACAATACTACCTGCCTTATGAGGATCTACGTCTAACTACATCACCTGAGCCGTCCTACGAAGATCCACGCCTGACTGGATTTACTTGCACCATGTTGAAGATCCCTTGTAAGTCTTTCTTCCGTAGTCTGCAGTAATAAATCGCTCTTTCCGGGACTTGAAACCTGAATTTCCTGTATTCTGCAATAAATTGCATAGTTTAGGATTCGAACCCCAGACCTGGGTGTAGAAGCCTTTAAACCTTAACCATTAGGCTACGGTGCTTCCACAATAAATCGCCTAAAATAAAATGTTAGTTTTGCAAATGTCAGAAATTTGACTTTTTCTAAACGACTTACAGAAAAAACTTCAGCTCTCTCACACCGTTGTCGGGACTAGACTCAGCCTAACAAATCCAATAGATAAAAGACTTCAGCTCTCTCACACTCTGAGAGAGGATGTACATAACCGGTCTTAGACCATCAAATTATTTAGCTCAATCTTCTTAAACCGGAGTCTTGATTGCTTGAAACACTCTGTATACATGAGAGTATTTGAACACATTATTCTGTTTTCATGTTCAAGCTCTGACCTCAAATATGTTTGACTCCAAGTTAAAAGTCTATTAAGACGTGGTTTCATACAAGTCCTGGCCCTGGTTATGGATTTGGCTATGGCATCTGGACTGGTTGAATTTATTTTATTTTGTTTTTTCTTTTCTCTTGGACGTAATTTCCAAGTTCTCTCGTCTCTTTTATTGTCTGTCACTAAATAAATAAATCATGTAGTTATATTTATGCTCAGGCAAACTCTTAACAAAGTCAGAACAAGCTAAAGAATGGAAAGTAACTTGGCTACCATCGTTGAAGTTCTTGAAGAAATCAATGAAAACACATCAGATCATGATCCATCTCTTCCTTCGGGAGGAAATACTTCCAGAAACGTATCACGTAGACGTAGAGCATCATTGTTTCGGAGGTTCCTTGCTTTTTTCTGCTGCAGTGCTACCACGATGTCCATGTCGAGGAGGTGCAGTATCCAAATTGTTCATTCTGAGTCGTCTTCCCCACCATCAAATGAATCCAGCCACTACAAGAAAACACGTTTTTGCCGACTGATTTTACCGACTGATTATGTAGTCGCTAAATATACCGACTGATTCACGACTGATTAGCGACTATGCTACGACCGAAATAAAACAGTAGGTAATCAGTCGCCAAATAACGACTACAGAATTCAGTAGAAACCTAGTCGTTTATTAGCGACTGACTACAGACTAATGTGTAGTCGGTAAGCATCGGTCGGTAATTAGTCGGGAAATATAGTGACTGTTTAGCGACTGATATATATTAGGTGAAACCGTCACATTTCGGTCGTCAAAAACCGGTATAAAACACGTGAATGTCGTTACTAGTTTGGTGTAACAACCTTTTACGACCAAATATATCAGTCGGCAAATTCAGTCGTAAATCAGTAGGAAAACAGTCGGAAACATTTTCTATATATACACCCAACCGAGTCATTTTTTCTTCGTGCGATGCTTGAAAGAATAAAAAAGTCAGAAAAAACGTTCAGTCACATAATGGGAGGTAATTACAACTACACTAACTTTCGAGATTGGATGTACAAGAGGATCGATGAAGAAACGGGGAATTTCTCGGAAGAGTTCACAACGGGAGTAGAGCAATTCATGGCATTTGCAAACAGTCAGCCTCTAACACAGGATAATAATGGTAAATTCTTTTGTCCTTGCAGTGTTTGCAAGAATGAGAAATTTCTCCCGGGACATCGAATTTTGAAACATATATATAGTAAAGGGTTTATGCTCGACTATTATGTGTGGTACAAGCATGGAGAAGAACTCGATATGGCTTTAGGAACAAGTTATGCTAATCCGACGCATTTAAGTGGTAGTGAAGATCACATTGGTAATGCAGTAGAAGATAGATATGTGGAAATGGTGAATGATGCATTTCGAGATAATGTGAGTTTTGATAACTATCAACATGGTGATAGTTATCAAAATGCAGTAGATCCGGAATGCAATCACTCGAAGAAATTCTACGACTTGTTAGAAGGAGCGAAAAATCCTTTATATGATGGTTGCCGAGAAGGTCACTCGCAATTATCATTGGCTTCTAGGATCATGCAAAATAAGGTGGATTATAATTTGAGTGAAAAGTGCGTTGATTCGGTATGTGAAATGTTGACAGACTATTTACCAGCTGGAAACCAATCAACCGGTTCACATTACGAGACAGAAAGATTGATGCGCAATTTGGGTCTCCCGTACTATAAAATTGATGTGTGTGTTAACAATTGTATGATCTTCTGGAAAGAGGATGAAAGGTGGGATAAGTGTCAGTTTTGTGATGCACCAAGATGGAAGCCTAGAAGCGAACGACGTAGAACCAAAGTGCCATATAGTCGTATGTGGTATCTACCTATTGCTGACAGATTGAAGAGAATGTATCAGAGCAAGAAGACAGCAGCAGCAATGAGATGGCATGCAGAGCACCAAGCAAAGGAGGGTGAAATGTCTCATCCGTCAGATGCAGCAGAGTGGAAACACTTTCAAGATCAACATCCCCGGTTTGCAGAGGAACCCCGTAATGTTTATCTCGGCTTATCTACGGATGGATTCAATCCATTTGGGATGTCTAATAATCATTCGTTGTGGCCAGTGATCTTGACTCCATATAATCTACCTCCTGGTATGTGCATGAATCCAGAGTACTTGTTTCTCACAATTTTGAATTCTGGGCCAAATCACCCACGAGCTAGTCTAGATATCTTCCTCAAACCTCTAATTGCGGAGTTAAAAGAGCTGTGGTCTACTGGAGTTGAAGCATACGATGTCTCTTTGAATCAAAATTTTAATCTTAAGGCTGTGCTTCTTTGGACGATAAGCGACTTTCCGGCATATGGGATGCTATCAGGATGGACGACTCATGGTAGGTTGTCTTGTCCAATTTGTATGGAAGATACAAAGGCTTTTTATCTGAAGAATGGAAGGAAGACGTGTTGGTTTGATTGTCATCGAAGATTTCTTCCTCGTGGCCATCCATTGAGGAAGAACAGAAAGGACTTCTTGAAGGGAAAACATGCTATGAATGAAGTTCCACCTGAATCTTTGAGTGGTGAGCAAGTTTATTCTGAGCGGTTAAAAGGTGTCAATCCACCAAAAACGTCCCAGTGCGGTGGAAATGGTCACGATAAGAAGAAACCCGGATATGGGAAGGAACATAACTGGCACAAGGAAAGCATATTCTGGGAGTTGCCGTACTGGAGGGACCTAAATCTTCGACATAATCTTGATGTTATGCATATTGAGAAGAATTTTTTCGACAACATCATGAATACTCTTATGAGTGTGAAGGGTAAGTCGAAAGACACAATCAAGTCAAGATTGGATATAGAACTTCTCTGTGATCGGCAACACTTACATGTTGATAGTCGTGGTCAAGCTCCTTTTCCTCCCTACACACTGGGAGAGAGCGCAAGAAAAAGTTTATTGGAATGTGTGAAAGTTGGGGTAAAATTTCCAGACGGTTATGCTTCCGACTTAGCTAACTGTGTTGATATAGAGAAGCGCAAGTTTTCAGGCATGAAGAGTCATGACTGCCATGTGTTTATGGAGAGGCTACTTCCATTTATATGTGCAGAACTCCTAGACGAGAACGTCCATCTTGCTTTATCAGGTACAAATTAATTAATTAATTATAGTTTCATGGTATATTACATTTCGAAGAGTGTTTATAAATTGGGTTATTAACGATTTTAAATTTGTTTATATATTGCAGGGATTGGTTTATTTTTCCGTAACCTTTGCTCGAGAACTTTGCAAAAAAATCGCTTAAAAAAACTTAAACAAAATATTGTTTTGATACTATGCAATTTGGAAAAGATCTTTCCACCATCTTTTTTTGACGTGATGGAGCACTTGACTATACATCTCCCCTATGAAGCTGAACTAGGAGGCCCCGTGCAATATAGGTGGATGTATCTTTTCGAAAGATATTTTAAGAAGTTGAAAGCGAACGCAACGAACAAAAGCCATGCAGCAGGGTCGATAGTTGAAGCATATATCAATGCTGAGATTGCTTATTTCTCAGAACACTACTTCGCTGACAGTATACAAACGAAATCGAGGTAAATGTTATAATTAGTTACATGTTCGCCTTTTCATGTGTATTTATATGTTTTCTTCTAAAATGTGGATCTCTTGTCCTAATATGGTAGGTTTACAAGATTTGAAGTAGGTGAAGTCCCTGTATATCATGTTGAAGGAGTACCAGATATATTTATTCAGGTAGGTCGTCCAAGCGGGGAAATGCAAGAAATTTGGCTTTCCGAAAAAGATTATCTATGCGCACATGCTTATGTTTTGCGAAATTGTGATTATTTTCAGCCATTTGAGAGGTATATATAATTTGACAAATTAAATCCATACCTTATATTTCTCACACTAATCTAACAAATGCATACCTTCTCATATTTTAATTTTGTTGCTCTAATATAGCATGTTCGAAGATTTTCTTTCTGTAAAATATCCAGACCTTTCTGAAAGAGATCTCTCCACGAAGAGAGCTGAGGAATATCATATATGGGTGAAAGATTATGTACGTCTCAGTTATACTATTATAATACTTAATTTTACATAGTGTTAATCTTGTGTATATATATTTACAGGTTACTCACTGGAGCGAAACACATCCTTTTCCTGCTTGGGTTAAAGAGTTTGTACAAGGACCCGTGAATAAAGCCAAAACCTGGCCAATTTATTTCACTCGAGGTTTTCTGTTTCATACCCAAACGCATGGTGAGGGACGAAAGACTTGCAACTATGGAGTATGTGCTAAAGGAGAGAGTTATACAAATGCAGCTGATGAATCTCAGTACTATGGGATCTTAACAGATATCATACAAATCAATTACGAGGGTATAGTCGATTTGAAAATTACACTTTTTAAGTGTAAGTGGTATGACCCTGTTATTGGTAGAGGCACTCGGCGGAAAAATGGCGGAATAGTGGATGTTCTCTCATCGAGAAAATACTACAAATATGATCCATTTATTCTAGGTACGTTTGTATATATATACTTATTGTTTATATTTTTATTAACTATATTTATTTTTGTTTAACAGCATCTCAAGCAGATCAAGTTTGTTATATTCCATATCCATATGTAAGAAAACCGAAGCAGTCTTGGCTCAATGTTCTAAAAGTGAATCCTAGGAGAATCATTTTTGGAGAATATGAAGACAAAGATCCGGTGACTTTGCAACAAGAAAACGATGATGCTGTTTTGATGACCACAGTTGAAGACCTTGAAGTCGACCATTTGGTACATGCTCCTGGAGAACCGATCAATATTGATTTCGATGTGGCAGATGCAGAACCTAATGATGAATTCCGATGTAATTTATCATCTTCAGATGATGATGAAGATGGAGATGAAGATGAACCGTACTAAGTTGCTTAATTAAGTGCTCATATGTATAATATTATCCTGTAATATGATGTTCTAAACTTCGGTTTCCATGTATAATATTATCTTGTAATATGATGTTCTAAACTTCGGTTTCCATGTATAATATTATCTTGTAATATGATGTTCTAAACTTCGGTTTCCATGTATAATATTATCTTGTAATATGATGAACTTCGGTTACCATGTATAATATTATGTTTCATATATATGTTATAAACTTTATTTGTCGTATTTAATATATTATGTTGTAATACAATGTTATTTTGGATTTAGGGATTAGGGTTTCGATTTAGGGGTTAGGATTAAGGTTTATTATGTACATTTTTATTTGGCTCCAAAAGTTCTTAAATCGCAAAAAACATTTAAAATATATGTTGTAATATTTAATTATGTATATTTGTATTTTCAAATTTATTTTCAAATTTATTTGCAAATTTAACGACTGATTACCTACTTATTACCGACTATTAAGCCAAAAATTTGGTTTTGCCTCCAAAAAATTATTGAACCGCGAAAATATTTGGTTATAATTTGATATTGAATTTCAATTTAATTTTCATTTTAAAAAATAATGACTGAATTCCGACTGATTGGCGACTGATGATCTAAACCGGGAAAACCCAAAATTTTTAGACTTAAAGCCCGCGTTAACAAAGCCCAAAATTTTATTTCATCTCTTCTAATTTCGCGGAAGAAGAAACAGAACCAACAAGAAAACCCTAATCTCACTCTCAATCTCGAGCCACTCTCTCACGATCTCAATCTCCATCTCCATCTCGATCTCAATCTCTCCCACAGATCTCGACGGCCACTCTCTCCCACCGGTCTCGATCGCGATCTCTCCCACCGAGCTCGATCTCGATCTCTCCCACCGGTCACAATCTCGATCTCTCCCGCCGATCCCGATCTCTCCAGCATCTGTCTCCGAAGATGGGTGGAAAGAGGAAGCGAAATACCGTCAAACCCAACTCCTCTCGGGTTACACAACGCCCAGCTACTTTACCAGCTCAGTATGACTTCGTACCGAGGGATCCATCTCCATCGATCCCACCCGTTCTCCCTAAGAACAAACCTCTCCCTAAGAACAATCCTCTCCCATCTGTTCGCGATTATCCTCCTCCGAGAAAGCTGTTTCCGGAAACGAACTTCCCACCTTCTCAATCAGCTCCGTCGCCTCTCACTCCAGCTGCTGCGACGTCTCAACCTCAACAGCGACAAACTCAGTCGACTGAACGTATGAACACACTTCCTCCAAGTCAACCGGCTCCAGTTCGAGCATCTCAATCGCCTCACAGTTCTGAAGCACAAAATTCTCGTTTTCCAGAAGAGGAGGAGGAGGATATGTCCGATGTAGAGGCTCCGGTTCAACCTAATCTCGCCTCTGACCATATGGATCTTTTGAACTCCCTCCTAAACCAGCCAGGTCGAGCAAAGAACACAATTGTCCTGTCTCGCAACCTTGAGCCTGGAACCACATGGTCAGTTATATTTTTTGCTTGTCTTCTTTTAGAAATTTAATTTAAAAATTTGTATTGATTATTATATGTTTGTAGGTTTGGGTATGACAAGTCGAGCTTGTCTAGGAAGATTACCAAGATTTTAAAGAACAAGTTTAATAAGCCTTTCTACAGCTGGACTCGTGTGCCTAGAGACAGACAAGAACGCTACTTTCTGGAATTTGCCGTAAGTTTCTCTGTCTCCTCTCTGTCTTTGAGTTATTATAGTTATTAAGTAAGTGGTGTTGACTGGTGTTGTGCAACTCACCATCCATGTTAACTTGTCTTTTTTGAACAAGTTTATTACACACTGTTTTTTAATTCTTTGGTTTTTGATGGCTAACTAGTATCTTCTATGTTCATTTGTAGAAAACTCACACATGGGATCCATCATTGACTGGTGTTGTGCAAGAACATTTCGAGGCCATTGCTCTTCTACGAATGAAAGACATGGTCAGCGAAGTAAGGACATCTCGGCAGCAGCCTAATTGGATAGGCGACACACTCTGGAAACTAATGACCGACTATTGGGACACTGACGCTGCGGTTGCAAAGAGTGCTACAGCATCAGCATCTAGAATGTCTGACCGTCAAGGTCTTGGCTTTCACACACATAACTCTGGCCAGAAGTCTTATATGCAGCTCCACCAAGAGATGGTGAGTCCCTACTTCTTATCTGTTCATTGTGATACGTCTGTTTGGTTTTTAAACATTTTATACTGATCTTTTCTTCCATTTTACTTCAGGTTGTTGAATTGGGAAGACCAGTGAGCTTTGGTGAAGTATTCATCAGAGCTCATACAAAGTCAGATGGAACCTTTAGTGATTTCAAAGCTAAACAAGTTATTGAGGCTTTCAAGAAGCAAAAAGAAGCTAAGTTGGCCACCCTTGAGACTGATGATCACACCGAGACTGGGCAGCATCCACCACTATCAATAGAAGAGGAGAATGAGCTGTTTATTCAGGTTGGGTTTCTTACTCAACATTTTCTTTTTTGCATTCATAATAGTCTCTCACTTGTTATTGATATAGTCTTGCTTGTTATTGCTTGTTATAGGCCACTTTCACCAATGACAGGGGGCAAATTTATGGCCTTGGAAGCTTGAAGAACCAACTTAATGAAGTGGCATATGACCCAAGAAGCTTGTCCTCTTTCATCCAAATGCAACAGCAACTTGAAGAAGCTCAACGTCAAATCAAAGAACAAGCTGCTCTTCTTGCAAAGGCTGAGGAAGATCGTGCCCAAGCTGCTGCTGCTGCGGCAATGGTTGAGGAAGAGCGTTCCAGAGTTATAGCTACTCAGCAAGCTACGATCGATGAGTTGTTAATGGTTCGGAAGTACATCGCCACCACAGACCAGAGATTCTTGGACTTCATCTCCAAAGAAACAGCTTCATCTGATCCCCATCATGTTTAGGTCTTTCCCTTCTCCTATGTGAAAAACTAGCTTTTGGATGTGTGAAACTTGTAAAACTCTTTGGAGTTCTTTCTGTTTGAAACTTGAATACTCCTAACTTATGGAGTTCTTTTGTTTGTGTATGGTATTTAAAACTTTTATGATTTCAAAATCGTTTTTAGTAGTACTAATAGCAGATTTAAATAACAAATCATGGACAAGAAAAACAATACACCAAAATCATATATTTAACAGCCAAAAAAATATGGTAATTTGTCGCATATCAGTCGCGAAATCAGTCGTAAATTTTAAGCATTTCAGTCGCTAATCAGTCGTGATTCAGTAGCAGTAATATACCGACTGTTTTCCTACAGAGATAATTAGTCACTAAGTCAGTCGTGTAATCAGTCGCTAAATGCAGTCGTTAAACTCAGTCGTTAAATTCAGTCGCTAAACGTAGTCGTTAAATTCAGTCAGTAAGCCGTCGTTGAATAGTCACTAAATAAGTCGTAAATCAGTCGCCAAATGCCCTACTAATTACCGACTGAAGTTACGACTGATCATAATAGTCGTCAAACAGTCGCTAAATACCGACTGTTTTACGACTAAAATATTTAGCGACGAGGTATATTACGACGACTCTTATCAGTCGTTAATCAGTCGGAAATGATCATTTACCGACTGAATACCGACTAATACCGTAGTCGGAAACGACCTGTTTTCTTGTAGTGAGCCCTAATGCCCAGGTAGGTCCAATAAGTGTTATTTCTCTCAGTGACGAATTGTAATTATTAAGGGATATGTATCCCACATTGGAAAATCAATGGGACATTAAGTAATATATAAAAGGGTTAGGGTCAATCCACTAATTGCCAATTGGTTTTGAGTTGGAAGCCCATAATAAACCCGAATCTAACATGGTATCAGAGCCCATATCCTAATAAGTTAAACCCCTAATTAATATTAACCCTACCCGACCGGGTATATAGGTCGTAATTGACTCGCTCGACCGAGTATAACTGTCTTAAAAAGTTTCCGAGATTTCTGGGCGATAAGAGCCATCATCTCGAGGAGGGGTATTAAGGGATATGTATCCCACATTGGAAAATCAATGGGACATTAAGTAATATATAAAGCGTTAGAGCCAATCCACTAATTGCCAATTGGTTTTGAGTTGGAAGCACATAATAAATCCGAATCTAACATGGTATCAGTTAGTACTTGTCAGCATCTGGTGAATCAATTTCAGAGCAAGACAAAAGAAGCATTCAAACCCCCGCTTCTAAAGGGTCTGATTCCATACAAGCTGAAGACTCAACACCACAGAGTTATAAACCCGCAGATAAGTCGAGTTTCGATGAAACAATTTTAGAACAAGACAAAAGTAGCCTTCATTACCCTGACTCTGAAGGATCTGATTTCATGCAAAGTGAAGACTCAACACAACAGAGATCTGTACTCTCAAATGAGCGTGAAACAATTTTAGATCAAGACAGAAGAAACATTCAAAGCCATGCTTCTGAAGGATCTGATTCGATGCAAAGTGAAGATTTAACATCACAAAGCTATGTAACCTCAGATGAACTGAGTTTAGGCGATACAGTTTCAGAAAACATATCAGGTCCCGGTTCTGAAGAATCTGATACCACAGAAAGTGAAGATTCAACATCACAAGGCTATGTAACGGCAGATGAACTGAGTTTAGTTGAAACAGTTTCAGAACAGAACAGAGGAAACATTCCAACCCCTGCTTATGAAGGATATGATTTCATTGAAAATGGAGATTCAGCATCAGTTATCTATGTAACTGCAAATGAATTGACAGAAGACAGCTTCTGTCAACTCCCCTCTTCTCCACAATCAATTGAATCAACATTCCCTCCGCAAAATTCAGCTCCAGGAACTATTAAGGGCAAATCTCCAAAATAGCACATTTCTAAGTTTATATCACAAAAATAGCACTCAAAAACTAAAATGACCAAAATAGCATTTTATCTTTTGAAACATTTAAAACTTTTTTATTTTTCAAAATTTGAAATCTTATCCTTAAAATCCCAATTCTCAACTCTAAACCCTAAAACCTAAACTCTAAACCCTAAACCCTAAACTCTAAACCCTAAACCCTAAATCCTAAACTCTACCTCTTAACTCTAAACCCTAATGTCTACACTAATTTACCATAGTGGTATAAATATTTATTTATTTATTTTGATAAAACATTAAGTGCTATTTTGTGACTTTTAACCTTGAGTGCTAGTTTGGGAACAAAAACTTGATTTAGTGCTATTTCTGTCTTTTTCTCAACTATTAAAGCCTCTGGTTGTTCGCTCATCTGGAAATTCAGTGGTGTATTTGGATAATGTCTTTGAGTAGTTTTTTTCCTGTTTCTATTTTTTTATTGTGAATTTGGATAATGCAACTTACTTTCTTTTGGTTAATCTTTATAATTTATTTTATCAGTTTCATCAAAACTATTTTACTTTCATCACTTTATGGGTTTATCATGTTTTTAAATATAGTGTACAATAATATTTGTGCAATATTTATTTTACAATTTCTTAGAACTTCTTGTCTCTACCAAGAAAATTACTGTGATTTAGTTCTTTCAAATCATGTTGGTATCGGTTACTTTATTACTATCCAAGATAATAAACATTGCAATTCGGTTATAAAGCTGTTCAAATTAAGTCATGATGGTCTGGGTTAATCAGGCCGTTGTATGACGTCTATTAGGCATGGGCCTTCCGCTCGGATCGGATTTCCGGGTATCTCAATATTGAGGTCTAAAATCCGTTATGAGTATTTTTATATATCAGATTGGGTTCGGATATTTTTAGTTTGAGTTTAGTTATTTGGGTGGTTTCGGATATTTAAGATACCTTGTACTTCAAAGTTGACCATTAACTTAATTTATTTTATAATTTATAATATATTGGACGATTAATGGGTACGAGGATAAAACTTTGAAAATGGATCCAGTTGTTGTTTTTAGATTTTTTTTCTTATAAAAAAAAATAAATCTAAAAACAACAACCAGATTTAGATGCAAATTTTAGTAATGCATGAAATTAGAAGAATAACATGTATTTAAGGGGGTGTTAGTGGGAGTTATATTTATGATGATTGTTAGAATTTATAGAATCTAGTGTTATTGGTTTACACATTCTCACATTCTCATTAAAATCTAGTGTTATTGGTTTTATGATTTAGTAATTCCATACACAATCTTTTGTTATTCAAAAAGTTTAGATTTTAATGATTCTTTAAATCTATTAAAGTTTGTGTTATTGGAAGTTGTATTCTTCACCATTTAACTCATAACACAAGATTTTGAGAATACTACTTATATACCTTAGATTCTTAGAATCATTATATCAATGTGTTTTCATAGAATTTCACAATACACAAAACTCTCTACAACTCTTTCCAAATTTAATAAATCTTTCAACTTTTAAAATCAACAAATTCTATATAAATCTTACTCCCACTAACACCCCCTAAGTGAGTAACAAATCACTTTATCCGCAATTATATATATTTTACTAGGGTCGGCCCGCCCTACGGGCGGGATGTGATTCTTAAAATAATTTCAACAGTTGGAGTATATGTTTAATAAACAGTATTTGTGTTATTTTTTATATTTTTTCTACATTTGTTTCTTGAGTTATCTTTTGATTCAATTTGGAATATGATAAGTAGGTGATAATGTCTTGATTGTGATGGTGTTGTGAGTTGTCTGTGTTTGTTCGAGATGACAGAATTTTTTTGTTTCTGTAGAATATTAATGGAAGCGATGGACATGTTTTTTTTTTTGGTTACGTATAATTGTTTTTGATATTAATATACTTAGCCTTTCATGTTTCTATTCCTAAACAGAAACCTGGTAGGAGGATTAAATTCATGAAGGAGTAATAATGTTTTCATCACTTCGATCTTGTCTTCTTATGTGAATTGATGGAACTTGCTTTGTAGAAGTCCTCATTTTTTGACATACTTGTTTCACTGAGGTCTTTAGGATGATGCTGAACCCATGGTTTATGAAATTTGTTGTTGCTATCAACCGTTTTAGTTTTTCTAGTTAGTTGTGTACACCATATGAATTTGGAAATCTGGATATTGAATTATTTACGTGTTTGGTACTGTTTGTGAATCGTATTTGTGACTTAGTGCGTGAGAATAGAGCAACGATCTGTTGTTAATAGTGATTCTTACTAACATGAACGTGAATAACCGGAAGTGTCAGGATTGATAAACCATGAAAAATCCCATTGTGTGTGATATACAATCACTGTCGTATGAATGTGTTTGCTTAGTTTTTGTCCATGTTCTTTTAAAACTGGTGTATTTAATAATCACTATCAAATGTTAAAATTCTCAAAAAGAAGCAAATAAGTTGTTAAAAATAAACTCTCTTCTCATTTCGAAAATAAAGTTTTGAAGATCTATATAGTCAAATACATATTAGCGCTCAAATTCTATCGACAACAAATAGGAAAAATGAAAAACATAAAGATTAATATGTCTGCACTAAATTAACATATAGCTTAGTGTGGCCAGCTGAAAAGTATCATAAGCACCATCTATGTAATGCGGGCATCAAGACCTAGGCACTGTCACCATAAACATGTAATTTTGATCAACCTCAGATACATAATGTGAAGGGGACAGATGAATCAAGAACATAACCTTAAGTTAGTCTAGTGGCCAGTGGACATGAATTGAATATGCAAGAAAAATAAAATGTGAAGAAACTTTCTGAACAAAGAACACCATGAATTCCTCAGTAGTGTGTTGATGAAATTACTCAGTAGTGTTTGTAATCCATGAATTCAACCGCACAAAGAACGCCATGAATTCCTGAACACTTGAGAAAACCAAGAGACATCAATTAAACAGTGTATTTAAACTTGATTTACAAAGAAAACTAAGCTAGGAATTACAAAGTACATGCTCATGGAGCTCTGTTGGCAACAGATTCATAGCTAAAAATGTATAGTACAGACTTACATTAATTATTTTTTCAGTCTTCAGATCTTTCCGCTCAAATAGCCAAATATGGATTCGAAGTTTCTGTGTGACAAATACAAACCAGAAGATAAATCAGAAAACCCATTGATAACTTACATTGTTATGGAAAATCCATTGTTATGGAGCTTACACTTTGAAAACCCCTAAAACTCAAGTTATGGAGCTGCTTCGAAACCACCAGAAAATAAAGCAATTTTTTTTTTTGAAAAAAAAAACATAGCAAAATTCAATCAAAGAAAACAGAGAAAGTAGTCATAACAACACATATGAAGGAGAAAATATCCAAGGAAAATATACCATTGGCTGGATCATAATCCTCTGGAATTTGGTGGTTGCCATGGCTGTCGAGATTTTGAGATCTCTCTAAAGCTTTAGGAAAGTTGTGGAGATAGCAGAGAGATGAGTAGCAGAGAGATGTGGAGATAGCAAAAAGTAATGATTAGAGATATATCATGGTCGCTTGCATCATGGCCGACTGAAACATGATTAGAGATATATCAGTATCAAGAAACAGGGAGAAGATCCAGATACACAAATATGAAAATCTGGAAACTAACTTACATTCACATCCACCATCAGCATATCGACCCAGATCGGAGAAAAAACCCTAGTATTAACCATGTTGAAAGTGCTGAGTATGAGATTTTAGTGTTACGAAGATAAGATGAGATCAAAGGGAGGATTACTCTCACATATTTATACGGAGATCGCCGCATATCATATCGAAACGTAGCATTGAAGACGACGTAGTGGGAGAGCGAATCAATGTGATTAATCTCGAAGCTTTTACGTAAAACGTTTCAGATGGTGGAAGAATCAGAAAAGTTTTAGGGTCGCCGTCGCAGGAGAAGGGAGACATCTTCTCTTTGCGGCACTTCTCTTTGCGTCGGGCCTGAAGTCTGACCAAGTCCTTAAGCCCAGTAACGTAAAACGACAGAAACCCACCACGCCAAGACTTAATGAAACGCAGAGCATCATTTACCTGACACGTGTCGCCGTATCCTGCGTCGACTTATCTACCTGGATGCTGAGGTGGCGGGCTGAGAGGAGAGAAAATCCTTTTTATAGTAATAGATTTGATTTTGAACCATATGCGGCATCTATATAAACATTTTAAATAAAATAAGAAAAGTAAACTAGGAATATAAAGTTAAGTATAATATTTTCGGTTATCTTCAGATATCCATTCTGGTGGATATCCATAATTAGATGAATCAAGCCTTGGTGACTTTGTCATAGGCGTCCCTTCTTGATACGACTCCATCAAGACCAGTTTCCAAATTCTATCGTACTTCCTGACGCAGTTTTTGTCCTCACCTTTGTTCTACTCAAAACTAGACTTAAACTCTATCAAACTCCGTTCTGATACCAATTGTAAGTGCGGATAAGTCATAAATAAATAAAACAGAAAGTAAATGATACACATAGTTTGTTAACGAACTTCATTTCCTAATCCTCAAGACCTCGTCCAGAATTTGAATCCACTACAATGACAAAGCAAATTACAACCAATTCGCAAACGCGTAATACAAGCACAACCCTCTTGAATCACCGCTCTCTTCTATAACATAAACTTTTCAAGGTAAACAAACTTTGAGCTAAACTCCCACAGAGTTCAGACTTTCTCATGATAACCTAATCTTCAGGTACACTCCCCCTGAGTCTAGACTTCAAACTCCAAATCTCTGAAGGTACGTCACCAAATATTTCACCAAGTACGTACGTCACTGAGTACGTCAACACCTAACGCACATCAAGAATACCATCGAGCACGTCAACACCAACGTACAACTTGATCATCACAGCACAACGGACAACCCGCCACATGCAACATCAGCACCAACGTCACAACACTAAGTACAACGGAACACTCCGTCATACATTACGTCAGCACCAATGTCAACACTCAACAAGAATACAAAGAAAACTCTCTGCCACTTTAATTTCTGGATACTTGTCTTCTCATTAGGCATGTCCCTGCTTATATAATAAACCATAAACTTGTTCTCCAGATTCATTAAATGCACTTTAATGAACATATATTTCCATGTAAAAAAACTTCTTATTCAAATGCAAGTAACACTTCTTCTCTAAGTAAAACTAATTAGTTTAATGAAAAATGTTATTTATCTTCAACAAGATATTTTCTTTCTATTTCCAAATTCAACTTACACATGCAATCACAGTATGCAATTTCAATAATTCAACATCTTGACATATATCTTAAACTACCTCGTGTACTACGTCACGAACCGATAACACCTTAAGAAATTGCATCTTCGTTATTCTAAATATTGTGTTCCGTCACATATGGAAAGAAGATCAACCAACAATAAGAAATCAAAATCGCATCACGATATCGAAAACCAAGATTCTTCTGTTCAAAATCACAAGAAAGGGGTAAGAGTTTGAAAGGACAATACCTTTCAAACTAATAAAAGAACTCTAAAATTTTATTGGTTGATTCTGTTTATATGGTTTATGCCTTTTCGACCCCTTCACCCCCTGTTACAAACACTTGAAGAAAACACTGTTTTCAGTAATCTAAAGTTGCAGCTATACCTTAAAAAAAAAACAAAAAGCTACTATACTTTCGAAAATTAATATTACACTATTGTAATATTTTGTATGATAGAAACAAGAAAAAATATGAATCACGTTCTCTTCAGTACAATTATAGTTCGGGTGCCGATTAATTTCGTTATTTAAAATTTAGACGTAATGGAAGATTGCTCCTCGATCATAATCAACATTATGTTTAGAACATAAAACGGTTGGTAGCTTTTGGCTTTTCAGATTGTTAAGCAATGTTATTTAAATTTTTTTTTTTTTTTCAACAAAGAAACAAAACTAAACTAAGTGGATTCCTGAGCCGAGAACCATCTCGGAGGAACGGAGTCAACATAAACCATAGCAGAAGGCTGAGTCCTAGCACCTCGTGCTAGCTTATCCGCCATCGTGTTTTGTGCCCTTGGAATATGCTGAATAGTGAAAGTAGAGAAGTATTCCTTACATCGTAGAAACTCTTCAGCAATGTTATTTAAATGGTGTAGCAATAAATGGTTGTATAGTATTATATTACCTCAGCTTTAATGCTAAACAAACCTCACATATTTCGTTCCTATGTTGTCTAAGTAAGTTTCATAATGATCTAAAGACTTGTGACCAAATATCATAACAATCACTATAATTATCTCAACTATTAAAACAATGATTTGACTTATTTAAAAAATAAATAAAAATAAAAGAGTGAGTGAGAGTAACTTATTATATAAAGGAGGTGTTGTAAAGCTAAAGAGAACATAAGAACAAATTAAAAGATATTAAGAAACAAGAGAATGAATACAAGCTCTGAATTGCCTTCTTCTTCCACCGGTGATAGAGACGGCGACATAGCCAAGCCGTCTTCAAACGGATCACAAAGAGATGTGATGCCACTCGTGTTGCTCTTCATCACCGTGACAATTTCTTGTATATTGGTCTATAATTCTTCTAATAATCCTCTAATGGTTTTGTCTCCATGGAAGATCAACTGGTTTTCACAAAACCAAACTTCCTTCAAAACGGTGAGCAATCAAATATAGCTAACTGCTTATATATTCTCATTTGTATTGAGATGTTAATAGAATGTATTTAGTGATTCACGCCAAATTGCATTTGGTGGATACAATAGAGAGAACCAGCTTCAGAACTTGAAAGAGTATTGATGAACGCGGCAATGGAGGACAAGACGGTGATTATAACAGCATTAAACGAGGCATGGGTGGCTCCAAACTCCATGTTCGACTTGTTTCTTGAGAGTTTCCATATCGGAATCGGGACAGAAAAGTATCTCAAACATGTGATTGGGGTTTGCGTGGACAACAAGGCATATGAACGGTGTTTGCATCTTCATCCTCATTGCTACTTGATCAACGCCACCGATTATGACCAACTCTCTGGTCCGAACAACTACATGACTCCCGGCTACTTGAAACTCGTTTGGAGGCGAATGGAGTTTCTAAGGGAAGTTCTTGCCCTAGGTTACAACTTCCTCTTCACAGTATGCAATATTCTAGCTTACTCTCTGTTTGATATGTTTATTTTAAAAACTATTTAGTTAGAAAAGGTTTCACTTATAACTTAACAAAACTAACATCTTTTTAGTATTTTAGATTCAAAATACACATGGACGTTCGGATATTCATTTTTGGTTAGGATATTTGTGAGTTCGGTTGGGTTCAAGTACTCATCTATGTTACCTTAAAATATTTTGAATAAAAATTGATCTAAAAACTCATAAATTGAAAAGCAATTTATTATACAACATATAAATTTGAAAACTATGCCCAATACAAAAATATATGCTAACTGAGTATTTGCGTTATATATAAATATTTAGATGCGTTTTTATATATTCATTGAGATCTTTGCATATTTTTAAGTATTTAGCCAGACTGAGTTTGGGTTTGATATGTCTTTAATGGGGGTTTTTATACTAGTTTAGACTCGAGTTTGAGTTAGGTTTAGATACTATTCAAAACCGAAAATTTTGTAGACAAGACTCATTTAGATATTTATACCAGGTTCGATTCAGATTTTTTTTCCGGATCAGTTCGGTTTGGATTTCCGGGTTCGTTTTTAACCCACATTTAGCCTACCATGTCCTTGTTATTAAGCTATTCATAATAATATTAAGATGTACTTCTTCAAAAGCAATATTATGGTTACATTTTCTACACATACGTATGGTGTAATAATTGTAATTCAAAATATAATAAACTATAACAATACTCTGATAGTTTTCGCTAGATTAACTGTGTCTACTCTCAATTGCTTTTTAGGATGCCGATATCTTGTGGTTTCGCGATCCATTTCCTCGATTCTTTCCAGACGTAGATTTTCAGATCGCGTGCGACCATTACAAGGGAAACTCCTCAAGTAAGAGCAACTGGGTGAACTCCGGATTCACATACGTCAAGGCCAACAACAAAACCATTAAGTTCTATGAGTTTTGGTGTGGTTCGAGGTGGAGATTCCGTGGTAGAGGAAAGCACGACCAAGAAGTGTTCAACCTCATAAAAAGAGATCCTTTTGTTGATCAAATCGGAATCAAAATGAGGTTTCTGGACACTCTTCATATCGGAACTTTTTGCGAGCCGAGCAAAGACGTCAATGTAGTCAATACAATGCATGCCGATTGTTGTAAGGGTTTAAACAACAAAGTTAGCTATCTGAACGCGGTTCTCCGCGATTGGAAGCAATATTTGTCTGAGAGTTTTTTGGGGAATACGAAGAAGGCAGAGGCTAGATGGAGACGTCGTCATAGGTGTGGTCTTAGAGTGAGGTAGTAGCGACACGGTGTTCCACATATGTTATATTTATACGAAATTTGTTAATATAAGTAAAAGGATTAGTAGAAATATATATATCGGATATGGATTAAAGATATGTTTATGATTGGTTAAGTAAAAGTACTGAAACTGGAGGAAAAAAAAAACAAACTGGAGAAAATATATTTGAAAGTTTAGAGAATTTATAGCCAAGTTACTTTGATTACGAAAGAGCTCTTAGAAACTTATAATAATAAAAAGGCTATTATTGTTTTGGTTTATTAGTGTAATTTTTTGGTGACGCCGACGGTGTCGTGTGTCAATCCAATATTTGTCATGGGGGGATAATCTAAAGCTTAAGAAAATAGCATGGGTTATAAGATTTTGAGTGGAGCATACATCCGCCACTTGCCAGAATCAGTCCAGGAACTTCACTAGCAACAAAGGAAGCGAATTCTCAAGTTTAGAGAAGCTCGCGATGTTTACAAGAATGATAAGACCATGATTAAAGGTGAAACCCAAATGGTCTTTTTTTTGTCTGAATAAAAAAAAATTAAAAACCAATCAATCGCAGACCGCCACGTATCAGTGGGGCATGCGAACATTGCAAGAAACCATCGAATAACGGTTTTTATTCTGGCTATTCTGCAACCGGTTTTTGCTTTTTTGTGGACCCCTTCTTAAGAAACCCACTAAGCACCTCCTTTCCCCTCCTCCGATAATCCTGTCCTAAAAATCAAGTAAAAAACTTGGTTAATTTATTATTTTAACAGAGGTTTATCCGCGCTTGCGGAAAATTATATTTACCTAATCTTAAATTTGAGATTGACATATTTTGGGTTTTGTTTGCTCTCAAACATGTTTTGTGAAAGTGATCTATTTAATTATTATCATTCATTCCTATAATTGTTACTAGATTTTTCACCCGCACATCCGTGCGGGGAGATATTTATTTTATAAATATATAACAGATACCTTCGCAAAACTTTCAAAGATATAATTTACATTTTAGTGTTATATATTGTGTAAATCTATAATGTTATTAGTTATGTTTCTTATTCGATATTATTAATGTATAATGATTTGTTTTATACATTTTACTTTATTATTAATTGTTATTATATATTAATATATTTTCAAGTTTGGTAAAATAAATTCATAGTATGAAATAAGCAAATTGAGAATCTCTTTTATTTTTTCCTAATTTTTACAGACTGAATACAACACATTTTAAAATTTTATTTAGTTATTATAGAACTGATATTTTCTTAGCATAATTTATATTTCTATGTTATTTATTTTAGTATATTGTGGAATTTTATAACTAAATAGAGTATAATAATACTTTATTATTAATTATGAAATCAATCGCTGCATTAATTTAAAAATATTTTAAAATTTTATTAAGATTTTGTTAGATTTTTTCCAACATATTTTGTTATAAGTAAAAATAAAATTTAAATTTACAGTTAAAATTTATTTATTAATATCTATATAATTTATAAGATTTTTTAGAAATGTTATATATTAAATATATTAACTTAAATAATCAAATAGATGTAATTGATGATATAGATCTAGTATGAATTTTTATGGTATTTCTTTTAATAAAAAAATATAGAATATAATTATAAAATTTGAAAAATAGCATACACTTTTATTTTTTTTTATAGTAAAATATTATTTAAATTAATGTATAATAGTATATATTATTAATTACGAAATTAATCAATGGTATTAATTTAAATAAAATATTTTAAATTTTTAAAATGATTTTGTTAGATTTTTTCAACAACATTTTGTTATAAATAAAGATAAAATTTAAATTTACAGTTAAAATTTATTTATTATTAATATCTTTATATATTTAATAGATTAATGTAAATAATTAAATAAATGTAATTAATAAAATGGATCTAATAAAATTAGTATGATTTTTTTATGGTAGATAAAAATGGTACTTCTCTTTTAATAGAGAAGATTTGTTTAATGGAAACACTTCCGCATCTTAAGTTCTTTAATGTGTGTGTGTGTTTTTTTTTGATTTTATTTAACCGTATTTCTCATTGTTTTTTATCCATGTGGCTTCATACATACTGCATATCTCGTTCGTAATGCATAATTATTAGAAAATTAGTACTACGGGTTAGTGAGCAATATAAAACATCTTAAATTTTAAATGAGCATTTGAAAATGTTTAGTTTACTCTCATTCTAAAATGAAGTTAATTTTCACAATTTATGGTTTGTTATTCTTATTTCAGATTATATACTTATCCTACCATCAAAAAAATTTTCATGCATATATAATTTTAAAACATTATTCAAGGTTTGTTTTACTTCAATTATGATAATAAGTAGAATGAAGTATCTTAAACACACAAACTATTAATTATTTCTGGTCATATACATGTGCTTCTTGAATATATTGATATTTTATTTCCTCTTATACATTTTCTCATTAAATTTCATATATATATATATATATCTATAATATTTTTAATTATTATGTAAAATATTATTCTAATTAATATATGTGAAATAACCAAAAGAGAAAAAACTAATTATACTTATATGTGAAATATTATTATAATTAATTATCACAAAACGACCAACTGGACTATCAAACTATGTCATAAGTTTTCATACTCAAGATGCAAAACAGAACACCCAGTTCGAATAAAATTAGTTTTTTCTCCAACAAAGTAAAAATCACTGTATATTTATAAGAAAAAAGATTTTATATGACAGTTCTAACTTTCAAAGGCCTCAAAATGGGTCCCAAATGACGGTCAACACAGGTAACCTAAGCAGCCCAAAAAACCTGATGGTCCATTTTACATTTGTCATTAACTCTTTTTATTTCCAGAATAAAGACGATAACGGAAAAAATTTACCAACGATTTTTTTTTGAATTCTAGTTAAAATGATTCTAGGGAATGGTTTTCGGCGGCGTATTAAAAACAGAAGATTTCATTTTGAACATTATTTAATTAAAAAGTAATGTAATCAATATATAAAAGATAAAGCTCGTCGTATCTAAAAAACGAATTTAACTATAAACAAGCTACAAACCGAAAAACAGTTTAAAAACACTAAAACATCAAAAGTAGAAACCGAAGATCTCTAGTGAACAACTTTGAAAAAAGTAAAGGAAAGAATGATCCATGGCTGGCTCACTTGGACCCGATTGCACAGTAGTGACACCAAAACACGGACGAAGAAAGCAAAAGAGAAAAAAAAAAAGAGAGAGAGGGACACGTGGCGTGTAGATAGGTGACAGTGAGGTCTCCGGTTGTGTCTCGTGTGAGGTGCGTGCCATGTCAGAGTCCGTTCCCCTATGAGCCCGGCGAATCCGAATCATGTGGCCCCCCTTCCTCTCTCTCTCTCTAGACTTTCTCTCTCTCTCTACTTATTTATCGTTTCGCGTGTCGCGTCTCTATCTTTCCTTTCCTTTCGTATCGCAACCTCTCTCTCTCTCTCTCTCTCTCTATTGTCGAGGCCGTGCCCTAGAAGCGCCCCCTTTCCTCTCCGCGACCTCAATCCCTAGCTTCCGTCGCCCTTCGATCATCTGAATTAACTTCTTATCACCCCCGATTCGAGATTCGTAAGCTCTTTTCTCCTCGTCGTTGATTTCAATTCCGTGATTTTTCCGATGTTGATTTGCTGAGGTTATGGTTTAATTGGGGTTTATCATCAATGAACCCTTTTGGTTTGTGCCAATGTGTGTCGTAGGATGCTCGTGACTTGCTTTGCTTCACCTTTTTTTTCTCCAGTGATTTTGGTTGGCTTGATCTCTTTAATGTGATTGCCATTTTGAGTAGTGAGGGATCAAGTCGTTTAACTATGTTTAGATTCGTTACTAGGTTTGTGTTTTCGATCTTTAATGATGACCCGTTGTAATTGAGTATGTTAAATAATGTTATAATCTACCACTAACGTGTTTAGTGCGTATATCATTTAGTTTTCTTAGCTTCTTTATTTCTGTTTGATGTGCACAACCTTTTGAATCAGGAAAGAGTTCAGCTCTTCATTTTTCATTTTATATGAATACTAATTTGAGTGATACTCTGTTTTACCTTGGCACTATTTTTTTGTTTCAGTCTCTCTCTCTCTTGATCTTAGACTAACATTTTTGTTTTTTTTTCTTTGTAATTATAGTGTGGAAGCAAAGTTCTTCATGAAGGTCTGTCCATTACTATGTGAGGCAGATGCTATGAAACCACAGGTAGAATATGACAGATTCTGGCAGTGAAATGCTTGATAGAGATTGGGTCATGAAGCAGAAACGAAGAAAGCTTCCGTCTATTCTGGATTCGTTAGACCAAAAAGAGGATTCTTCTGCGGCGGCTATTGATTCTCCTGATAAACCAACTAAGCATCAGCTTAAGGCTGGTCCAACTCCTGAACGGACCTCGAAAAGAAAGGGACAGTCCCTTCCTGAAAATAATTCTTTGGCTTTTGGTTCTCCGGAACACACTTCTTCTGATAAGCTAACTAATCAGCAGCCTAGCGTTGATTTGACTCCTGAAGGAAATTCCTCTAAAAGGAAGGGACATGACGGGGTAACCTCATTTTCCCTTACTAGTGTTTTGTTTCAGATTTTCTCTGTATTTTATATATGCTTGTTGTTCTAGTAATGACTTCCTTTTTTTTTTGCTGGTTACAGAATTATTTTGAATGTGTGATCTGTGACCTTGGTGGTGATTTGCTGTGCTGTGATAGTTGTCCTCGGACCTATCATACCGATTGCCTCACTCCTCCTCTTAAGGTAAAGCTATTTTCCTTCTGTATATTTGTCATTCCGGAATGGTAGACGTAGATTCGCTATACTCAAATTGGGAAAACTTATCTTACTCCTTATCTCTTTCCCTCTAGCGGATTCCAAATGGCAAGTGGATCTGCCCAAAGTGTTCTCCAGACAGCGGTGCGCTAAAGCCTACCACACGTCTAGATGCCATTTCAAAGCGGGCAAGAACAAAAACCTCGAAAAGAAATTCACAAGACAGGCCAAAGAGCGAGAGAGCTTCACAGATATATTGCAGTTCTCTTGTTTCTGGAGAACCATCTTCAGAGAAAGGAAAAAGTATTTCGGCTGGGGAGAGCAAATCCATAGGAAAGGAAGTGATGGATGGGTGTTCTGCTGAGCTTGGTCATGTATCTGCGGATGACCAACCCGATTCACCTGTCATACCCACTGCATATCCGCCCTCCTCCGAAGATCTCCCCGAATCTAAACTATCAAATACCGGAAAAAGTCATGAAGCACCCGTGGAGAGAGTTCCACATGCTTGCAGTGAGATGGTGGTAAACGATACGATTGGTGAAGCAGAGACTGGAAAAGGTAAAAGGAAAAAACGGAAGCGTGAACCTAATGATGGGGAAACTGTTAAAGAGTGCAAGGCTGACAAGAAACGTACAAAGAAAAGTTTGTCCAAAGTGGGTTCTCCGAAAACCAAAACATCGGAGTCTTCGAAGAAGAAGAAGAAAAAGAAAAATCGAGTGACTTTAAAATCTTTGTCCAAAACTCAGTCCAAGGTGGAAGTACCAGAGAAAGTGAAGGTATGTTTTCTTAATTATCGTACGTTCTGTAGACATTCTTTCTGTGTTTATATTGGGGAATATATTAAACCTTAAAATGTTGCATCCACGCGTTTGTCTCTAGTGTGTTGTAGCATAAAAGATATCACATTTTTAGAGATCGTAGATCAGATATCGTTAATAAAGTTTACGAATTCAGAATTGTTGTCTGACCTTCTGTATTTAATGTTGAATATCTTGTGCATTAGTGTATCTTGGGTCAATACTGCACATAATGTTCCTGTTCTGTCCTGGAGATTGTGCTCTTGTGAATAATTATTCTAGTTTCTTATTAATCAGCGTGACATTTTTGTTCTGCTTAACATTTTTTAACATCTGTATATTTTTTAGTCTCCATGCCCATCTCTTTTCAACTGGAAATAGTTTGTCGTATATTCATTAGGATTCTTAAAAGCAATTTTAAATACAGTTGAGATATCTAACGAACCTTGTTTAATTGTCTTATTGGCTACATTTTTTTCGCAGTTGATCTTGTATCATCTTTTTCATTTAGTATATGTTCTTATCCAATTATATGTGTTAATAATGCAGAAGCTTTCCAAGGAGGAACGTCGTGCAATACGTGACGCAGATAAATCTTCTAGTTATTTGGATGTCAAAAACTCTATTCCTCCTACAAATCTACAGGTAATCAATCCTTGTGTCACTGCCATCAGAAATTTTCTTGCTGTGTTACTCATGGTTGTTAATATTGATTTCTTTTTGTTTGTGGTTCCTATCAGGTGGATCGTGTTTTAGGATGCCGAGTCCAAGATCCTAATAAGACCTCGCTGTATGGTGCTCTTTCAGATGACTTATGTTCTGATAATTTACAAGATAATGACCAGCGAGATAGCACAGTGAAAGATACTAATGCTGATACAGTGGTTACCGAGGACAGAACAGATTCCTCTTCTGAGACAGGTAAAAGTTCCAGAAATTCACGTCTGAAGGATAGAGATATGGATGAATCTGCTGTAGGTACTGAGTGTTTGGTTGATGAGAAAGAAGATATGGTTTCAGAAGACACTTTTGATGCCACAGTTAGTAGACATGTGGATAATGAAGATAAAAAAGCTAGTGAAGCACCTGTCTCTGTTGATGCACATCACGAAATGGGGGGAAAGATCCCTGTGGCAGGGGAAGAAGTTGAGGAGCCTGTTGCCGCTAAAGCTGCAGATCTTATTGGAGAAACTGTTTCATATGAGTTTCTTGTTAAATGGGTGGGAAAATCTAATATCCATAACAGTTGGATTTCTGAGGCGGACCTCAAAAGTCTCGCTAGAAGAAAACTAGAAAACTACAAATCAAAGTACGGAACAGCTGTTATAAATATCTGTGAAGATAAATGGAAGCAGCCTCAGCGAATAATTGCTCTCCGGGTTTCAAAAGAAGGTCATCAAGAAGCTTATGTAAAATGGACTGGTCTAGCTTATGATGAATGCACATGGGAGAGCTTGGAGGAGCCTATTATTAAGGAATCACCCCATTTGATGGATCTCTTTCAGAAGTATGAGCGGAAGACATTGGAAAGGGATATAAGTAAGGGTATTTCCCCAAGGACAAGAGGTGAAGGTCAGCAAAGTGAAGTCATTACCCTCACAGAACAGCCTTCAGAACTCAGGGGAGGCGCCCTATTTCCGCATCAGCTTGAGGCCCTGAATTGGTTGCGTAGATGCTGGCATAAATCGAAAAATGTAATACTTGCTGATGAGATGGGGCTTGGAAAAACAGTGTCCGCCAGTGCGTTTCTCTCCTCACTTTATTTTGAATTTGGAGTTGCAAGACCTTGTTTGGTTTTGGTTCCACTTTCAACAATGCCGAACTGGCTATCCGAGTTTTCTCTTTGGGCTCCACTCCTTAATGTTGTGGAATATCACGGTGGCGCAAAAGCCAGAGCCATAATTCGAGAGTTTGAGTGGCATGCTAAGAGCTCTACTGAGACGACCAAGAAGATGAAGCCCTACAAATTTAATGTCCTCTTAACTACTTATGAAATGGTTCTGGCCGACTCATCTCATTTGCGTGGAGTTCCATGGGAAGTTCTTGTGGTTGATGAAGGGCATCGTCTAAAGAATTCAGAAAGTAAGCTGTTTAGCTTGCTCAACACATTCTCTTTTCAACACCGTGTACTTTTGACTGGGACCCCTCTTCAAAATAACATTGGTGAGATGTATAATCTGCTCAACTTCTTGCAACCATCTTCATTCCCTTCTTTGTCTTCTTTTGAGGAGAAGTTTCATGATCTGACAAGTGCTGAGAAAGTAGAGGAACTGAAGAAACTTGTTGCTCCTCATATGCTTCGACGGCTTAAAAAAGATGCCATGCAGAATATTCCTCCAAAGACAGAGAGGATGGTCCCTGTTGAGTTGTCATCAATCCAGGCTGAATATTATCGTGCAATGTTAACTAAGAACTATCAGATACTACGAAATATCGGGAAAGGGGTAGCACAACAATCAATGTTGAACATAGTGATGCAGTTGAGAAAGGTGTGCAATCACCCATATCTGATACCAGGCACGGAGCCTGAGTCTGGGTCTTTGGAGTTTCTTCATGATATGAGAATAAAAGCATCAGCTAAGTTGACTCTGTTGCACTCCATGCTCAAGGTGCTTCATAAGGAAGGCCACAGAGTTCTGATATTTTCACAGATGACAAAGCTTTTAGACATTCTGGAGGACTACTTGAATGTAGAATTTGGGCCTAAAACATTTGAAAGGGTGGATGGTTCTGTTGCTGTTGCTGATCGTCAAGCAGCTATTGCACGTTTCAACCAAGACAAAAATCGGTTTGTTTTTCTGTTATCTACACGTGCATGTGGTCTTGGTATCAATCTGGCGACAGCTGATACTGTCATTATCTATGACTCTGATTTCAACCCCCATGCTGATATTCAAGCCATGAATAGAGCTCATCGAATTGGACAATCCAAACAACTTCTGGTTTATAGACTTGTCGTCCGTGCCAGTGTAGAAGAGCGTATTCTGCAGCTGGCCAAGAAGAAATTGATGCTCGATCAGCTATTTGTAAACAAGTCCGGATCTCAGAAGGAATTTGAAGATATCCTGCGCTGGGGGACTGAAGAACTTTTCAATGACTCTGCTGGTGCGAACAAGAAAGATACATCTGAAAGTAATGGCAACTTAGATGTAATCATGGATTTAGAAAGCAAGAGCCGGAAAAAGGGTGGTGGCCTCGGAGATGTTTACCAGGACAAATGTACAGATGGAAATGGGAAGATTGTTTGGGACGAGACTGCAATAATGAAGCTGCTTGATCGGACAAATATTCAATCACCCTCCACAGATGGCGCTGATACCGAGTTGGAGAATGATATGCTCGGCTCCGTAAAGGTGAGAAATCATGTTTTGTCTTGCTAAATGACATGTTCATATGCACTGCTATAATATGGTTTCTAGATGCAAGATTTTCTTTTGAATTTTGTGCTCATGTTGCAGAAAAAATTCCATCTGAAATTGGTAGCTTATTAACTGAAATGACCATTGTTTTACCTGAAGAATACTTTTGGTTGCTTTAAGATACATAGTTGAATTCGTTATTATGTTTTTTGTCCACAATGATAATTATATTGCTTCTGTTGTCGATGGTTTATATATTTCTTCTTAATCAGCCTGTGGAATGGAATGAGGAAACAGCTGAAGAACAAGTTGGAGCCGAATCACCTCCTCTGGTGGCTGATGATACTGATGAACATAGTTCAGAAAGGAAAGATGATGATGTAGTTACTTTTACGGAAGAAAATGACTGGGACAGGCTTCTGCGTATGAGGTTCGGCTTCCCTCTTACTCTTAGTTCAGCTACTTGCCTATGTTTATTTGCTTCAGTCTAAACGAAATTCGCAGCTTATGTTCTTGCTTTCACTACTTGTTATTACTTATTTGCTGATTTTCATACTGACAATTGTACTTATAGATGGAAGAGATATCAGAGCGAGGAAGAAGCAACGCTTGGTAGAGGAAAACGTTTGAGAAAGGCTGTTTCATACAGGGAAGCATATGCCCCAAATACCAGTGGAGCTGTAGTCGAGGTAACGGTTTTACTCTACAGACAAGAGCATCTTTTTGTGGCTATGAATACCTTTGCCATGTCAGTTACTAGTTTTCCTATCATATAACTATTGCAGGATGGCGGTGAAGATGAGAAAGAACCAGAACTTAAAAAGGAATATACACCTGCAGGCCGAGCCCTAAAAGACAAGTTGTAAGTTTAAGTTCTAAATCTATTGGTTGTTTGCCATTTGCTAGGTTGATAATAGTGAATTGTAAAATTTTGCTCCATTTGCAAGTTTTAGATAAAATCATGCCTCCTTTCCAGATATTTTTTTGCATAGACTGAGATTCTGATTTCTCCTGATGGGAAGATGAAATAAGATTCTGTAGCAGTATCAATTTGCGTATAATTTGTTTAGAGGATATTGGATTTTTCATATTAAGTTGCTGCTCTGTAACTCCTTTTCATGCTTTTTTTCAAGATCTGGAATAACGGTATCTTTGTTTTCTGCAAAACAGCACAAAGCTGCGAGAAAGGCAAAAAAATCGGCTTGCAAAAAGGAATGCTGTTGAAGACTCAATTCCTAATGGCAATGTGGATCAGGTAACTGAAGCAGCTAATCAAGACGAAGAAAGCCCTGTAATGATGGACGTGGACGATAGCCAACAATGTGATGCACAGAAAAGAAAATCCAGACCGCTAAGGCTAGACGGTTCTTCAGATCCTACACCAGATCTTCCAAGTCAACATCTTAATGGCGCAGAATGTCCACCATCTTTACCCCCAAACAACCTGCCGGTTCTTGGACTGTGTGCTCCTAATTTTACGCAACCAGAACCCTCCCGGAGAAATTATTCTCGTCCAAGTAGTAGACAGAACAGGACCATACCAGGACCTCATTTTCCTTTCAGTCTACCCCAAAGATCGGGTTCGGTTGAGAGGGAAGTAAACAACCAGGAGCCTTCTATGGGTAATCTAAAACCACATAATGTAAAGGAGGAACCTTCTCAGCAGCCTCTTAGTAATATGGATGGTTGGCTTCCAGTTCGTCCGGTATTTCCCTCTCTCCTCTACCTCCTAACACATCTACTTCCCATACACACACGCATAAAAAATAAACGTATACTTATATCTGTGTTAAATCTTATATGCACATTGCAGTTTCCTCCGTCAGGGGATTTTGAGCGTCCCCGAAGTTCTGGTGCTGCTTTGGCTGAGTTCCAGGAGAAGTTTCCGCTACTTAACCTACCATTTGATGATAAGCTGCTTCCTCGATTTCCATTTCAGCAGAGAAACATGGGAACTTCGCATCAGGAAATCATGGCTAATCTTTCTCTGAGGAAAAGATTTGAAGGAAGTGGTCATTCTATGCAAGACCTATTTTCCATGCCACCGATGCCGTTTCTACCAAATATGAAAGTCCCTCCTGTGGACCCACCTGTGTTCAGCCAACAAGAGGAGTTACCGCCTCTGGGTTTGGATCAGTTTTCATCAGCTCTTTCATCTATTCCGGAGAACCATCGAAAGGTTCTTGAGAACATAATGCTGAGAACAGGCTCTGGACTTGGGCACTTGCAGAAAAAGAAAACAAGAGTAGACGCATGGTCCGAGGATGAACTAGATTCTCTCTGGATTGGGATTCGCAGACATGGGTATGGAAACTGGGAGACAATTCTCAGAGATCCAAGGCTAAAATTTTCCAAATTCAAATCTCCAGAGTACTTGGCAGCGAGGTGGGAAGAAGAGCAACGTAAATTCTTGGATAGTCTTTCTTCTCTTCCATCTAAGTCAAGCAGGACAGATAAGTCCACCAAAACTCCCTTGTTTCCTGGTCTTCCTCAAGGTATAATGAACCGGGCTTTACATGGAACTAAATATGCTACTCCTCCAAGGTTCCAGTCCCACCTCACAGACATAAAGCTCGGATTCAACGATCTAGCATCTACCCTTCCGTTGTTTGAGTCCTCTAATCACTTGGGATTGCGAAGTGAGCCTTTTCCTCCTCTGGACCTTTCTGGTGATCCTTCTGCTGGACCATCAAATACTCCCAGTGACAAGCCTTTTCCACTCAACTCTCTTGGAATGGGAAACTTAGGTTCGCTGGGTTTGGATAGTTTAAGCTCCTTAAACACACAGAGAACTGATGAAAGACGTGATGCCATTAAGCGCGGAAAACTGCCTTTGTTTCTAGATATGCAGTTACCTCCAATGCTTGATTCAAGCAACAATGTGTTCTTGGGAAGATCAGCCAATCCATCTCTCCTTGATCCAAACCGAGTGATGAATCTCTCCAATCCGATGGGGAAAGACGTATTGGGAGGTACTAGCTCTTCAGAGAACAAGTTACCTCATTGGTTACGGGATGCTGTGACTGTTCCCGCTGCAAAGTCACCTGAACCACCCACCTTACCTCCAACCGTCTCAGCTATAGCTCAATCAGTCCGAGTTTTATATGGTAAAGATTCTACTACCATTCCACCGTTTGTGATACCAGAGCCGCCACCTCCTGTTCCAAGAGATCCAAGACACAGTCTGAGAAAGAAAAAGAAACGTAAATCACGTCCATCAAGCCAAATGACTACAGGCATTGCTAGTAGCAGCCACAATGTAGCAGAAAGCAGCTCTCAAGGCAATCCACCAACTCCTCCTTTGCTTCCACCATCGCTGTCAGGTGAACCTTCTGGGTCCTCTCAAGCCAATTTGCCACATCAGAACCTAAACATCACAGAACCATCTTCCTCCGAGCCAATCAGAGTTCAAGCTCCTCAAGAAGATTATGTGGTAGCAGCAGAACCATCTGAAGTACCAAAGCCAAGTCTAGAGGAAGTCACTGGTACGTCAAGATCTGTATCGCCAGAGCACAAAATCTCTGAACCTAAATCTACCAACGAGGATGGAGACTCAGATTTAGAAACTTGTGAGAAAAATGAGGCTGATCAACTTATGATTCATTCAGACGATAAGCATTTGGACGTGAAGCAAGAGAACCAACAGTCTGAGAATGCCTCAAACAAGCAATGTGAGCCCACAGAGGCTGAAACTCCAAACACCGACACAGAACAAGAAGATAATGAAGAATCCATAAAGATGGTGATTGATATTTCTCCAGGTGACGATTGAAGTCTACAATTGAAAATATACCAGTGTTGCTTTGTTTAGGTCCTTGCGATCAAAGTGGGTACTAAATGGCTATTAAGTTTTGTAGGTATGACGCAACTCAGTGAAGAAGCAGTATATGTACTGGGACTTTTACCATTTTTATCTTTTTAAATTCTTCTCGATTGTAAAACATGTGTAAGAGAATGACGAAGCTTATTTTATAATGATCTAACTGGTTTGTTTGGATTGTGTAATACCAGAAAATGTAGATTGTAGAATGCTTCAGTTAGAAAATCGTCTTAATATTGGCCATGTATGCCTTACCGAACTATTAAATACCGATATCAATCAGTCGTCAGTTGTATTGCTCTGGATTTTCTACAGACAGGGTGGACGATGCATTCATTATGGGAAAAGAAGTTTGAAAGACTCTGAACAGTCTAGCAAGTTCCATTCTCTTCTGACATTTAAAATGCTTTAGAAATTGACACCCAAACACTAACCAACTCTCCTTAGTCCGGCTGAAGTTATGTTCAACTAAATATCATTGGTCTCAGAATTACAAAATTACCTCTGGCCAGATTCAACGACTTCACTTTTCTTCTCATTGTTTGCGTTTAGTTTAGGGTTGCCGTCAACTACACGTTTCCACAATTAAAACATTCGCTCATGTGAGAAACCTCCCAAAGTTGTGCAAGTCATCATCATTCATCAATTGTCCATACGAAGTAAATAACTCAAATTAATCCTATAAAACAAATAAAATCAGATTAACTTCGTTTTATCCGGCTTTTACGAAACTATGATTACTCCATAGTCATATAACCTGAATTCATTTATAATAACAAAATAGGATGTCCTCTTCTCGTGATAATATATAGTTCAAAAGTTATGAATATATCATAAGAATGGTATGTAAACATTAAAGCCGTCTTAGCCCAATCGTAGAGTGCGTCACTTCATTTTCCTTATTTTTCCTCGAAACCAAAAAGGTATCCTATATATATCACTTGGGTAAATAGATTCTGCCAGTAAAAAAATAGATTGTTTTTTTTCTCCATCTCACAAAAAAGTAATACTATTTTTTTTATACTTTAAAAGAAAACAAATGAGTCTCAGAAATTCAAACATCAATCGTGGAAGAAGTTCTCTCCTCTTTCACCTTCTTCATCAATTTGATCCATTTTCTCCGTCTGCTTGACGTCGGAATCTCACAAACGTAAAAATGGCGCCGAGTAGACGAGATATACAGCTTACACGGATCACCGGACACAGCCTTGGTTCTTCGGATGCGGAGAACGAAGAGATGGAGGGAGTTCGTCTTCTTGATTCCTATGATGACGACGAAGAGAACGCTCATTTTCTGAGTAAGATAGAGGGTGGAAGCGGAGATTCCGTTTTGAAGAAGATTCAGGTCGGAATAACCGGTATGACTTGTGCTGCTTGTTCTAATGCCGTCGAAGGAGCTTTGATGAGCGTTAATGGTGTCTTCAAAGCCTCTGTCGCTTTACTACAGAACAGGGCCGACGTCGTTTTCGACCCTAATTTAATCAAGGTTTCTCTCTTTTTAATTAATTGTTTTAGTTCTTGTCAAAAAAAAATATTAATCGTTTCCATTCTTAGGCATGAACACTTTTTAAGTGAACCCAAAATCCAAACAGAACCCTGAACCTAACTTCGTATTTGAGATCTATAAAATACATTAATAGATTTTGTAAGAAGGTATTTCGGATATGGATATTATTGAACCCAACTCAAAGTTGAAAGGGGACATTCAAAACACTCGAATATTAGAAAAACTTAAAATAGCAAATCGAAATATTTGAACTAGTATACGAAAAATTCAAATTCTAAATAAATAATTTAAATACTTAGTTTAATATTATTTTGATAGTTTATTTAAAAATATCAGAAAATAAGTATTATTAACCGAGCTCATAAAAAATTAGAACCAATATATATATTTTACTGAAGTATAACATCTAACTAAATTTAACCAAATCTGACCTGAACATATACATAATCCGAAAAGGCTTAGAGACTAAATCCGAAATCCAAAAACCCAAAAACTCAATCCAAACTCCAACAACCTGAAGCCCATGCCTATTCTTTTAATTAATAGTTTTCATTTTTGTTTATTTCTCGACGATTTCATCTTTATTTATTTTTCTGTTGTAGGAAGAGGACATTAAAGAGGCTATAGAGGATGCCGGATTTGAGGCAGAGATTCTAGCAGATCCTGTTACTGCCGGGACGAAGACAACTTTAGTGGGACAGTTTACTATTGGAGGCATGACATGCGCAGCTTGTGTTAACTCAGTTGAAGGCATTCTAAAAGACCTTCCTGGCGTTAAAAGAGCAGTGGTTGCTTTAGCTACATCGTTAGGAGAAGTTGAGTACGATCCTAACCTAATCAACAAAGATGATATTATAACCGCGATCGAAGATGCTGGCTTCGAGGGGTCCCTTGTGCAGAGCAATCAGCAGGACAAACTCCTTTTAAGAGTTGATGGTGTGCTAAACGAGCTTGACGCTCAGGTTCTTGAAGGTATACTTACCAGATTGAACGGGGTTAGACAGTTTCGCGTTGACAGTTTATCAGGAGAGCTTGATGTGGTGTTTGATCCGGAAGTTGTGAATTCGAGAACGTTGGTTGATGATATTGAAGGAGAAGGTTACGGGAAGTTCAAGTTGCGTGTCATGAGCCCTTATGAAAGGTTGACTTCCAAAGATACTGGAGAGGCTTCGAAAATGTTTCGTCGTTTTATCTGCAGTCTTTCTCTTGCTGTGAGTTTTTTATATGCTAATGGACACACCATTTATGATGCATTCACTAAGACCGGATTTGGACAAAAATTTAGTAAAACATCCACTTATTTTAAATTTTATATACATAGATATAACCCTCTAAATTATATAATTTTTTTTATTAAAGTTTTTAGTAAATGTTTATGGACCCAAAATCTTAGAGCCGGTCCGGGAATTTACTGGTCTTAAATCTGTTATCTTATGTCATTTAATACAATTTTTTTTTGATCCAGATTCCTCTCTTCTGTATCCAAGTAATCTGCCCCTACATTGCTGCTTTGAATAACGTACTGGTATGGAGATGTGGACCTTTCATGATGAGTGATTGGTTTAAATGGGGCTTGGTAAGTATTATTCAGTTTGTTATTGGTAAGCGCTTCTACGTTGCTGCATGGAGAGCTCTTCGAAATGGTTCAACTAACATGGATGTGCTGGTCGCTCTGGGCACGTCCGCGTCATACTTCTACTCTGTTGGGGCTCTTTTATATGGTGCGGTCACTGGGTTTTGGTCACCAACGTACTTTGACGCAAGCGCTATGTTGATTACATTTGTCTTACTTGGAAAGTATCTGGAATCTCTTGCAAAGGGGAAAACTTCAGATGCTATGAAGAAACTAGTACAACTTACTCCAGCAACAGCGGTTTTACTAATTGAAGGCAAAGGTAGTATTTACGTGTCCTAATCCTATCTTTACTTAGTATTTAACTTTTTAATGTTTATTTCCATTTATTTCTTCTATTTTATAGGAGAGAAGTTTGTAGGGGAAAGGGAGATAGATGCATTGCTGATTCAGCCTGGTGATTCATTAAAAGTTGTTCCTGGTGGAAAGATCCCTGCAGATGGTGTTGTTGTGTGGGGCTCAAGTTACGTCAATGAAAGTATGGTGACTGGTGAATCAGTTCCTGTTTCTAAAGAGGTTGGTTCACCAGTAATCGGAGGTACTATTAACACGCATGGTGCTCTTCACATTAAAGCTACAAAAGTGGGATCTGATGCAGTTCTAAGCCAGATCATAAGTTTGGTCGAGACGGCACAAATGTCTAAAGCTCCTATCCAGCAATTTGCAGATTATGTGAGTAGTTGTGTCATCTGTTAGTTTGTGATATAATTATTAACAAGCATAAAATATATTATGTCTTTCTCATGTGTAGGTTGCAAGTATCTTTGTTCCGGTAGTGGTTACTTTGTCGTTGATCACCTTAGTGGGATGGTGAGATTCAGTACCTTAGCTTTTACCAATCTCTCTTAGTTTGTTCTCATTTCTAGAATCAAATGATTTTGTAGGTCAATTGCTGGAGCTGTTGGAGGTTACCCAGAAGAATGGATACCGGAAAACGGAACTCACTTTGTGTTCTCGCTTATGTTCTCAATATCTGTTGTCGTAATTGCTTGTCCTTGTGCACTTGGCTTGGCAACACCCACCGCTGTTATGGTGGCAACAGGAGTTGGTGCAACCAATGGTGTACTGATCAAAGGAGGTGATGCATTGGAGAAAGCTCACAAACTGAAATATATAATCTTTGACAAAACAGGCACTTTAACTCAAGGGAAAGCTACCGTTACAACCGCAAAAGTGTTCTCAGAGATGGACCGTGGAGAATTCCTTACACTTGTTGCTTCTGCTGAGGTAAGTTAAATCTTCTTTACTAGCTTCTTAGTTTCTCAGTGAATAGTTAATTTCATCGTCAACTACGTGAGACTTTTATTCATTAACAATTTAACATCATTTCACTTGTGTCTCTTGATTTCCTTAGGCTAGCAGTGAACATCCCTTGGCAAAAGCTATAGTGGACTACGCTAGCCAGTTCCACTCCACTGATGAATCAGCTGAAGACGGCAGAGAGTCTCAAAACTCTGGATGGTTACTCGATACATCAGATTTCTCTGCTCTTCCCGGAAAAGGGATTCAGTGCTTAGTCAACAACAGGATGATTCTGGTTTGGATTAATAGAGATATTTTTTTCTTTAACGCGTAGGAGGGTTTTGAGCTTTTAGTCATGTACATCTTATGGGACTGGTCTAAACCATATATCATATCAACTTCCTTTTCTGGAACACCAAAAAAAAAAGTTGATATAATATATGGTTTGGACCAAGTCCTATAAGATGTAGGTACATGACTAAGAGCTCAAATTCTTTTGCTTTTGTTTATGTGTTAATTAACTGAAAGAAAATATTTTTTCTTGGGTTAGGTGGGAAACCGTAAACTTATGTCGGAGAACTCCATAACCATCCCCGACCACGTTGACAAGTTTGTTGGGGAGCTTGAAGAAAGCGCAAGGACGGGAGTTATTGTAGCCTATAACAGCGAACTAGTTGGCGTGATGGGAATCGCTGATCCACTAAAGAGAGAAGCCCCTATGGTCGTGGAGCTTCTCCGTAGAATGGGCGTTCGATCCATAATGGTTACCGGTGATAACTGGAGAACAGCAAGAGCAGTGGCTAAAGAGGTTAGAATCATTTCATTTCTTTGTGGGTTGGCTCCTGTTTGGTTTGGTTATTGTAGTTTTATATCTCGGTTAGCTTTTTTTTTTGTATGTGGCATGAGTAGGTTGGTATCGAAGACGTGAGAGCGGAAGTAATGCCAGCAGGGAAAGCAGAAGTGGTCCGTTCACTGCAAAAAGACGGAAGCACGGTGGGGATGGTTGGAGATGGAATCAATGACTCGCCGGCTCTAGCCGCTGCTGACGTGGGAATGGCAATCGGTGCGGGGACTGATGTAGCGATAGAAGCAGCGGATTACGTTCTGATGAGAAACAACTTGGAAGATGTTATTATAGCCATCGATCTCTCAAGGAAAACTTTAACAAGAATCCGAATGAATTACGTTTTCGCCATGGCTTACAACGTAGTGTCGATCCCGATAGCAGCAGGAGTGTTCTTCCCGCTTTTGCGAGTGCAACTGCCGCCATGGGCCGCCGGAGCATGCATGGCACTCTCTTCGGTTAGTGTAGTTTGCTCTTCTTTGCTTCTTAGGAGATACAAGAAGCCAAGTCTTAACACTATTATGGCAAATGAGTAAATAATTTTTATTTACTTTTTGTTTTTGTTTATTTTGGTTGTTATTGTAATCATGTAACCACGAATATATTGGTCTTGAGATGGTTCTTATCTGTATTTAAGAGAATGTCTCGGCCTTTGTTGTAAAAATACGGTTCTTTACTTTGTATTTTGAAACACAGCTGAATGTGAAATGCAAGAAATTTAAAAAAAAAAAAAACTTGTCAAACAACATTCGTCCACTGTCAGCAAATTACACAGCAAGATAGCATACATTCAAAACCTTCAAGCATAATATGCATAAGACAATTATATCAAATAAGTCTTCAAGTTTGTGGAGGGAAGGACAAACACCTCAACGCCCAGCTCTTCTTCTGGATCTGAAGAAACTCTCTCTGATTGAGATCAATTCTTTTACAGCCTCACTCATTGCCAACCGGCTCATTGGAGATTCTTCACAACACCTCAGTCCCACCTCAAAAACCAGTGTCAAGCACTTGGCTGCAGGGAAGCCGATTCTAAGGCCGCTGTGAAGAATAAATTCATCTGCAACTTCCAATACTCGCTCTGGCAATGCAGATTTGACATAGCTACATAGGGTAAAGTTTTCTCCGAACACCTCATTGGTTGGTCGTTTCCCACTGAACATTTCCAGAACAAGAATCCCAAAGCTATACACATCTCCGTGTGTTGATATCTGCCCTCCTAGTCCATATTCTGTACCATAATTCATATAATCAAAAATAATAGCAATCAAGGAATTTATAATATTTTTTAATAATTAAAACATTACAGACATGGAATAGTTTTACCTGGTGCAGCATAGCCGATGGTTCCTCTGACTCCAGCAGAGCTGAGTTGATTGAGAAAGTATTCCTGGTCCAATTTAAGGAGGATCCGAGCTAGACCAAAGTCACTAACATGCGCAGTTAGATCATTGTCTAGAAGGACGTTGCTTGGCTTAAGATCACAATGAACTATAGCTTCATGACAATGAACATGAAGATAATCCAGAACAGAAGCAACATCTATCGCTATGCGAAGCCTTTCAAGAAGTGTCAAATTTCTTGATGGCCTATGAATCTCTTCCACTTCTTCCGGATGCAACCACATATCCAAGCTTCCATTTGGCATGAACTCATAGATCAGAGCTCTGAATTGATTTCCTTGGTAATCAATACTTGAACAAGCTGTCAACAGTTTCACAAGATTACGATGCCTTACGTCTTTCAAGGATTCACATTCTGCCATAAAGCTCTTCATTGCTCCACGTCGCTGCATGTTTAAAACTTTCACTGCAACAACCTTGTTTTGTGCTGGAAGCAATGCTTTAAACACTGCACCAAAGCTGCCTGACCCAATCAAACTACTTGAAGAGAAACCATCTGTTGCGTTTCGAAGATCTCCATAGCTTATTTGTTCAAGGAAAATCCCAAAGGTGGACGGAGTTGCTGCATTTGTTTTGTTCTTCTTTCTGTTTTTGAACCAACAAAGAGAAACTGAAGCTATGAACAATATTATAAATATAGATCCACCTATGCATACTCCAATCACAACTTTTTTTGAAAGAGATGAGTGTTTCGCCCTTTTCTCAAGTTCTTGTGATAAGCATGAACTTAGTTTCAATTCCAAGACGCCTCCACATAGGTTTTTGTTTCCAAATACTGAAACAATAGTAGCATTCTTGAACTTTCCTTCTGTTGGCACTTTTCCCTCAAAGTTGTTAATAGATAGATTGAGATGCTCCAACGAGTTAAAGTTTGCCAAATATCTTGGTATACTTCCGGAGAGATTATTGTTGGAGAAATCAACCTCTTTAACACCCACCAACCCACTTATGTCTGGAATGGTTCCATCAAAAGAATTCACTTGCAGATAAAGTTGTTCCATCAAGAGACACTTCCCCAAAGTCTGTGGCAGTTCCCCTGATAATTTATTATATGCAACAGACAGTGTACCAAGATGTTCAAGGCTTCCAACATCTTTTGGTAAAGAGCCAGTCAAATAATTGTTTGACATGGTTAGAAAAACAAGAGGTGAAATTTGCATAATCTCTCGAGGTATAGTTCCAGTCAACGTGTTATGATCCATCCTTAAACGAAGCATATAGCTACAATTCCCAAGACTCGGAGGAATGGTTCCTTCAAAACTATTCTTGTCCAAATAAAGTTTTTCTAACCGGGTGATATTTCCTATAGAAAAGGGTATCTCTCCAGACATTCTATTTGAAGAGACACTTAATAGGCCTAGATTTGAAAGTTTCCCAAGAGAGGCTGGGAGTCTTCCTGACAGTAGATTATTTGCCAACAAAAGTGTTTGTAAGTTGATTATATTACCAATGTCATGCGGAATGCTTCCAGAGATGAGATTCCACCCAAGGCTTAATTCCGTAACATATATGGAGATATTGGCAATAGAGGTAGGCAAGATACCCCCAAGCACATTTTCTGACACAGTTAAGACATCTAGTTGCGTGCAGTTGGTTAAAGCACCAAGAAAATCAAGATCTCCAGCTGAGTAGCTTCCCAAAGAATTATTATTAAGTTCTAAGGTTTGCAAATATTGTACGTTTCCAAAGCTGGAAGGAATACTTCCTGTGAGACTATTAAATTCCATTCCCAACATTTGAAGGTTTGAGATATTGGGAAGTGTTGTTGGAATGAGTCCCGTGAGATGATTACTTCCCACATACAACTCTCGAATGTTTGGTAGTAAATTACCAAAATCAGGCCTTAAGCTCCCAGAGAAACCATTACCAAAGATGTTGAAAGACTCAAGTAATGACAAATTGTAAATTCCAGGAGGAAAAACACCAGAAAAGTGGTTCATAGATAAATCAAGATACAGTACTTGGGTCAATCGAGATATATCATTAGGGATTCCTCCTTTGATATAGTTACTTCCAAAGCTAAGATACTTGAGGGATGTCAAGTTTCCTAGAGATGCAGGGATCTTTCCTTTTAGGTTGTTTTTACCAAGTTCTAAATAAGCAAGTTTGGTCAGTGAACCTAGCTCTGAAGGAACATCTTGTGTAAAAGAATTTGAAAATAATTCAAACTCGAACAATCTAGAGCAGTTATAAAGACTTGTTGGAATCCCTCCTTCCAGAAAATTTAACGACATAAGCAAGTGTTGAATTCTAAACAAGTTTCCCACTTCTTGAGGGATGGTTCCACCAAAAGAGTTATTTTCAAGATTAAGTGATGTGAGAAACGAAAGATTACCAATAGATGGTGATATCGTCCCACCCAATTGCAGCCCTCCCAGGTCCAAACCAGTAACCCTTTTGTGTTTCCGGCCACATTTAACCCCTGTCCAGTTGCAGAGAGGGGATGAATTGTTCCATGAGGACAAGACAGATCTTCTTCCTTCAGATACTTTAGACTTGAACTCGAGCAGTGCTTGCTTATCAGTTTCATCATTAAACTTGTATGCTTCAACTAACATTAGCGCAGTGAAAGAAAGTAAAAGAAAGAGTCTCATGCTTCTCATATTTTGCAGAGAAGGAATACCAAGAGAAGAACAAATTACAAAATCAAACATGTTTTTGCCTTGTGCCTTTTTAACTTAACCTCGAAAAGGAAACTACAAAGACTTTTCAAAAGTCAAGTAGTCAATTAATTATCTAGAAGACAAAAAACATTTCTCTAGCCATAACATCATTTCGACGTGTATGATGGGTTTTCTTTTAGTTGCGTCAGATATCTGGTTTCCCTCTACGCACAAACTCACAGTCACATTTATCAGTAGTAATAATTTGTTATTGATCTATAAATCGGATAATCTAACTCTTTATGAATTGTGTGGCTTAAAAGTTCATTTTTCCATTTGTGGGTCTGTTAGATTTGGATTGAATTTTGGGAATTTTGATTGATTTGATGATTGAATGTGAATGTGATTTGTTAACAGATGGTATATTCCAATGGGAATTGCTAAAAATAATAACCTCACAGTGAGATCACCAAACAGAGCAACATTTAGAATGAAGTTTCTTTTGTCTAACATTTACATACAGTATATGGCTCAATAGTATGATTCTGTTCGGCCATTTTCAGTCGCAGCAGAGTATTGAAAGAACACAAAATATAAGAGAGAAGAACAAGAATAAAGCACATCAACAAGCATATCAAAATGCATGGCTTCCTTGTATAAATTACAAAATTATCTATTCTAGTAAATATGAGGTCAATTCTCTCAAATATAAATTTTTAAGTTTTTGTCACAAAAATAACTCTCGAGTAAGAAAATGACTAAAATAGTCTCTTTTTGTTTTGAAATTTTTAACATTTATTTTTTTATTTTAAAATTTAAAATCATATCCTCAAAAACTCAGCATTTAATTCTAAACTCTAAGTCGATATTAGTAAACCCTAAGATTCTTTTAATAAAACTTATTTTACTCATTTTCTTCGTTAAATGCTATTTCCGTGAAACTAAACTAAAAATGTCTATCGTAGAGAATTTTTCTAAATTATAATCCAAAAGATATTATCAATTTCAAACTCTAATCCTTTTTATCTTTTTCATTTTCTTCACCAAATTTAGAATCCACAAACTATTTAACATACTCAGCTTAAAATATTTCAGAAGCAACAACTTACATAACCCAACATCTACAGAGGTAAATAATTAACACAGGGGCGGATCTACAGTACCTGGAACGGGGCACGTGCCCCCTACTACTTTTTCAGTTTTATTTAGTTACCTTTGTTACTTTTGATCTTTGTGGAACAGTTGGTAAAACTGTCCCCTCTTACGTTGACTCATTACATGGTTCGAAGCCATTCGCGTTACTTTTTTTCCTTGGTTTTATTTTTATCTCTTAACTCTTAAGTGTATACAGTTAATGTTTTATCTGACACGTCTACTATTACAATGGGGGTGATTGGTTGGGTTTTATCTCCATACTTTAGCTTTATTTATTTTTAAATCACTAAATTTTACCAATCATGCTTTAGCTTTACTTTTAAAAATTAATGTCTACATCAAGTTTTTATTTAATTTTACCAATCATGCTTTAGCTTTATTTTTAAAGCTACAGCAAAAAAAATAAAGCAAAACTTTTTATTATGTATTTTAGGAAAAAATGCTACATCATATTTTTATAAGCTGTAGAATCTGTAAAATGTAAAAAAAGATATCTATAATATCAAATAAATTATATAATCATAATAAAAACTTTTATAAATATTTTAATTTTGAATTTGAGTGTTTTTTTAATTATTAAGATATTTAAATAATATAAATATTATTTACATATCACTTTTAAAATTACAACAAATTTTGATAATTTATAAACAAAAATATTAATATAAATTATTCTTTAGCTTTACTTTTAAAAATTAATGTCTACATCAAGTTTTTATTTAATTTTACCAATCATGCTTTATTTTTAAAGCTACAGCAAAAAAAATAAAGAAAAACTTTTTATTATGTATTTTAGGCAAAAATGCTACATCATATTTTTATAAGCTGTAGAATCTGTAAAATGTAAAAAAAGATATCTATAATATCAAATAAATTATATAATCATAATAAAAACTTTTATAAATATTTTAATTTTGAATTTGAGTGTTTTTTAATTATTAAGATATTTAAATAATATAAATATTATTTACAATCACTTTTAAAATTACAACAAATTTTGATAATTTATAAACAAAAATATTAATATAAATTATTTTAATTCATATAAAATAATAATTATATATATACAACACATATTTCATATATTTTATTTTAAAATATCTACGGCCTATAACTTACAGCTACAACAAATTTAACTACAGTAAAAGTCTCTGCAGAAAAAGTCTACAGTAACAACTTTACAGCTACAACCAATTTATCTACAGCTAAACATCTACAGTTAAATTTTTTAAGCCACAGTCGAACCAATCATCACCAATATCTTTCTTCGCAGCGATTATTTAGTGAGATTTTTCCTACTTTTGTTTTGCTGTTAATATTATTATTTTTGTGTTAGCATATATTTGTCTTTCTTTATATGTATTTTAATAGTACTTTCTTTGATAATATTTATTTCATTTTTATATTTCAACTTTTCGGCACATTTTAAGTCCATTCTTTTAATAATAGACATTAGCAATTGCTAATAGAAAAAAATCTAATTAGTCCATTAATTCGTTGTTATTTAATATTTTAGTGTTTAGTTCTTTATGATATGATTAATTGATTATAAACAAGTTCTGTAAGATATTGATATAATGTATATGTGTAAATTTGAAGACTACTTTTTATATTTTTTTGTCAACTAAGACCACTTTTTATATATATTCAAATTAATTTTAATTGTAACAGTATGCTATTGTGATTAGTTACATAGAAATTTTTCTATAAATGTTTTTTATAAATTCTGTTCTGAGTTGGACAAAATTAAATTTTATTATTTTCTTGCAGTTTTTAATTAATTATTAATGATTAATAGTTTACAATAATATTTTAAATATAATTTATTTACTTTATATGATTAATTTAATATTATTTAATATATGTATTAGTTATGTGCCCTCATCAAATATTTGGTCTGGATCCGCCACCGTTAACACTAGCTAGAATCCGTTGTACTCTTTGATAATCAAACATTTTTTAGTCAAAACGTGCATCGTGGGTTTAATTATTATGAAGAAATAAATCAGAGGGTAAGGCGTCAGTACGAATTGGGAACTATGTTACATGGAAACGAAAGCGGGTACGTGGAAGCGGAAGCGTAATGAAGCGCAGAAGCGAGATTTTTTAAAATATTAGGAAGCGGATACGTGTTGGAAGCGTATATCCATATATAAATATATATATATATGTAAATTTTTTTAAAAAAATTAGGACTAAATATTATATGATTTAAATTTGAAATAAAACATTTATTCATTTATAATAATTTTGAAATGATTTTATATTAAAACTGTAAAATACACATAAATTAAGTTTACAAAAAATATTATATTAATTATTTTTAATACTTCATAAATAATTGACACAATATGTTTCAATATGTGCTATATCTTTAATAAAAAATCTCAATGTATAAAGATAATTTATAGTATTATTTTTGATATTTGTATATTTATAACTCAATATTCATTACTATTAATTTTTTATTTTATATAAATTAAAACTATGGTTTTATATTTATTGATATACATTGTATTTTTTTTTAAACGGAAGCGTGATTCCAAAACGGAATCGTAAGCTTCCAACAGGTTTTTAAAGATAATATTTTAGAAACGTTTTGGAAGCGAGATTCCGCAAGCTTCCACAAGGTTCCGATTATGATTCCGGTTCCGAAGCGGGAAGCGGACCTCCGATGAAGCTTCCGTGCAACGTAGATTGGGAACATGCTTGGTGTTTTTCTCAATCAATGCTCTCGAAGACTATGGAAAAACTGCTATTTATTTTTCTTTTCCTTTTTTGACATTGATTGCCACTCCAATCAGGGTTTGTGATTCTCTATGAATTATTCTTGGGTTTACTTCTAGAAATATAATTTTGTTATTTTATATTCGATATCTTTAAAAAAAAAATAGAATATTGTCAAATTATATTATATTTTTAAAATAAAAAAATTAATCTACTAATAATAGCAATTTTAATTAATGTTGAAAATTTGTGTTGTTTCATAAAAAAAACTGAAATCTATTAGTTTTAAAATTGTATTTTCATTATAAAAAACTGTATATTTTCATAAAAACTAAATATTATTAATTTTAAAAATTGTGTCTTTTCATTATTATTATTTTTTTTAATTTTTAACAACTATTTTATTTAATTAAAATGTAAAGTTACAATAAAAATATAAAAATAATAGAATTACAATTAAATACAAAACTAAGATCATAAAACATTAAAACACAAAGATTAAGATCTGAAGAAGCTTTCTTCTGAACAATCTTCTCTCTCCTAATGTAACACCATCTGCTCTTTGTAGATTTCTTTGTTGTATAACATTGACCAGATTCCAAATAGGAACTATAAATATTTTTCTAGAAGAAATCCAATCTATTGATTCTCTCAAAAAAAATAGTAAAACAAACTGTCAATTTTCAACGATTATAAGAACATCGCCATAAAACAAAGAGATCAATCGTCACCTTGATGTTGTCGTGTCTTCCATGATGTGATCGGTGATTTTAGCGTTATACTTTGATACCAAATATATTGTATTAAAATATAAATTCTGGAAAATTCATTCTCGAACAACATCAAACTTCTTACTTCAGTGTCTAGAGCCTCTTCTCCATCGCAAATCCAGGCGGCTTTTCTGGTGGACGTTTTCTCCACAACAAATCGCTTGATTTGAAAGTCAATACAAATTGATTGGTCATCTTTTCATCTATCATGGCAATAAAATCCATGTGGGGAACTGCAACATCGTATTGAAAGGAAGAGAGACTATCCTTGAATCCCAATGTAAATAAAGTTCTTCTTCAGTAAAGAGAAGAATAAGAGACACATAATCATTGAAAGTCTGATCAAATTGATCATAACTATGGAGTGGGCAATCCAAAGAAGACACTGGCCTTTTGCATCGCCACAAAACTGATATGTCATCACTTTTTAAAGGAAAAAGGTAAGTCCGAATTGATTGAATTTAATGATATAAAAAACAAAACTGTGGTACGTTGCATCTTTTCACCGAATCGTCTCCATCTCAAAACAATACAACTCTTAGATGAAACATCCCTTATCAATCTATATATGTGTGTGTTTTTAAAGACTCATTTCTGTTATCGTTTTCCATCTCCTCTCTAATTATTTTTTTCACCCAAAATCTCAGAATTGATTTATTTGTTTGGCTCTCTAAAGCATGTTTACAATGAATTTTCACTGTTATTGTTCATCATAATCCCATATTTTTTTCTCAAAAACCACTATCAACGTCTTTTCCTTTGAACAAATTTGGGGTTTCCATCATTTAATTTTTTAAATATTTGCAACATCTATATTATTAAAACAGAAACATTGTGTTGGACCTAACATTTATTTTATAAGTTTTTAAATTAAATACATCTTCCTACTTTATAGTTAAATTACATTAAATCACTAATATTCATTTCTTTATACTACTATCAATGTTCCAAACAATATAGTCATTTCTTTATACTACTATCCATTTTCCCAAACAACACTATAATTAATCTTATGTCCAAACAATATAAAATATTAGAACTTATCTTTTTAATAACCAAATATTTAAATAAATCAAATAATTAAAAAATATTCAAAAATTTATAAAAAATGAAAATAAATAAAACTTAATTTTACAGGTTTAAATACTACAAAAACATTTCAATCAATGATAAATCAATTAAATTAACATATTATTTTATTTATATTTACTACATAACGGTTCTATCATTTATCTATTATTTTTTCTATCAAAACTTTGTAGAAATGTCATAATTTAATAAAATTGTAAAACAATAAACTTTAAAATTTGGATTAAAAGGTGAAAAATTATGAAACTATAGCAATTTAAATCAAATTGGATATGTTAAGATATCGGGCATCCATCGGTTCAATTGGTTAGTCTCAGATATAGTGATTTTTATAAATATAAATATTTTTAAAACCTAAATTGAATTATCAAATCATCGGATTAACCGATTTGACCGCGGATTTGGGTCAAATTTAAAAGCATTGATTTAAATGCAAAAAAATTCAAATAAACAAAATTCTTACAAATTAACAAAATATTTATTCATTATTAGTAAAAAATTTCATCATAAAATAATCTGCGCTTGCAAAGCGCGGATCATGATCTAGTATCTAATTTATATGTGTTGTTGTTCTTGCGATTTGTTAGAGTCTAAGATTAATGCTTTCCAAATTAAGATGTACAGAAAAAGGAGTTGTCTGTCATTCAGTAAATTTATTAAAGGAAAACCGGTCGGTGATTACAGTCATGAGTTGATCAAACAATGTGTTTCTCAATTGGAAAGTTTTATTCTGGTGGGAATTATCATCAATTTCTTTTCAATGGGGATGGATTAATTCCACTGGAATATTTAAATCTGCATTGGCGTCACATTTTAAACACAAGAATCCCCCATGTCAATATAATTGTTCACAAAAAAAATAAAATTGTTCACTCTTTTTTTTTGTCACGGAAAATTGTTCACTCAAGAACTGTAAATTTACATTGTTTTCTACTGCCTGATTTGGAGATGTGCGAACTACTGAGATTATAAAACTCATTAAAATATCTTTTTATTTATATATTATTTCTCGGAAACATATCCGATTGTTGGTTAGAGACAAGTAAATATGATGTAGAAGTCTAGAGTTTTAAATATATTCAATTCTTAACGAAAACTAAAGGCAAACACACATCTTACGATTTTTTTTACAACAAACATATCTTACAATTTTTTTCTTTATTCTAAGTTATTTACATCTATATATATTTTCGTTAATGACCATTTATTTATCAAAAGTAGCATCTTTTATCACTTGTGTCGTTTCATATATATAGGAAATTAACAGTTTAAATTTAAACTTTTTTCCAAGATATTTAGCGAACATAAGTAGTTGACTTTTATTAATCTTGTCTAGCATTCAATTAAATTTAAATAGCTATTTACTGGTTTACACATCTGTTAACTAGAAGTTTCAAGATCAAAACTATTATAGGTTGAAATTCTTAGGGTCCGAATGGTGACGGCGGATTTGATAATAAAAGTGGTACGAAATTAAAGTGAGGTACGGTACAACTGCGGTTTAAGCGGAATTAAAGTGCGGTACGGTACAACTGCGGTTTTATGTAAAAAGCGGTGGAAAATATTGTTTGATTGGTGACATGTATTTGCGGTATTGGATAATTATTTAATTTATAAAATAATAATAGTATAGAATATAAAATATAGTTAAGTATTATAAATAATATATCAATATGATAAATTTATTTTAAAATTAATTTTTCTTAAATATTTATATTTTAAAAGTGAAAACAAAATTATATTGGTTTAAAAGAAATTGTTAAAATGTATAAGGATGTGTTTTTTCATCCTAATATTTTTCATTTGTTAAAAAAAGTTATCAAAACGTCTAAAGATATCGCTGCAACTGTTGGTGACAATAATTTTAGCGAAGAACCAATGCAATCTTTGGTGATAAATCACTGCAACTGTTAGTGATTGTAGTATTTGGTAATAAACCATTGTAAATTCTAATGTTAATTATTGCAACTATTAACTAACTATTGCAATGTTTGATATCAACCATTGTAACTTTTAGTCATCTATATAAGTGATATACCATGGATTTTACCTACTTTCAGCCATGGTATATAAGTTTTTTAAGATATAATTATTATCTTTTGGAGTCTTTTTAGAGTATTTACAAGTTCAGGTACGTTCTGGAGATATATGGTGAGTTTGGAGTTTTTTGAGGTGCAGACCTGCACATACGTGTCATATGTTTATCTATGTATGGAGACCTTCCCACCGTTATATTGAGCCCGTCGTTAAACACAATATAGAGCTTTGCGTTAGCTTTCCAATTCCGCCAGTTTGAGGTCAGTCAGCATCCTGTAGCAGAAGTTATGCACGTTTTATTGAATATTGGTCAGTCTACCTCGCGAGAGGAAGTTGTCGAGGAGATGAATGACTGTCGATCGATGAAACAGCATTGGCATCGGTCGACGGTGATGCCAGAACGTGGGCCAATCATTATTTCGAGAGCGACTGAAGCCCATAAGCCACAGGAAATTACCAAAATACCCATGGACGAACATAAATCCTATTTATGTTATTTATAAGGCATTGTTGACGGTTACGCTACCTAACCTTTCTTTAATTCATAGTTCTTAGTTATGAAAGAAAGGAAGAACTCCTTCAGAGTCCTCCCGCAACTCCTTTGATTTTATTATTGCTTTTATCTATTCTATTATATCTATTCATCTATGATTTATGTGACAAACTTCATGTCTGAATAGAACCACCTGTTAGGTTTAAGGTTCAGATAGTCATGAGGAATTTGTCCAAAATATATAACTGCTAAGTTGTTAGAATATGAATCAATGGAATTGTTCTTAATGCATGTGTTCTAGTATAGCTAACTAGGACCTTGCCTATAGATATTAAGGCGTAAGCGGAAGCTTGGTTCTCTGTCTGAACTAATTTACACTGTGCTAGGATTGCTAGAAACAAGCGAAAGCTGATTTAGGAATCCTAGTAAACTTATCAAACCTGTTTACCTGTTCGCTAAAGCTTGCTAGAAGGGTCGTCGATCGACGACTCGGTAGTTGTATCGATCGACAGTCTGAAAGATGTATCGATCGACAGCTCGTTGATAGTGTCGATTGACACTTTCTCAAGATCAATATGCTAGAGTTGAGATCTTAAATCTAGTAATAGATAATCTAAACATGCGAGAGTTGATAGATTATTGCTTAGTTTGAGTTCTAGAATATCCAATCTTAGTCTCTATACTACTATAATCCTGATTGCCTGAATAGAAACCCTAAGCCTAGCAAATCATCCTTCCATCAAACCACAAATCAATCAATCGAGCAATTAACTTGCTCACAAAATTTGCAACTTTACATTTAATCATTAAATCAACCTAGCTTAATCAATCTGATTAGATTTATTTGGTTCTCTAGCTCCATGTGGATTCAATTCCTAAGTACTACAACTCGACCTCTTATTTCAGAGAGTATAAATTACTCTTTAGGGTAATTTGAGTGATATCAAATTTGGCGCCGTTGCCGAGAAGCTTTGATCGCCATTAGATCTTGTTTAGTTTGATTTAGTCTAAGTTTTACTACTGTTAAAAAAACATTAAATTTTTTTTTTTTCAGGTACATACATCTTAGCTAAATGACTATAACAAAGCGTTGAATGGGAGACAACCCACTATTAAGTAATTTCATTCAGTTTATGTTAGATTGTTACTGTTTTTTGTTTTTATTTTTATTTTTATGCAGGTCAAAAAATAAAAATGAACAGTAACGACGGTACTGTAGCAGCGCCGAGCGACATTGTAACAAGAAAATCGAGCGACACTGTAGCAAGAAAATCGAACGACACTGTAGCAAGATCATCGACCGACACTTTAACAGAAAATCAGGAGTTACTGTAGTTGCGATACTGTAGCAGGGCTACTGTAGCAGTCACTGTTCATCGAAAAAAAATTGAATTCGTTTTATTAGTTATCTATTACTAACTTTTAGTGTTTTAGTTATGTTAGGTAAAAAGAAAAGTTCCAAGGAAGAAGAGATTGCACGAGGATCGACGATGGCTGTGCATCATCGATCGACAGAGATCACTAGAATCGATCGATCGCCACTTAACTGTGTCGATCGACAGAGCTTCAAGAGTATTGGTCGCCACTTAACTGTGTTGGTCGGCACTCACATCAAAGTTAGGTATACCGTTTTTCCTTGTTAAATATTGTTCTTATAATTTATTTCCCCACCAATCTTAGATTGCATAACATTAGAGATAATGTTGTTTAATTTTAGGAGAGGTTCAACTAATATTGTGTTTTAATTAGATATATTAGAAAAAAAACAGATCCGAGTAGACGATTCCTCATCACATCGACCGATGAGATCAGCTCAATATCGATCGACAACACTTGAGATCTAACGATCGATTGTGTCTTCATTGTGTCGAATGATTGCTCTAGCCATCAGCCGATGAGACCATCTCGCTATCAGTCGACATCACTTCATCAACAACGATCGATTGTCACTTCATTATGTCGATCGACATTGAGCAGGTCATCGTTCTTACTTGTTAAATTATGTACTTATGATTATTTCTTACCATTACTCCGACTAGATATACACTGGGGACAGTGTAATTTAAGTTTGGGGGTATGTTTTATTATATTAGTGTGTTCATGAATCTTATCAAAATGTTTTCAAAAGAGTTTTATTGAGTCAAGAAGGGGATAATGAACTTATTAGATTTTTGCTTGTTATTTAACCACTCTTTCGCACCATTCTAGATTTACTGATTGCAGATAGTACTAAAGATACTAAAGTTGATTAACCTTTCAACTATTCACACTTGCTGAGATTGTTTGAAGGAACCAAAGCTGACCTCCAACACTAAACCTGACACAACTGCTTGTCTTGGGGCTTGGTATACATGAGATCAAATTCTTCAAACAATTCTAGAAGGTAAAAGCTTCGTGTAGATTTATCACATTTTCTCTCTCTATTTCGACCCTAGATTTATAGGTAGGAATATTTATTTTCAAAAAAAAAAACAAAGAAAGAAAAAAAAATATATATATATATATATATATGTGTTAGTTAGGTGGGATCCGAACAAGACTTGGTGGCTACAACCATTAAGGCTTGCTTCATAAGGATTTCAACAAAAAGAATTCGAACGGGACTTGATGACGGTAATCATCAAGGTTTGATTCACATGAATTCTTGGATATAGGTCAAAAAGAAGTAAATACGACTTGGTGGCAACCACCATTAAAGATTGATTCATGGAAGTCTGTCCAATCTTGGTCAATGATCCTGCAATAGAAGCAGACTTTGACTAAAGAGAGAAATTAGTAGAGAAAAAAGATAGGAACTAACTTTTACCTGCAGATCCAGATACTTGTTTGAAAATCCTCGCATCATGTGATCGATGCTCCCAAGGTAAAGCCTGCATTTTTATTTATGTTAAGAAATAAGGTTGGTATAGGAGAATGTCAGACATGATTTGCTAAGTTGTTGGCTAGGTGAATTTGGTTGTTAAACTAGGATATAGTATAATGTGCTTTTGTGATTAAGACTTCTTAGATGTGGATTGTAATGTTGCAGAGGTTATGATTCTAAGTTTTAAATCATGTGAGTCCCTGCTGTTTTCAAACCTCTTTCAGAGAGACTACCCGTCTGTTTTACTTGAAGACAAACAAAAGGGTAAGTCTGGGGGAGTTGATATACCATGGATTTTATCCACTTTCAGTCATGTATAAGTGTTTTAAGATATAATTATTATGTTTTGGAGTCTTTTTAGAGTATTTACAGGTCCAGGTACGTTTTGGAGAAATATGGTGATTTGGGAGCCTTTTGAGGTGCAGAACTGCACAAACGCGTCATATGTTTATCTATGTATGGAGACCTTTCCACCGTTATATTGAGCCCATCGTTTAACACAAGATAGATCTTTGCGTTAGCTTTCCATTTCCGCCAGTTTGAGGTCAATCAGCATAATGTAGCAGAAGTTATGCACGTTTTATTGAATATTGGCCAGTATGCCTCGCAAAAGGAAGCTGTCGAGGAGATGAATGATTGTCGATCGATGAAACATAATTGGCGTCGGTCGACGATGATGCCAGAACGTGGGCCAATCATTATTTCGAGACCGACTGAAGCCCAGAAGCCACACAAAGTTACCAAAATACCCATGGACGAACATAAACCCTATTTATGTTATTTATAAGCCATTGTTGACGGCTACGCTGTCTAAGCTTTCTTTAGCTCATAGTTCTTAGTAACGAGAGAAAGGAGGAACTCTTTCAGAGTCCTCCTGGAACTCCTTTGGTTTTATCATTGCTTTTATCTATTCTATTATATCTATTCATCTATGATTTATGTGACAAACTTCATGTCTGAATAGATCCACCTGTTAGGTTTAGGGTTCAGATAGTCATGAGGGATTAGCCCAAAATATAGAACTGCTAAGTTGTTAGAAGATGGATTTCGCAAGCATGTGTTTTGAAGAGGTTTATGGACATGAAAACTTGGAAGGTATAGAAATGTATGATTCTTTGATCAGTGTGTTGCGCAGCATGTTCAAGGAGTACATTGACATATATGGGAAGAGTCAAGAAGAGCAATCTGATCACTCTAAAAAGTCCAAGGCTCAAGCCTTTCGGTGTGCTGAAACGGAGTCATCGCTTAGTATAGATTTGGTTGAAGATGATTTCGGTTATAAGAGGATTGACCGAAGGTATAAGCATAAGTTGAATGAAGGAGTGAAAGACAAGCGAGATGAGCTTGAAATTTATTTGAAAGAAGATGTTGAGAATCCAAACTTGATGGTTGGTGTATAGTATGATGTTCTATCATATTGGAAGAGAAACTGTACCAAGTTTCCGATTTTTGACTAATGGCAAAAGATGTCTTGGCCATTGCAAGTCTCCTCTGTAGCATCCCAGAGTGCTTTTAGTACAGGTGGAAGGATTCTTGAGCCATCTCAGAGCTGCCTTACTTACTTCATGACCGAGGTGTTGATGTGTATCGAGCAATAGCTAAAACAAGACATTCGATGTGATTCAATAGTGCTTACTAATGCACAAGTCCTTGAGGATATTAAAGAGCAAGAAAAGATTGAGAGAGGTATGTTTGTTTATTTTTTGTTTCATAAATATGTTTCTTTATATGATCTATTTCTTACTTGCTTTTGTGTTTGCATCAGAATTAACTGGTTCAGTTGGTCCGCTATAAGTGTAAAGTAAAACCTCTAGTCTTTGCTTTATGTTCTTGTCTTAGCAATCGGTTATGCTATTGGTCTATGGCTCGAGTTGATGTCATTTTGTTTCGCAGGAGTAGAAGATGGTCAAATGCTCACTTGGTTGTGGTCGTGCTCTCACAAGAAGCTTTAATCTATGTTTTGTTCTTAAAATTTGGTGTTTTTATGTTGTTATGAAACTTGTAGTCTTATTTTTCTGGTGTGTTTGAACGATGGATGTTGTTTTTTTATTTGGGATTGAACTAAGGAATGTTTTTTTCGGTTTTATTGAACTATGAATTGTTGTTTTCGGATTTATTAAACTATGGAGTGTTGTTTTGCTATTTTATTGAGATTTTCATTTCAGTTTGAGTATTATGTTTCATATATTTTGTTTCATAAATTTGAATTTTACTTCAGTATAACCCGAACCGAACCAAAAAATCTGAAACCGATTAATATTTGATTACTTTATGGATTTTACAATGCAATACAATATTTAACCAAGCCTGAAGTGATATTATCCCAAACTGGCCCGTTTTAAATAAATTTTAGAATGGGACCTTTGAGCCGAAAACCCAAAAAACCTGACCCGAACCGGAACCGGTATCCGAACGTCCATGCCTAACTCCTCCTGCATATTTCTGAAAAAAAAAATCAAATCGAAGTGAAAACCTTTAGGCAAACAATATTTAAAGAAATAGAAATAGAAATAAAATTCCTTTAAATATACAAAATGGTATTTTTTTTATTTTGAAAAGTGAAAATAGAGAAAGGTTGAAGCGAATCTATATATATAAAGGGGAGTTTTCTCTCACCTCCTTGCACCACATCAGTATGGAGGGAAGAGCTTTTGCCGACACGTGTCGCTCAGCCAGTGCCCCGCTTCGTGTTTTTTTTTTTTGTGTTTTAATGAGAACTGGGCTTTTGGTTATTTCAATTGTTTTGGCCCGTGCTTTTTGGCCCGTTATACCCAAAGGCGTTTAGGGTTCATCGGCTTCTTCTTCCAGGAGCGACTTCTTCGATGTAACACGCGAAACCAAACCGTCGCTCCGATCTCCGTAACGCCTCCCACTCCATAAATCCTTTCTTTACTTTGAGTTTTCCTCAATTAATCCACTCCGCCCATGTTAATCAAACAACTCTTCTTTTTCCATCTTAACTGGTTCGAGCTTCTCCTATAAATGTCTTTCATTTCTTCGATGATGAGTACAACCCAAACAATTTACAGAAGCGATTATTTCCATAGCAAGCAATTCCGATGGCGTCTACGTACACGCTACTTGCCGACCTGAGAGCCAGGCGATGCTCTAACACCGCGGAGGTCCGTCTGTTGAGATTTTGGGAGGCAAGAAACATCAACAAAGGCGGGGAGCTTATGAGCGTTGATATGTTGCTCCTCGATGAAAACGTAAACACAATTGTCTTATACTAAGCCTCTAACAATGTTCAATTTTTATCGAGTTTTGGTTTTTTTATCCTCTCAGTCAACGCTGGTGCACGGATCTGTTTCGGCACTTCGCCAGCTCAGGTTCAGACAACGTCTCACCGAAGGCTCTGTCTACAATCTAAGCGGATTCGACGTGGCCTGGAACAGCCCCAAATTTCGATTATCTGATGGGCCTGTCTCAATTTGTTTCAATGAAGAAACAGCTTTTGAGAAAACGAGTGTAAGGAACATACCTACCGAACACTTCCGCTTCCGGTCATACGACCAGATACTGGAGCTAGCAAATACCGGCAAACAACTCCCGGGTATTTTTTAAAATAACATACTGGCGATTAATTACCTATAGAGCACGCTTACATAGCTAGGCAACATCTTTGCTTGCATAGCTAGGCAACATCTTAGCTTTTTACCAGAGGATAAATCTTATATAAGATTCTGTTTTATTATATGATGATATGTCGTTTAGAGTTAACATGCATACATGTCTAAAGTTATATAACTCGTATTAATTTATGTTATACTCGCTTGGTAATAACTAGATGAGACGCTATTTTGAACTATCATAAGTTTTGTGTTCGAGTAAACTACAAATCAAATTTTATGAAAGGTTCCCAATTTGTTCATGACCGGTAGTTCATTCAACTTATTTGTTATTATCTTATTTTTTTGTAATCTGAAGCTTTGTGGATTCTAATCGTTAGATGCTAGGGAAAATGATTCGGTTTATTGTATTGCATTTCATAAGTTTTGTGAAAGATGTTGCTTTAACGTGATCCTAATTGCTAAATCTTAGATGTAATGGGAGAGCTTTGTGCAATTAGGAGCACAATAACCGACCGGATACCTGGAGCACAGCGTGTTATGCTTACCTTGCGTCTCGAAAGGTGGGGTCGTTCCTCTAAGCTCCATTTTGTACAACTTTGAAATTGTCTGACTTTGTAACAACGATTGTGTGCAGGGATTCAACCATCCGTGTTAGTCTGTTTGATTCTTTGGCACTTGCCTTCCATAGCAAGCTCGACTGTTACGGGAGAGAGCCAAGAATTGTTATCGCCACTGGCATCAATCCTAAGATGGTTGCAGGTAAGAGATATTAGAATCCAAACATATAGTTAACATATCCATTTGTCCGGTTCACGGTAAATTAAGTAACTCCCTTACTGTTTTTGCAGGAAAATTATATCTCAATGGCACTTCTGCCACACGTCTTTAATTTGATTCTGAGTCTGTTGTCGGAAAAGCTGAGTTTGACCGGCGAGTTCTCAAACTCTATTTCGATAGCCACTTTGTCTATTTTAGATTTATTCATTGACGGTCCATTGTGTGGTGAGCGGCATTTAAATACTAATCTCCTTGCAGCTTGCCAGGTGGTGGGACAGATCAGTCAGCGTCTTCATCAAAAGTAGTTCAGGCACAGAAGACTGAGCCCATACACGTTTGTGAGCTTAACCAATTTGTTGTCACTGCTGAACCTCAGGTAAATTCTGATATATATAGATTAAGTACCCTACCAAGAACGTACTTCAGACTTGTATGTTTGTCTTATCTTGACAGATCATTGAGTTCCTCTGCACGGCTAAGGTGACTGAGATTCAGATAAGTGAGGGGTGGTGTTATATTGGCTGTTCGAATTGTTCAAAAAAAAAAACTCACTTGAGAGGAGACTTCATTCACGCGTCTCCCATGCAATGAAACCAATGCCGTGGCTGAACTCCGGTAAGTATTTTTAGATCTGTGGTTCTGTGTAGCTGGAGCAGAACCGAATCTTCAATCCACTGCGGTAGGTACCGTGTGATAGTCTCTCTTTCTGATGGCACTGGCACAGCGGCTTTCCTTGGGTTTGATACAGAAGTCGCTAAACTGACTCATGTTCTAGCTTCTGAGGCTGCACAAATCGTGGTAGAGCCAATACTTGGATCTATCTCCGTGTTCTGTAGTTGGTGCAATCAGAGTGAAGAAATTTAACATACAATATATTTTCAATGCTTTCAGGGTGTAGGTGCTACTGCTCAGGTCGATGTTGATCTGCCTTGCTCACTCGCTGATATTGTGGGAAATACCTATACTTTCCAGCTCAAGTTGAAGTACTTCAATTTTTTTGCAAACCACCAAACTTTTACCATTTCTCGCATATTCCCTGCGCAGGAGCTTGCGCCCATTCCAACTTTAGAGGTGAGTGTTGCTAGCTTTCTTATTGTGAGTTTGATGATTAGAAATATCTGATTACATGCTTTAAGTGTTGCAAACAGGAAGGTGCAGATGTTACCGAGCCAGCGCTTCTTCAGAATGTTGCAGCAGCACCAGAAGGTATAGCTGCAATCACGTCCAGCGTTGCAGCGCCTTCCCCCGAGGCTGATGGTACTTTTTCCCAGCGTGAGGAACTAGCTGCGGAGGAAGCTGATCTGGCAGGGAATGCCAGTAAGAAAGCACGTGTGGAATGAGTAACGCACTGGCGCCCAAACAACCACGATTAGTCTAAATAGTTTTCTGTTTCCTGCATCTTTCACCTACGCTATGTTGTTTTTTTAAATTTTCCCCTAAAAACCTATTAGATCGTGGTTGTTGTTATTTCTATTATCAATGCAAAACCTTTCTTTATGCTTATTTCCAATTGATAAATATAGTATTAATTATAATACAACTAAAAACAATATATAGATTAGAGACGAGAGCAAGTTCCACGTCTTCTCTTTTTTTATGGGCAACAAGTTGCCTGTCCTTTTACAACACGAGAGTCGCAATATGTTTCGCTTGGGTTCCAAGTGATCTCTTAAAGAATACAATAGCACTTAACTGCTTTTATTTGTGTTGTAAACTAAAGTGGTATTAAACCATTAAATCATACATGTTTTCTGGTTATATATGCCGTCATCATGCTTAAAACTATTACCACAATATTAAAATTACGGATGCTTTGTGTATCACATATTCACATCTAAGAGAACAAATATTTTTGGTCGTATAGTCAGAAAGAAAACACAAAATCATAAAATCAAATTGGAATGTCTAATTTACCAAACTTCCATTCAAGCTCAGGGGTAGATCAGAGCACACATTCTCTTCCCAACAGACGGTCAAGGAACCGCAAACGCTTTCGTTGAACTATACTTCGACGGTCATCTCATGATGATGAGCAATCTAAACGCTTTCTCCTTTTGAGTTTCTTCTTCAACATCTCAGATCCATCTCGACTTCACTATCTCACTCTTGAAGCTCAGGCTTATAGTCACAACAGACCTACTTATGGCCGTTCCTTCCGTAGCAAGGTATCTCTCCCAGTTACCTCTTTTGTTCCTCATTCTAATGATGTTGTTCTTCACTTCCCCCATGGAGAACCGTGGGATTTCCTCTCCTGTAAGAGGCGAGATTGGTTTGAAAGTTTACATACCCAACGAAGCATCTTTGAAATCCTATGCTGCTGCACCCACTCACCCAGATAACCTAGATCCGGCACAACCAACAAGTACATATTAACCTCAGCTTTATGGTTTACATATCCTTTTTGAAGATAGCTAACAGCTATAGTGATTGTTTACTCTGAATATGTTAGCTTTTTTTGGATTCTAAACCGTGAAAAAACCTAGCAAAATTGGTATGGTTTAGCAAAACTCGGCTCTTTTTGTATTATTCTTTGATTACAAAAATTGAAAACAAAATTTACAACCCACATTTCATCTTTAGGATTTTTAGTCTTTATAATTTACATATTTATTAGTTTTATTTAGTTTAGAAGAAAACGACTTCATCCGCAAAAGAGCAAAAAACATAACATAACATCCCAACTAATACTATGAATATCTCTTACAAATAAACACAACATGAAAATAATACAATTTCTAGATTAAAACGAAACTATAACATGTAAAAAAAGTCAATACAACGCAAACAAATAAAGCTAATATCCTTATAAAGTGCCCAACCAAAACTTCAATTACTCAATAATATATTATACTTACTAACCCTTTTCTTTCTGTTACCATGCAATCTCCGCTGATCAAACAATAACTTTCAATCCAAGCTCCAACAGGTCCAATAATAACTTACAAACCAAGCTTCGACAAATTACGATATTCATCTTTTGCCTCGACAATTACAAAAGAGTCAAATATATTACTATCACCAACCAATACAAAATGAATCAACAAATACTTAACAACTTATTAGACGACTAAACACTAAAGGTACGAATCCGGCGCGTAGCGCCGGAATACCCCTAGTTTAACTCTAAAATAGAGTTTAAGAATAAATAGGAATAACTGGAGAAGCTCTTACATGTAAGTGTTGTGTAACACGGAGTCATTATTTTCCAACGAACATGCTTTATCAACATGACAACATGCATGAAACCACACAAACCACTGAAATGGAATTATGAAAGCCAATAAATTCCAAATAAAACACACAGAGGAAGCAGAACATTAATCGTTTCTCTAAAGAACATAACAACACAACATTTGATAAAATCACACATAACCAATCCTCTGTTCTGAGAATTGTTCGAATCAGACTCATAAATAGATCACTGAAGCTCGGAAGAATAGGTTCTATCAGACTGAACTCCATTGTGAACTCTTGTAGAGTTGAAATATTAAAGATGTTCAATTGCTCAAAGACCAAAGTAAGGAAAAATTGTAACTGGCAGGAGGAAAAACACCAGAAAAATGGTTCGTTGACAAATCAAATTATAATACTTGAGAGTTGAGTCAGTCGAGCTACGACGTTAGAAACTTTTCCTCCTATACAAAAACAACAACAACAATCTAGAGCAGTTTGACAATGGCTGTAATAGAAAATTGAAGCTAATATCAAGTTTTTAATTCTGAACAAGTTTTCCATCTCGTGGGGGATGATACCACAAAAACAAGTTATATGTGAGAGATGAGAAACGAAAGAGATTATATAAGTCCTTTTACACTTAGTTTTTGTGTTCTTCACTGACAATATCAGATCACGAAGCTGATTAACAACAATGGGAGACTAAGGAAGATCAAAACTTTATGGAGCACAAAGAGTAGAAGACAAAACAAATTTTATTTAAGGATGATGATGATCCTGAAGGGATCTTTTTCTTTGTTTACCTTCGGTTTTTGACAAAATTGTCTTGACTGACTTTGAAAATCATGCATCCATTCAGAAACGCCAGTCACAACTTGGAACGCTAGCTGATATCTGAGCGACTCTAGTTTGCACAAACATTTGCAAGGTGATATTAACAACAACAAAAATCCTACGTATTCGAATGACACAAATATCAAAGGTCTACAGAATTAAAAAAAGAAAAGTAAACAATTTCAAAGAAATCACTATAACCAAAATTATAAAATGATGAATATCAATGAAACGTCTCAAAATTAAAAGAAATCAAAGCATAATAAAAATGAAACAAAAAAAGATCACAACATACTATCAGCTCTTGAAGGCAATCTCCTAAAGAAGTTTTGAGGAACCGAAGGAATATCAAAAATCCTGAGCCTAGGGTGTCTCATGACGTAGAAGGCAAGCAAAGTCATCAGCAGTTTCATGGAGATTAAGAAGATCACTCCACAAGCAACCAAACAAAACATCGAAAACAGAAACGTTGCCCTAGGATCTCTCCAGCTCAACAGATTCTTAACTCTCTCTCCCTGAGTAGCCAAGTCTCCTAAAACCATCATCATCCTCCCTGCGATTCCTCTTAACCTATCATACCTTTTCTTCACCAAATCTGCAGATTTCCCACTCGGGAACCCATCAAACTCCTCGTCTAGCTCATCAGGTAAAGCCGAATCCGCTTTAGACAGCTTTATATCCATGTGAGGAGGATGCCTCGGTCTCAACCGATACCGATAAAACCCAATCACAAAGCAGTACAGCAGCAGAGAGGTGACACAATACTTAGGGAGAAACACAATGAACAAGAAGATAAAATGTGCAAGAATCGTTGTTACCGGACTCTTCCATTTGCAAACCGAATCAAACCAAACCCAAGCATCAAGAAACGCAGTGAAGAATGTCACAAGACGTTCGAAATTCGCTCTTCCTCTTCTGATACTCCAAATGTTGGATCCGAAATCAAGCATATACTCAACCACATCTCTCCCTAGCGGCGGCTCGGTCCGGCCTAGGTTCATACAAAGTATATGAGTTGCTTGATGCCTAAGACTGTCTAGCTGGTAGATTGACAATGGAGTTAAGTAGTGCATCATAGGCAGCAACGGCTCTGAGTATTTCTGAAGCATATCGATCGTTGAAGTACATGAGAATCGAACCGCGAGCTGAATTTCACCCATTTTCTTCACACCGTCTGGTTTCAAAACAATGAGTGGATACGAATGCGTGTAGATCCGTTCCGTTTCGAGCGTGGACAAACGTATCCGTATCTTACCGATTCTTGAATCTCTAGGACCATTCGTGTTTCCTGGTACTAATAGATGCATGTTGTCGAAAACCCCAATGGTGATAACGGTGTAAGGATCATAAACCTCCCAAGTATACTGCTCGTTCCATTTCGGGCTAAAAGTATCGACAATCGTCCTCGTTCTCACCCACTTCTGCCCGTACTTGGCCACACAATACGCATCAGTGGTTCCTCGGCCCTCACGTGACTTCATAGGCATCAAACCAGACGCACTGATGACACCAAGCTCCAACACACCGATCGCTGGAGTCCATAAAATTTTCGCAGAAGCTCTATAATCGCTGCTATACTGAATAGACTCGTCAAGAACATGGTAACCTCCGTCCAACGAAACCCGCAAATGAATCCTCCCCGCGAATCCCTGTACCACTGAGTCCACGACGCGTTCCAAGTTGTACCACATAGCCGGCACAGTATCCGGCATTACCCTTCTCTCAACTTGAGATAACTTTATCTCACATTTCCCTAAACACTCTTCGTTTTGACCTAACTTGCATTCCAAGCTAAGTATCAAGCTGTCTTCAAAAGGCTCAACCGCAACAAACATCATATCCTCGTTCCAAACCGGACTCAAGGTTCGTGTCTGAGACACCCGACTCCTCACGACAATGTTCCCTAAAAACCCTTTCACTAAAATCTCCGGATTGGTTCTGTTTCCTTGTAACGGAACCAAATCTTGAGCCTCGATGATGTTCACACGCAGATACCAAAGCCTCGGAGATAGATAAACTTTAGACCGTGCGATCACTGCGTTGTCTCCATTCACGGTAACGCAATCTGAATGCCAAGCTTCAGGGAACACTTCATCAGCTTGTGTCCCCATCCAAACAGACAGCATAACCTCTCCTCCGAACCTGTTCCCGTTGATGTCTTCTAATCTATACCACTGAGGAGCCAATGGACTGTCCGGAGGGACACGCGTCGGAATCTCAGCAACTTCGAACTTGCACTTACCAATAATCACTTCTTCGTTGGCCTTCACAGCAACGTCCAAGACGTTTCCTTGGAGACGATCCTTGTTAAAGGCGAAGACTTCGTGGAACTCAGGGTTAGGGTTAGGGTTTGTGTTGTTCTTCGTTCTTCCTTTGTAGCTTCCGATGGTGACTTCGATGAATGAGTCGTTGGAAGGTAAGGCTCGAGCCTTGACGACTCGGATGTAGAGAAATGTCATTCGCTCCACGAGGTCGAACGATGACGTTTGCATTTCGCCGCCGGGAGTTGATCTTCCACCGCCGATTTTCGGACATGTCTCTTTAAGTGAGAAGTCGTTTTCTGCCATTGTTGTTGTTTTTCTGAAGTTTTATGTTCTTTGAGAGAGAGAAAATAGATTATACGTTTGAAGAGAGATTTTCTTGTTGTAGATATTCAAAAGACACGAGCATTTTACCTTCTAAGTTTATAACATTTATTTCCTTATTAGATGAAATGAATTAAATGGCTTTACTAATCGTTTTAAATGCGTAAGATTCTATGCAAATCATTTGTGAGAAAATTTCGGATTTTATTTTGAAAAGACGTTACCAGACATTGATCTCATATCAGGAGATTTCATTTTTTTTTAAATAGTTAGTAAGAAGATAATAATTCAAACTTCAACGTATTGCTAGACCATAATTAAAAATAATATACGTTTTTGTCGGCAAATATTTTCCACTGTGATTTTGGGTAGGAAACAAAAACAATCTCTGGTCTTTTGGATATATAAATTTTACATCCATCTAGGAACAGGTGAAGTTTGAATTTAGTTTGGGTTTGATTCCTTTACGTGCTAGGTCACAGTTTGGGTTTTACTTTTGAGAATCGTTAAATACCCAAAAATTTTAGATGATTTGTCGAATGATCTAAAATCTATACTATACTAAAAGGGGAATATGAAGCCCTATTAGCTATGCCACGTCATTTAATTAAATCAACCAATGAGAAATTTTTATTCTGCCATGTCATCCATGCTTTAGTCTAAATGGATATTTGTGGGCTGATAATAAATCTAAGTGGCCCATATCAAGTCCACATTTCTTCTAACCTTAAAGATCGAACGTCACATTATCCCTTATCGTTTCGTGTAAATCGACGTTATCACCACTTTTGAAGTTTTGTCTCTTGCCGTTTAAGCACTTCTGATCCGTTACAAATCCATGGCTTCACCACCTTCTCCAATTATCGTCCTCATTTACTACTTTCTTCAACTTAAAAAAACACATATAAAAACCTCCTCACCTTCTCCCCTCTTCCATCTACCGAGAAAGTAGCAATATAAATCCAAAAAATACCTTCTCAATCTACTCATACTGTGAAGAAGAGAGGCCTCTATCCCAAACTCAACATCGATTCTACAGAACTATCAATTATCACGAGGTTATCAACCGCTTTCCTGATTGTTTTGATTTTTGTGAACCAAAAACAATCTCATCTGATTTTAGGGTTGTGAAACAAAGATTGATTGGAATTAATATTTTCTGAATCAATTTTGATTGTGCTTTCTTTTAAGGGAAATATAGTAGAATAAAGGATGAGACTCAGTGTTGCAAAGCGTCCTGGAGCTGAGATAACATTCTCATTTTGACAATTAGAGAGAGAAAGACAAGCGATAGAGAGAATGAGGCTGAGCTTTTGTTTCTGGATTTTGGTTTCTGGTCAGAGAAGCATACGCAAAAGAAGCACCCATTGTTTTTGTTCAGGTCATTCTTGCTCTTAAATATTTCTCAGATTTTGTTTTCTCAGAAGGTGGTATCTCTGCTATGTTTCCATTTACATTGACATCACTTGCCTTAAGTATTGACTTGATGTTTTGGGGTCTCTGGAGTCAATTAGAGTCATGTTATGTAGTGATCTATATTGTCTTCCCCTGACTATTTGAGTATTACAAAATGATTACCATACAAGATGAACACAAGTATCCCCTATCTTTTTTGTTTTTTTCTTTAACATCCATGACTACATGAGAGTGTTTAAGGTATATTACTTCTGTCAAGTTTGTGCTTTAATCAACACAGTGAGATGCCATTTAGAGATGTATATTTTATATAGTTGTGCTCGATATGGGTTACTAATACATGATGCAGAAGCTGGCAAAAGAGCTTAGTGTAGTGATACATGTTAGCTTCCTTGAGGAAGCAAATAATGTACATACAACTCAACTTCTATTATTGACGCTGATGAAGTGACCTCAGGATTTATAGAAAGTTGCATCTTTCTGAAAGACCAGGTGAGTCAAGTTTGGAGTTGGAAAGAGCTCGACCTCCCTTTGCTGATACTTTATTGACTTCAGGTTAATCATGGTAGCACTGGCTTTAAGGTAGTTTTGAGTAGAAGTTCTCCAAATTAAACATTTTTCGTACTTAATCAAGATATTTGGTTAACATATTCAATACTTCTCTGTGGTTATCAATAGGTTTTTCAGGAAATGTTTGCAAAAATTGAAGTAGGTAGGTTAGTCGAGATTTCCTGTGTACTTTTCGTATGATTTATAACCTGATGAAATCATAACTGAAGAACTATTGGTGCAATGTCTTAGTCCGCTATATGTTGGGATCAAATGGTTTCCCAAGGCAGCTCGAGCTATGGTTCTACATGGCATTGAATACTGTTTTATCTCACTGCCACTGGCTCTGAACCTCAAGACCAGCTATTGGCTTCGCGTTATCATCGGAGTAGAGTCATGCAAGGCCATGCTGGAGCTAATCTGGTGAAATGTTAGGTTTTATCACTGTCCATTTTCAAATTCTCTTAGTGTCCTGTTTTAGAATTTTTTTGTGTATAACTTCTGTATGTAAACGTTTTTACAGGGACAAGAGCAATAGATGAAATGTATGTCGATAGCAGTCACAGCCGCAGACTATTTATCAAAACTTCAATAGTATGTGTTAGTTTTAACAAGGCCTTCTCTATAACCGGATTCTTATCAATGGGAACAATGATAGCTCTTTCGATAGGTAAGGTAGTGTTCAAGTTCGTGGAATGTGAAGTTTTTTTACAATAGTAGTTATGTGTGGCTTGAGTTGAGGTAGTTAGGGCTTCTTCCCTGAGCGCGCGTGAGGTCACTTCATTGAGGAAGCAAATAATGTACATTCCAGATTCTTATACATGTAAGGTAGTGTTCAAGTTTGATGTAGTTATGCGTGGCTTGAGTTGTTTTCTGTGTGTTTGAGTTTGCGTTTGGCAGTATGTTTGTGTTCTATTTATTTTATGTGTGTTTAAATAGCTTTGATAATGTTGCGTCTTAGATTATGCTTTTGGATGGTGACAAGATACAAAAACAGAAATAGTTGGCAGGCTCAACCTGCTGATCAAGCCAGAGGACTGGCTTATCCAGTTTGAAGTAAGAGAAAGCAGAGAAAGGTACATCGCCTTAAACATTGTATCATTTTATTCTTTTGGGTAGCAAATAGTTTCAGGAGCTTTTACTCTTTGAAGCTGAAAAACAGCGCTCTTGAAGCCAAAGAACCTTATCAGTTGAGTCAGTAAAAACAAAACGCAAATACAGAGGAATAAGATATACAAAGCTAAACCAATCGTCCTTAGGGATGTTCAGGATATTCTTAAAAGAATTTCAAGCAAAATCTCTTTATCATTGATATTATAGGCTGATCAGAAACCTTTCTGTCCTCCTGTAAATTACAAGTATAGTTAAAACTTACGGATTGTGATCCTTGGCGACATTTTGGTTGTTCATAATTGTGATCATGAGGCATAGAACTAATGTTCACACATCAATTAAGAAATCAGCTCAATTATGGAAATATGAGTAAATACAGTGATAAAGAGTTATCTTTACATATTATTGGAAGAAATTGTATTGGCTTTCCCATTGCCATAAAATTTGCCATGTGTTTTGACATATCTGTGTGACCATCTCTATACAAGGTTAAACGAATGTTAACAGTAATAATACATTTAATCACATATAGTGGTGTGAGTTCTTAATGTCATTGAAGACTAATCAAAGCCAAAGTAGTAAACCAATGTTGAAAGCCAAAACAATGTCGGCACGAAAAAGGAAATAAACCACACATCACAATACAAGAAAACAAATATCCCGTCTTGGGCAAGAGAGGAAGTTCACCTTAATTTTGTGGCATGCTACTTGGCTAGAGTATAGTCTTCCTTTTGTTATTTGTAGCTTAATGATCATATATTCATCTCTCGAAAGCAAAGAACCTTTATTAGTAAGTAAGCAATAAACAAAGTGTAAACATATAATCTTTAAATCTTCTAATATGACTGATCGAAAAAATTTTAAGTTTAAAAAAAAATTAAGCTACTCATACTCGAGTAGTTTTGTTGTGTCACACAATACCTTTATTAAAATATAAGTTATTAGTGTGTTTTTTAATTGTAACGAACACTTTATATTTCCCATTCATATTTTAACTTACTAATCTCTTCTTACAAAGTGATTCACATATTAAACCAAAGTTGTGATCCATTAGAAAATAAAGAGAAATGTATAAAGAGCGACTATGTGTTGTTTAAGAAAAAATGAGTGACTACATATTGAATTGTTTTATTGAAACTATGAGGTGAGTGTGCATACGTTTGGATTAGTAGATTAATAACATATTTTCATGAGAATCCCAATACGCCAGATAAATAGATAATGATAATTTGAATTATAACTACAGTTTTGTTAACATTTTATTCATTTTCACCTTCACTGTTCCATATATATTGTTGATATTAAAAGAACAACAATTTTAGTTTTCTTTCAATCATTTAAAATTCAATGGACAATTTGTATTTGTATATGTATTTTATATATTTAAGAACAACAATTTTAGTTTAATATTCTTATAAATTCAAAATGTATATGTATTTTATATATTAAATGTAAATATATTTGTCTAAAACCCGGGCGTAGCCCGGGAAAAAATCTCTAGTTTCAATAGAAGTGCAAAAGTAAACCACACAATGTCATATTAACCTAAATGGTTAGTAAAATTATCATTTAAACCAAATAAAAATAATTAAAAAGTTATTTTACAATTTTATTTTTTTGAAAAAAATTTATTTCATAATTGATCTAATAATTTTATTTTAAAAACGTAAAAATAATGATTTGTTTCAGATTTATTATAAATCATCAATATATGAACCAATAAGAGATATATAAACTAAAATTTAATAAAACTGAACAATTTAAAATAATATAGATTATTATGCTAATAAATGTTGTTTAGAAATCAAGAAGCAATGCATGAAGAGGACAACAGTATCACTTATACTTTGTCTAATTCCAAAACTCCATATAAAAACACAGGTCTAGTTTCTGAAGAGGTATTTTCTTTCATTTGTCTAAATCATATTGTAAGCCTTACTTGAAATGTAGTATAGCTAAATGTCAAGCAAAAAGAAATAATTAGGCACAATGACTCTCTTGGTTTGATTGGTAACACATAATTAGGCACAAAGATATAATTAGCTAAATTATATTGTAAGCCTTTCTTGAGGTGTGTTAGCAATTTGCACTAGCAAATGGTGTTTGAATGACTCGAGAGCTTATATGTGCTCTCAAAATGTGTCTTACGAAGTATCTTGTAGAACTAATTCTCATAGTTTCCTTATCAGGATGTAATTTTTCCATCAAGTGATGTAACATACGCACCTAAACAATCACAATCAAACAAAGGGACACATGAAAATAAAATTGGGGAAAAAGATAAACAACTCAAAAGAGAATAATCGGGTAAGCGATGAATTTTGGTGCATGCAAGCTTTTTTCTTTTTACTGAGATTTGTTTTGCTTATTTTTGTGCTTAAGTAATGCCTTCAGTTGTCGATATCTTTATGAATTACAATGCAGCTCCTCAATCAAAGCAAGAGACTCAATAAGTTCTAAAGTGTCATTGCCTAGTAAAAGAGCCAATTTTAAAAGCAGCTGATGTAGACTTGTAGTAGTGAAGTGAATCAAGAGGTAGAAGAGAAACAAAATGGGAATACAAGATAAATGAAATTGATCAGTCAGTTTTCGATGTATTGGCAGTTGAAAATCAACAAGAACTCAAGAGTTTCATACACCGTATCAAACAATTTAAAGCCGGTAAAAGCATAAGTGATCTGTTTCAAGCACTGCTCATTATTTCCCACCATTGTATTAGTTTAGTCCTTAGTCTTGTTTGAGATTTGGCTTTGTATTTTCAAGTACTACCAGTTATTATATTCAAAATTCTAGAAAAAGGTTAGGTTAGAACTATTAAAAAGTAATTCAAAAACCAAGAATTATTTAGATATATATGTTCAATGAACGCATTCAAACACCCTACTTAACTACGTACATTCTACTTTCATGGTATGACTTTCTTTTTTTATTATTCACCAAAAGAAAGATTGTAGTATACGTTAAATTCCAAAGTATCATCTAAACAAGGTTCTCTTATTTTCTTGCCAATAAAGATGCCTTCTCTTCTTTTACTGATACGTTCTAATAACTTATACTGGATCAAGAGCTAATACTGCAGATTGTTTCTCTTTTTTTTTTTTTTAATCACGACTGCATATTGTTTCTCATCAATTAATATAACGAGGTTATTACAATATTAGGTCTTTAATAATAAAAGTACAGTTAGATTCATTTAATAATAGAAAACTAGATTTTTTACCCGCACATCCGCGCGGATAGATTTTTATTTTATAAATATATAACGGATACCATCGCAAAACTTTAAAAGATATTTACATTTTAGTGTTATATATTGTGTAAATCTATAATGTTATTTGTTATGTTTCTTATTCGATATTATTAATGTATACTGATTTTTTTTATATATTTTACTTTATTATTAGTTTTTATTATATATTGATATATTTTCGAGTTTGGTAAAATAAATTCATAGTATGAAATAAAAAATTGAGAATCTGCTTCATTTTTTCTAATTTTTACAGACTGAATACAATACATTTTAAAATTTTATTTAGTTATACTAAAACTGATATTTTTTAGCATAATTTATATTTATATGTTATTTATATTAGTATATTGTGAGATTTTATTAGTAAATACATTATAATAATAATATATTATTAATTATGAAATCAATCGCTGCATTAATTTAAAAATATTTTAAAATTTTATTAAGATTTTGTTAGGTTTTTTAACATATTTTGTTATAAGTAAAAATAAAATTTAAATTTACAGTTAAAATTTATTTATTAATATATATATATATAATTTATAAGATTTTTTAGAAATGTTATATACTAAATAGATTAACTTAAATAGTCAAATAGATGTAATTGATGAAATAGACCTAGTATGATTTTTTATGGTATTTCTTTTAATAAAAAAGATATAGAATATAATTATAAAATTTGAAAAATAGCATACACTTTTATTTTATTTTGTTTCATAATAAAATTTTATTTAAATTAATGTATAATAGTATATATTTTTAATTACGAAATTAATCAATGGTGTTAATTTAAATAAAATATTTTAAATTTTTAGAAAGATTTTGTTAGATTTTTTCTCAACATTTTGTTATAACTAAAAATAAAGTTTAAATTTACAGTTAAAATTGATTTATTATTAATATCTTTATATATTAAATAGGTTAATATAAATAATTAAATAATTGTAATTAATAAAATGGACGTAAATAAGGTTAGTATAATTTTTTTATGGTAGATAAAAATGATACTCTCTTTTAATAGAAAAGATAGAGAAGATGAAAATGATTGTACCAAAAAAAAAAGTAAATGAGTGGGCAGAGAAAATATCGAAAACGTGAAACCGGTTTCGGGTTTAAACAATACAGCAGGCCACTATCACGCCAATCCAATGGATTAATTTCTCTCCATGTAAATTACGAAAACATCCTCGAACTTGCCCTCCAAATAAGCAATTAACAAACCTTTTAAAGTCTATAAAAAAATATCCGACTTATCAAGAAATCTTATCTCGCACCAAAAGAATATTAATTGTGGTTAAAAATCCAATTAGCTTTGTCGATTTTGTCTGTGTGCGCAATCACACGCAAACACGTATAGATTCAACTTTATTTATTAATTTTTCTTGTAATAGATTCAACCTCGTGTGTATAAAACAAAGACAGTCCCTTCTTCCTGATCTCATTTCCAGTAGATAACCCAATTGAAGAAGAAACCAATGTCTTCCATGTGAATCACTTCTCGATTCTCACCTTCTGGGTACCTCTCTCTCTCCGAAAGTTTCGTGCTTTTGTTGTATAAAGCTTTCGTCTTTGTGTTGTGTCCGTACGATGATAAGATTCTACTAATGATATTAGATTCGATCATTTATTTGCTCTGTGTTATTAATTAGCCAAAAAGGATCTTCATTTCGCATCTGTATGTTAGCAAAGTGATCATCTTTGGTGTTTTTATTGTGCAGCTTCTTTGTGTTAAAAGAATCTTGCCCAAAACGATGTCGCTTTTGTCGAAGCTAAGGTGTATCACAGTAGATGTAACGGGTACACTCA